>NW_027271595.1:0-674598 GCF_040938485.1 Diadema antillarum
GATCATGTGTGATTTCTTATAACTTGACTGCAGCATATGTGTTACGTGTACATGCTTTTGTGTATTTCTGTGTATGAAGTCAGGAATGCATTTAAAGGAAAATGGAGAGATGCCAATTTCACTCTTCACAACATAATCAAGCTTCATTCATGAGTAGATCATGAGCATGTATCCTTTTATTAAAAACTGGAAGAAGGAAGAGTGGTTTCAAATTAGAAATCTCATACGGGAAAATATTTTTTCAGCCAGAGTATATTTGGAAATAAGATATGGAGAAACAAAGGTGTTGCTTTCCTTTTGAGACTAGGTTCAAAATGGGAATCATAATGTGCACATGAAGGTAAAGCAATATTGCTTGATGATAACTAGTAGGCCCTATACATGCCAACCTTACGTATGATTGTGTTCATGGCGTATAGCAAAGTTATTCTTCAATAAGTTGTATACTTTCATATTGAAATTGTTGGAACCAATCAAAAGATTACAATTCACTGAAAAGATTCATCTGATTTCTACTGATTGTGATAAAATGAACATTCATCTAGAAGATTACAATATTTTGCTTGTGACTGGCCTAGTGTTGGAGTGGAAGTCATGTGGTAGTCATTGTGACTTTTCTGGAGTTGGTGTTATTACTGCAAATTGGTCACAACAGTTGTGTGGTCTTTTGTTTTTAAATGTGTCAGACATCCTTTGGCAAATTTGGCCATAAACTATTATCAGAATGTTGTGATTCTTGTTGCTATTATAATATCTTTTACATAGATATTTGCCTCCTACACACTATTTTTCTCTTTTGTTTAAGTTGACAGTGGTGATTGATAGGTTTTGAGTTCCTCTCCTGCCATCAGTATAATTTGTAGGAAAATCTTTGAAATGAAATGAAAGCGCAATCCCTTTTGTATGCAGTTCCAGTCAGCCGAATTGCATTGATTGCATGGGGACGATGCAATCAATGTTTGACTATTATTGATCATGCAATAAGAGATATGAGCTGACCTTGCAGAAGAATTGGTGTTCCATACATTGTGCTGCAGAACAGTGCTACATACATTTAGATTTAATTGCAATTGGTGTTGGTATGTTTACATTTCAAGATGTGGAAAGGCTGAGGTTAAAATCAATAAGTTTGTTTGTTTTGTTTTGTTTTGTTTTTTAGTACATATGCCACTGACAGATGATTTGAATTTCCCTTGCACCCTAATGTAGCCCCTCCTGACTTTTATTTGTTTTGTATGAAGATTGGATTATTATGTGGGATATTAGTATGAACATATTAAACTTCATGTCAAATTCCAGTAAGGAAAAGCAGGGCCCTGTTTTATGAAGAGTAATAATTGATCATATGTATACACTTGTAGTTGATTTCTAGGGTAAGTCTGTGGCATCCTGTGTGGTAAGGAAGTTTATAATCAATTATCTTTGATAAAACGGGGCCCAGATATTGCTATTATACTGAAATGTGTGGCTTACATCTTATTACATAACATTACAGCTCCTACCAAATTGTGATGCCATGGCCATTCATCGCCATGGCTACTGGTTCTAATCAACCCTCATCTGGCCTGAATATTATGCAAAGGACTGTGACATCATCACTTAGGTACTCTGTGTACAGTACGTGTACCAGAACGTGATGTTTCATCTGCACTCCAGTGTAAACCTACAGTGAATATACTAATACTGTATTTCACTATAAGACGTGGGGCCCGTTGCATAAAACTTACCGTTGAATTTCAATGGTAACTTCCGTCAAAATTAGGCGTCACAGCCAATCAGCATCAAGGATTATAAAATTTACCGCTAATTTGAAGACTTACCGCTAGAAAGGAGCGGTAAGTCCAGCGGTAAGGGTTTTATGCAACAGGGCACTGCTGTGATAATTTGCTAGTGAGGTTTGTACCTCCTCTCACTGATAACACTGTGATAGTGTCTGTTCAGTAGCAATCAGAAAGCCTGCAGTGTAGCTGCCATTGATGCCTCCCATTAGCTACATCAAAATGTAATTTGCCAGTATCAGGCATTGGAGTACAGCCCACCCTTGACAGGAGAGATAGAGAAAGAGAGATATAGAGACAACAAGGGTGCAGAGATGATGGCTGAAGCTATCACAGCATGCTGGTCTCTGTGTTTGGATGATGGGAGCCCAGTGCATAATTCATCCAGCAATCAATCAACGGCGCTTTACCATGGACCTGTGCTCAAAACGACACCTGATTTGCCTGTGCTATAGAATGCACCTTAATCCCTATTCACACCAGTCCATTTTTCCGATGCAATTAATTCTTCTTACCTTGGGGAGGGGGGGGGGGGGGGGGGAGGGGGCTTATACTGTTTTATTCTCTGACTTATCTTCAAATCATCCTTTGTTATGCTTCGCCCTTGATGTTCAGGTTGAGCGAAGATTGTTCAATGCCATTACATGTTTTTAAGTGGTTGCCTGCTGGTCAGGGACAGTGCCATGGCAATTGTTTCCTAATCCCAATGCTACTCTGCCCAATTTGTCACTAAAGGTGGCTTAAATTTGCTAAGAATTGCTTATAATGAGCTGGTTCGTGTAAAACAAGGGCCTCTTACGTCAATAGTTTTTCTACACTAGGGCAAATGCCCAAGTTGATTGTATTCTGTACAGATCCTCTATATTATGCAGAAACTAAAAAAAAAAACACACACACAAAAACATAAATACATGAAAGATACTGGAATCTTAGATACATGTATAAAATACAGTTTTATTTTCCAGTTAGTGTTTGTGAGTTTCACTATGCCACAAGGATCCATGCGATAAAGATGTGTACATGCTAAACGATCTCATCTGTGCATTGTTCAAGCCTCCAACCCCGAGGCCAGGCGAAAAGTATGTATACTTTCTATTCATACAGTGATCATATGATGCAGCTTTCCTTTTGTGTGTGTCTGTAGATCTGTGCAGTCCATACAATACCTTTCTATCCATGTCACAATACAATATATGGACAATGCAGGCCCACTATTGTGGTGCTGCAACTGGTAGAACTTTAAAGAATGAGTTTGGCTCAGGGGAAATAGAAAAAAAATGTTAAATGGTAACAGTGGAACCAAATCAATAATTTAGAGAAGTATAATGGTTTGAGACATCAGAAAATTATTAAAGACTGTCAGTTAATACAGAAGTTCAATTTTAGTGTGCTTTTAAAATAGCTCAACTAGAGTAGAGCATGTTTGTAAAATAGAACATTTACAAACAAGTTCTCGAACTGTTCGAAAGGGCTCTTCGAGTGTCATCCACACAGACAAAATAGCAGGATGTTGATTACATTACAATCCAGATACTGAGATTTGTTTTTGTACCTGTTCAGATGGACAGATATATCCTGCTCATTGCTGGTCGCGATAATTTGTCAACCAAACTGCGCATGCCGAAAAATATACCAAAATGGTGACCCTTGCCTCTGCTCATGCACTGATATGATGTGTTTCGAATATTTGGATGACAAATCTTGAGATCATTGCTCCAGCATTTACATCCTCACTGCAGTGCAAATTATTGCGCGATTTCTCAAATGGTGATGGAATTCCGAAATAATCGGAAGATTTCTTGGGATTTGGATCACAATGCTGATTTGCACTAATTAGCAAGATTTTGTTTTGTAGGCCCTAACAATACTCATATTGATTGGGATGCAAACCTTGAGATTTGTATCCGCCTAATTTGTGTCAGTGTGAAGCCAACTATTCCCAACCTCCTCAAAAGCTGCACAGCCCTCTGTTCTGTTTGAGGCATAATTGTCATCTCTTTCTGACAGAGATTGGCTCGCAGGGTCGGAAAATTGATGACTGCATATCATAAACTGATGTGAAGGTGCTACACAAAGTGCTAATTATGATAAAAAACCTAACCTGAATGCCAGCTTGTGTACCACTAACCAGTGAGATTCTGCCACGTGAATTTGATAATTGCCTTCAGTCTGATCACCTACCATGTTGATCTGTCTGTCAAGAGGCAGCCAGTTAACTGTTTCCATGGAAAATTGTTCTTGATGTAGCCTTCCTAACAACAGTTCTGCAGCAAAGCAAGAAAAGATAGAGGGCCCAGATCTGAGCAACTAAGGATATGTTTTCCTTTGTGTGTTTGTATACTAATGATGCACAGGATAGAGTGTGTTAGTGAAGGTGCGGCGCGCTCGAGAGTATTGACAATGGTGCGACATGCACGAGGCGCAGCCGAGTGCATGTTTGCAACCGTTGTCAATACTCGAGAGTGAGCCGCACCTTCACTAACGCCACGAAATAATCCTGTGCATCATTAGTTTTATAAAATGGGTCGAAAACTAACAGCATTATTCACGTACCTTTGTGGGTCAATAGCAGTCAGCTACATGTAGCACTCGCTCAAAAGTCAAGATGTCCGAAGATGTTCGTCCCAAACATTTACGCACGTCGCACTCGGAAATCCCGCACACTCACCTAGGTATACTGTACTGTACGTACGTATAAGAGTATACGTACGCCACGTACTGTTATGCACAAGAAAGGCCGCCGGCCGGCTGTTGTGGCAGCCCGCGGCCCGAACTAGAAGTTGTTTACAGGATTGACAGCGCGTATAGTAGCGCGTGACGCACTTGTAACAACTGATTGAGTGCGCACTGCTAGTGTAAAACATTGTGACGTACGTCAGGCCAGGGAGGTGGAAGAGAGACTCTTCTTAGTGCTTACCTGAAGAAAATAATGCACGCACACGTGACTCATTTCAGCGCTTCCAATTGGCTACATTCTTGAACCCATTTTATAATTTATGTTTGTATGCATACCTTTGCATGTGTGTTTTAAGGAAGGGGGATTAATCCAGCACGAAATATGCTGCTACAGCAGAAAATAAAAAAATATATGAGAATTCCTTCCTGGCTACTACTGTATTATACATAGTCCAGGAACAAACAGTTTCCTTTCAAGAATGTAAAGCATGATCTGTCTGTTTCTTGATAGTGTTCTGTTACGTCATCATTGACAATACGTTGTACAGATGTGTTATATTACTATACCTTCCTAGTTCTCAGGAGTATAAATGCTCTGAATACAGACTATGCATACATTCACACTTGTCATACAGTTTGATTTCTTGCTTTTTTAATGTTCAGGGAAGAATTTTACTCCAAAGATAAAATCTTTTGATTTAGAACAGGAAAACATGGAGGCAGATTTGATATTTAGGTTTGGAAGATTTATGCGAAAGAAAGGATAGAAAGTTAAGGTTAACATTTAATATGTGTATATGCCTTGCATGAGAATTGTAGCACTGTCCAAACAAAGAATGACTACACAACCTATTCAGAGATGCTCCTATCAATGTTGAAAGTGAAACAAGTCCAGTGAAACCAGACCAGCAGTACTGCCTTTAGTAGTCGGCATCTCATCAACAAGGAAATAGGACACGCACACTAGAAGAGTGTTCAAAGGGCTCTCACTTTTTCTCTTCCTGCGACTGCAAGATTGTTTGACCAAAGCAGCCTCTCGAAACCGTCAGAAATACAGATGATTTATAAGTAATTGTGGCATCAAATTTCTTTGTCTCTATTTTTAATCAGAGTGTATCATAAATTGTTTCCTCCTCATTCAATGGTTTAGCATTAATTCACTGTGAACAGTTTCAGTATTGAGGGATTCAATGCACTGCATTTGATGGTCAGCACACGTACGTGGGAAAGTAACGACACACCATAAGAGTGTCATAAGCCCAGTTTTTAACAGCGCCTTTCAAACCAGAGTTATCGTGACAACATCCGACCAATCTTTTTTCACCCTGCCTGTTCAAAAGGTCCCTGCAAAATGTTGCTCGGGTGTTGTCGCGATAGCTTTTACCAAATTCTACCCCAGCAAGCTAAGGTAATTACTGCAGTGAGCTTTATCATGGACGGCGCCTTAATGGTTTCTTTATGTTGCAGTGAAAGAACATTCTAATCATTCAAGGGAGCTTTTTAGCATAAAAGCAAGTTACCATCAAAATATTAAAAGTCGGTGATATCGAGCTTTACAACAGTTCTGTTTCGGCTTTTTAAAATTTGGAGTCTTATGAACCATTGCTAACTTTCTATCAAGGTCCAAATTACACTGTGCTGATGTGTAACAGAGTTGGCCCAAAATGAAAGTGAATGATAAAATGGTTCCATTGAGCATATCACATGACTGCAGGAAATCAAAAATTAAACCAACAACAACAAGAAAAAGAAAATAATGTAAAAAGCCCTGCCTGAAAAATTGTGGCAGAGTAGATAGAGGATAGACATAAGTCAGAAGTTAAAGGGATCGTACAGTTTTGGTTGAGACCTAATTTCAGGTTTCTAACATTTTATGGTGAGATAATCAGAAACCTTTTATGAAATATGAAAGAGCATGTAATTCTGTGAGGAATTCAACATTTATTTGATGAAAATTGGTTTTGAAATGGCTGAGATATCAAAAAAGAGCAATTCTACTAAAGTGTGGGTCCCACACTTTATCACGATTGCTTTGTTTTACTTTGTTTTTGGATGTTTCAGTCATTCCAAACCCGATTTTTACCAAATAAACTTTGAATTCCTCTTAAAATGGTATGCTCTGTACTATATAATAAGTGTTTCCTTGGTATCTCGCAAAAAGTTAAAAGCCCAATTCTCATCTCCACCAATACTGTACTATCCCTTTAAGGTCAAAGGTCAGTGTACTTTGGTTGAAACTGCCATTCTTGAGCTATAACTCAGCTGGGAATCATGTCCTTTGGCAACACTTAGTAAAAAGATATGAATCGATTGCGTGATATGATTAGTGAAGGGTCAAAGTTCAGGGTCAGATGTCACCAAAAATTCAGCTAAAATGTAATTTTCTGACCATTATGTAGAAATCTGGTAGTGATGTAATTTGGTGTAATGAATAGAAATAATTTGGAAAACGTTTCCTTTGCGCAGAGAGAGTTGAATGTGAATCCTTGGTTGGTGGTCCTCATCAATGAGCTTCAAAATGTAAACAAAGGGTCATGTTACAATTACAAGTATGCTTGATATGGTGATAAATGAGAAGTAGAGGCATCCCAGTCGAGTGCACAGCAATCTAATTGATTGAGTTTTTTAAATTGTTTCCAAGCAATGTTTTAGTTTTTGATATAACGTGAAAACATTGTTCTTGTATGACTACAGACCTGTCAATTTTTGCTCTAAAATGTGCACAACTGCATAAGAAAAATTAGTGAATTAACGCTGTGATAACACATTTACAGTGAGATAGTGATGAAAATGCCAAAAATTAGCCAAAACCCTTTGCCAGATGTATTAACAGTCTCAGAGCTCACCGGATTGTACAATGTGGTTACATGATGTTTTGTATTGATTAGAATATTAGCCATAGCAGTAGCCGTTGTATGTGAGAGCGAATTGCCTACAGCTTGTTCAGCATGCGATTCAGGACTACTACTTGGACACGATTCTATCATCACGTACAAGCAGCGTTCAACAGTATGCACTACTGAACGTTTGATGTCAAAATGCTTTGACAAAAGAACTCATTAACCTGGCAAATTGCATCAGCCAGGCAAGCTTCTTATTGGAGCTTTCTGATATATTGCAAGCAAATTCAAAATGGTGGAAGATGAATTTTGAGCCCTTCTGAGTACTATATTTTGGCTTTTTCTCCTCTCAGGATTGCCGTCTCAAAATGCCATTGTCCTTTTAATATGAAGAAACAAAGTAACAGAGGGGTATGCTACCTCTTTTTTTCCCCTCATAAGCTAGATTTAACAAAGTAAAAGTGTCAGAAGCATGGCTTTTTGTTTGATATGCCAGGTGGGAATAATAAGAGAAGCAGTGACATTTCTGTAATAAGCAGTACTGTGATGTTTGGGCGAATTCTAAATCATCAGTTGGTACTGCAAGGGGAAACTGAGATGTCTAATTTGATGGGTGCTGCCGGCCTGATATCGGAGGGATAGAGAGGTAATGTTGGAAATTGGCTGGTGTTTTGGTGGATGAGAATGTTCGCAGTATGTGACTGCAGAAATTTTAGAGTCAATAGTTTATGTGGCAGAGAAATGTGTGGAGCATGAGTTCAGAGAAACGAGGGAAATGCACTGTAGGAAGATGAGATTAGATATGATTTTTCCTTATTGTAACTGATATCATCTCTCTTTTGTATGTTTCCTGATGCACATTTCCCTGCAGCAGAATAGAACAGTACATGGCTGTTGCAGTAGCTAAGTGTGTACAAAGTATTTTGCTAATTTCATTGTATGCATGATATGATATGTACAGTATGAGAAACGTCTCTACATGTAGATATCTCTAGGAGACTTTAGTACAGGCAATGGTAGAATTGGCTCCTAAAACAGGACTTATCAGTTTTAGCATGGCGATGCGAAAAATTGCTTTTATTTGCCACCGTTCACACATGGCAATAAAAAGCGCAAGGCTGCAAATGAAGTGCTTTGAATAGATCCAGTCTACACATGCCTGAACAACGACCCCAGTGTACCAGAGTGTGCACAACTGGCATGGTGGGTTGCATTGTGGGATTAAAAGAAGTGATGCTTCTTTGTGCTATATGCGTTTGCGGTACAGGGCAATATTATTGCAAAATTCCCCCCCCCCCCCCCAAAAAAAAAAAAAAAAAAAAAAAAAAAAAATCGTCTGGATTGATTTTTGCATCGTGATGCATTTTATATCTCAAGGTTAACAATTTGTGTGTGTATGTGTGTCCTCCCGCAAGAATTTGATGGTTTTTGCATTGAATTGCAAAATGAAATTTGAAGAAACTTGATGGTAAGTGTGTGTGAACAGGACTAATGTCTGAGGTGGTACTTGGATGACATTATTACTGGGAGATGGCAGGGCAAGAGCAGCTGGCATAATTGACCCTGCCATGCAGGACATTCTGTTCGGTTCACTCCCATGTGCGGTAGTCTTAAAGGCACGGCAGTATCCGCCAGCCTCCAGCGTACGCATCAGAACAGAGACATCTCACTTTTATGTCAGTGTGCTTCCTTTAGAACATCCTTGTGGACTGGCCAATTGTAATTAGAAGTGGGAGATTTTATATACACAGAGCGAGCCTAAAGTGACTTGGCGTGGTGATATGCGATGTGTTTGAATGTACCGATAAGCCGGGTTGGTAGAATTGCTGTCAGGATATATCAGCTTCATGAGTTGTGCAATCTTTGCATCCATTCATTCTACCTCTAGCCTACAGCAAGCTGAAGGCGTGAAGATATCAGTCGTGCCAGTATGATCAGCGTATGTCCCACACCCTCTAATTGTTACCTGCCTTTAGTGAGCCGTGCAGTCTCTATTGGATCAGTAAGAGAGTTTTTAGTTTGTCTCACAATGTGAACATGTTATTGAAATGGAATAAACTGTATGGATATTAATGCAGCTTGCACACCTCACAATGTAGTAATCTTGTAAAGGGAAGTGTGAACTTGCTCTATTGGTAGGTTAGCATAGTTGTCAATGTGCTAATTACATGACTGTAGTCAAGGTTATATGCTGGTAATTTTTAATGTGCATTATTAGGCATTTTTTTTCTTTGCTCATTTTTTCTGTAAGATTATTGGCATTTCAGCATAACTCTTGGTAAGTAATACCCATACTTGTCATAGTACACTGTAGTTAAAGCAGAGTGATTGAAATACAGGAATGGTCAGAATCAAGTTTATACTCTGTTCTTTAAAAAAAAAAGGAATAAAAAAAAGAGAGAAAAGGATTTGTGGGAAGAATCTCAGGGTGCTTCGTATGAGACTACACACAGAGACTATTAGCCTGCCAGCTAGCCAGCCACGTTGATGCTGTAACCCACTGTACTTGACACCCAGTCCAACCCAGGAGCTTCTCAGTGACTTGGGGTCAAATGCCTCATAGAGCTCACAAGGTGCAGACAGTGCGATCAGGAGTATAACATCAGCGTCATCAAGTACCAAGTTGTCATCAAGTTCAATGCCGTCATCAGTTGAGAAGTGTTAGAAACAAATTTGTGTCACAGAGAGAGAGAGAGAGAGAGAGGAAAAAGGACTATTGTAGACATAAACAGAAGTTCAAATCCTGTGAGCAGTTGCAGTTTGTGTGAAATGTGTGGGAATTTAGGAAGTTTTCAATCAGTAGCTGTCTCAGCAGTTGTCTTCCTTTGCTGTGCTTACCAGCGACTTTGTCGGAAATCCAAATGGTGGAGTACCAGTAGGTCTACCCGGTACTCTGGCTGAAGTTCGATCAGATGAATTAACAGAGTTTGAATTTTGACAAGTTTGCAAAAACTTCACTGGTCCCTCTTCATTTCTGCTTTCTCAAACAAGTATATTTTCTCTCCTGATGTCGCTGTTGCTTATTGAGCCAATGCTACTATCAAATGACACATATTTGTCCTGGAGATTTCTAATGGCATTGCAAAATAAGCATTGTCAGTCAAGCAGATTTCAGTTTGTATGATGCTTTCGAATAAAGCTAGCAGCATGCGGGAAAGAACACAGCAAGGTGATATTATTGTGTCTTTTGAGCAGTTTGTATTTTGCATCATAATCCATAGGCATTTGATAGTTCGAAATACTGGTTCCTTGTTATTTTGGATGATTGTGATTAACCACACCTTTCGGCTCTGTCTTTCTTAAACTTTTTGTGTCTTGTAAAGAAATAGTGATGAAATGCAGAAAACACAAATTTATCAAACACATTGCACACACGAACCCCAACAAACACTACAGTACGCGCAATAAGAAACGCCTCCGTCAATTTCGTTTTCCAACGAAACTTCGTTATCGATCGAGTAGCAACGAAATTTGGACGAAATTTGGACGAAATTTCGTTATCGATCCAGTAGCAACGATTCTGACGCTTTGTGGACGCATTTCACGCACGACCGCCCGCTCAATTTCGTTCGGCAAATGCGTTGCTCGTTCGGAAAATGCGTGTTCGGAGCTCGGCAGTTTCGTCCAAATTTCGTTAAAAGCGTCCGTGATCCAAGGCGCACATGGAATACAGTACACATGTGTGTGTGTAGTGGCCACATCCACAGCCGCTAGCCGGCAAGAATCACTGCAAGATTAGACTCAACAAGTACTAGTAGTAGCACAGCGGTCGGGAATGAGAACAGTAGACAGGCGTGGAATTCACCTGATTCACATAATACTATTAAGAATGGTAACATGTATACATACATCGATGCCGTTTTCATTGAAGCAATTTGTAAAAGTTTTAGTTTCCCTTACCCTAGCTGTAAGTACGGCACCGTTAGCAGATTATTCACTGCATTTGTAAGTCACCTGATACATCACATGTTGGTATGCGGGCTGCATGTAACCAGGGAATGTGCACGTGTGGGAAAGGCGAGTGCGCCGTATGTGCGTCGCAATTGCCATGGCATGGCTCGCTCGGCTGAACGAAACAGAGATGTACGATACATGACAAGACCCAGTATAAGGCCTACTAATTGTTCACGTGTTGTTTTTTGTTTTTTTACAAGCAGAAAATAAACAACTGTTGATCATGAAATAGACTAAATTACCAATCAGAGATCATTCGGGTTCATAGTATTTAAGAGAAATCACGCAATTTTGGCGAGGGTGAACCCACAGGAACCCACAGGAACCTTATCGTAGAATGCCGACCAAAAAGAAAATGGTTTCACTAAAATTGCGTGTACGTAAAATCCATTTGAGTATAGAAAGAAAATTAACCCCCAAAAAGAGGAAAAAAGAAATTAGAAGGATTTGTTCGCCGTTATTTGGTCATTAAATATATTTTCTTTCTTCAGCAATTGCGCGTTACATTGCCCGTTTTTTTATTGAATCAGGGCCCTGTTGCATAAAACCCTTACCGCTGGACTTACCGCTCCTTTCTATGCGGTAAGTCTTAAATCAGCGGTAAATTTTATAATCATTGATGCTGACGGTAGTTACTATTGAAATTCAATGGTAAGTTTTATGCAACGGGCCCCAGAAAAGCAAAAAAAAAAAAAAGTAATATTCAAAACAAGACAATAAGTTTAATTCTTAGTTTGATATCGTTTATTTCTTTATTGGACAGAGAGATAATTCAGACGGTACGTGGAATTTTCAAAGCGACTAATTCAGACTGATTCTTAGTTTGACTTGGCTCTTTCTTTCTTTCTTTTTTTATTTTATTTTATTTTTTTTTTGGGGGGGGGTTTGAGGTTCATGTTCGTTGTACCCATGCACCCATAAGGTTCATTAGGACGAAAATGAAACATTCAGATACACGCGACTTCCCTACACGAAAAATAGATGTTCGTAAATGTGATAGTCAAATTATGATTCATAATTCGAAAATGCACGAATGTTTGTGATTGGATAGGTGCGTTATTGTCGGATTAGCAAACCTTCGGAGTACTGTAGTATCGAGCCTGTTGTATTCAAGGATAAACGAACTTTTGAAATAATGAATTTTATATTCAGAGTAAGACAATAAGTTTAATTCTTATATACCTGTAGTTTGACATCGTTTATTTCCTAGTTGTGAAGCGGGAAGCGAGAGATAATTCTGAAAAGAAGTATATATACAGTCATGCAGACGGAACGTGAAATATTCAAAGCAGCTATGAGATTAAATCTTAAGTTGTTTATTTGTTTGTTTGATTGCTTGTTTGTTGTTATGCTCAAGCGTTGGTGTAATTATATATACATTTTTTTTTTTGGGGGGGGGAGGCATTTTTGTAGTACCCAATGCACGTAAAGTTCGCTGATGCGAAAGTGATAAAATGTTCCGTAACACGCAAAATCCTTACACCTTTGTAGATGTTCGTACCTAGTGTGAAAATAAAATGTATTACTATTATTTTGTTTCCCCCATTGTTCGATGGGTATAGCAAACCTTCGGAGTGTCAATCCTTTCGTTTTCGGATAAACGAACTTCCTTAACTCACAACACCATGTTTCAGAGTAACAAACTAGTCATTATTTTATTCGGGCATTGGGAATAGTTCAGGAATAAAATATAGAAGGGAGGAAAATCTTTAAGGCAAGAATTACGATGGATTCTTAGTTTGAAATCATTTATTCATTTCCGTGGTGTTCATTATTCCGAAAAAAAAGAAAACGGGTGCGCTATTCCGATGGTTACGGCGTTATTTCGAATCCGAAACACGCATATTCCTTGTGCCTATCCATGTTTGTTGATTCGAAAATGTAATCATGCTGCGGGTAATTGCTATAGGGGGCCATATATTGTTTTATTTCTGTCTATTGTTATATTATTATTATCATTATTATCATTATTATTATTATTATTATTATTATTATTATTATCATTATTTTTATTATTATTATTATTATCGTCTTTAACATTATTAACCAATGTTTTGATTAACGAGCATTTTGTGGGCTGTTTTTTTTTTTTTTTTTTTTTTGGGGGGGGGGGGGGGGGCATTGCCCGATTAGCAAACCTTCGGAGTGTCAATCCTTTTGTTTTCGGACGAACGAACTTCCTTACCTCAGAAGAAGAAATCAGTGTAACAAACTAGTCATTATTTTATTCGGGCATTGGGAATAGTTCAGGAAAGAAATATAGAAGGGAGGAATCCGAAACACGCATATTCCGTGTGCTTATACGTCATGTTTATTGATATGCTGCGGCTAAGGGCCTATTGGAGGTCGTTATACCTTTCGTTTGGTGTACGATTTCTTTCGTTTCATATCACTTTATTTGTTCCTTTCATATTCTGAAATATTTAAAGGTAATCTTTCAATTGCCTCGCACTGTGTATATATACATGCATTTTCGTAACGGCGATTTCGCGCTTTGCTGCAGTATTTCGAAGGGTGTTTGATGCCAGCCGCTTCGGTGTGCTCTGTGGTAATGTTTATGTGGTTGTCAGGGAGGTTGTTGATACTTTGTCTGTTGACATTTATTTTCGTACAGGCATGGGCGGATCCAGGAATTCTGTACAGGAGGGGGGAGGGGCGCAACTAATATTTCTGGTGCCACTTCCGGGTTTCACTTCTATTTTTTTTTTTTCCACGATAAATAAAGGGGGCGTGCGCCTCATGCGCCCCCTCTGGATCTGCCACTGCTACGTGTTTATCTCGAGTGATGGTGATCGTATTTCTAAATGTTTATAAAAAAAAAGGACAAAATTATCCGAGTGATGCCTGATGATAGTGCAAGTGATGATAATCAACGATGCTGATGTAAAAGACGGCTTGCTGTGGATGCTGAGCGTACGTGCCCTTCGTTTATTTAAATAAGTTTTCCCTCTTTTACTCTTCTTTCCCCTCCCAAGAATGATAAAAAAAGAAAATACCTACACCTCACAACAAAAGGAACCACGTGTGAACAACCATCGTTAAGTTCAATCGAAATGTTCATTATTAGCAAAGAATAAGGGGAAAACACGAGTGACGGAAAATGATAGAAGCGACGAGATTGTCTTCTTGTGTATAATGCGGTCTCTTGGGATTGGAAAAACCCCACCCTCTCCCTTTGTGGAAATTTCCACAAAACCAGGTGCGTGCCAGACCCCAGGTGCCAGACGAAAGAATGCGCGCATTTGGTGTAGTATATCGATCGAAGAACTCGCGGGTGAGTTGAGTTAAAGGAATCTTTGCAAAGATGTTCTGATGTTCTGGTTCCCGAACTGTAAAAAGGAATTGATTAATCACTCAAAAATGCAATCACAGATTTATATGAAAAGTCTCATATGCCTAGACAAATTCACTGAGATGTCCTATGTGATGCAGCCACCACCCGATTAAACGGCAAAATCATGACAATAAAATTTCACGCTCATCAAAACTGCCTATTACTTTTCATATGGATTTTGGTTATCAACACTCGTTCGTGGATTTGTTTGTTTGCATGTTTTGTGTGTATTATTCCTCGATCCTGAAAGACGTAATAATTATTCGCATCGAACGTAAACTGTTTACCGTAACTAAGCCTATGGCGCATTCGATCCATTCAACTTGCAGTAACCTTTAAGGCAGTACAACTGTAAGTAGCACATGGTGCATTCTTTTGAACCACGTGTTTCGCATATCGGCACATCCAAACACATTAGCGATCGTCCTTATGGCAAACTTTCCGATTACAGTCAGGGGAGAAGAAATCGTAATACTGTACATGTACTTACGAAAGTGATTATGCTTAAGATCAAATAAAATGAAGAAGTTTGAAAACAACTTGGCAACACTCAATCAAGTTTTGCATTCTCTCACACAAAAGCTCTCTTGAGAAAATGAAAGCATTCCCTCTCCCCTGCTAGATAATGGAAGTTTTCATTACTAGCCCAGCAAGTTTTGGGAGTGTACATGAATGTTTTTAGGATAGAGTCAAAAGGGACCTAAGTTTTCGATCATAGCAGAATCTTCGTCAGAAGCAAAATGGCAAATAGGCAGAAAAAGCAACCACACACATGTAAAGCGACTTCACACAACAATAACAGTCAGGAACAGGCAAGGGACAAGGAACAAAGAAAACAAAAGGAGAGGGTAGGATGTCGTGGGCAAGGAGCCCAACAGGTAAAGGGAGGGGGATTAGAGCAGGAGGATGGACAGACAAAAGGCAGGGGAAGGTTAGTAATGGTCGTGAGGGCCAGGGGGCAACCATTGAAGGAAAAGGATGAATATGGAGGCAACATCAAACAAGATAAGGAACAACAGAGAGACAAAGAAAGGTAAAGAGTGAAATAGCAACAGCAAAGGGGGGGGGGGGGGGGGGTGAGCAAACAGCAAGCCCTAGAAAGGATCTGTACAAGTACCAAGAGGAGGCAACAAAATGAAAGTTAGAGTCAATCAACAAATGCAATTAACCATATCAAAGTATGGTAATATTAATACAGCAATAATGATGATATTGACAAAACAAATTAGAATAATCATTAAAGCACATAAAAAAAGGGGGGACACAAAGTCCATGGGAGAGAAAATGTATACTTGCAAAGCAAGTATCAATAGGCAAATTAAATACGTTTCAAAGAGCTGGTTCATATGAAATCACCTTTGATTTATGATTTTACAAACAAGAATTTTCATCGCTTACTTATTTCTTTTATTACTTTAGTAATGTCATGATATTTCATGATGGTATGTGTTCTGTCTTTACATGGCAAGATAGGGTTTTTTTTTTTTCATCCAGGGTCAAAAGAAGAAAGTGATAGAAAGATAACTGAAAGGATAGAATGGAACACCTACTCAGCAGGCAACACTAAAACAGCCCCCAGGGCCAGGCCATGTCGTCAGTGTCACTCTCGTCTTAGATCATTACAGGCCTACATTGTACATGTATAGGCTACTCGTTTCGTACTCGTCATCGCCAACGTCATGATGGTCGGTCACACGAAATAAATTGCATCATCATAAGAGCTCTTATATCAACACCACTAGATAGTGTAGATTCATTATCATTATCACTATCATTCCAGTCGATCTCATCCACGGCGAAACCCTCAAAATCCTCAAAATCATCGTGGTTAATACTCTCACAAAACACATCTGTAAACGATTCAGACATCGCAGACCTAGCTACACATCTTGCACACAAAAATGAAATGGAGGTGGAAAACTACGATGAATACACAAAAAATATCGACGATGGCATTTTACCGTAGCAGAAAATACACAGAGTATCTTGCACCGGAAAAAAAATGGATGTGGAAAACTACGATGAGGAAAACTAGGGTGAAAACCCGATGCGTGAAGACGAACGATGAAGACACTTTACGGTAAAAATACTTACACGGAAACAAACGAGTGGGTACGATATTCTCGCACACACGAAGATAATCGACACATCGTTCAATCGAAAAACTCAACAAACACTCGAACAAAAACTCACCCCAAATTGTGGCAAACACGGTAATCACTTAATAAAAATGAGAAAAAATACTCTCTAAAGTATGATTGTACTCTGAAAAGAAAGGGATACAATGATACGAAAGCAAAAGAGAGAAAATGAGAGAAATGGACGGGAAACCTAGAGAACTTCGACGAAAGAAGAGCTAGCAATTCGCGATTAGAGCTAACTTTCCTGTGTGTGTGATCGCGTGTAAAGGGTTGAAAGCGTTGAAAGCGCTGAAAGCGTTGAATGCGTCCACAGCTTCGGAAAAGCGTTCGGGGATTTCGTTGAATTCGTTGAATTCGTCCAAAATCCGTCCATGAAGTCTGGACGCAAAAAGCGTTGAAAACGTCCCCGACGAAATCAACAACGAAAAAAGCGTTGGGACGAAATTTGGACGCACTTTCGTCGGGCGTTTTCTATTGCGCGTACTGTATGCTATTAAACTACTGGTGTAGCTACACTGATGTTGTTAATACTTCTTCTGATGTTATAAGCTCTGAAGATGCTGACCCAGGATCACAAGACAAGTTTTGCTGTTTGCTGTTTTACGTGGAAAAATAGAGACAATGACATACGGGAACATACCTGCTGTAAGAAAGTAGATCTGATGTAGCAATCTCCCTCTTTTTCCCCCCTTTTTTTTTCATCGGAGGTGCCAGTTTTAACTGAACACTTTTTATTGCTATAGGCTGGTCATTTGTACATTGTTTATATTGTTTTGTTTTGTTTTTGGTTGTTGTTTTTTTTTTGGTTGCATTAAACAAAAAAAGTCTGAAAACAAGTTTTGGGAAAAGAAGGGGAACCTGAAGCTTGAAAATCAATGATTGCAGACAGGAATTTGTTGAAACACAAGGGAAGGAATGAGAGAAGTAGGAAGCAGGCCTCCTAGTGATAGTAACTGATAAGCCTTTCTAATGTACTGTAAAAACATGTTGTTCTGTGTATAGCATCTGAATGAGTGAGTTTGTGAATTTGATTTTCATTCTTGGCAGGCTAGCTTTCACGTGTAGATCTTATCTCTAAGCTCATATACATTAAAAACCTGTCTATAGCGACCACTGTCTATCATATAGCATCCACCTGCCCTATGTGGCCACTCAACACAATTCCCCCCAAGAGATAAGCCATTTTAATAACCCTGTCTATAGTGGCCACCTGTCTACAACAGCCACTTTTTCATCTCCCTTGGGTGGCAGCTGTAGGCAGGTTTGTATGAAATGCCAAATGATGCAAGCGTAAACACGAAACTTGGGCAATAGTTGTATTCTTATGGAAAGTGTTAGCCTTGATTTTGTGTTGAAATGAAAAAAGGTGTTAGCAATATTTAGAATGACTGAATGCCATTGGCAGTGAGGTAAAGTTTCCTATGTGACTGGAAGTTGTATTGAAAGTGCAGTGCACCTGTTCTTGGAGAAACCACCATGATGTCTTCAGGCAATAGTCTTGTTGAACAGTACATGGTAGGAATGAGGATTGCCTGGCCATCTCATTTAACTCATAATATATCAGGCTCCTGTGTCATTTGCACACCAAGTTCTCATCGCTTAAAATCACAGCAATATATTCACATTTGATGGCCATGAGTTGCAGAAGAGATTTGCTAGGTCCTCCTAGTAGGCAAACAGTGCTTGCAAAATATACATGTAAGTGTTACCATGGACCTAACAGGTCCATGGTGTTACTGAGCACTCTTATCTGAAAAAGGTGGGGGGGGGGGGGGGGGGGGGCGGAGGCATCTTGAATATGCACCATATGGACTTTGCCTGCATACTACAGTGTATATGATGGAGCCACCAAAAGTGGGATTAATTTTTGTAGATACAATATTTCATTGTTAGATTATGTCAGGTAACTTCAGCAGTGGAAGTCATTATGAGACTGCTTTGGAGAGATTTTTTTTTTTTTAAACATTGATGCTTACATGTTTTCATTGCCAAGGCAACTGTCCCGCAGTGTTGGGCAAGGCTATTGTTTTTGGATGTACGGTGTCTTAGCCCATCAGTTGATTGGCATGTGCGTCCAGTGGTAGTACTGTGGTCGCCCCATTATCAGCGTGAGAGGACAGACTCATAATGCATGCAATTTGCACAGGGCTGATTTACCTATATGCCAACCAAGGTTGGCTGATGCTAGTCTTGTGCACAAAGACCTTCTTTTCATTTGATGAAATTTGCATTTTGATGCCAATATGTATAACGACAGTGCCACCATCTAGATACAATACCCTGTTACTTCATTAATTCCTGATTCTTCTTTATCTTCCCATCATGCTCAGAGCCGGCAAAATGCAACATTCGGGAGATATTTTACACCTGTGGAATTCAGCACTTCAGTTGGAACCAAAATTTTTAGACTTTGGAGAACAGTAAGTAAACACTAACACCTATTAAAGCTGTTTTGTTGATTATGTTTCATTTAGCAAAATGTTTTGTTCTGTTTTGTGTTTTTGTTGTTTCTTTTGCTTTGTATACCCTTACTTCAACACCTAGGCAGTGTGCATTGTCCACCTGGATGAGTGGTTATTGTTAAAGTGCGACTGGTCACTGCTGGCCATGAATTACTATTATTTTAATGACTTTTAAAGAGCATCATATCATGCCAATATGTTGGTAAACTTTAAAGGAGGGTTGCACCAAACATGTGTATGTGACTTCAGTGAATGCAGAAATGATAATAGAACACATTAGAATTTGAGGAAAATCAGACAATCCATTCAAAAGTTAAGAATTTTAGCGAAAGTTTTTTTTTTTTCCTAAATGTGCCATTATTGGTAGATAGACGGCTGCAACAATTTGTGATGTCACAGTAGTGGAACAATATGTAGAAAAAATAATAGAAAATTCCACAAAATTGAATTTGTAATGAAAAGTACAAATTCCCTCCTCATGTTCAAATTCATATGTGTTAAGGGAATATTATTCTCCAGCCTTCTAAAGGCGGTAAGCAAGTGTTTTTTCCTTTTGCCAGAAATATAAAAATATATGAAATTCTTGTTATATTTTCAATTTTTTGCACTATTACTGTGACATCAGTAACTGCTGTGGCATTCTTATCCAGCCTGAATGGCACATAGATCTAAACGAAACTTCGAATTCATGACTTTTGAGAGGATTTACTGATTTTCTTCAAAATGCCCAAAATGCCAGGCTAGTGGAGTTTTAAAAATGTGAACCAACAAACATCAGCCTACTGCTTTTTTTTTTTAATACCTCATTGGCAGTGAATGGCTTTCTGCTCACAGAGAATGAAGGTTTCACTTTTGAAAATACATTCTTGCAAAAGTGTGATGGCCTCAACTTGCACAAGTGTGATGGCCTCAACTTGCACAGACACCATTTATTATGAAAAAAAGAAGTGTATTGAGTAGCTACAAAGTGTAAATGACCTCAAATGAAAGGACACACTTTCTGATTCTTTAAAATCTTTGAAGTGCAGAAACATTTCTTTATGGCTGTGCTGAAGGAATGTAAAGCCTTTGGCTCTTCAAAACTTTTACTAAGTAGGTCCATCTGGCATAATGCCATATATAATATATATTCGCATCTCAATACAAAGGTCCTGTGTAGCACTCCCTGAGTTCATAGCCAAAGGCTCCCCATTCAGGCATAGCAATCACCCAGTAGTAAATATTCTTTGGTGGTGGTGGTTGGGGGTCTACTTGATGTGAATTTTTCGCATTTTCAACTTCTTCCTAAAAAAGTTAAACAAGCATATTTTGATAAAACTTCACAGGAGTTGTATTTAGGGTAAAGGGTATCAAAGTTGTTAAATTTGAATCTCTGATGCATAAGGAGGCCAAGGATATGTTCAAGCTGCTAATTTTTCAAAAAAATGTTATCTAGTCCAGACCATTAGTGTCATTATCATGCCACATATATGTGCTTTTAGTTGGTAAGGATTAAGAATTGTTGCTGGGATGATCTGTTTGATAAATTCTTGAAGGATCCATATTGTGATGTGTGTGTGTGTGGGGGGGGGGGGGGGGGTGGGGGGGTGGGAGATGGAGGTGGTGGGGCTTACAACCACTGAACTACGAGTTGGAAATGTATCCTTTCGGTTTCTACAAAGATGTGGTGGAAGATATGAAACTATACAGGAAATCATCAAGTTGAATCATGTTGTACATGTAGTTCAGGAAAGTTATATATATTTTTTTCTATCCGGCTCAGATGAATGCTAGGCACTCAGGGCCACTCCTTGTTTACATTTCCACTTCAGGGATTTGTAGGGCAACATCCACTGAGTTCATGGCTTGCCCAGGAGCAAACTTGATATCTCATCAGGGTTGTCATGGCTAGGTCAAAACCTGAGCTGAAATAACTCCTGCCTTTCAGGATCATGTTTTGCCATGGTCTTTAGTACGGGCGACTCCTGTCATACCAAAGCCGTTGTGATTGACAATTTTCTTTCATTGTATCAAAATTTCATTATGACTGAACTATAAAGTATACAAAGAGAGAAAGAATGATTTTGGTACTTGAATTTTAACTTCATTGTAGCGAAAACTTTGTTATAACTGTGTTTGTTATAATAGGAGTGCAGCGTATTTAGATACTGTGTGTATTTATTACTGAAGAAGTGGGCTGTCCAGAAGTTGTAGCTATCTGCTGTGCCCCAGAAGCATCATTTATTATTGTTATTATGATGATGATGATTGTATTTTTATTTTCTTTTTTTTTATACATTTTTGTTAATGCTAGTGTGTCTTCAAGCTACAAGCTTCAAGTGGCTTCTTTAGTGTTTGGTAATACATGTTTTCATTTTTTCATTATTGTGTGGAAAGCAAAATCGAAACATTGGTACAGAATCCCAATAAAGAAATTGTACTATGCAATAATGGAAAGCACAACCATTGACAGGTATGTGTGAGGTTCTTATGTAATTATTTTCTTTTCCTGAGATTATGATCTGATTTTTCAACCAATTGACTCTTGTCATGGAAATCCAAAGCATATCAAATTAAGAGCAAGGCGATAAGAGGTTGCTGAGAACACATGTCAAGGTTTATCAAAAATGTAAGCAATAAGGACTGTCCTTTGTGTTATTGACAACTCTAATACTGTTAAGCAAGATATTTTCATGGCATGAAATTTTTGCAATTTGGAGTCGATGGTCTTTTTCGTGGCATGAAATTTCGCCAGCTGTCACTGGCGTTCAATGCATATGGTGTAGATAAGAACTTTCGCACGCATTTTGATTTCTCAAACCTTGGGTTTCGCCAAATTCGCGAAACAAGAATGGACTCAAATTGTCTTCTTTGTTTTACAGTAGTCTAAAGCAAACAGTCATGTTAATGATGGGGCCAGGTTTGTAATATCAGTGACGAACGCTATTCAGGGATTTTTCTATAGAAATAAGAAGGGGGGGGGGGGACAACGTTTGTATTGTAGAGCAAAACAAAACTGCTGTCCAGCTTCCTGTAGCATCCACTCTAATTGGAAAGGTTTTTTTTTTTTTTTTTTTTTTTTTTTTTTACCCAATTCCGTGGATTCAAACTCTTTGACACACCACTTCTAGAGGTTATTTGCTCGTGATGCACTTTGTCTTCACCATTACACGTTGATGAAATTTACCGTGCTTTCAGTAGTTTGCCATGATAAATTCATTTGGCATGAAGAATGAACAAGAGCGTTTCAGAATTTATACCCGTGGGACAGTGGACTGAAAGGCTGATGCCATGACAACAAAAAGTAAAGCTTGGAAAAAAAGGAATAAATTAATGCAGATGAACTTTCCATACAATAAGCTAATGGATCATGTGCAGCGGAGCATTGACGAACAGTGAATGGTGGTAGCAGCCACTACACCCCCCCCCCCCCTTTATGTTATGTGTCTTTACTGCAGGCTGTAAGCCTTGAAGTATATTCCAGGCCCATTACAATGGTGCTATGGATATCAGTGTTGATGTGTGTGTTTCCCTGTATAGCATTACACTGTACTATGATTTGAGGTCAGCCAATGTGTGTGAGCCGTGATATGCGTTTGCAAATTTCGCAGTGGGTTCATGTAATGCTGCGTTTCAAATGGTGATACAAAATTTTGTTATTGCCAGAGACTGACTGAAGGTGATGATCCATTATCTGTCATTGTTGACAGCAAAAAACAAACTTTAGGGTCATGTTTCTTTGAATGGATGTGTGTGTTTCTGTTTGTTTGTATGTGTGTGTGTGTGTGTGTGTGCATGTGTGCAGGATTACTGAATTTGTTGTAAGCCATCTCTTAGTTGATACTCCTTCCTGCTTTATAACCCAGTAGGCGTTTTCACATCAGCCCGATAAAAATCCAAGCTCGAGATATTTTTCGCAGAAAATAGTCAGCAGAATAGCGCGCTATTTCGAAACATCGGGCTGATGTGAAAACGCCTAGTGTGTCTGTAACACAATCGGGGCCACACAAGCAACCATTTTGGGTGTCAAGAATGTCCCATGATGGCCTGCATTGAGAATGTTGTTTGATCTCCGATGGGATGTTGTAAGATGATGCAGGAGAAATATTCGTGATTTTGCGGCAGGAAACATGCTTTCATGAACTTAATACTCTGGTAATCCGGTAGCAGGGTTCAGTTACTGATTTCACTTTAAAATGTGAAGCCCCACTAAGCTGCAGGGAACTCGAGGCGGGATTTCTTTAATTCTGTTTTAAGCATGAAGTAGGTATGATAAGAAAGCAATGCAAATTGTTGTATTTAGATGACTATCTTCATATATGTCACATACTTCATGCGGTACAGTACCATGTATTCATCTATTAAATCTCACTGCAATTTTTGCGAATTTGCTTCTTCCAAATTATCATTCTTCCACAACTCCATCACTAGTGGCAGAGCTAGCCATATATGTTACATCCCCCTCCTCCCCCCCCCCCACAAAAAACAAAAGGTTGGTCTTCCTGCAAAGTACTAAAAAGTGATGTTTCGTTAAATTGTGTTTGATGTGATACCATATTCTTACCTGATCTTGGGGGAGTGGGGATTAAACATACCAAGAAAAAAATCAATCCACTGTTCATAATGCCCTTGCTTCTATCTATAGCTATTTGGCTGCCTTTATCAGCTTTCCAATGTTCAAACATGTTTTGATACCCACTATCAAAGCACGTTTGCAAATGCCTTTTGGATTGTGTTTTTCGAGTTGTTGCGTTTATCAACTCTGTCATGAGTTGATTGGGGGCCTTATTACTGCACAGCTCCAGTGTGCAGTTTGACCTGAGGAGTGGAGATGTGTAGTTGACAGTGGTTGGCGTGGGCAGGGCCGAGCTAATATCGCTTTCAAAACGACTTTGCAATTATCAACTCCGGAGAAACACATTTCTGGCTCAAAGACATTTTCCATCGCACTTTTTAGAGCATTTCAGAAATGCGTTTCTAACCCCATAATCAAACAGCTTTACATTTACCTACTGTTTGACTTCCACAGAAAAAAGAAATGTATGAATTAATGATTATAATGATGAAGTTGCAACTCGTGTTGCAGTCATACTTTCCTTGATAAAAAACAGGTGTATTTGGGTCTGTATATGTAGACTAGAAGCAGCACCAAGCTCGATGCACGAGTCTGTCAGTTTGTGGGCAAATGTGGAGCATAAACCAGGAAGAGCAAATTAATTTGTGTGTCCAACAAAATATGCCAAGTCTATGAGCTTATTTGTGACATTCTAGGAATCACTCGATTCTAGAAGTCCTGAACAATTACAGGTGAATAGTTCAGTAGTAATAGTAATGAAATTCATGTTCGGACAAGTGTTCTGCTACAAAATTGAGCAGCAAGAGATTGTAAGTTAGGGTAAGAGTACAATGACTACATGTTCAATATCTTATGGTCACTTGGGAGGCATTTGCTCAAAATTGCACTTAAAGCTGTGAGTAACAATAGTAGACAGATCTTATCTGAGCAAAACTAGTAGGATTGATTCGCACACATGCACACACAAAAAGTAGACTTCCTTTCGGAGCCAGGCATATTACAGCCAGTTAAAACTGGTCAGCTAGTTGTGATTTTAGCTTGGCAGTCACATTTTTTACTGGCCTTTGACTAGTACAGTAATAATGAATAGTGTCTTAGACATACAGTGTACAGTATATCACCTTTTGTGTGTGTGTTTGTGTGTTTGTTGGGGAGAGGGCAGAAAGAAGGAATATGTGTATTTTAAGTTTCTTATAGTTTATACTCTGAAAAAATGAAATACAGTGGGCTATATTGCTAATAATAAACAAAAAATAAAGTATGGTCTGCAGTCATTCAATAAAACATGTATTTATATTAAATGGGTTAGTCAAATACCGGTTATGTTCACCCATGGGCAGAACATTTTTGTAATGTTCTCCCACGGGAAAACATTTTCATGTAACAAATGACAAACGATACCAAACGGTTGAACGGTCATATTTTTCATGTTATCGATAGGATAAATTTGCCTATGCAATACAGTGTGAAAAAGCAGATGACTGATTATTGTAATGCGTACGAAAGTGTGATTTGAAGGACCTGCGCGCAGTGAATTTGGCCCTGCGCGAGCGATCAAGTGCGTTGTGCTGGTAGTCGACGTTGCGAACATGACTTCTACCAGATGGTATTCGACTTTCTACCCATGATGACTTTTGTTGTCGGGAACATGTACCAAACGTTCCACCTGAAGGGTTTGAAATGCTATTTCGGGAGGCTATAAGTCCCTCGACTTCGTCTTGGGACTTATAACCTCCCTCAATAGCATTTCAAACCCTTCGGGTGGAACATTCGGTAGGTTCTCTCCCCCACCAGTCATCATCTATATAATGTTACTGAATTTATCAACATTTCATTGTTCTTTCTTTGTGCAGTGCGGTGGGAATGCCAGAAATCAGAACAGTCAGAGTGGTCAACCCGCATCCCGAAAACACATTGCGGATGCTGTCAATCTCGGGAACCACACCGCATTTTCATTGTTCTTTTTTTCAAGAAAAGGTAAGAGTTTGTCGTATGATTTTGATGTTTTTTAATAGTTTTCTTCTCTTTCATTTAATAAATTCAGTTGTTGTTTTTATAGTCATCTGTCTAAAGCAAAGTGACATAGTGAATTAAGCGAATGTGAGACAACTTGGGTCTGACAGAAGGGCTGCAGTCACTGGTTAAGTCTGGAATGGTCAGTGATGCAATCTTTTTTAGCACTGTGTGTGTATGTGTGTGTGTGCATTCGTGTGCGAGTGTATTTCTGTATATTCTAATGTCTTGGCATTCATCAACAACTTTCTGTATATGTGACCCGCGCCGAGAAAATCGAGTTTGAAGTCACATCATCAAAATTGGTCAAAACAATCGGATTTCTGTTTTTGGCAAAATTTTGTAGTCTAATGTTTTGTCCATCATCTGCCGAAATTTCGAAGCTAAATGAGCAAAGGAAAGGCAAGAAACGTGTCCGAAGATTTGGATTTAGCGCCGCAGCTAGACTCCGCCCCTAGCAGTGAGGGAGTGATCTTATTGGTCAGTACATGGCATCCTGATTACCGATTGGTTGTGCGTAGACCGCTGGCGCTAAGCTTGACTGAACATGGCGGAGGTCGCTAGGAGCGTGCCTTCTATTGTCAAGCGGTGAAAACTGTCTCGCCTCCCCATGACCATGATAGCGTCGGAAGGACAACTTTGAAGGCGTTTTTCTCGAAACTCTGATTTCCTCAACCACTTGACATGCGCTGATTAAATCATTGATATCTCCGCAACCGAGTACTTTTATGAGTTGTGCTATATATGAAATTAAAGTAGAAGAGCACGGGAATAACATCATGCCATTTTCAGAAAATCGTCCTTCCCCGACTTTCGGATCCTTTTGTTGTAGCAGGTCACATATGAGCTGTTTTTGAAGATACATTGCTGTGATGTCATGATTTGACATGCATTGAAACAGGACTACATTCATACCCCCCCAGCCATGTAGTAAATTGAATCTTCACAAAAGAGAGTCATAAACAACAGCATCAACAATTACACTCTTTCCTTACATGTACTAGTAGTTTGTAATGTCTTATGTCGCGAACTTGTCAAAATCACACTGGGGTTCCACACATACCACAAACAAGTGACCCCAATTCAGCCTTGGATAGAAGTGCGGCCACACTTCCTGTCACACAGAAATATTGGAGGCAGTAACAAAGGCTACCTCGAACATTGCCAGAAAACTTTTACACTGGAACTTGCAATTTTTGGTCCGCGAAGCATAACATGACTGAGTTCCGGACTCAAAATAATCTTTTAACAACATTCCACGTTCACAGATTGATCAGGACATTTAAAAAATAATTGAATATGTTTCTCCTCGCTAGATACTAGTTTCAGTTGATTTCACATTTTTAATCTACCAACTGTGGTTAACTATTCCAGCATTGTAATGTGTTTCATTCCTGTGCAAATCAACTCTTTCTAATCAAGTTATCTCATCACTGCAAACCCTTGATGCTGCTACTATGGGACACTATTCTCTTTCAGTTTGCTACACTTTTCCATTCTTTTTTTTTTCTTTTTCTTTTTACGAACATGCTTACCATCTTGTTAAAATGACTTAATTCATCCCTATTTTGTGTGAAACATGCTTCATTTAATTTTTTGATAGTAAGTATTGTAAACATAGAGAGAAATAAAGGAGAGTTCTATGCTCTTAGTCATGCATACATACATACAACCTCTTTACAACATGCCTCTCCCCTGCCACGCCTCCTCATAAAAGTATTCACTTGCTTGAGGGTCGGGCCAAAAGGGATCCCTCACTGCAGTAGACTTTGCCTTGAACTCTGTCCAGCTTCAGGTTGTGGTGAGATACAGTGTATAGGTGATCTGGCCCTGTTCAATATTAGTTCGGTTCACATGCTGTTCCTAAACTCTAAGTTTAGGTCGAAAACTTAAATCTCGATGATTAGCTTCTAGTTTATCACCGTGTGGATGCACTTGAAAGTTAGCAATCAAAGTTTAGGCGATGATTAGAACTGCAAGACATCTTAGGATTTACGCTCTCTCCACGAGCCACGGGGGTCCCCACTCGTAGTTTCGCTCCGTGTGGACACAATAATCAACGAGCTTGTGAATTAGCTTGAACATTGCGTCTCGTTTGCTGCGCTATTTTGTATGGGCATAAGGTCATCTAGCAAAGACTCTGCACTTCCGTTGTAATCATCGAGTGGGGCTCACTCGTAAGTTGTAACTTAAAGTTTAGGTGCGCGTGTGAACGCACGTCGTGAATTCACAAGTGGAGCTAATCATCGACAGTTAAGTTTTCGACCTAAACTTCAAGTTTGGCAACTGCATGTGAATGTAACTATTGACTGTTGACCAAAGTGGTGAAAGCTTCCCATGACTGTCACTGATTCGGACACCTGTTGGCATATCTTGGTCATCTGGGTGAGGTCTCATTTGGCCATCTCCTCTGTCAGGGCGCTAATATTCTACCAGCAAAGTGATTTCATGACTAAATCAGTCACCATGCAGCTTGCGACAGATCTATAATGAAATCAGTGGTCAGTCCGAGGAGGAAATTTTCCCTCCGGTTTGGTATCCTGAAATGACCACTGCTATTCAAGAATTGGCCAATGGAGGGTTTTTTTATTTACCTTAAAAATAAAAAATAAAACCAGAGTATGCAGGGAGGCATTTGTCTTCATGTCAACTGATTGGACATTCCTATCATTGCTGTGATTACCAAAGATGTGACATTAGCCGCTTTTGCACTGCAGTCTATAAAAATTAAAATACAGTGTTTTGTTTATTAATGACTGCAGATAATGGCATTAAATGTCCAAATTGGCCCAATCTTTTTGGATATCATCAAAGACCTGCAGAAACTGTTTTTGTTTCTATACACTCTGACGATTCCACTTGTATGTTGTTTTATCACTCCCTTGAAGAGTCAAAACTTAGTGAAGAAATTCATTGCTCCATCACAAACTGTTCAAAAAAAAATCTTGTTTCACCATTTTTCTGTGAGCTTCATATTTCTGATCCCCCACTTCTCATGACAAAGTCTATGATCAGCGTAACTAAAAGCAATAAAGACAAATTTCAAAAAAATCAGAAGTACAAAAGTAGATCTTGATTTTGCATAGACCATTAAGAGGCAATTTCTGTATGAAGACAGAGCAAGAGAAGGGGGGGGGAGGGGAATAAAGGGCCAACATGATATAATTGTGGATGATATTTTCCTTTTTTTGTAAGTGGCTTTAATTTTGAGCAAATAAAAAAGTCCTGTACCTCTGTATTGGTGCTCACTACCTTTCAAGAAATTTTAAATGATATATTTGTGAGAGCAATATTTCCTGAATGTGGACTTATTTAGACAGTTTTCATGTGGTTCTCAATAATTGCATTGACAGAGTACGAATATGAGAATAACCTTTTTTCAGGCAGTAAAGTTTGCAATATTCCACCATTCAGATGACATAGACTGCATTTGTGTTTACAAGAGGTAGTATTCTGGCATATTTTTGATTTTGTAAATGTCAGGAGAGTGAAAAAAATTCACGATAATCAAACCGCAGCAAAATGTAACTGATGCCATTTCCAAGTTACCTGGATCAATAGTTTTCAGCCGGTAAAGTCCAAAGTATTGATATGTGTGTCGAAATGGCCATACCCTACAAGTCTTAATGTGTGAATCAATATTGTATTGCCTCAAGAGGTGCAGACAAAATTTGTCACACCATGGGGGGGGGGGGGGGGGGGAGGATTTGGTTTGATGAGTGAAACATACTTTATCATCATATGATCAGGTTTGATATACATATACTATACTCCAACTCTCAAATGAATAAGAACAATGTACACTTAATAATGCGGAGTAAGAATGCATCACATCCAATTATTGCAAGGAACAAATGCATAATATATTTGATGTACCTGCAAAGGGAATTTGCACAGGAATGTCCAAATCATAGGTTTGACTGTATTCACCATCAAACCAGAAACTGGCCTAAAGAATGAAGTCAAATGTGCAAAATAGAAGGGCACTCTCTGGAAGGGGTGGGGGGTGGATGGAGTAGGAGATAATACCATTCAAATTTATGAAGTTCTTCCTAAATTTGAATAACAAAGCAGTACCCGCTGCATGCTATAAGGATTAGAACCAACACTTGCTGTCGGGCGAAAGCTCGGTGGTCTAGTGGAGATGATGCCTGTCCGGTGATCAGGAGGTCGTGGGTTCGAATCCTGCTCGAGTATGTACGCCCATGATTTTTATCATGGCTACTACTAAAACACTGATCAATTCAGTGCTTATTTACGTCGATGTAGGGCAATTTTTCAATCAGTTGCAGAGATAATACCATGTTGTCATAGTAACAGGTTCCCGACAAGAGGATTGTACTTGTAGGAAATACAGCTCATTTGGGTTCTTTCAGTGACCACTACCACTCTCCCTGATTGAATCACATACTCCAGGGCTTGTGACTTTAATAGTCCATTTTTGCCCCATGAAGTTCAAAGACCTTGCAATGTCACTCAGTCAGGGATGTGACACAGTGTACACATGTGAATCAGGCATTTGACCATGTGACCATAGAAGATGGTGTTACAAAGATCATTCAGGAGAGACCGAAGATAATGGGAATTCCAGCGATAATTTTCATGTTCTGTTGCTTCACAAGGTAAGGTATAGATGGCAGAATTGCGGCATGTTCTATTAAACCCGAAACTGTCATTTACACTACAGAGAACCAAATATAGAACTTTGTTAAAACATATCAGGATACATTTAGAATTTTCATCATTAAAAAAAATAAATATCGTGGACTCTGTTGCCACAGTGCATGAAAACTGATTGGCTACTCGATATCCATGCATGGAAGGGATTTTCCCTTACAGAGTGAAGTTTTTGAAACATGATATGTCCAAAATCAGTTGAAGAAGATGATTTATTGGGGAGATCAAATGTGTACAATAGGAGACTAACAACAGCTGGAATATTTGGCAAGATATGTAAATGGTTACCATGGGAACAATGAAATTGTGGATGACATGACCCTGATTGTGCTTCTGTTTGAATCCTCATGTGGCTTGTACACAAGGAGGCGAGACTACAATTTGTCGTCAGTTTTGTAAGGTCCATTTATAGCGTCATGGTATCGAGACCTGCCACCACTGAAAAAGTTGTAAACATTCTTGATATTTGCTTATAAATGTCTACATTTGCTTTATCCAATGTCTTTACATGTGTATCAATTCATGTTGATATGCCACAGTGTATGAATATTGACTTTGCAGTGGTAACCTTCTTGTTCGGTGATCTTGGCTGTGCTTGGATTGTGTGTGTGTGTGTGTGTGTGTGTGTGTGTGTGTGTGTGTGTGTGTGTGTGTGTGTGTCTATGTGCAATAGGGAGATAGAGAATCTTTCACTTCTTAGCCCTTTCTGTGCCAGGCACTTTGAACAGTGTGAACAACACCATGGTATTTTTGTGCCAATCGGTAACTCCAAGCACGCAAAGGGTTAAAGCCATGTTTGTCTAAATACACCAAACAACCCCACTACGTAATGTCAGCATGGCATCCAGGTGTTCTACGGCAACAATCACAGAATTTTGTGTCGGTACCATATGAGTCGGTATGACTGTTAGAATCGACGATGATTGTTCAAAGGAGCTGGGAAGCATGTTGGACAAATAGCCCGGTGATTCAAACTCTGAGGCTGAGTCATGCCTGCTTTGTACCAGTCCTGTTGTGATGAGTACTGCATGATGGCATCACCACAGACTTTGAACTTCTCAGGCTGACTGATCAGGCGTAGTGTATTGTCGTATGGCTATGGCTTGTGTGCTTTTATTCTTTCTGTCTGTTATAGTCTTTGTCTGTTCTTTTCTCCTTTACCCTTCTTTGTCTATATAGTCTTTAGATGTTCCTCTCTATCTCTTTTTTATCTGTTCATCTTCAAGCTCTCTAAACACGAGTGCGTAGTACAGACTGAGCTTTGTAATGTATGGTTTGTGAGAATAGGTCTTTATAAATCAATGTAATGGTAACGGCTTTTTGAAAATTCATTTTCAGCCACATGGCTGACTTGCAGAGTTTTTTTTACATTTCCATAGGGTAATAACATAAGTAATCATACAGTCATACTTCATTTAAAATATAAAACTATACAATCATTAGGCCTATATTAAAAAAAGAAATAGAATGACACATAATGAACAAAATTTCCAAATAAGTAAATCTCACATGTACATATAATACATTGAAACAATTGATATACAGACAAGTTGAGTATCCGATATATTTCACAATCATTGGTATACGTATATACACCCACACAAACTTACATATCGCCAGCTGAGAACGAGAAGGGCGTGATCACGTTCTAAGACTGCATAAATAAAAATGAAACAATCAATTTTCAAGAAATAACGACACTGTATTTGCAATGCCGTTTGTCATCAGTTTTCATTAGAGTCAAGAGGTTCTTGTGCCGAAGCTTAAATATTTGCAGGCCCTCCCCAAGTAAAATATGACAGCTCATGTCATCAAAATAAAGAAATGAGAACATATCTTGACCTGTGAAATCAAAGAAAGTATGGGTGTCTGGTGCAATAATAGGTTCTTGTCAACTTCATTGTTTCGTGTTTGCTCAAGTGTTTCTTGTAATTGTTAATCATAGTATTGGTATGTTGTAGGACATCAAATGAAAAGATGTCAAGGTAATTGGCATGCACACACGATTTGTTTGTGCTGTGACTGGTGGATGTGTCAGAACAAGCAGTGGACACAGTGTCCTCTCAAAACAACGTAGAACTCTAATGTTTACTCATCAAACTGTGTGTGTGTGTGTGTGTGTGTGTGTGTGTGTGTGTGTGTGTGTGTGTGTGTGTGTGCGCCTAGGGCTTTGTGTCTATTTTTTTTTCTCTCTCTACCCCAGGGCCACCTAATGTTGGTTCACTGTTGTATTGAGGAATTTTTTTTTTTGCAATGCCATCCAATTTCCGCCGATGCCACTGAACACATATTCAAACACAAAGTTTCCTATTCTGCTGAATTCCGGCAGAAAGCGGAAACTATTTGGACAAGTCCTGGTCTCTTTGGCCAAAAGAACGCTCAAAACAAGGACATGCATTCATTTTCTCCCCGTATTACTGACTTTTGAGTACACAAATGTATGTTCTGTTGTATGATAGCAAGTTCTCATTCCTCCATGCCGTCATCAAGCAAAGTCATATCTATGTATACCATGCCAAAATGGAGGGATCATGGTCATAAGATCTGAAGGAATGTAACATATTAACAAGTATTGTTCAGGGGCGTTATAAATTGTTTGTTCACTTGACAGGAAAAGCTTAAAGGGATTGTATAATTTTGGTTGAGACATAATTTCAGGTTTCTAACTTTTTTTTGGTGAGATAATGAGAAACCTCTTATGAAATGTGAAAGGGCAGGTAATTTCATGAGGAATTTAACTTTCATTTGATGAAAATTGGTTTTGAAATGGCTAAGATATACAAAATAGAGTGATCCTAATAAAAGGTGGGACCCACCTTTTATTAGGATTGCTTTGTTTTACTTTGTTTTTTGATGTCTCGGCCATTCCAAAACCAATTTTCATCAAATAAACTTTGAGTTCTTTTTAGAATGGTATGCTCTGCACTATTTCATAAGTGGTTTTTTGGTCTTGTGCAAAAAGTTAACAGCCCTCTCCTCATCTACACCAATACTATACCATCCCTTTAAGAGTTTCACAAACTCAGAAATATGATTAACATGCATGCACTTGACTACACTAGTAGGAGAAGAAGAACCTCTCAAATTGTATACTAGTAGTTTATGTATACAGTACGAGAGAAATTTCTCAAAATTTATAGAGACCAATGAAATATTTGTTTTCATTTAAAGTCATCAAAGTTTAGAAAAAAGAAGAATTGGAACCTGTATAAGTATTCTTAGTTTCTTTATTTGTATGTACAAATTCATGTTCATGAGATTGATGTTCATATTTGAGCATTTTCACTGTTTTATTTCTTTCTTTTATGTGTGTGTCTTTTCAGGTTTTACCGCCAAACGGGAACACTACGTTTGATGTAGTCTTTTTAGCAAGAATGCCAGGAAATGTAGAAAATACAATTTTTATTCGCACAAGTGCCGGGACCACGCCATACCAGGTAAGCAACTGAGTGCTTATGAACGTATATTTTACTAGACACTTTAGGAGCCCTTTGAGATTTAATAGCAAAGAACTAAACATGTTTAGAGACATATCATGCTATTGAAACAATTTTTTTTGGTGAAGTCTAAGAGCGTCTTGTTTCTCCCAATTAGGTTTTTTTTTTTTTAAATTGTGTTCGACCAGTCATGATAAAATTGTGCACAACTTTTGTGCATTTACAGTCTTACTTCTAAAACATTTAGTAGGAGATATAGCTAAGCTTTTCCATGTATTCGCACTTCTGACATGGTGCAAGCATACAGTACTTTGGCACGTTGCTGAGTCGAGAGTTGTTTGATTCATTGGTGGGCTTGCAATTCATGACACAGCTGCAGTATACGTTTTTTGATTATATATATATATATATATATATATATATATATATATATATATATATATTTATTTATTTATTTATTTATTTATTATTATTATTATTATTATTCATTTTTATAAATTCATTTTTCTTTGCTTATGTATTTTTATAGCAGTTAGTGACCAGGTTCAATTTTGACTCTGTAACTCTGTGAACATGTTGAGATACACATGTCAGAAACATGCTTACAGACGTGTTGTTTTCGTAGGTGTGAAAACCTTCCCACAATGATGTGGACCGAACGGGGCAAAATCATGGAATCTTTGTGCTGTGACCATGGTGACCTGTAGAGATCTTTGTGGTTGCGTGTTGAGGAACCCTTGGTGATACATTGACAAGATGTTGAACATTTTGATTATAGCCCACTCTGGAGCTCTTTGCATGAGCCATGGATGATAAGACCAGCTGTCCGTCGTTTTTATCAATTTTCACCGTCTGGAGTGACTGTTGTTATCTTTGTTTGCCTTTATTTCGTGTCATATCCTAGAAAACACCGAGTCTGGTCCTGCCAAAAATACTTTCTGTATCTAAAAAGAGAATACTACCAAGCACGATTTTCACATAATTTGTCTCCGTTGATTGGGCCAAAACCAGAGCCAGATCTCCCAGGCATGTCTTCGCTTTACACCTGTAGCTGTATACACCATTTATGGGAGAGTTTTTTCTTCTCTCCTGTAACTGTCTGTGTGGACTTTCCTTTAATCGTTGATTTAAGCGAAATAAAACAAAACCACAAAGAAAGTATTGTTAAGGGATACGATTAGTTATGAAAATTTTGGTTTATTTACAAGTAGATTCATACAAATGTACATAGATGAGTATAGATCCATTTTCCTTTCAAGCTAGATTCTCGTTTAGTTTGAGTGGATCATTGTGATTTGGTGCCAATGCACACGCAGATTGTGTTAGCCTTGTTTACTAACATTGCTAACACCTTTGCTAGTACTACGATGGTCTAGACATCGAAGCTGTAGTTTGCAAGGAAGAGGAGATGAAAGGTTGCGAACTGGCATTGGCGAGTTGCCAAACGGGTAGTTGTGTATCCTGTTGAGTGTGAGCTTCGTGATGTCCGGGCATAGTGCCGACGTTCTTCAGTCTGCATACACATAATGTGGGAGCACCACAGGCGTACTAGTATCTGTGGCCATTCTCATTCGGTTTGGCTCAGGGAAACAATAAAACAGTCCATTAAATTCTGCATCAGCAATGAAAGGACAAATATTTTCCTGTATGCTGTATGAATTATCATGGGCCATCGAGACATGGATGTGCAAGATTTTTGCTAAGAACTGCTGTCTTTTCATTTCGGCTCATTTCAAGGTGTTCTTATTCTTGCCCAGAATTTTGAGATGTGCAGTGTTCAGAAAAGTCTAGTACACATCGTGTTTCTTGCAGTGTTTCAATTACTGTCCAAGCATGGGAGATGTTTTTGTTATTAGAGAGTTTTCTTGGCACTAGCTCATGTGGCTCACATGTATCACAAATTTCAGCCTAATATACAGAAATTGTATATGATTTTTTTTCTCTCTTTAGTTTTATGTGAACCTTAAAGGTAGGGAATCCCATTTGCATGCCTTAAATGAAGAGTTGTATAAATACAGTGGTATGTTGAAGAGAGTATCATTTTAGAAACTCCCATAAAGTATTGAAAGTGGAAGGTAACATTTAGTACATTTTTATTGACTGTTAGATTTTGAATTAAATTTTTTTCGGGGCTCACCGTAAATTCCAGTACATTACTAGGCTAGCTTTGCAGACCCATGCACTGCATTTGTGTCCATCATGTATATTTTGTGAAGAAAGTTCATCAAAACTTACATACATTTCTATATACATTCTTGCCACATACTCTATATGTTATTACATCAGCTCTTATACTTTTAGATTTGTGTTTATAGATAAAAAATACAGAAGACTGCAACAAAAAGGCTAAATGTGGCTGACACACGGACCTACTGAGTAGTTGAGTTTTGTGCATTATTCAAATTGTAGATAACTGTTGACTTCCAAATTTCTCAGCAGTGGCCTAAACAAGTCCCCTGAGGTTCATATTTAATGTTTTGCTGCATTTTGGGAGGTCTGTAAAAGGTATCCCCTACCTTTAATCAGCCTTATTTTAAATAGACTTGAGGTATTTGAGTATAACATTATGGTGAATATTGGCTTATTATTTAAATCATTGTGGAATGCAGAAATAGATGAAATGTCAGTAGATTACATAATTGAGTGTCAATTGAGATATGAGCAGCACAAACATCTTTTACCAAGTGAGTCGCTAGGCACTGACTAAAGTCAACATTTGCAGCACATTTTTGTGGCAATAACTCCTGAATTGTAGTTGCAAACACAGCCACCCAGGCACAAATGCACATAATATACTGTATACGCTAAATATTTCGTGAGGTTTTTATTTTTGCGAATTTTGCGAGTCAGCTGCTATTCGCAAAATTAAAAACACGCGAAAATGTTGACACTGATCCCAATATGAATGTGACGTACGCGTATACATTTCTCCTTTCAGTGCAGGACTCCGCGATCGCGAATTTAACCACTCGCGAAATCGTCAGGAAGTCTCGATTCGCGAAAATTTAGACTCTCTAAATATATGGCGTATAGAGTATCTTAAAACAAAGTGGAACAAAAATCAAGCTGTGCTTTCTTCGGTAAGGGCACTAACATGTAAAACTGATAGACAGTTAAATAAAAAGTCATATCTCATAGTAATATTATGTTAATGCTAGGATTTAGATGAATGATTTTACATGCAAGTGGTATTTTTGTTCAATAGTGAGGAAAAAATGAGAGTTGAGCAGTCTTTTTGGCATAAAGGACGCCCAGAAACTGAGCATCTGGAAAAGTGCCATCGGTACACTGAGATATTTCTGTAGTTCAGTGTGATGGACCTTTGAACCCTTGTATTCATCCGTGTTTGTTTACCCGTCAAGTTTGTTTTTCCTCGAATACCAATAACAAGTGTATGAAGGTCCTTTTATGTACATATTATGTGTAGCTAGCTGTTCTTTCCGGAATTTGATATAAAGGATTATTGTGAATAAACTTTGATACCTGAAGAGAAAAGATAGATTAAATGATCAATGCACATTTCAGGACATTAGCATATGCTTCAGATGAAAGTGGTGTGGATTGAAAAGTTTTCTTTCTTGCTTTTAACTGTGATATCTATCAATCTAATCAAGAAGATAACATACTGCTTGGAAATTTCTTGCAAGACAGTTTAAAAATTGCTTGATTAGTACTGCTCTTTGGTTACTTAGTAGTAGTAGCTAGTAATACAGAAAATAGTATGGAAAGGGATTGAGCAGTATGCATTTTTATAGTGCTGGAGTGTAGAAAAATCTCTATCTCAATTAACCTACTTGTGACAATGGCAGGGATAATTGCATTCTTCAACGTTCTTAGGTCGTTAGGTTCTTCTCAAGGATGTTTTTTTTTTCTACAATAGTTTGTCTTTTCTTGTCTCTTCCACAGGTTTTTGGCACAGGTGTTCCCAACCCGTACAGGTTGCGCCCGTTCCTGGGCGCGCGGGTCCCCCTCAACAGCAGCTTTTCACCTTTAATTAAAATGCATAACCCTTTCAGCTCAGGTCTCATGGTGAGTACATGTAGTGGCCCTCTGGTGTCACCTTGACGGACCTATCAAAATATACCCATTTGTCGTACATACCATGTACTCATCCATTTTTTTCTACTGAATTTTCCATGTTAGGTAGTCTTCTGCAACAGCAACCCAAATGTAAAGTGCAGTACCATATCATGTTCAAGATAGCTTATACAGTTTAAATCAGACGAGCAGAATGGTGAACATAGAGTTTAAATGCCAGGGTGCTGGGGGAAAACCAAGTTAACCAAGTTTATTTCACTAGAAGTTAAGATTATATGATCTATATTGTGTACAGCAAGAGTCTTTTCAAGGTGTCACTACATTTTGTATAATTTCATGAATTTTGATACTTGTGCCTAGTAGGAGGATCCGAAAGTCAATTAATAGCTTTTTGTTACAAAATATTTCAAGTATTCCATTTCTCCGAGGGACCTAAGGGTTCATAGTATTTTTCTTCATGTAACTTCCTGTTCAAGGATTTTCCCCTTTTTTACCTACACACATTGAGTTTTCTGCTCCATTGCTTCTTCTCTCAGGTGACAGAAATGTACAGCAGTGGAGGTGATCTCCATCTAGAGCTACCCTCAGGTTCACAAGAAGCCCCCCAAAATCAGTGGGTGAGTATAGTGTGGTTCAATCATCAATCATGGTCAGAGGTGTCGTGTTAGCGTCAACCTTGAAGGCAATATTGAGATGATCATTGTCTTCTTAACATTGTTAATGGTATCATCATCATCATTAGCAGTACAATTACACATTTTTATTTGTAGTATTAATATAGTAATAATATAAATAGTAGTAGTAGTAGTAGTAGTAGTAGTAGTAGCAGCAGTAGCAGCAGTAGTGATAGTAGTTGTAGCTGTCAAAAAGAAGACAAGACAAGTACTTCGCTTGGTAACTGAGTCTTCGTTGGTATCACGCATTCCTTGTTAGGTATATAGTGTTACATTATCAGGCAGCCAGGGCCATCGTTATCCTGGCATTATTTTGTAATGGCGATCAACGAACATCGTTTGACAGATTAGTGATGTTTCATAACTATATTTGGTTATTTTTCTATTGTGGTGATGGTAGAGGTGATTTTCTGTCATTCTGCTGTCATTGTTTTCTGACAGATTGAGATGATTCGTTGTAGCTTTATCAATGTGAAATAACTTCAACTGTTTCAATTTGTGTGTCTGAATTACTGAATATCATGGGTTGGCTTTGATTATAGAAAAGAACTGAGAGATGAACTGATGAGCACTGATAGTTCCCATGACAGAATTCTTACTTGAAATTATCAGCCTGCATGGTCAGTTGAAATGGGCCATTGATTCCAATTAAGTCATTCACTAAAGCGTGATGCCATGGTCAGTATTTAAAGTCATTTAGGAGCTTTTCTGGCTCATTTGGTTTTGACCATCAACTATCAATCATGAGGTCGGAGGTTCAAGACCCCTGGCTGTGGTTGTGCCCCTAGGCAAGGCACTTTGTTCTCACTGCGTAATCCTTTGGATGGAACTTAAATTAGAGCCTTGGTCCTTTGGTTTTTTGCCTTCAAGCATTATTTTGCTGGATGAGTGGCCACTTCAAAACAAAACCATAAAGCAGAATTGTAGTATGTATGGTGTATGATGTGAGCGTCATGTATCGTGTGATACCATGGCAGTATGGGAACATGTGATTGGCAGCATCAGAGGGTTTCTGTATTGTATCATGTATCATGTAGCAGGTTTGTGTGAGGGCATGCCGAGGGCATGGTGTCAGCCAAACCAAAGTTTGTGGGTGTAGGATGGATGTGCATTAAACTACCAGGGCATTAGAATGTTGCCACCTGTTGATATGTTTCCATCTGTCTCTCTCTGGGAGGGGTGGGGGTATTGGGTGACTGTCATTTTTAATTTTGTGTTGTGCTGAGTACCACATATGTGACCCTGCACCACAAAACAAACAAAAAGTCGCCAGACATGAATTTTTAGTGAAGACCATATTCTGAAAGAGCAGACTTTAAGCTTTAAAATGATGTATAACTCCAATCAAATGGACATTCCTAGCCTATCTAAATATTGGAAAGAAAGCACAAACTCAGGAAAAGTGTGAACTGAGAAAAGAGGCTCTCAAGTACAGTGTCTATTCAAGTGCTTAATCTTTACCAAACCGTGCTGGCTGTGGGATGAATGGGACAAAAAAACAGGAAGTAAACCACCAGAGTAACAACAATGAAGGGATTATCAGATTAAACTGAAATTAAGCATGCCTCATTAACACATTCTGTCCGTAATTACTGCCAACTTTCAAAGCAGTAGCACTATCCTTTCAAAAGTTATTAGAGTTGAAAGTGAAGAGTGTGCACAAGGTTTCTCAGTAATGAAAAAGACACAACTAATCACATTATTCTACCTAAAATGTTCGAGATAAACTGCTAAAAAACACACTTTCCCGCCCATTTTATGATACCAAATTTTAGCATAATGTAAAAGAAGACCTGCTCTTTCAGAAAATATGAAAAAGTCAAGATGGGCTAGGTTGACCCATTTCACTTATTTTCAGTCCTCACGCAAAATCAGTGTGTGCGACTTTATGTTCGTTTAGTGGTGCACAGTCATACTATGAAGTTGTATTATGTTTGTTTTTAAATCATTATGAGCGAGTGAATGAATATAGCATGTTGTCTGTTTCTTATAAATGAAAGCAGAATGAGCTGGAGGTGTATCAAAGCTCTTGCAGATGGATGTTGTCACTATGACAACCAAGTGTAGTAATTAAGAGATATCTACGGTTATTATATGGCTTCTCTGCACAGAATTAGTAAAGGTCATTAATCTTTCTTTGTGTGTGTGTGTTTTAGGTTTTTGTGTGGCTTCATTCACAGTATCTGCCTGCCTAGTCAGTAATCATCATTGGTATTTGAATAAGTAATATAGATTCAACCTTAAAATCACATTGTTTTTTTCAATGAAGAGATTGAATTAAGCATTGTTTGTCCGAGTTGTGGGACTGATGTCTTCTTGATATGCTCAACATTATTTTGTGATAGCCTGTAAACTTGTAACGTGGACAGTTATCTTGACATACATACTTGTAATAGTGATGAGACGATACAATACTGAAGGTTTTTCCAGACTTTAAACCCTCATTCCACAGTGGTATGAAAGAATACATCATATATATACAATGTAATGTGTTGGAGTGAATTTTAGAAAAGGGAATTCTTTCTAAAGCCATATTGAAGACAATTTCATTCGAAACAATGTAGCAACTGTTGGGAACCATATCTTATCATATCTGTTAAATGATTTTAAAAGCCATGTGTTAGTTTTAGTATTTTGTGTGTGTGTGTGTGCATTTTTTTTTTTCATGACTTAAATTTCATTTGTCACATCAAATTTCAGTTGATTAAGATTTGCACAACATGTGGCAAACCACAAGCACGACAAAAGTGACTTTGAATCTGATTTCTCAACTTAAGCGGGTACAATGCTAAACTGAGATAATTGTTCAGATCCTGTTGCCTTTACAAGCTTACTAATATCGATTCGTGATGTTGCCTTGAATGTTGGATCATTTGAAAAATGAAAATACAGTGGAATTAGATTTTGTCCAGTTGTTAAGAATGACATTGCTTTAGTGTTAACTGATAAAGGCAACAACAAAAAAAAAAATGATTATTCAGAAAAATGAAGTGAAAACTTGTTGATGTTCTACCGATCTGTGTAGTACTTGATTCAATGTATCATTCTGAAATAAGTGTACATTAAAGATCTGAACAGCAGTTAACTTTTTTTTAAAATTCCTTTGGCTGTTGTTGCATAGTATATTCCCACCAGTCTTTCCCTTGTATTTCATGGTATGCAGTAAATCAGTTAATTTGGCCTTTTCACATGCACAACAATACTGAGTCAAACCATACAGCACATTTCATTTTGAGCAAAGTCTTTGTCATGCTACCCTGTTTTTCCGACTGAGTCTCACCAGCAAAATCATAATTTTCATTATCTTTCGTTGTTTGATTTCAGCTACATAGTACACTGTAATTGTCTCCTAGTACACAAAAGGACCTAGGCTCCTTATCTTAAAACACCTCCTTTCTGCCTTGTACTTGGGTGAACAACCCAAGTTGTGCAATTTAACAAATGTTTTGTGTACAGTTCTTAGTCAAAATCCAAATCTGCCATGACACAGCACTTTAATGCTGAGTATTGTGCAATGCCAGATTATATTTATCTTAACTATGTATTTATGAGCCAGATTCTAGAGAACAATGAGAATATCAAACATATAATATGTGCGGTTTGAATATACATGGTAGATTTTTTCTTTCCTTTTAAGTCAGATTTTTGTCTTTAACCTTACATATTATAATAACAGAGACGTTACCTTCTATAGGCTTATGTGTAATAGGATGGATTTTGAACTATCATGAAATAAAAGTGAAAAGTGAAAAATGCAAAGTTAGATTCATCTCCATGAGCACTTTTTGATGCTTGGTTAGAAATAAGGCTCCATGTGGTGGAGTGGTTTGTTATTGTAAGGATGCTGCCCTGTAGATTAGGTAATCATTTTCCAAATTATGGCAGTGTGTATTCATATTGTGACGATGCCTTGTGGGGCTTGCCTGACGTAGCACCTTCTCACGTCTGATCCACAGGAGATTGCCCCCTACCAGACAAAGTCGGTGATGCGGGCGAGTTTTGTGGGGCGGACCGAGAACAACCACACGGCGTTCATCCGCATCCGTACCAACCGCACGTCGCAGAAGCAGGGCCCCCTGGAGATGGAGGAAGGGGAGTTTCTCATGCTACCAGTGGAGGTGGAAGTTTCCGCAGGTGAGGATATTTTAACTTTTGTAATTTCCACCATCAATAACATTGCATTGGATATCTGTAGCATGGTACATATTCAACACTGCATACTGGCACTTGACCGACGGTCCTTGATCAGTAAATAGGGAGCTTTAGATTTTGACGCGCGGATGTTTGAGATGACGAGTGCGCCGGACGTTCTCCTCTCCCTGCGTCGTGTTGAAAAATAGCTTAAGATTACGCTGGGACGCAACGTATGAAAAATAAAATCGCGCCCCCATGTGATCGGTGCATGAAGTACTTCTCTACGTTGCAAACTGTGCGGACGTAAAAACAGCCCAGTATGCGTAGTGAAAAACTCAGGCGACGCAAGCTAAAAATAGAGTGACTTGACGCGCACTTCTGCGCATGCTCAGAACATGTTTTTTCCCTCTTAGGCCATGGGGTGAAGCTGAAAAAGAGGCTTAGAAAATGGGTTTCGTTCCAGCAACACTGGCACTACTTTCTGAATGCGGAAATGTGATGTTGTGTACATCCTAAATATACTGTAAAAAGTTCTCCTCGAAATATCCTGTAGTTTTTGCGAAAATCCATATTTTATAAAGTGCGACCAGCAGCCCAATACACATATCGTAATGGGGCTGTGAACTGTAGCATACAGGATCATGGCAAAAGTTTTATCGCGGACAAATATCAACTTAAAATCGGGAAAAAATCTTCAATTTGAAGACTTTTTAATAAATTTGAAGTATTGATAACAGAGTTCGTGCAAGGTTTGTTTCTGCAAATAGTTCCTTTCTGTTCAAATTGATGACTAAATGTGACTCGGTCGAGAGGAAACTGGGAGAACTACGCTGAATTGACGGTCAGCGCAGGCGCACACATCACTGCGCACAAATTTCGAATCCATTGACTGGATATTAGATGTCTGTGTGTGCATGCGCTGACCGTCAATTCAGTGTAGTTCTCCCAGTTTCCTCTTGACCGAGTCACATTTAGTCATCAATTTGAACAGAAAGGAACTATTTGCAGAAGCAAACCTTGCACGAACTCTGTTATCAATACTTCAAATTTATTAATAAGTCTTCAAATTGAAGATTTTCTCTCGATTTTAAGTTGATATTTGTCCGCGATTAAACTTCAGTCATGATCCTGTATGCTACAGTTCACAGCCCCATGACGCTATGCGTATGGGGCTGCTGGCCGCAGTTATGCGTATGGGGCTGCTAGCCGCAGTATAGTTCCCATAGTGTTTCTAAGCTGAAATACATATACACATTTGTAAAGCACTGCTTTTAGCCATATACCTAGAAAAAAAATGAAGTTTTGGTTTAATAGTTGCATTATATCTCATGTTTCAGCTTTTCCTGATGCTGGCTATGCAAAGGAAGACAAGAGCAAAGTGGTTCAAGACCTTAAGAGAGAGAGCACTGACTGACCGTCAGAGGTCAAGGCAAATGCCTTATATTCTGTTCAAAGACATGTTATTAATCAAATGACTAATCAAGGCAAAAAAAAAAAGAAAAAAAATTCAGTGCGTTTGTTTGTGTGTGTGTCCGCGTGCATGTGGGAGAATCTTATTGTACACACACACACACACACCCTCACATGCACACACACATACGCACACACATAGTTATGAAGATTCAATATACCCAAGTGTATTAAAATATTATTCTACATGTCTTGGCCATTTATCACATCAGCATCATAAAAAAGATTATCATAAACATGAACACACACAATGATATAATACATGTATTGATCAGTACATTACACATACGCAGGTGCATAAAAACGCTGACATATTATATACACTCACACGCACACATACAAACTCATTTACACACATGAGACATTACTATTAAACAGATCATATTGTTTATCAGTAAACATGTTTTTCTTTTCTTCTTCTTCTTCTTCTTAAGAAGCTTTAATATACTTAGATCACATAGCAATCACGTTGTTCATGAAATATTATACAGTACTTTAGAAAATTTAATCTTCATAAAATTTCCTGAAGTTTTCATTGCTATCATTAGGTTACAACATGGTGGGACACTACCTCCTTTCATGTAAGATAGTTCAAAATGATAATCAGTCAAATTTTCTAGTTTTAATAAATTTCCTGGAACATTCCATGGTCCAAATATCCTTGAAAGGGTGTAAAAGTTTTGAAAAATGCCAATATATAAAATAAAGGCAAAATTATAGTTTACCCATTCATGAGTGAAAACTGTTGGATTCTGTATTGGAGGCAATGTGTACCTGAAAATCTTGGAGAGAATAAAACAGGTTTGGCATTAAAAATTATGATAACATTGCAATTAACTTCCAATATCAGAGGATCTGTACAAACCTGACTCAACTTATGCACAATTTTCATTTGGCTAATGTGTATTAGTTGTAGCAAACTGATTTTGTACTCACACCTACATTGTACTGACCTTTCTACATGAACATTCTGTTTCAGTATTAATAATAGTTACATTTTTTTTTCCCAGAGTGGGAGAAACAAATTTTAATTGTAGTCATTCAGTTTTATGAAAAAAACCACACTTAGGAAAACATCTTTGTTCTTAGAATAATTCAACCCTAATCAAATCATAATAGTGGGCAGAAATGTTTGCTGAAGGGCGAACAATCATATACTGAGGCAAGGAGTCAAAACATGTTGCATAAACATTGGCATTCAAAATACAGGAAGCAATCTGTATTACAAAGACATTTTATCATGCACAACTTTGGTAAGATGTCAATTCTTGAATATCAATCACATTGACCAAAGCATTGGTGCATATACAGTACATTCTGTTGTTTCTGAACTTTGCACTGAAGTTCTTTGTGTATTTGTGTGAATGTTTCAGTGGTGTATATATATTGCTCCATTTTATCAAGGACAACTTGTAGTAACATGACAATGTTTTCATGCTTCAATATCAATCATATTAACCTATTTCCCTTGGCAAGTAATGAGCAGGTTGACTCTGTTGCAAATGATGCATTTTACAGGCAACACAGCAGAACCTGAAGAGCTTCCAGAAGAAAATCTTGATCTTGATGTGAGCGTCTTAGGGGAGGAAACAGATGCTCCTGCTGACGGACCAGGCTCCTCCTTCAGCTTTCGTTTCCTAGCAAGATTCAGGCGTTTGCTATCTATAAACCTCTTGTAGCACGTTTCATGGAATCCTATTTAATACAATGGAGAAATGAACAGCAATGATTAGCCGTTGGATTTTGTTAGGGGGAAAAAAGGCTAAACGCTAGAGGGAGGGGTTGAACATTACACTAAATATATCATTAAATGTACGGTAGACTATTGACTGCCAATATTTGAATCTTGTAATTGAGTATATGGATATAAGAACGACCCAAGTCCAATTTTTGGCCAAATTCAGTTTGACATGGGAAATTGTAGCTTATGCATGGACTCATCTTGTGTATAAATGATAAATCCTAATTACCCCCGGAAGTGCCTGAAATAAATGAGTTAAATCTTATATGAATGTAAGAATGAAGGACTTGGGTCATTCTTACATTCATATTATAGCGCCCTCTCTCGTCCTTCTCTCATCTCTATAGCAGAATTTCATGTATATGAATCAAAGAATGACCCAAGTCCATATGAATTAAAGAACGACCCAAGTCCATCACACAAAATGGCGTCTCCACAATTAATGTTAATGTTAATTGTCATAATGGTATATGTTCTAATTTTTGTATATATGTTCTAATTTTTGTATATATACATATAATGTTGCCTTCCCATCACAGTTAAATAGAATATTATTGGACAAACAAAAAAGATATGAAGTTTTTTTTTTAGTTTACTCGAAATGGTCTTCCATGGACTTGGGTCGTTCTTATATTCATATACTCAATTACCAATAGGCCCTAGTACTATGCCAGGTAATCATTAACACCTCATGATCATTGTCATCATCAACTACTTCAACTTGTACTTGCAGTGCAATTACTGATTTTAAATTACATCTACAGCTGTCAGCACCTGATCACATGCAATATCAATTATCATAATTATGAATACAACTGCCTTATCATCATTAATACTAGTAATCCTTATCGCCACCACCCACTGCTTTACAGTTTGGCACAACATAATGGTAATCATATGTTTTAGGGAGTTTAGTTGTTGAAATTATGTTATTGTCATTGTTGGTTTTTTTAGACCTATTTATATCAAATATTAATACGTTAATTTAATGAGATGCTAAATGTGTGTTTTGAGGGGGGATTCGCCAATTTCGGGGTGAGAGAAACAGGATGGATTTTTAATATTAATACTCCATGGCCATGATTATAAAAATATAAATTTACATGCAGTTTTACAGACCTTTTTCAATCCAGTCCTGTGTGTCAAGATTTTTACAAAACAATATCACCGATCAGCTACATCAACCTAACCTGGGCTGTACATAGAACAACATGTAAAATTACATCTAGGCTACATTATAACGGCGCTATGCCATGCCAAGGTGAAATTCAAGATAATTTATCTAAAATGTAACAGACACGCTAACGGTTAAGCTACTGCATTAGCGCCCATTATAACATACATAACATACACAAGCAACGTTCATAACATAGCTAACGTCGTACTTGTAGTCATCATGGTCATTAACATTACGCATATAACATGAGAGAGACTGCATTGCAGTGTCGACTGCTATGACTGTACGCACGTAAACTAACCTGTAAATTATCCTACGTAGGTTGCAGTCTGTCCCCCGAGCAGCTGAATCACTTCGTTCTGGTCTGCGATTTCACGGTCTCCCCCACTCAATTTGATCCACTCTTTGGCACACAAAATAGGTTTCGTCTATCTTAGGTTTGTCATAGCCGTGAAATTTTCAAACTTCATCGATGTTACATGCATAAAAACGCATCTTAAAAGTTTCGGCAGAGCAGACGACGTAGACGCGTCGACAGGCTCACAGGGGGCGGCCATTTTGACTCGTAAACGATAATTCTCGATTCGGATTGGATAACATACATCACATGATCGTTCGCGAATGAATATCGTACACGGCAAAGTGTACATATTCAGCTCCTCAGTGACAAAAAAGTTCACTGTTTTCCCCTAAATTACCAAAATACAACAGGAGGGTTTGTGTCGAACTTTTTCCTGTAGCCTTTTTGGTTATTTGTTTACACGTAGCTGTGGAGAAATTTTAGTGCCGCAGTTGTCGGAACGAAACAAGCGAAAAAACCAGCTCACCCCATGGCCTATCTGAACGTCCACGGGTCTAAAATCTAAAGCTCCCTAATATCACTGTCGGACCAGTAACTTTAGGAATGGACCAGTAAAATGAATAGAGGAACTGGGTACCTACTGGTCAGACAGATCGGTCGGACTAGTAGAAAAAAAAAAATGGGTTAGTGTGCAGCCCTAGTACGTGTTAAAGGGATGGTATAGTTTTGGTTGAGATGTGATGGGTGCTACTTCAGGTTTCCAACTTTTTGGTGAGATTATGAGAAACCTCTTCTCATATAGGAAAAATCGTGTAATTCTATAAGAGGAATTCAAAGTTTATCTGATGAAAATTGGTTTTGAAATTCTTGCGATATCCGAAACAAAGCGATCCCAAAAAAAGTTGGGACCCATCTTTTATTGGGATCGTTTTGTTTTACTTTGTTTTTTAATATCTCAGCCAATTCAAATCCAATTTTCAGCATATAAACCTTGAATTCCTCTTATAATTGTATACTCTTTAACATTTCATTAAGTGGTTTCCAAGTATCTCGCAAAAAGTTAAAAAGCTGAATCCTCACCTCAAGCAATACGATGCCATCCCTTTAATGCCTGTCATTACCACCATCAATAACGTGGCATTGGATATGTGTGCTATGTTACATGTTCAATATGATAACTTGCAGTAATGGTTCCGGGAAGATTAACCGAAAAGCACTTGAGTGTGAAGGACAGGAAACCAAAACAAAGCAAATATATTTGAGTCACTTGAGGTCAAAGGTTGAGTGTAGCTTTGGGCCTCACTTTGAAATGTGGTAAGACTACATAGCATTGGGAAGTATTAAGTGGGGTATTGATCCTTGACCTTGTATATGTGCACATGGTCATTTGTTGTTTGTCTTTTATTAATCCAGTATGTTTATCGCTCTATGATGAGGCTATGGCAGAGGTAATGTAAAGTTGCACATGTTATCTGTGTGTTTATAAAATTCTGCAAATTTGGCAGCTTTTCCTGTGATAAAAGCTTATCAACTATAAAAATCTGATTAAAGTCTGTATGATTACATACAAGTTGTACATCAAAAATGCAAATCATTATGTATGCAGTCATACTGTGGAATTTCTCTTCCCTTTGACAAGGATGTTATGTGTTATATATTGATGCAGTTGATCAATCATGCTGAGTTAACTCGTTGAGAACGGGCTGATTTTGCTACAACACACATTTCCCATAGACACTTGCCCGAGTATTCTCGGTGCTCATCCTCGGCATGTTGAGCAGGGTAAATATGGTGTGTTGTAGTTGCATAGAGGGAAAATTGATAAGCATGTTCTGATATAAAACTTTGTAAAGCCTCATGTGGTATGTATGGACTAACCAGTCCATGGTAATCTGTAGGACAGTGGACTATCATGATTGGCTATGCATTGCAGTACAGCAGTGGTGGTGGTGGGGGGGGGGGGGGGGGGGGGGCTTGTGACTACAGCTCTGTACAAACTTACTAAATGCAATTCAAAAACTTGTTCAAGTTGGTGCTGTTAATGTCACAATATATCCCTGTTTTATGAAAGATCACGAATAGATAAGACTGATTTGCATAATGCGTGTATCCACTATTAATGCTGACCTGGTTTTGCTGGAATAGAGAGACTAATGAACCCCAACATGCTCAGCTCACAGGTTTGTTTGAAAAGATATGAGCTATCAAAATAATAAGTCAGCTTTTGGGAGCCAATGACTTTGCACCGAGATAGATCTTTTGGAAGTCCAAACATGTTTTTTTGGGCCAGAAAAGAGAAGTTCTAGAGTGAAGATGAAGGAAACTGCCTGCCAAGCAGGAAGTTGTCACGAAGGCCGCAAGGGTACCAATTGCAATACCATCCATGTTTTCAGATATGTCACAAAACAGGGACAGCGGAGCAATTATACCAGTCCAGCACACATGGTGTGCTGACTCAAAGTGTGACACCTCTGAGCCATGTCTACAAGAGAAATACTAGGGTTGATTTCGACCAAAATAACAAAAAAGGGAAATGCATATCTCTCACTGCCTAAATGTGACGGGCTGATAGCCATGCTGTACTTGATGAATTTCCTCTTTTGTGGTCTTCAAAATGTGCTGTGTCGGGTGTACTTGAACAGATCGGTGGTGGGGAAACACTGTGGGCAAATTCAGAAATTTGTGCCAAGCAATTCTCTAAGGGGTTATTCATGTTACAAAACAGAAATGTTAACTTTGCCTGACGAAGGTGTATGATGATCTTCAAGTGAATAAACAAACAGAACGAAAACATGTAAGCAAATAGAAATTCTCAAAATCGTGCTATCAAGATATCTATGATCAGATCTATTCTCATGTTATTTAATTGTGTACCAAAGTTGCTTATTCTAACACTAATGTCCATGAAAAAAAAAATAGTTTAGAGTGCGGTCATTCACTTTTCACTTTTTGAAAAATATTCAGTCTTAATTTTGATATCTTTTTTCCCTTTCTTATAATGGCTGCACTTTTGCACAATATCAGAGACATAGATTTCCAAGCACCCCACTTTCATGGGTGACAATTTTTGTCAATTTTGGGTTGCACAGTGGGCTCATCTGAGGTGAATTACAATATCAGCTGGCGGTATTCAAGTTGCAAAGGTTTCCCTCTACTTTCAAAGTGATGAGCACGCAGAGAATGCATCAAGAGATTATTACTTTGTTATATCTCTCTGATGCTGATTCTTGTAATGACAGCAAAAAGAGGAAACCCTTATATACATGTGATTGTGTTTCACTTGTGTGTCTCATTTCTGTCTTCATTATAGTTTTCACCGCTTTAGTTGAGTGATGCCATCAATTTCTCTGCAAAAAAAAAAAAAATAAATAAATAAATTGGTTATTACTACTTTTTAGCATATTTGTACAGATAGTCCAGAAATAGCCCATGGGATGTAGTTACAGAAACATGGGTACTTTTTTTTTTCTTTAATACAAGAAACCTTTTTTTTTTCTTTCCTTGTGACAACCATGATACTTTTGCTTAGATTAGCAAAGAGTTACCTAACTAGTTCTTGACAGATGTTCTGTTCATATCTTTTGATTATGTTGATGCAGTATTCAGATTTGATTTGTAGTGAGAGTATAAAAGAAGGCCTTCTCTTTATTACTACTTCTCTGTATGTTAAGTGCTTATTACCCCTTCTGATTTCTCTCAGAATTATGGAGATACCTTGAAAGGAGGGATTTTTCTTTTAACGAGTTTTTGATGAAATCATTTCAACCACGCAATATCAAAGGGGGTGGACTATTTTCCTCCTTTTGCATTAGCTTTCTGGAGTGCTACAGGGAACTGAGTGTGTACACGGATTATATTGTCCTCTGTGGATACACATTGCAGTCACTTACTCTCAGGCAGGTTAGATTGTTCAGAGATTGAGACAAGGATAAAGATATTTGCCTTTGATATTGTCGCTGATTACATTCTCTCGTGGTATCACTTGTGATTCCAGAGGCGATAAGTGAGGCTTAAGCCTGTGGAGTGATGTGCACTGCCTATAACCTCCCAACTGGCAATCCCTTCTTGCTCCTTAAAGGGAATCAATCGTCAGATGTTATGGTTCGTGGATTGAATTGATCTTCGTTTGCTGCCCACTGCGATACATTCGAAAACCATGGCTAGCATAGGCCTGCTAGATTAGAATTTCAAATATGTTCACTGAAGCGTATTACAGTACAAATCTAAAGTGAGAACTGGGAGTTAGGCTGAACGAAGTCTGTAATTGCTCAATAATTTTCTCTTCTCTGCTTGGTAGAGCCTATTGTGTGAGCATTTTACAAAGCATTGGGGGATTCCCAAATATATTCTAATCAAGAAACCTTCATAATACATACTCTCCCCATGATACAGTCCATTTAAGGTATGGGCATCTTGTACGAGGCTGTTATATATATTTCTAACATCTTTGTCAGTTCTCATTCATACACTTGAGAATGAAGCACAATTGTGCTATGGCCTGGACACAAATCTAAAGTGCACTGGATAGTCTACTCACCAATGTGCTTCAAAGCTTCTATACCAACACAAGATATCACAGTGAATACTAATGCTGATGATGCTCTGATGTTTTTATTTTTATCCTCGTTTAAGACTCTAAAGATGAAACACTGCAGAGAGTCTATCTAACTATCAATTAGCAGTCACTTCTATATTTCAAGCACCGACAATTCTCATTTAGCATTCTCAGGGGAATACTCGCTCTGTTACTTTAAGCTCAGTTTTATCATCTCTCAGCTGATTGTTGGTAAAGTCAAGTTTGTCGTCAATGAGGTACCTAGGAAAACGAAACCAGAGCTGAAGGCTGGGTTGATTTCGATGCGTACGGTTGGGTTGGATGTGACCTCACGCGCATGCAACATGATCCACACGAGAATGAGGGTTCACGTGTCGGGTGGAGAATACCACCATTGCTCATCTTCCTGTGTAAATACGTGCGGGGGGAGGTAATCAAAACGAGGTCACCCCCTGAAGTAGAACCTGCTCTCTGTGTGTCTCACTGTGAATGAGCGCATCAGATCTCTGGGAGATGTTACCATGCCTTCCTGCATTTATAATCACTGAGAACACATACCTGCTGTGAATACAGCTAGTCTGAGACATACTAGGTATTGTCATGCATATATCCCCAGTCATTATTTGGATGAAAGGAGGGATGTACAACATACTTGCTGCTTGTACTCTTTGCTAAAAGTATGTTGACATTTTCACTCAGCTGCAGAGTGAAAATCTGATTTTGTCATTGCAACCAATTGCTGGAGAGAGAAAGGGAAAATGTGTGTATTTTGTAAATCTTATATTTTCCAGGTCAAGGATTGAAAAGGAGATTTCAAATCACTAACGTACGAGTGGCACAGAGATAGCAATTATGTCAACTTGAAGTCAAATTCTGTGTATGATTTATTTAGTATGATTTATTTATTTTTATTTTGAAAAAAAAATTTGTGTAAAATATATATCCATGTTGTGTCTAAGGATTAAAGGAATTCTCGATTCCAAATGCCATACTGGATATCAGAGAACGGTAAAATATTTTTATGCATTTTGCCCAAATAGACGCGCCACCGACTGACCCAAATCACCACTCGGTTGATGTGATGACACTCATTATGTTTAGGGGTGTGCAGAAGACACAAACCCTTACCTTTAAATCCATGCAGAGTTACAGCAGAGAATGTTCATAATTGCCTATACATTATATTACTCCTTCAAAATAAACTCTGATGCTACAGCCAATAAAGTGACTACTACGTTGTATCTGTGTTGACAATGGTCTCAGATAACATATATACAGTATATATAGAATACAAAACTGTGCTGGCATACTACCATTGACTTGACTACCTGCAGAATGAGTACTAATCAATGTTTGATGTATTTGTACAGATACCTGCCAGGGCATGAGGTGGTGTTGTACCTTGTGCTATTTGAAGCATTTATCAATCAGTGTATCAAATATCTGCATTGATGTTGTTTTGTTTAAAGGCTGTTGACAGATGGAGGCTGTGGTGTATTAATGACAATACAAATGTAGTATATGCACTATTCCTAGAATGTTGATCTGTGCATAACTCGTGTTTCGTCATGCATGGAGAATATACAGATTATCTTATACAGACAGTAGACGAACTGTGGACAGGGTAACTTTTTTAAGGTGTAAATTAAGCACCTTTGAAACTTGCATACACTGTACATGGGTTGTTTTGTATTTAAAAGGACAAGTTCACCTTAATGTACACGTGGATTGAGTGAATGCAGCAAAATCAGTAGAACACATCAGTGAAAGTTTGACAAAAAAATCAATGAATTTTCAAAGTTTCTGTGTGTCACTACTGGATGAGAAGACTAAACAGCTTGCGATGTCACATGCATAGAACGATACAAAGAAAATGTAAAGAGAATTCCACAAAATTTCATTTTGTGAAAAAGGTACACATTCCTTTTGACTTTTTACTGATGTATGTTAAGGGTAAATTCCCCTTGCCCTCTAAACTTCTAAAAGTGGCAAACCAACTGCGCTTTTATCATGTGAGAAAAGTGAAAATATGAATTTCCTTTTCATTTCCTGTGCATCGTTGTGCATATGTGACAGTACAAACTGTGATAGTCTCCTCATCCAACGATGGCAGTGCTGAAACTTCAAAATTTCATAACTTTTGAACGGATTGTCCTATTTTCCTCAACTTTTACTGATGTGTCCTACTAAAATTGCTGCAATCTTGCAATCCTTAAATGTGTATTAAGGTGAACTTGTCCTTTAATTTCATTTTTGTAAGTGCTAATGTACACTAGTGTGAAGACGATATTTTCTATTGCATTAATACTTCATGATAAGAGCATTATTTTTTCTTTTCTGGTCAGAATCTCATTGCAGTTTTTGCTCAAATTTTCTTCCTCAGTTCCAGGTATTTATTCATCACTGGAAATGATGGACTTTGGAACTCTCCGTACTCAAGATGAACCCAAAACCATTCCCCTCTATTTACTAAATACGGGTACCAAAGTGGTGCATATATCGGTGAGTACAGATAGTTTTTTAATTTGTTACTTTTGGTTTTGTGCATGTGCATGTGCATTCATTGATGTGATCTTTGCAGTACTGGTAATAAACACCATTTGTCAGGAATAATAGACAGCAATAGTAGTTGACAAATGGCACAAAGGGCATGATAGCTAGATTCTATTGAACGTTTGTGTGTACTTGCAGCACTTGAAACAACACCTTTCAGACAAGCACAGCTACCATCATACGTCCTTAATGGACGATTGCACTTAACTGAAGCAAAGATTCCCATGAGTGATAGACTGTGACAACAGGCAAATATCATGCCAGTTGTCATATATGCTGAAAGACAAGATTTATCTGCCCTTTTGCGAAGGAAAGAGAGAGCCATTGTCATTCTCACAAGCAACAAGTCCGTTAGTTCTGAGCATGATTCTGTACTGCTTCTTTTTCAGTTTAAAAGCAGACTCATCTCTGCAAAGTGACTTAAATGACAGTGCTCTCAGATATGAAGAGACTGTGCTGATGGTGACGTTAGGATTACTGTATACTATATTCATAGCTTCATTCATTTCACCTGGATTTTTATCTTTACTGCTCTTAATATTTGCAGCTAGTTCCTCTGTTAGTAAGTTCGAAGAAGATGTTTTCCTGCTCTTGTCAACCTGTGTTCACAAAGTTTCATATTTGAGCGTTCATACATGTATATTATCAACTTTGATTTCTCAAATATTGATGTTATTGCACTGTGTGCACCCAAGATATCATCTCATCTTACACTTCTTTGGTCTCATTTCCTACTCCACATTTTCTTGATTTCTCCTGTGCAGTCCGTGTCCCTAGTAAGAGCCAACCAAGCCATCTCAATAGACTTCAGCCCCATGGGTCTGCGCCCCTCAGACACCCACGTCCGAGTGGCCAACATCACCTTTCACCCCCGCCGGGCGAACCACACGCGACTGTGGTCCGGCAAGATCATCATCAAGACGAAGGAGAAGGGGTTTAAACTACAGGTGCCCTACCAGGCACACGTCCTTCAGGGGTGAGTGGAGGAGGGGCGTGTCATTGGGTGGGGTCATAATGGAATCATGGTCAGTTTGATGAGAAACAGCAAGAACCATAACAATTGATAATTTAGGAAGTTGTCAATGTACTTGTTATACAGCTAAGCAATGAAAATACCTGGTTTTGATGAGTTTAGTCAAGATGTCTTGTGTTGCAATGTGCACAAGACTTAACAATCATCTAGTAGAGTTTTGACCCACAGCCCTCTTGTTTTATATTCTCTTCACTGATGATAATTTTATGCAGAAATCTACATCTTTGAAATTGGTGTAACATCAATATCAACAACTTGAGAGGTTAGATGACATGTCTACTGCTGTACTCTCCTTTTCATATCTCCACACCACCAGTGCTTGAGTTGGTATGTTAAAGGGTTGTTTGTCTGTTTGTCTTTCTATCTGTGCATCAAAACTGCTTGTGATGCGATGGTCTCAAAAATATTTAATTGCTTTTCACCCACCCTGTTACAGAGGTATATTTAGACAACAATTCACAGATTAATTTTGGGAAAGTTCCAACACAGGTCAGAGGCCAAGATTAAAAGTAAAATCTCTACAGGTAAAAAACAACCCTTTTTGCAAGTTCGGCTACTGGATTTTATTTGAAGGGTCCAACCACATATTTATTACCCATGAATGTTGATCTCATATGTTCATGATGTTTTATGATGGTATTTATATATGTTTGTTTTTCCCCCAGCATCCTGAGGTACAACCGCAACAACACCTTGTTTTATCTGGCGGAGCCGCCTCCCAAGGAGACAACGGAGAGAAACCTGTCTCTCACCAACCTCTTCAACTTCTCCATCGTCCTCCACAGCATGAAGCTGGTGGACGATGCCATGGAGGTCTTCACGGTGAGTTTGACCACCGGTGTGCACCGGCTCATTTCTCTAGGGAAAAGGACTTTTATGAGCACCTACAAATAAAAACTTACTTTCACATTTTGGCGATCTGGAATTATGGGTCTGAAAAGATTCAGCATTGACCACCGGTGTGCACCATCTCTTTTCTCTAGGGAAAAGGACTTTTGTAAGCACCTACAAAAAAAATAAAAAATTACTCTCACATTTTAGCCATCTGGAGTTATGGGTCTGAAAAGATCCAACATCGTGTCAAGACTGCAGGTGTTTGTGATTGATGCGACAGACTTCCACATGATAAGCATACTTTTGGCTGTATTACAGGAAAAGAGAGGTATACGATGCAGAGTTGTCACAAAACACAGAAATGTTTTACAGAAAAAATGAGAGAAAATCACATCACATTGTTGTGCAAGAAGCAAGAAAACAAAATAGAAAATGAGTGAGTTGGGAGAGATGTTGGTGATGAAGATGATGACCACCATGATGAAAGCAAAAATTTGAAATAATTGTTCTCAGAAGTGAAGACAATAATGGAGATTGGAGGTGGTAAAGATGACTCTCATCACAATAAACAATGATCCAAGTGATGATGATGGTGATGATGATGATTTTTTAGAGGTAAAGATGGAAAAAGTGATGATGAGGATGTTTAAGATGGATGTGATAATGGTGATAAAAATTCGATGATAATAATAATGTTAAGCCCCTCTTCTTTTTTCAATGCAGGTAAAAAACATCAGTCTCCCCGTATCAATAATGCCCCAAGAGACTTTCAGCGACTTAGTCCTCCGCTTCAACCCAGCCAATGCGTCCCAGCCCGTTTCGGCGACACTCAAGCTTAGCACCAATGCCTCCGTATTCACAGTTCCCATTTACGCGTACACTGGTAGATTAAAGGTGAGATTTCTTACAATTGACTTTGGTTTTTTTTTATGCAGTGTACATTCTGATACTGACTATTTGAGGTGTCAAAGTAAAGTCCTTCAAAGGTTGAAGGTACATGGCAAGTAATGTATGGTTAAAGAGTCATACTGTGCTTCAACTTTCCTATTCTGTTGGAGAACCAAGCAAGATGATTTCTGTGTGTGTGTTCACACACCTATGTCAGTATTTTTTTAGATGGGAAAGGAAAGATATGTTTATTCTGGCCATCTCGTAACTCATAGCCCATCGGTGAGGGACAATAGTTTTCATTTTGAAATGTGTGTAAATCATCACTTTGATATCTAAATTTTGCCCTTTGGACAGATTAGCTGTAGATGGCACCCAGCATGTTGTAGTAGTGGTTTGGTCCAAAGATTGTATCAATTGAAGTGTGTTTATGGAAGAAACTACCTTGGTAGGAATTTCTGTTGGTCATGTTACTGTTTGTTGATATTAATGTTGATCCTAATGAAGCAAGGACTTGCATATAGAAATATGAGTGTATGAATAAATTTCTGTTTTTTGACATACGTTCCAGACATAGTTCTCTTTATTCTTTTTCTTCTGTTTGTTTTTGATGCATAACAGTTCTCAATAAGCGCAGAGAAGGACAAACAAATAGACTTTGGAACAATGAGTGTGACAGACACACGAACAACCACAATAGAAGTAGTCAACAATAATCCAGTAGAGGTGAGTTAGTAGACAAGACCTGAATTTAAATCTCTGTATGAAATACACCATACCCTGCTGTAGATGCAGTATATCATCAGAATAATACTGGCAGATCACACTGTGTTCCACGTTAGAAATGAGACAGATGAATGCTCAAATGTCTTGTTGATTTACCAGAGCGAGTGAACTGTCTCTGATTCCTTTCTCAAGCAGTCCCTGAAGTATCCTCTAAATGTTGTGTGCTTGGAGTTGATCTAAATGCTGGATGCATCAGCAAGTTTTACAGGTACTTTCATATAAAGAAGCTTAGAAATGATGAAAACATCAGGACTTCCTGATGTTAGCATTGAGTGATTAGGAGACCTTTAGTGTGCAGTTACTTTTGATTATGAATCTTGGCCAGAGGATGTGTTAGCAAGTCCACTCCATACTTCCTGTCGATTTGTAGAATTCCAGTTAATATTACGAGGGACCATTTGGTGACTCATTCAGTCGAATATTTCTGAAGGAATACAGAAGTGTGGCCCCTAGCCAGAAGAATGCCCCTCTTGGCACTAAAACAAGATTTGAAATGTGTCCTTTGGTGTGTTGCTGTTGCCTTTGACTTTTATGTTTGGTGTAGGAATGTTTTTAATCATATATCAGACTGCTACAGTAGTCCCTGCCCTTGTGCCCCCCCCCCCCTCTTCCCCCCCCCCCCCCCCCCATGCCAGGCTTTCATCATACAGGCAGTGCAGTACAATGTATCTTGTGATTATTGTGCTAATTAGACTTGTGAAACTGATACACAGGGAAACATAAATTATGACTCAAAGTTGTGCATTCCTGTTTCCAAATCAGCTGGCAATACGAAGTAGTTTTATGGTTTTCAAATACCCAACACTCATCAGCATGAGCTACACAGTGTAATTCTCAAAGGAATGTGTTGCCGAGTGACAGGAAAACAAAAAATATTGAAGCTAATCCAGATGGATAGCAACTGCAGTAGAATAAGTTGGGATATAGGATATTATGGTGTGAGGCAGTTCGTGATTACATATGAAAACCTGTCCAATAGCAACTGACAGTTAACCATCCCCACCCCCCACCCCTTTAAAAAAAGAGTTATATATATCTGAATATGATGATAGTTGCTAAAAACACATTACCAGCCTAGAGGGAGATGTTCCTCCGTTTCTTGCCAAGATGCTAGGAAGAGAGAGAGAGAGACAGAGATGTGATAAAGTGTGATTTTTTTCTGCCCCCAGGTTCCGCTAGAGACGTTTTCCTGTACACTGGAGAAGTGCTTTATGCTGCTGCGGAGCATAGAGAGAGTAGATGACTCCAACATGGAAGGCAGCCAAGACACAGTCATCCCTTCCCACAACGCTGTGAGTATATTGTGATGTCCTTCTGTGACCATTAAAAAAAGTTGTAGCTATTAACCCTAAACAGGCCGGGCTTTTTGGAGGGGGATGTGGGGAGTTAAAGCTTTTCTTATATGTGTTTAATCAACACTGCGCTGTTTGCGTGTAGTTTTTGTGGAAACTGGGGGAAGGGGAAATGCTTAATAACAGAAGGCAAAATAACCAACTGATATTCATATTGCATATTTGAGTTATGTGCAATGAGTTAATCTTTGTTTTGTGAGAGCGAATTTACTGAACGTGACTAAACTTTAAATGAATGGATGTCTTGCTGTCAATATCATAATTGTATCCATCTCTACTGACGAACAAATTGCCACAGACTGCAAAGTCCCCATCCTTACTCTCCTTGCAGGTTGTGATACCAGCTGGTCACATGGCCACATTCGTGGTCACCGTGACGGCGCCCCTAACAGAAGGTCAGTTTATTGGAGAGGTCATCTTCAACACTCCGTTTGAGGAGAAGAGGGTACTAGCCATCCTGAAAACAGTGGAGGGATTCCTCAGCGTCAGACCGGATTATATCACCATGAAACCGTCTTTCCCGGTGAGCAGATATACCCCATATTCACAGATTCACATGTGATGATAATGATGATGATAGAAAGCACGTAATAATCATCATTAATTCTCTATGCACTTGATATCAGAAATGGAAATCTACAATCATTAATGTATGAATTTGTGAATGAATGGAGGAATGGATAGTCAAATGCGGGTATTCATTAATATTTTGTAGTGAATGGATATGAATTATCATGTGTGTGTGTGTATGTGTGTGTAGGACACCATGATAAAAAATAATCTATGCCCAGACTGCTTGTCTAATATGAAGTTTCTGCTTTTGCATTCAGTGTTTGAAAAGTGTGTTTATATGTGATTTATTGATGCCTATTTAGTGTTTGCATGCAATTCATAGTTGTGGTCATGAATATGTGGAGTGTTTGACATTGACATGATTTGCTCTTTCTGACTCAACATTGTAATGAAGTCCATTTGGGAGCAACATCACGCCGATGAAACACACATGAGTGTAATTAAAGCTTTGACTGTTAAGTGACAGTGGCATGATAAAATACTGTCTAATTATTTGTGTTTTCTATTATTATTAGGGGTACACACAGTCCCAAAGCATCACAGTAACCAACAGTTTCAGTCACCGCCTTAGAATAGAGAGTATAGCATCAGACCCTCCCGACGATCGCTTCTACTACAAGCCACCCGTCAAAGTCACCCAAGTAGAGGTTGAAGCCCATAAAAAGCAGAAGGTAAATGGCTTTGGTTTTAGCAGTGTGTGTGTATTTATGTATGTATGTATGTATGTATGTGTGTGTGTGGGGGTTGCTTTGTTCCCTTCTGTTTGATGTGTTTGCCTTTTCTTTATCCTTGTTTATATACAAATTTCTTTCTTTTTCATTCGTAATATTGACAATGTGGAATTTATGTTGTCATAATGAGTGTATTATTTTGTAATTAACTAATTTGTATATTGTTTATATGAAAAAAGAAAGAAAAATAAAAGATTGACAAAAACAAAGAAGTGTGTGTGTCAGTATGTATGTTCAATTGTATGACACTGTATGTGCCCTGTTAGGTAGATGATAGGACTTTCTGGTGAAGATGATTGCCAAGATGGTGACAAAGGGACAGTTTGTGTGATGAATGAGTTCCTGTTTTAGCAGAAACTTTAAATTTTGTTGACATCCTCATCAGCCTTTTCATCACCGTGGCTTGAATGTTTTTGATTACAGCTTAATAAGTGATTCAGTGGGAACTAATACTTTTCGCACCATACAAACATCAGTCGGGGGGGGGGGGGGGGGGGGGGGGGCATTTCATGTCGGGACAAATTTGCTCTCATCCAATCAGATGCAATTATTTCAGTAGCATTAAACAGTTTGTCAGACAAAATGCTTCGTGAAATGCCCCCCCAGTTCAGGAAATATGATCTGCAGAGAATGCTGCCCTCATTGTCATGAGAGAATTGAACAATGATTTTGCATCACTTTTACAAGTAGCACTAAATGCTTCAAAACCCAGCATAGCAGATGCAGAATGTATGGATGGTTGCAGTTTAACTTGTACCCAATTCTTTTCCATCTCTTTTGTACAAATGATTATGTATTTTCCTTAAGTATTGCTTATTTGTATGTTCTTCTGTTATGTATCTTTTTCAGATTGGAAGAATAGTCTTTGATGCCAGAAAGTCGTGTGCTAGTGACTGCTATGTAGGGCTGCCAGTAAACTCATTAAGTAAGTGCAGAATAGAGTGATCACCGTGACATGATGACTTACTGTTTGAATGTGGGAGCTGAGACAATCTAGTTACAGTACCACATTTCAGAGACTTGATAATCAAGTCTGAGTAAAATCTAATACTTATGGAGACAGAGCATGTGAAAAAATGACACCGAATCTATTTACTGTCTTCCCTCCAGCCTGTGGGAGATTGCTGTTAAAGTGGAAATTTTTGTGGTGTGGAAATCTTTGTACATTTTGCATGACCAGAAACGAGCTCGAAGATTAAAGCATGTGAATGTATTTACCTGTTGTATGTTCTTTGTACTTTGTGCATATTCAGGTAGTAGGGATTTCCAGTTTGTGAATGTGGTATAGTATATTTTGATAGAATTATATATGCCATTGATGCAGTCTGCAAGAAGTATTCATACATACTTCTGCCCTCCCAAGATATTACCGTGATTTTTCCCCTCTCTTTCTGCCATTCAGACCTGTGGTTGTCATCCTTGGCCTTGCTGGATGAGACCCAGGAGATAGACAAGCTGTCCTATAACTACCTACGCAACAAGTGGTACAGACTCGTGGAGTCTGGTGACAGAAGGTAAAGACAAAAGTAGTGCAGGGAGCAACTTCTTTTTTTCTTTTCTTTTTAAGGGACCAGTCACCTCTTGTACATCTTGTGGTGACTTTGTGAGCTGAGAAGTTCTGGTGTTTCAACCCGTCCTTGTTGACAAAAGTTAATGATACATTCTTTTTTAAGATATGTTGGAAACTTGTGATGCTGTTGAGTAAATTTACCATGTTTATGTGACGAGGGCTCAACACAAAACAAAGAACAATTTACAGAAAAATTGCAAAGCAAATTGTAACATGTTTTTGTTCAAAATTGTTCTGTATCATATTCTTTAAATGATGTAGTAAGCCTGAGGAAAGCCAAACACTTTGACAATGATGGCAGAGTTTTGTTTTGCACATTTTTACAAATTCAGTGGGAGTTGACTACGTGAATATCTTGATTCATGACAAGACAGCCATTCTGTCGTATTGATTAGGTCAAAATATTAGGCATACAAAAAAATGTGCTCATCAATTCAGTTATTTTTTTCCCCCTATGGGGACCGTCACCACAATCAGTATGACAAACATTCCCAAGTTATTAGGTAATTTGATGTCTTCATCTTCATTACCATCAATTACATATCAGAAGTAAAGTTTGCAGAATAGGTACAATAGTCAAATCACCATAACTGCCTGCAGTATGACCCTGACCTCATGATGATATGAGACAGACCTTCGTGGAATTTTTGTTTGTTTGCTTCCCATTTCAAATGTTCAGGCACTTTCAGAGCAGCATCCTATAAACTGGATGTATCTTGTATGAGGAAAGGCTTCTAGTCCTAGCAGAAACTTTCTTACGATTCCTGTTTGCAGTGCTAGCACTCTAGTATCACAGCAAGGCATACATTTTGTAATGCAGTATCAGAGAAACACTGATTTAGTCTATGGTTGTCTAGCAAAGACTGGTTTATTTCCTATTTGCAGTGTGAATACGACCATGTACCTGAACAGCAACCTGGTGAAGCAGATCCCAATTCAGGTACAGGCAGAGCTGGAGTGGCCCAAGCTAGCAGACAGAAGAGAGGCCAGGTTCCCACTCACCTACATCGGTAACACATCGGTGAGCACTCTTACTACGTACTCAGACACAAAGCAGACACTGACACAGATATCCAGACACTAGCACAGATCACTCAGACACAAACCAGACACAAACACAGATCATCCAGACACAAACACAGGTCACTCAGACACAAACTAGACACTGACACTGATCGCCCAGACACAAACACAGATCATCAAGACACTAGCACAGATCACTCAGACACAAACCAGACACAAACACAGATCACTCAGACACAAACTAGACACTGACATTGATCACCCAGACACAAACACAGATCATCCAGACACTAGCACAGATCACTCAGACACAAACACAGACCATAGAGATACTAACACTGATCACTCAGACACAAACTAGACACTGACACTGATCGCCCAGACACAAACACAGACCATAGAGATACTAACACTGATTACTCAGACACAAACCAGACACTGACACTGGTCGCCCAGACACAAACACAGACCATAGAGATACTAACACTGATCACTCAGACACAAACTAGACACTGACACTGATCGCCCAGACACAAACACAGACCATAGAGATACTAACACTGATCACTCAGACACAAACTAGACACTGACACTGGTCGCCCAGACACAAACACAGATCATCCAGTCACTCACACTGATTACTCAGACACAAACCAGACACTGACACCTCGATCTCCCAGACACAAACACATATCATACAGACAATGACACGGACCACAGACGTTACTCAGACAATGTACACGCTTGAATACTTTTGTTGATTTTCTTCGTGGACAATCAGTGTGTTTCATATGGCCATTCTCTTTGAAAAAAATAATGCATTTCTTGATGTTTTTGTTGGTGCTTTGTTACAGTTGGACATGCACTGCTAATCATGGTTTAGTCCTGAAGGGGTAATTCTAACGTAATATGCAATATTAATCAGCTGAGTTATGTTTGTGTAATGGTATTGTAACCCTCCTTGGACCTGTTGACATTGTACATTAATACATCGTCCCCAGGACTGAAAGAGTTCAATCTCTGTGAGACTGCATCTGTACTAGTGAGGTTTTAATGTACAATTGTATCTGTCTCTTTTCTCTCTCCATTTCCCATCTGTTTTTTTCCTGCCTGTCTGTCTGTATGTTTCTCTGCCTGCCTGTCTGTCTGTCTGTCTGTCTGTTTGTCTATCTATCTATCTATCTATCTACCTATCTGCCTGCTTGTCTGTCTGTCTGTTTATTTGTCTGCCTGTCTGTCTGTCTGTCTGTATGTCTGTCCTTCATTCTCTGTCCATCCGATCAGACGACGGAGGTGGTGTTGATGAACCCGACAGACAGACTGGTCATAGCTCAGCTCCTTCCCATCTCAGCCTACCAGGACCCAGCTGGTGCGCTGGACCTCCTCACAGACAGGTAAACATTGCATGCACTTCATTAGTCAAGTGATTGATAGTAAACATGAAAAGTACTTACAGAATAATGAATAACTCATGCAGTGTGAGAGTAACAGTATAGATGTGATTCATAATCTAGAGTAGATCAGTGAGAATGGATGCATGAGTTCAGTTTGGAGTGGTGCAAATATGTAAGCTGCAGCCAAGTGGTATTAACACTGTTCCAAAGTTAATTTAACTGATAGGTTGCTATTTTAAGTAAAATGGGTTAGTGATGATCCTGAATTGGCACCATTTTCCCCCATTCCCCCTATGTGTCAAATGACATTGAGTCATGCATCCAATTCTTCCCCCTCCCCCCCCCCCCAAAAAAAAAAAAGCAGGAAAGAAAAAGAAAAAAGAACAAGACATTACCATACACCATTTTACCAGAAATGTGCTAGAAATTATACAGATTCATGACTCCACTTTTGCATGGTATACTCTAATTGGCCAGTCAATTTCAGAAATTTTGAGGTCCATTGTATAGGATAAACTCAAAGTGCATACATGAATTTCTTCAATTGTCAAAATGATTTGATGAGTTAATTTATTTTTGTATTGATGAAGTGAAAAAATATATGGTATGCACCAGGTACAGAATGATAGAAATAGGTTCAGAAATACAGTAGTTATGAATAGAATATTTCTCCTCTTTTTTTTTTTGGGGGGGGGGGATGGGTTTTGGTGTTACATTTGGAAAGAAGACCTCGTGATTTGTAAGCAATGGAAATTTCTCTGATATGGCATTATTTTGTTTGTTTTTTTACACATTATTTAAGCGACACTACCTCATGCATTTTAAAACTAGTACGAGTAGGATGCAAGTATGTGAAATCAGTATAATTGACTATGATTCTTTTGTCTTCTGGATGAGAATGCATGTGATTGAGAAAAGCTGCTAGATGTGAAAAGTTTGAATGCTTTTTGACATTAGACCGCATTGTATGTCTTGTAGGTTGCTAAATTATTATTTTTTTCTATTCTTCCCATTTCTCTTAACTGCATTTCAACCTACCAGCAATGAGCAGATGGATCCTGAGTTCATCGAAATAGACGATCCTAGTGTGTTCTTTTTAGCAGATGTTAAAGATAAGGTGAGTCCAAAGAATTAAAGTACATAGAATTAGAATGTGTTCGAATCATGTGAACCACTGTCACCAGTCTCAATGTCGGTGCTCTCCAGCAGAACATCATAATTTTTAGCCCATTGTTCCCTGATTGATAATTTTTGAAGTGTGTAGTAACTATGAATGTGTGCCTCGTTGTTGTTTGCTGAATCGTAGAAAAACATCCCAAGTGATGTCATTGTGTATCCTAGTAAGACCAAAATATTTCAAGATTCTATAAAGAGAACCATGCAATCAGACTTTGACATTTTTCTCCCCATGTAGCTTACAATGCTTCCTTTGATGTTATTTATCAGTAAAAGTATAGATCTAAAATAAATTTGTATGCATGAAATGATGATGTTGATAATAGTGATTAGATACCTCTTGTTCGTAGCCACATCTTAAAGGTCAGTTAGCCTGAATGCAGGGTAACGTCTCTGTAACCGACATCTCAAGACCTGCATTGGTGTTGCACCTCTCCTTACCAGAGCATAGAAACTGATGAGTAGTTAGAAAAGAGAGTCCTGTAAATATCGTGTCCTATCATACCTCCATTTGTTTTTGTTGTGCAGTCGTCGCCAGGAAAATGCCTGAAGTCTCACAGAGAGGCGGTGGAGAGCGCCACCGGCGTGACGCCGAGTGCCGATGCTACCGTGGTGGCCCTCAAGCCACGCCAGAATGTCACCGTGCACATTGGCTTCAGACCAACGGACACGAGAGAGAGATATTCCCTCATCCTCATCAGGTTAGAAGCGCCCTCTTTTGAAGTAATTTCAGATGCTGTCTTTTCCCCATAGAAACAAACCTAATGACTCCTAACTAAAGTTGACGCTCTATTGATTATCACTTGGCTAATGAGAAACAGGTTTGTCATTTAGTGACAGTATGAGGAGCTACAATGTCTCTCAGGCAACAGCAAAACCACTTTCATTTTATATCGCTGAAATTGTAATAATCACTATCACTCATGAAATTCATAGCAGTTATATTTTGTAGCTTTGTCTATACATTTTGATTTTTGGAAATACAAAATGGGAATAAGATATTCTGCATTGTCAATACACCCATTTTTGTCACATTTTTATGTTTTAAAGGAAACAACAAAAAGGAACTGATAGAAATTCTGTGTGTGCTTCTTTCTTACGAGACTTGCCCCCCCCCCCATCTCTGTTCCTCATACTTGTGAGTTTTAAAGAATTTACTGGGAGTACATCAGTAGCTTGCAGTATATCAGTGATGAAAGAAGAAAAAAAACAAACCAACTGTTACGGTTTCCGTAGGAACAACCTGACGGTCTTGGATGCTGTGGCAGTACAAGGCCAGGGCGGGGCAGGGGAGCTACGCCTGAACAGCAAGCGCCCAGGGGTGAACAGCAACCTCCTCTTTGAGCTCAAGAGTAGCCACCTTGTCGATTGCAATAGTAAGTTCCTCATTTCACTGCAGATATTCTGATGCTGCTGTGTGAAAAACATTAATGTGGTTTAATGAGGATGAATATGATGATATTCATTCATACCATGGCACTGACGATTTGTCCTTCTTGATAAAACGTGATATATACAAGAAATGAATTTTATAAACATGAACTCTCTCTCACACAGGAAAAATGAAAACTGAAGTTTGCATTAAACTCACTAAAAGCCTCATAATCACCAAATTCATGGTCATAAAACCGATTGAAAAATGATCAGTATACTGATTAAACTGGTACTTTGCATTGTTCTGTGATTGACATGTCTGCCAAAGTGCTTTCTTTGCTGATTAATACAGATGTGTGGAAACTAACTGCTAGTGAATAGAGCTAATCCACTTGATCCCCATTGTGCCACTGTGACCTTCACATGGGAGTGAGGCACATTGTTAGGCCTGAGTGTGCTGACGAAGTTATAAGCAAGTAAAGTATGGAGGAATTGTCAGAGTATTGAGGCAGGAGCACAACGTGATACAGCTGAGTGGCTGGGCACATCACAGATTGATAAAGACCGTATGATGAGACCATCAACAGTAGTCTGTTAACATTATGTGGAAAATATAGAACAAACTACAGGGGACTTGCTACGCTCTCATGGAAAATAATTGGTGGCATCAAAATGTTACAAAGCTCAAATCTTCTTGATTAGTTCAGTTTGGTAGTAGATTGTCTGCATTGATATGTAGGACTTTTATTGAGCCTTTGTTTTAAACAGTCTTGAACTCAAACGGGATAAGCGTGATAGTAGATTGTTTGCATTACTCTAGAGAGATACATTTAGTGAGTTAATGTTCAATTTGATGAGAGCCCTCTCCAATCTTTTTTAATGGGAAAAAAAAAAATTCTAGTGAAACTCATTTGTGTTGTTGCTTGTCTTCAATCAAAATCAGAAACATCTCCCAAGGCGAGGAGCCCTCCCAACTTCACCGTGAAGCGTACCTTTAACATGAAGAACACTGGCCAGCTACCGCTGTCCATTGACACCTTCCTGATTAACGGGAGACTGTGCGAGGGCTTCGGCTTCAGGGTGCTGCAGTGTCGTGCCATGGAGATCCTGCCCAATGAGACCAGGAGGCTGGATATAGCGTGAGTCTTAATATTCAAATCAGGCAGCTCTCATAATAGATTAAGTCTTCGGGACCGGCATTTTCTTTCATAATATCAACATTTTGTGATAGCCTGCTGCTCTTTGTGTATAAAGACGTATTAGTTTTGGGACCTGAATATTGTGACTTTGTTGTAAGCAAAATTTTGTCTTGACTGTATTGGTTATAATGGGAGTGCACTGGGTTGATAAGGAAGACTGTGCAGGGAGGACTGTGTACTATCTTGGTAAATTTGGAACAATTTTGTTGGATTGTTTTTGTTTTTTCAATTTTTCCACCGCTTCAACACCCCTCCCCCTCCCCCAATCTGTGAGTGCAGGTGCGGGTTAAAATGATGAACACCCTCTGTCCTAATCATGAGATAGACTTTGTGTCTCATCACTGTGCGTCACTTATTTTAACTCCCTGCATTATATTCCTGAGCCAGCCAGGACTCGGCCAAGTGGTATCCTAGATAACAGTCTGTGCTAAGCAGTGTAGTGGCAGAAGTAGTACCAGTTGTCCAAGGGAATCATGGTAATATGATGTCCAATGCTTTTCCAACAAGCTCCCCGAGGAAAATAAAGCAAACAAACGCTCTCCTTGTATCTACCATGGCAGGTTTACACCCGACTTCACCCTGAACCGTGTGACCCGCGAGCTGGAGGTGGTGGCGTTCACCGGCGAGACGCTCTCCTTCACGCTGATAGCCACCCTGCCGCCAAACATGCTGGCCCCTTGCACGGCCGCCCTCCCCCGCCCCCACTGGGAGATCCCCCTCCACCTGCTCTCCGTCTGCCTCATGACGCTGCTCTTCCTCGTCATCGTCGCTGTCTCCTACCTGGAGATGGTGCGCTACCTGGAGCCCAGCGGTGCCTCCCGGGCCAAGCTGTCGGAGGAGGACCGGGCGGAGCTCGAAACTATCAAGCCATTCGACCTGAGGAACATCGCGGGGTTGAAGATGTCGCAGCCGTCGTCGACGACCGCATCCACAGGGGGTGGAGGTGACAGAGGGGGTGATGGGGGAGGAGGAACAGCATCGTCAAACAAAACAAAGTCAAGGTAAGCCATGCTGCTCACTATGTTAGCTGGTCTAGGTCACAATGGTGATAGCTGGTCTAGTTCACTATGGTGATAACGTCAAACAAAAAGTCAAGGTAAGCCATGCTGCTCACTATGGTGATAGCTGATCTTAGATCCTATGGCACACTTCTGTGGGTTTCCAACAGTCATTTGAACACCTAATCTGTCTTAACTTCTTGGAATTTAAATAAATTTGTGATTTGATTCTTAAGTCATGAATATTCAGTTGTATATTATGCATTCTTATTTTGTCGTGAGATGTCTAGTGAAAATTGATATGTGTTTCCTTTCCTTCTATTCCTGTTCTGACTTCAAATATATGAAAATATAATTGATTGAGGAGAAATGTAAACCTTAAAGTGAATGTGATTCCATTTTGTCCTCTATTTCTTTCCAGAGCAACAAGCCTTCTGTCTGCTATTGGTTTGTCGGGTATCGGTGAAAAACTGAACATATTTTCAAGCAGCCGGTCGGGGTCCAAGTCCCGATCAGCAGCCAGTTCAGTAGCCAATAATGCCCGACAACTTGAGCGGCAAGGGTCCATGGACAGAGAGAAAATCAACAATATTAGCAGTACTACCGCCTCGCAGCCCCAAAAATTAGGCAGCAGGTCGGCTGCCGGTCAGGCAACGTACTCGTCGCACGACCGGAAAGGGGCGCGCAGCAAGCGGACCCTCCCGCCCGACTTTGAGAATAACTTGGAGTCGGTGTCACACAGCAAACATAGTGAATATAGCAATGGTAGAGTAGTGAGCAGCGAATTGGTGGACGAGAGTCATGCCAGCATGCCAACAGACTACGACACTTCTTACCGAAAGCTCAACACCCGCGGCAGAGCCAAGTCAAGAGAGTACACAGCGGGGAGAGATGACACCGAGAGACACAAAGTCCATAGGTCAGAGGTCAAGGACCTTGACAGGGACGAAATATCATCAACGACAACCGAAGAATCCAACGCAGAGTCAGAGTATTCAGAGAAGAGCAACAGACAAGTAAGCCCAACTTTCCCCCTATTTTAACTTCTGCTCTAACCAATCATCCTTACAAATGTTAAAGTCTAATGTCTGCGTGCTTGAAAGCACATTTGATATCTCATGTTAACGGAGCGCGTCTACTGCCATTTTAAACGATAGATAGATTCGGAAAGGCAGCAGACTCATTTACATGTGTATGTGTCAGCTCAAACAAGAACAGAACTGAATTGGAAGGAACGACTGATTTGTTGTGAAATTCTGTGAAAAGTAGAAACTGAGACTATCGTAAGTGTGATGCTGAAAACATTTTTTTCAGCATAAGTTACTGTGGTAAGTTATTGCTGAAAAACAGTTCTCAAATTTGTGTGAGATCAAGTCATTTAAAAGTAACAAGAGTCAGTTGAGAAAAAAAGTCATGATGTCTTCGACAAAGACAACTTAATAGTTTTAACTGATGTGATAATATGGAGGTGAGCCTCATCAAATGCTGGTTACCTGCGTTGTCTTGCAGTATGTTGACGACGACGCCAGCCTGAGTGAGTCGGGCGTGTCCACGGCCCCGGTAGAGGACCAGGAGACCGAGACACAGCGCCTCCCATCCCAGCGGTTCCACAACGTGAAGAGCAAGAGCAAGGTGCGCAAGAGCTCCTCCAAGACCGGTTCCAAGTCACCCTTCAACGGCGACGTCTGCAGACCAAGGTTAGGACAAGCAGATTCTTAAGATGTTTAGTGACAGATGGCAATCATGGGAAAGACAAATATTCATTGATTCCATGTAACTTATCTAGCAACCCATTCTTTGAAGTGAGTGAACTTAGATAGCTGTCTCTTTCGTAAAAGGACTGAGATTTTCAAATCTTGTGTGAATGTTCCGTTTCGGCTTCATATCTGGAAACTGAAGGATAACATTGATTGGAAATAGTTTTTCCATGGATTGTTATGCAACACACTGTAGTTTGCGATGTACATACTGTTGCTTCCACTTAAGGCCACTTCTTCTTGAATGGGAGTTGTGGTAATGTCATTACTTGAAAAGCAACCAATGAAAATATTCTTGTTTTCTTTTGACGTTGCAGCACTTACGAACTACCATACAGTACACCCTTGGAGAGAGGCCGTCGCCATGACAACAATGAGAAAGAGCCAACCTCGCCACATTCTATCGCAGCGAAGATTGTTAAGGCCACCAAGAAGCACATGAAAACTCCAAAGGGTAAACCTGACTTCCTTAGCTCTCAAGAGCAGTATTTCTACCCACTTTATACACCATATACTTCGCAGGGTTTTTATTATTGTTAATTTTAAACATGCGAAAATATAGACTTTAATCCTGACATTAATGCAACGTCACGTGCATGTACACATTTCTCCATCTATTACTGATTGGAGAATGGAGTGACTGCCTGACAAAAAGGAGGCATCCTGGTTCAGTGAGCTCTGCAATCGAATTCCTTGTGGATACCTACTTGCAAATCAGTGTTTTTTATCTCTGTGTAACATATTATGTATTACTGTAAACGTGCATACTTAGCACATTTTGTGCCTCTTGAAACTATTTTCGAAAACAAAAGCACACACATTTTTTTTGTGCTTGTTATATGTAATGCTACCGAATATTTTCAATCCCCCAAATTAAAAGTAAGCAAAATTCATTTTGGCTGAGCGCAAAAAAAAAAAAAAAAAAAAAACCACTCCTGCAAATTTTCTTTTTTCTTTTATACAGTAATCACTTTATTTGCCATGTCATTTTGGTGGTACACTAAGTGGCAGGAGCAGAAAAGAGTTACCATTGCTATTCTCATTGATCATTGCAGTAGTTAAGCAACCAGACAGTGATGCTACCAGCACTACGAGCAGCGAACCTGACAAGGACTCGCCCCTCCCACTGTGGGACCAGGCCAAGCCCATCCCATCTGGCCCCGCCCACCAACGCCCCACGGCCCAGACCCAGCAACCCTCGGCAGCTGCCGGTCAGGCCGCCTCCCTGCGCTCTGGCCCTGTCGGCAGCGCCAGCACGCGGCCCATCAGCTACAGCAGTGCGGTGTCGGGCTCGGTCATTGGGGAAGGGGAATCTTCGCCTGCCGTGACAACCAACGTCCCAGTGACTCCACCGGCTACTCTCGCCACAGTCAACAATGCTGTCAAGCCCAAATTGGCAAAGCAGCTATCGGCACCTGAGAAGTCTGCGTTCAGTACTGTTGGCGAGAGTGCGTCTCACCCTGGTAAGACTCTCTGATGCAACTCCCCAACTATTTTGTTATTCAGTTTCAACGTTTGTTTGCAGTTTGCTCGTATATGAACATTTCTGCAAGATCAACACTGAAAGCTGCTGATATCCAAGGTATGTTGTGATGTCTAGTGACCCACAATTAGTATTGCATTATTCATCAGTCTTCCTGTGACTGGTGCTAAAATTAGTCATCATCTGGGTGTTCTTGTTTTCTTTTGTTTGTTTTTCTAGAAATCTGAAGCATGTGAGTTACTGCCTACAGGAAAGAAACTCTTGAATCAATGTGTATGTACCTTTCATCATGTGGAGCCCATTTATGCTGTCAAGATTGCGTTCTAACTCTTAGTTCACTCTCTGCTCATATATTTTGCTGCATTTATCAGGGACCATTGGCACCAAACAGAGCCAGACCAAGAGTGGCAAGCTGCGCTCCGCCGTGCTGCCCAACCGGCCCTCTCTTTGGGGGCCGGCGGGAGTGGAGGCTAGCGGCAGCAGCTCAGACACCAACAGTGGATCATCTGCCGGACCTGCCAGGTAAGAGCAAACTTACCTCTTTTACATGTGTGCTTGCCAGTAGGTAGGGACAGGATTGGGGGAGGAAGGGTGTGTGTTATCATCGCAAAATGTAGTGGAGATGACTTCATTCAAACTGCAGGTATTACAGTGAAAGTGTTCAATGTGCCAGAAATGTTGTCGAGAGACATGCTGACTGTCTAGTTATGGATGGATGTTGTTAGCTCTTAGCAGATTGGTCGCTAGATCGATGCCTTCTCTACGATGCGATTACATGAGTATTAGGTCAAAGATTGCTGTTGCCCAGAAATAATGGAGATATGTAAGGCGCAGGAATGTGTAGCAAAGATGGAGGTTGCAGTGTTTGTACCAAGAAAATGATGTTTCTGTGGAGAATCAAAAGTGTGTGGCCACTGTGTACAGACTTCAGGATGTACCTCCTTTCATTCGACTAGTGACAATGCTCAATATACAAAATGTATATATTCTCAATAATGGGATGTATGTGTATATGAGTAAATTAATATCTCTTTCATTGTATGTTTCAGTTGTTGATTTTGCCATCATGGTATGCTTGTACACATAGAAGCAAGGAAAGTGTTTTTCTAGACCTATCACATACATTTTCCTTCTGGTTCTCTCCCAAACTCAGTCCCAGTTTCTTTGGATCTGGCATCAGCAAGCTGGACCAAGGTTCTGGACTGCCCAAGGCCAAGAAACGAACCATGCCGAATGCGTCTCATTTCCCATTTGGTGGAGGTAAGCCTGAGGAAATAAGTACGCCCATTGTGAAGTGATTTGTAAACAGGGATGTGTAATGCAAAGAAGACCTTGTTGATATGTCTGATGATGAATGAGTATAGATGATAATCAGACGGTTTGGTATTTTGTTTATGTTTATATATTTTGGACTACCGCAGTTACTTGAGATTTACTTTAGATGAACTGCACATATCTCTTTGTTGTATGTTCAGGGTTAGAGCCCAGATCTTTACAGTGAAGTAAATGTGGGTGAGCCTGGTGTAAGAGGAAGCCTCTATTAGCCAATTGACGTGTTTGATTTGGACTATAGATATTGTGCAAGGTCAAATATGAATGACAAGCACACTCTTAAGAGCCAGCGTCGTGGGACAGTTGAGATATAGTGCCTGTTAGAAGACTCTTTAACCTTTAATCCTTTTACGTTCTTTTGCCATGCAGGAGACCCCATGACATCCTCCCTTTGGATGCCCCACCCCACCACCTCCGTGTCTGCACCCCCTGGACTGCCCCCACCCCCATCCAGCCAAGGTAAATGATATTGCAAGGGCTCAGGCCATTTTACTCTCTCAAATGGGAACCCCCTTGCACATGTCTTTCTCTAAATCATCTGTTGTGTTCTTGTTTTTTGTGCATCTTCTTTATATTATGCTCTAGAAATATTTTCTCTTGGTTTAGGGTGCACTTTGTACAATTTTGCTTATTTTCAGATTGTTATGATAATCAAACTGGTAAAACACTCTGTCAGTTGAACAGCAATTTTCTAGTAAAATGTTGTGCTTGACAGCTATGTAAGGTTAGTGATTTTGTACAAACTGATGTCAAATATTCTCAGCAGTAAACACACATCTCTGAGAGAAATACAAATTCTCATCCATGAAACTGCCTCATTTTTTGGTCTTATTTTTTGGTATTATTGTTTTTGTAAAATGGATGTCCATGTATTGTAAAGTTTACCAGAAAGAGAGAGACATGCAAAGTAACGTAAATAACACAATTCTATGATTTACTGTAAATGGAATTGTTTTTGCTTTGTTCAGAATGATCTGAATGTGTGTATGACTAATTTGTCAAACGAAGCTACCTTGATTTTTATGCCTCCGCCACGAAGTGGTGCCGGAGGCATTATGTTTTCGGGTTGTCCGTCCGTCCGTACGTCCGTACGTCCGTACGTCTGTACGTCCGTACGTCCGTACGTCCGTACGTCCGTCCGTCCGTCCGTCCGCTTTCGTTTACGCGATAACTTGAGTAATATTCACTGGAATTTTACCAAACTTGGTCCAAGTATGAAGTATGATGAGGCAATTATTTGATTAGATTTTGGGTGAAATCGGCAAAAGGTCAAAGGTCAAAGGTCAAGGTCAAATCATGAAATTGTATCCGTTTACGCGATAACTCGAGACTGGATGGAGTAAATTTCACCAAACTTTGTTGGAGGATGATGTATGATGGGACAATTAGTTGATATGATTTTAGTGACATTGGCAAGAGGTCAAAGGTCAAAAGGTCAAGGTCAAATGCTACAAATGTTGCAATTCCCCCCATATCTATGCAATGCCCAAAGGTATTTTCTTGAAACTTGGTTTGGACATGTACTACTGCGTAAAGATTCTCCAGAGAGAGTTTCATGTCATAAGGTCAAAGGTCAAAAGGTCAAAGATTAGGTGAAAATGTTGCAATATCACTTTTCTTGCAAATGGTTTTAATGTATCTTCGTGGAACTTGGTACATACGCATGTACTGACTGGCAGGGATTATCTAGGGAATTTAGGGGTCATGGGTTAATAGTCAGGGGTCAAAGGTCAAGGTCAACTCCTCAAAATTTTACTATTTCCCTCATATACTAGTATATGCAATGCTTGCATTATTAGTTTCAAAACTTATTACATGCATTACCTAGTGGAGATTCTCTTGGAAATTTCCAGCCAGAAGGTCAAAGGTCAAAGGTTAAGGGTCAAAGGCCAGGTTTCAATGCCCCCCCCAAAAAAAAAAAAAAAAAAAAAAAAAAATCAATTTTGTACCGTCATTACACTCTTTCTTCATACCTTGGAAATTACTCAATGCATAAACTTATAAAACGGTCTGTCAGAATTCAAGTAAAAATTCTCAATTCCCCAAATATGTGTACCTGCACTCTTAGAAAATTAAAGCAAACCCAGTTCAAGACATTTCTGACAAACCTGTCATTTCAATATTTTGCCAGTTACGTGAAACTGTCATGGATCACACATTGTGAAGACATTGTACTATACGCCTATTGGGAGAATCATGCATTATGGCGGAGGCATCAGTCGCCATAGCGACATTTCTAGTTTGATTTTCTTTTTTTTGGGGGGGGGGGATGTTGAGGGTGTAAAAAAAAAGTGATACATAATAGTTGAAATGCTCTATATTGATATCCCTGAGGTGCAACATCATGTAAATGGGACTGCCTGAAGGTGATGGTATATTCAATGAAGTATCTAATACTGTTTATGTTTATCTTGATTCCAGCGCCAGGTAGTGACTGGCTGGGTTTTGGGGTAATGATATCTACATGAAAGTATCTAGAAAATTTGACTTTTTGTGTTGATTCCAGCACCAGGTAGTGACTGGCTTGGATTTGGGGTAATGATTTCTACGTGAAAGTATCGAAAGTTGTTGACTTTTTTTTTTGTATTGATTCCAGCACCGGGTAATGACTGACTGGGCTTTGGGGTAATGGTATCTACATGAAAATATCTGAAATCATCGACTTTTTTGTTGGTATTTCCTGCACCAGGCACTGACTGGCTTGGCTTTGGGGTGAGCCGTGCCCCGATAGGGAGCAGCATGTGGGAGACCAATCCCACCAGTCCACCGGCATCCAGTGCGACCACCTGGTCCACCAATACCGGCTCTCCTCATCACACCCACTCGGTAGGCAGACAGTTTCCGAAAACCTTTTGTGTTGATGGTGATGGGTGACATAGTAGTGATGACTCCGTGGAGGATGGTGGTGGTAATAATGGTTGGGGAAAATTGGTAGACGTAACGCTGTTGCCTTGGTAGGTTTTTCGACAGTGCCGCTCGTTAGTAATTGACCAGATGGTGATGATGATAGCTTTGGAAGCAGCTGTGATGGAGGTTTGATGGTTAAAATAGGTATGATAGTGATTGATGATGATAGTGCCAATGATGATGATGCGAGGGTGATGATTTTTTTTTAAAGTGCTGGCATTTTAATGAGGGTAGTGAGGTTGGTTTTGGTGATGATGATGATGATAGTCATGATGGTGGTGATTGTAGTGAAGCTTTCCATTGTTTCTGGCAAATGCCAAGAGTAAATGTGAAAAAGTAGAATGCAATGCAACAAGATTGAGACTGTTATCATAGCTGTGACAAAGTTATTATGAAAGACAAAAATGGCTTCAGATGAGCCATCATAAAAATAATGATAGTGATGGAGATGATAATTGATATGACTTTTCAAAAAAAGAACAAATTATCATTACTACCATCCTTGTACCTATTGAACAAGTAGTGTATTTATTGCCAGAATTAGTAGAACTCTCTCATTCCAGTGCCTGCTATGCTAACTTCCACATCTGACATATTCCACGGTATGTGCGCAATTTAGTTTCATTATAAAAGGGAGTAAGTCAGTCATCTTTTTTTCCTTTTTTTACTATATGCACAGGACTTCAACCTGTGGTCGAGTTCCTTGCCCCAGAGAGACAACTCCTGGCATGGATCCGGCCCCACCACCCTGTTTGACAACTCCATCTGGAGCAGCCCGTCCGACACCAGCGGCGGCTCCCTGCTGGAAACGAGCGGAGTTCTTTCCGGCTCAGACCAAGAGGTGAGACAAGGCGTATTGACCGATTCTGTGACGCGCTATGTGTATTTTTGGCATGGGCGCAGCCATAGTGGGTGTCTTAGCCGACCCCCCCCCCCCCCTTTCCTCTTCCCCACCCCTCTCCCTACATTAGCGCGCGCGCAAAATGAAAAACTGCTTTAGCCAATGGGCGTCTCGTACTGAGTGCGCGAATGCTTGCTTAGTGCGCGAACCTTTGTTACAAGTGCGTGATAAACATGTTGCCTGGGGTGGGGGAGAGCAGGGGGGGGGGGGGGGTCGGCTCAGACACCCACTATGGCTGCGCCTAGTGCCATGAAATGTCTGCTGCCCTCAACGAACCCGAATCGGTCAATACACAGAAATGTCATCTGGGCCCTGTTTCATAAAGCTGTTTGTAAGATTACGCACAACTTTACGAACGACTTAAATATGGCAAGCTAAGTTTGTTTCCTAATCATTGCTGATTTCGATATAGCTAAAGTTGAAATTTGCTTATGATAATGATTATTCTTACAGTACATGTTTAACAGACATTTTTAGTTGAAAGTGTACTTTTGTCCCATTGTAGATGAACTATTGACGTACAGTCATACTTTGTTAAAATGTAAAAGAAAGAAAAATAGGCCCACCAATTTGGCACTTCATATTCCAGTCGTTCGTAAAGTCATCCATAACTTTACAAACAGCTTTATGAAACAGGGCCCTGTTACTTTTTTTGCAGGATTTTGTACTTCACGTCTTTCTTTGTTGTCGTTGTTTGTTGGGGTTTTTTTTTGCCAAAAATACCGTCTGTTTCATGGGAAATATTTTTTTCCCACATCAGATTATATTTTGACACATGTCTATTACAGAAAGGATGAAAATACTGCTTTTCCACCCCAAATGTACTTTTTTCAGCCTTTAGAATACTGCACTGCTGTTAACAAGGTTGGCAACCATGTGAACGGTCTTTTTACAATGTTCAAACCTCACCTTGTGTACAGTGATAATGAAAAGACATCAAACAAATATATTTGCATAGATATTCATAAATAGGCACATGATTACTTACTTACTTGTGATTTCCAAATTTTTTAGTGCCAGTGAAAATTGATTGTAACCCCAATTTCATTGTTATTTCCTTTTTTTGATATTTTGTCTTCTCATCCAGGCAACTCCACGACCTTTTGACCCCTTTCAGAGCGGCATCTGGGGGCCCCCTCGTCATGGGGCGGCACCCAATCCCTGGAATGACATTAATGGATCAGACAAGTAGATAAAGAGCATAAAGACTGTTGATGTGTAGACAAAGCCTTCTCTCCCATTTTTTTGGCCGCCTTCTCTTACATGTTTCCTCATATGAAGAGCTCATTTGCAAAAGGGGTTAGATCCATTTTTGATGAAAATTGAGCTATTAGCATTGTTGCACAGAATTCCATTTGAGTTAATTACAGTGAAAATTTCAAATCCAGACAAACATTTGAATAGAAATTATAGCAAAATTAGATTTTGATTTTCCGTACACTTGTGTACAAATTCTCACAAACAACCCAGTTTTTCTCTAAAGTACTAAAAGTGGATCTAGCCCCTTTTGCAAATAAACTCCTCATGTATTTCCTTTACTCTTTCTCTGTCCGTCCTATCTCTTGTTTCTCGGTCTGTATGTCCACCGCATTCACCCCTCTCTTTCCATTCACTGGTCGTTACTGTATGAGCTGTTATTTTCGCGAATGAGGAGGTCACAGATATTTTTTGTGAGATGTTGTTTTCGCGAATTGACACCGAGGCTATTGCAAATGCGCTGTTACCCTAGCGCGTGGCGACATTTTTCGCGTGTTGTTAAAATTTGCGTCCGTTTCTGATTTGCAAAATTCACGAAAAATAAGCCCTCAGGAAAATAGCAGCTTATACAGTATAAGACTGTGGTGTGTATGTCTCTGTAGACCTACGTCATTTTCCTCCTTTGTCTTTGTATATCTAATGCTACACCTGTCCTCGTTCTTTTGTGTCTTGTTCATGTTTAAGAGAGCATTTCTTTCTATCGTACCGTACTCTTGTCTGCAGCCTGTTTGTCTTATCCATCATTCACACCACTCCTTCTCCTGTTTGCCTTTTACTCCTCGTGATCTGAAAGATATTCTACTTTTAATAGAAAACCTTCAGAAAATATTCCTTCTCTTTCATATTCATCTTTGTTCTGTCTATACCCCACAGACACAGACACCATCTTTAATTCAAATCTGTCCCTCTCCTCTCCTCTATCCTCCTTCCTTCTCTTCCCCTCCCTCACTTCTCCCTTCTTCTATCCTTCTAGTCACTCTCCCTCTCCCCTCCCCCTTCCCCTCCCCTTCCCCTCCCTCTCCCCTCCCCTCCATCTACTTTTTCCTCTCTTCCCTCCCTCTCCCATCCCTCTCCTCTACCCCTCCCCTCCCCTTCCCCTCCCCCTTCCCTCCCCTTCCCTCCCCTTCCCCTCCCCCTTCCCCTCCCCCTTCCCTCCCCCTTCCCCTCCCCCTTCTCGTCCCTCTCCCCTCCCTTTCCCTCTCCCCCTCCCCTTATCCTATCCCCTTCCTCCCCTTCCTCTCTCCACTCTCTCCTTTCATTCTTCCCATCTATAGCCATATTATTCCACTCTGTTTTCTTTGTTTGTTTGTTTCTATCTCTATCCCATTGACTCTATCACCATCCTTGAATCATTGTCAGAGTGCATTGCTAATTCTTTCCTCTTCCTCCCTCCCTTTCTCTGTGTCTTTGATTTCCTATTGCCTCCTTTTCTCACTGTTGAGTCTGGCTCAGATTATCTGTAGTGTTTACTGAACTTCTCTTTGTGATGTCATCATAGGTTCCAGCAAGTACATCTCAGTGTTAAGTGTGTATGTGAAGCACCAAAAGGCATGTCAATTTCAAATGGAACTCTCAAGTCTCAATTGGCTGATTCATTTGTCTCTGTTGTAAGAGTATGGAAAAACACAAACCTTTAGCCTTTTCAGTAAATAAATCTCATTTGTGGTTTAGTATTGACTCCTTGAACTAGATATGTGCAATTAGGAATAACTTTACTGTAGATTCTGCCAAGATGTCGTAGACAATTTACAAAACTGAAGAGTTTTGATGGGTGGTTATCTTGACAATTATCTTGCAATGTGGTATCTTTCATTCACCATAAAGAATGCCAAAGCTCAATGTACTTCATTGTTGGCTTGTAGAAGACGAGTGCCTAGGGGAAAGTGTATGCCAACATGGTATATATATTTTTTTTTTGCACTGTTGAATTGTTGAGTATTTGCTAATTAACTATTTTCTATGATCACCAAGTCGTCTCCTTGGGCCTCTGTTGCCATATGGACTCCTAATGGCTTAAATTATTTATTTTTATATTTATTTTAAAAAAAAGAAGAGGATTCTGGAGAACAAGGGAACATCAGAGTTATAGAATATAGCAAGACTTAATCAATGTTTTTGAAGGAATTAAGATCACAATGCGTGTGTTCATTAAGTTCTGTCAGTCTGTACATAATGTGGGGGGAAAAAAAAAAGAATTTTAAGACTGAATTTTTCTACACCTGACAATCCTCAGAATTAGTATTCTAGAACCACTGCAGATCATTTGCCCAAGCCATGTGTGTCAGGTATGCGCTTCCGTTACATACTTATGTGCACTGTTTAGTTTATTGAAGGCTTCAGCCCGTGTTCCAAAATTACTGAATGGTTTTGAAGCTCAGAGGAGCTCTTTTACCCATTCCCTACAGGAACCTGGCGGCCTGTGTATTAAATCTATGGGGATTTCAGAATTCGGCACGGAACAGGTTTCGCCAAACAGTCAATTAATCCCTTTAGCTGAGACTACTGACAAATTGTGGTTGCAATGTTAGATTAAATAGGTAGGCCAAAAGGCATCTTCTGTTGAGATCCAGATAAGGATGCTACAGGCATGCAGGAGAAAAATCAAGAGAACTCATTGACATAAATGATGATTTTCGGTTTTATGCATGTTTTTTCTGACATCAGTGACCATCTGGAAATTAAAAATTGCTGGATAGGATAGTTTTTATAGTAAAAGGTGCTTGGCAGATATGAGAGCATTTCTAGTTAAATTGCGTAGTTGATTTACCACTTCATTCGATCATCTCTTCAGCAATAACATATCTTCTTCTTGACGTCAAATTTTGTGTGATATTTTTTTCTTCTTTTAATTTTAGCTGAGAGTTATTCCTATTGTACTTTTGATTTGGCTATGCATTGTGTGCAGCCTTGCATCTGTGTCGCCCTCTTTTTGTCTGCGCTAATTCTTCCTTCGTGTTTTCTGTTTCAAGCTCTTTCAAATTCTGTCTTCTCCAAGTGCGTCAGCCATTTTGGGTTTTCTTCTCGTCAAACCAATCCAATTCAAAAGGCATTGGTGCAAGTGATGTTGAGGTGTATATACTTCCATATATTGTAATGCAACCATCCTTTTTTTTTTTTTCTGCAGATGGCCCATAATGTGCTTCACTACTAAATAATGTTTCATTGGTGTGTGTACAGTACGTGTTGTTTCATTGAGATGTACTTGCTGAAAATGGGAGAGAAACGGCAGTCTACGTAACATCACAGTTAAAGCGTGTGTAGCTATTACTGAATGTGAGACGTGCGCAGCGGATGGTATATGTCATTGTTAAAGAGACATGTCAAATATGCCAATAATATATACCATGGCTTATGTTAGTGGTTGTTTCATTGTTTAATCTATGGTCTGGTTTCATCATGGTGATGGATGACAGTGATGCTTAGGGATCTGAGAAATTGTGAAAGCTTACTTTAAAAACTTCCTGCATCTAGTGAAATCATCTGGACATAAGGAAAGGTTTTTTTTTTTCTTGCGTAGACTAGCAGAGATTATTGACTCAAAAGTGTTGTGACGTTCAACTTAAAGATTTAAACCATTCTACCTTTTTCAGCACTCACATCGGTTTGATTTTATAAATGGATTCTACATTTTACAGTCTTTCTGCTCTTTTCTTTTTGCGATGAAGAAGTAAATAGCTGGCATGTAGAAGACGAAAAGGTTTATGTGTGGAATGGAGATTACGATTGTAATGGGTATTTGCTGTGTATTTAAAGGTCAAAAGACCGTGGGTTTTTGCCTCTCTTTGTGCACCAATTATTGAGGTAATGTTGTCAGAGTATACAACAGAAGAAGACTTCTTGGTGACATAGTGTCTTGTTGCATCGTCGGATGTGTTCAAAGCATTTTTGAGCACCGCGTTTTATTTTCTCCAACTGTTTTGGTTGGAAGTGGCACAGTCTCTCTCTCTCTCTCTCTCTCGCTCTTGTACTCTGCGACGACAAGCAACGCAATCAAAACGCTTTTTAGACGGCGTTCCTCTCCACTTAACAATGGAATGACAAGACTTCAGACATTTTCCTATGCAACTATGTTGAGCTTTGCTATGACAAAGTTAATCTACCATTGTTCAGCACCATTTTACACTGGAAAACGATATTACTACGTTCAAAAAAAGAATAAAAGAAGAAGGAAAGGACCACTCTTGCTGTTTTCAAATAAAAAAGCTGGAAAAATTATGGTGGTGTTGTGGCACCATATTTAAGGGGCATGTGACTTGAGGAAAAAAATATGATAAAGTCTGCCTTGCTGCCACTTGCCATTGTGTGGGTTTAAAGTCAGCATTTTTTGTTACAGCAGAGAAATCTCTTTCTACCTTTCTCTGGTTCAATAAAATAACAAAACATATTACATGACAAATATTGATCTATTTCTCTCTTCTTATTGGGTGTTCCTCTGTGTGTGTGTGTTTGTGTGTGTGTGTTTGTGTATGTGTGTTTGTGTTTGTGTGTGCATGTGTGGTATTTATATATATGTGTGTGCATGCATGTTTAAAAAGATGGTATAGTTATGGTTGAGATGGGGATTCAGATTTTAACTTTCTGCAAGGTAATTAGAAACCACTTGTATGGAATTTTGAAGAGGATACAATTCTAAGAGGATTAAAAGTTTATTTCATGAAAATATGTTATGAAATGGCTGAGATATCCAAAAACAGTGCAAAACAAAGTGGTCCTTATAAAAGGAGGATCCACTTTGTTTTTGGATATATCAGCTGTTTCAAAACCAATTTTCGTCAAGAAAATTCGGAATTCCTCTTACTCTTGAAATTGTATGCTCTTTATTATCTCATAAAATTATGTCACAAAAAGTTCAAACCTATACTCCCATCCCACCAAACTATACAACCCCTTTATACTTTGAATTGTTCTTGAGAATTGCAAGATGATACAAGTGATATGAGCTCGCAATATGCATCATAGACATGACACCTAAGGTTTGAAAGGAATGAAACCCAAATATGTGTGGAGTGAAGGAATGCAGCAATAAAAGTAGAACACATCAGCATCAGTGTGAGGAAAATCTTTTGAAAATTTAGAAATTTTTACAGTTTTGGTGCAGCCATTGCTGGATGAGAAGAAGACCATAATGCTTTATGATGTCATGTATTGATAATATGAAAATTTAAAGGAAATTCAATATATTTTCACTTTTCCGACATAATGAAAGGGCATGTGACTTACCTCTTGCAAAAAGCAGGGGGGAATAATATGATATTATCCTTAATATGTCTCAATAACAAGTCCAGGGAATAAGTAATTTTAGTTTGTTTTTTTTAAAGGAATTTTGTGGAATTCTGCTTTATAGCTCCATTATATTGTTTAACGTATATGAAGTCACAAACTGTAGTATCTGGCAGTAGCTGCACTGAAACTTTAAAAATTCAAAACTTTCTAATGTATTTTCCGATTTTCCTCAAAGCAAGCTGATGTGGTCTACTAATAGTGCTGTGTTCACTCAATCCACATGTTTATTTTGATTTCATTTACCTTTTAAAAATATTGATTAACCTAGCAAAGTTGCTACATATCAACTGCCCCCATCCCTCTCATTAGCTGATTTTCACCGTACAACTTCACACGTCAGTTCTGTCAACCTTCTGTAATCTTTCTCCAAATTCATGAAGATTTAATTCTTTCGTCGAGATGTTTTTATTGCAACTAATTGACAAATTGCCCTACATCGACGTAAATAAACGCTGAATTGATCAGTGTTTTAGTAGTAGCCATGAGTAATAAATAAATAAATGAATAAATCATGGGTGTACACACTCGAGCAGGATTCGAACCTACGACCTCCAGATCTCCGAGCAGGCGTCATCTCCACTAGACCACCGCTCTTCCGCCCGACAGCAAGTGTTGGTTCTAATCCCTATAGCATGCAGCGGGTACTGCGTAATTATTCAAATTGTAATCTTTTCTGCACTCCCTGTTATCTCTACTTCCATTTTGCAGCTCTTCTCTCCACTCTTTCCCCTTGTGACTGATCTTTTTTACGACTAACGAGGCATTTCATCTGTGACACGTCTTAATATGATTTTCATTCGCCACCTTTCTCTCTCGTCTGTCTCGTATACAGGGGCTGCGAAACGGGGGTGGGGGCTGCAGTCCCCCCCCCCCCCCACCACACACACACACATACACACACATATCTTTTCCGCTCGTTAAAAAGAAACAAAAAGCACAAACACGAAATTCCAAAAGCTCCATCCTAAGATTTCCGTAGACACTGCATCCTAAGATGCAGTTTCTTCATTTGCTTTTTCCCTTCTTTGGTCAAAATTACACGTTATCTGGCACCCAAACGAATCATGTCCTAAAGCAAGATTTTGAGCATCATTATAAAGATAATTCATGTTACTCCTGGGTAAAATCATCGTTGTGCGGCACTCAACACTGTCTTTTAGCTTCATGCCCACATGTTGACAAATCTTCTATATTGTCGTGGTTTGTTTTTACACTAATCATCAAACCCGTCAAGAGCATTGGGTGGATTTGTACTTTAATTGGATGCGAACCACGTGAGGGATAATAGCACAGTACGATGTGACTCGGTAAACACCGCTTCCTCACTTACGGCAGTTATCATTTTTGTAGAAAACGATGAGGCATTTTTGTATTTTTCATTTTGGGATTGAACGTTGCCCGCGGTTGAGATGGAATTAGGTGCCCATATTAGTACGGCTGCACATTTATTAGAAGTTTTGTTTGCACTTCAAAGGACACTGCATGTTAACGGCAGCAATCTAAAAAAGTAATTTGTAATAACTGCTTGCGGAATATTAGGATACACTCTTACATCTTACTTTCACCTCTCCTTAACATAGTTGGATATATCAGTGAATGAATAGATACACCATGTGTGTGTGTGCTTGCGTGTTTGTGTTTCTACTAATAATGCATGATTGATTCATGTTTCTAGCCGCCTAGCGTGCTGTCTATATCCGTCCATTCTTCTGTACCGTAATCATCTCGCTCTCCCTTCTTTAGGAGAAACGTGAAAGATAGCGGACACTCACTGTGACAATTCTACGTCCCTTCCGTTTGGATTGATGGGCAAACAGACAATATTGTTCGTGCATGGACGAGATCAAACAAATTTCCACTTAAGCACATAAGTCCACAGCCACATCTCAGCAAGAGAAAAGCATACAAATAATGAAATATTTTTGACGTATACGCGGTGTGGTTGTCAATATTGCGCGTTTTGAATGGCGAAGGCAAGGAAACCAAGCTTCAGCTACAATTATCTATTGGATATGATATCAGACTCATCCTTATCAGCCGTTTCAGTCCCTCAAGGTGGAGGAGGGTAGCATCATTTCGCTTCTGTACAAAGGTCTAGTGAGAATATTCGAAAACATTTCCACCCTCTCCCGCCATATTATGACTTCCTGAGTTTTCATAAACGCAACTTACGACATTTACAATTTCAACTATTAAGTTTCATGATTGCTGGACAGATTGTTATTACACGCTTCATGGTTAGCATTGAATCTTACATTATTCAGTAATAACAATCGTTTGTATACAGTATGAAATGTGTATAATATACAAAATGTAACAGGTACAATTCTGTGAAAACCAGAGGCTTGTTGAAATAAAACGTACTCTTAAAAATCAAATCATACACATATTGCAATATAAACATTACAATACCAAATGATAAAAGTTAGTGACAATAAAAAAGGAGCACGGAAAGAATGAAACACACTTAAATATTAACAAAACAAATAGAAAGTCAAAACAAAACGAAACTAAACTAAACTAAACGAGGTATCGAACGAGACTGAATTATACGTGTTAACAGCACAAGATAGCATTACTGATTGAAGCACGAGTGAAAGGCATAATGATAATTAACAGAATAATATAATTTGTATTTGACAGTCAGACTATGCTGAAGAAAAAGCAAGAAGATATTGAAGTATTAGATCCATGAAACTTTAAAGACTGTGTTTGGGCACGAACTTTTCGGAAACAAAATGAATAACATAATACAGGTATAAGATTGATGCCGGGTGTTTCTTGAGCGAACTTCACTGTGGCGTTTGAGATGATTAGTGAAAATAGGTGGAAGTTTATTATGGATGAACTCATGCATAAACATTCCCGTCTTATACAAAACCAAATCAGACAAAGCTAAAACGTCGAGGGCGTCTAAATAGGTCATGTGTATATGCCCACGGTAATGTGAGCCGGTACAAAGACGAACAGCCTGCTTCTGTATCACCGCTAATCTCTTTAAAAGGTAAGCAGATGCACGGCCCCATATAAAGTTACAGTAGATACATAGGCCTGTAGTTGTAACAGTGCATCCTCGTAAATTTCTCTTTTGGAGCATCTGTACGTTGGATTGTCATAAATCTATTTCTGTAAACTAGAAATCGACGCGTAGTTGTTTTGTTTTTTCACAGTCATGTTAAATTTCCCAAACATAACCATATGTATCATCCGCACTTGTCGGCTGCCAATGCACCGCTTTAGAGCATGGTGGTACATATAAAAGAGTCTTCTCTCAACCAATGTAGGGCTTGTCTCCCCGTAAAGGCCGTGTCACACCTTTCCGGGTAAGCTACGCGGGCTTGTAATTGCGAGTAGAGATTTTCCAGCACGCAGGAGAATTTTCTGCGGGCGGAGAAGGTTGTTAGCGAGTTCCGTACTTGCGTCTTATTGCTAGGCGCGTGTTATTTACCTGCTACTTGCGTGTATTCCGTGTGATTTGCCTGAGAGCTTTGAAACCGATCCATTTTCAGCTCGCGAGCGACATACGAGGACTGCGAAGTACCTGCGTTACAGCTGCGAAGTACCTGCGTTAGAGTTGCCTGCGAGGTGCTGCCGGTAAGGGTCTCCTACTGGTGTTCTGCGTATACCTCTGCGAGCGAACCCCCAAGACTCACTCGGAACAAGTTTTGAGCATGCTCAAAGCCTTGTCATACCGTATCTGGGGAAGTTTTGCGGGTTGACTTGCGGGGAAACAAATTTGCTACACGGAGCTCTCCACAGTTGGTAAGCACCTGACAGTGCGTAGCGCGTATCTCGCCCGTAGTTTTCCGGAGGTGCGCACGCAAGTCCGATTTACCCGCAGCCACATTTTGAGCATGACCAAAACTTTTTCCGGGTGAGTCGCGGTGATTGCCCGCAGAGGTCCACGCAGAACGCCAGTATAGGAGGCGCTTAGCGGCAGCACTTTGCAGGCAACCCCCACGCAGGTACTTCGCAGTCCCCGTATGCGGCCAAGATAATGACATTCTGTGGGATTTCTGCCATTCCTTCAGAGGGATTCCTTCGAGTTGTCAGCCCTCACTCGCCACCCATGCAACTGACACTCGGGTCACTCTGAAATAGAACGTAAGTAGCACTGGTCCAGCAGGTAAGACGCATGCGAAACTTGCCCAAATCCTTGTCCGCCTGCAAAAATTGTCCTGCTCGCTGGAAAATCCCCACACGCAACAAACCCGCCTAGCTTGCCCGGAAAGGTGTGACAGGGCTTAAACTTGGCTACGGGTGAATAGGACTTGCGTGAGCAACTCCGGGTAACTACAAGTGAGATACGTGCTAGGTACTGTCATGTGCGGTCATCTGCGGGGACCTCCGGGTAGTAAAAATTGTTCTTCGCAAGTCGCACCCAAGACTTGCCCGGAAAGATGTGATACGGCCTTAAACGATTTATATGTCCTTGACAAAATAAGAAACAAACTGTACGATGAATATCCATCATATTTCGCATTTTTTTTATTGATGGAAGGTTGTCACCGCTGTTGGTTGCGCAGGCGCGATGTCGATATGATCCAAACGCGCTCGTCAAGTATAACTAAGAATATATGAGTATCTAATACCATCGAGAATCCATATTAATGATTTGCAACTTTGATGCAAAACAGTTTCATTCTAATATTATTGTATGTGCGTTATGTGTTTATATTTGTATTGCCTATACCTAACGATGGTGCATGTGTGTGTATATATGTGTGTGTGTGTGTGTGTGTGTGTGTGTGTGTTTCTAAGAATTTCTATTGGATGATTTAGTTAATGAGCGTAAAGAGACTGTAAAGAACATGAGACACATAAACAAAATCAAATATAACACCCGTGTTTACAAGAAGAAGAAGAAGAAGAAGTCTGGCCTCTATTTATACTCGGCTTCGTTTTTGACGGGTATACGAGAGAGTTATCTTAAAATCTACTACATTTACACAATCACTGGGTAACCATTTATTACATTATTTTGATGCAACTATCTAACAATTTGATCATTACCTCATCCAATGCATTAACATATCAATATAATTTGTATATAGTATATCAATGAAGATAAAATCATGCACTCACAAAAAAAAATAAGACAGTACACACTTTTTCAAGTTCATATTTTTCATATAGCATTTGGCTGAAATTAATGCATTATACACCATATTAAAGGTTATTTGATTGGTTATCAAACTGGCAGGTCAATCAAGAGGGAAATTTTATGAATGAGTGAATGCATTTGTTTTACTCTTCCATGGCACAAAAGTAATATTGTCATTCATTGCTTCAGAGCTTTTCCATATAACAATGAGAACAAAAGATGAAATATTAACGCTATGAGAAACATGAATCACTATGCAAAAATAAACCTTTTATCTCTGTAGCGTCTTTGTAGCCCCAAAGATAAAGAAAGGCTAAAAGTACTAGAGGAAAATGAAAAATCTTCTGAGAGACCCAAATTCAAATTACATTAGAAAAGAATCAATTGTAACAAAAATAGTAGAAATGTAATTGTTATTTCAAATTAAAAAAAAATGAAAATGACATTTTATTCTTGACTTTGTCTCGTGAATTCTTATGTTCCTAAATCAAAAGAATGATTTTGTTTTCAAGAAATTCTATCCATCCAATCACCTTTGTGGCTTTACTCCCTAAGTCATTATTGAAGTTGGAGTTGGCAGAAAATTCTTATCTTCCCCTTTATTTTCCCACGTTGTTTCTGTTTGAGTCTATAAAGAGATATGAAAGAATGAGAACTTATTTTTGGTATTTTATTCATGTCTCTCATTGCGTTTAATTGATATTTTGTTATCTTTGTTATCTTGAATGGTATTTGCAAATGAATGGCGTGTGTCAATTTTTGTAAATATTGCTTTTGTGCCTCGGAGGACAAAACAAATGTGTTCACTCAGGTGCAAATTTCCCTTTGTGACAATCTACCACGTTGATAGACAATTAAATCACTGTGAATATGATATATAATACATTGGTTTTTGTCTAAATCTTCTGTGAAAAATATGAAATAGAAAAAGTGTTCACTTTCTCTTTTTTTTTGCTGCGTTTGCTAAAGCAAAACTTACACAGCGGAACAAGATCGTATAATGGATAGAAATTGCGTTCAGTACGCATCTTTTCCACATAAATATATCATAAATTATATAATTAAAGGAAATTATAAGCACAAAAACGAAATGAAAGGAGACACGAGCGGAGAAAAATTAACAGGGTAATAACAGCTAGAGGCAACTTTGGATTGAAAGTGGAAAAGGGTAGATTGATAAAGTGATATAATTTGGATAATAAGCCAGTTCCTAGTTACAACGTGAGCAGGTGTCTATAATTAAGGTCATTGCAGACCTTTTGAAACTGACTTGTTACTGAGGTATTTAAAACCGTAATGGTATGATAGTCTTCATGAAAACTATGCTATAAATATTCATGTATAAACTAGGTGCATATTAAACAAATCGGAATGTAGAGGGGAATGTCAATACTTTTCAACTGAATTAAAATGAAATGGCTATTCATGCAGCACTTATAAATGGAAATTACCACGTTCGTGTTTAGCTGGTTTCAACTGCTCTTCAACATCAAAGATCAATCCAAGTTCTGTGAAGTCTGTGGTTCAGAGGTCATTGCAGACTATCTCCAACTTGGAACTGACGTCTTGTGAAGAGACAGATCATTGACAGATTATACCAAAGTTTCACGCCGCATACTGCGGTGAATAAGACAATTGAATCAGAATGTGGAGTGAATACATTGTTCTTAGTAATTAGAACTGTAGTTTGACGAAATTAAGGTCATGTATAACATGACAAAAAATGAAAAAGATGTCTTCCACCTTGTCAGCCTTGTCAAGATATCTCTTAACATTTCTATAGTCATCTTACCTCCTCTACTTTGTACAGTGATAGTTACTAATGTCATTGCTTCATTGAACATTTATTATAAAACTTCACACATTCCATTTTTAAACTTTACGCCTGATTTTAATCAAATTTCTACCTTCTGATTGTTTGATTCATTAACTTAAAATATCGAAGAAGACTTGAGCATCGAAGTACTTCTCTCTCAGCACGATTTCCAAATATTCGCTGAGAGCCGTCCATCCTGCGTTGATGGTCCCGTACTATAATTTATGTCAAATTGCAAAGGCAACAATTGCCTCTGAACGTATTTCTTTTAATGCCCAGTAATGGTGAAAACTAACAATCAGAGGAAATTTGCGCAAAGTTCGACGTGCCAGAAACAAGGTGTTAGTGGTCAGGATACGGTTGTTCTCTTCTTCAGTTGGTTATTAGACGCAGGTGTTCCCAATGTACTCCATCTACGGTGATCTTATTTTGTAAATCTGATCACAGCTTCAGAATTCTTTAGCCGATAATACAATATTACCCTGTAAAGGTAAGGTGAATCGTTATTGTGCTTTATATCAGCTACAAACGCTGGACATGGGTTCGGCGTTGTTCAGTGAGGGCCAAGCTGTTAGTTTCTCTCGACCTTTGTCTCCGAGACGCGTACGAAATCCAGGTCCTCGGTCGACCATGCAAGATGTATTTGAATGACCGACGAAATTGGCGATTTGAAATTGCATACACACAGGGGTTTAGGCAAGAGTTAAAGAAACCGAACCAGGTGAAAACTTCCTCAGTGGGAGAATGAAAGGAGTAACAACTACGAAAGGCGCAGATTACAAGGTTTACGAAAAACGGAGACCAGCAGAGGAGAAAAAGACCAATAATGGTGCCGAGCGTGATCAACGCTTTCACGTCAGAAGCATTCTGATTGCTGACGCGTATTTCACCCGTGGTATGTTCGTCGCGCCCTCCATGGCGTTTACTCGCGTCGAGGTGGCCGCTGCGTAACTTTTTGGCGCGATTCCTGACGATCAGGTAGACACGCGCATACACAGTTACCATAACTATACTGGGGAAGAAAAAATCCATACACGACGACACGATAGAGAACGTAAAATTGTAAGCATGGTCGCAATAGATAAATCCGGCAAGAGTCCACCCTGAGCTGCCCGTGTCTCCGACTGACTGAGACTTCCAAACTAAACTTGATGTGGCGTTGTGGCCAGTCGAAGGACCATTCGAATACCAGTCCAGATAAACTGGTATACAGGTTTTGGCAATGGTCACTAACCACAAGGTAGCAATCGTTGCTATAGCAACGGTGTTTGTCATCCATCGCTTGTATAAGAAGGGTTTCTTGATGTGTAGGTAGCGGTCGATGCTGATCAAAAGCAGGTGCCAGAGCGATGCAGAAGAAAACACGATGTCGGCACATATCCAGGCTTTGCAGAGGACATCTCCGAAAATGCTTGAAGGGATGAGGTCAGTAGACAGCGACACCGGCATGACAAGGAGGGCGACAAGGAGATCGGCCACGGCGAGAGAACCGATGAAGAGATTGCTGGGTTTTCGGAGATCGCGATCGATGGCGATGGCTATGCAAACCAACAGATTGCCGAAGACAGACGCGACGATGATAAAAACGAGGACAGCATCGATAAGTGGCACCCAAACCACTCGCCCCGCCTCGTCGTCACCGATTTGGAGTGGATTAGGCATAGTGGTATTCCCATCTATTAACATCCTCTTACACCGGTTTACGTTCTCCTTTCCTAAGAGGGTTGAATTCTTCTTAAAATTTCAAACGGATCAGGAGGAGTACGCGTTAATCGATAATCTATCCCCGGTCACTTTGAATAGAGTGATCACTTGGTGAAGCTGGGAGGCTAATGCGTGAAGTCATCCGATCAACGCAGTTTTTTTTTTCCCACTGTCGTTTTCCATTCGGCCTAATTACACGAAAGCGTCTCGTCGCTCTCTCGTCCATTTATTCATCATAACGGCTGTATGAATAAAATATAAGCGGCTGCACGAACAGGGTGTGTGTGTGTGTGGGGGGGGGGGGGGGCAAGGATGAACGTAATGAAGGAGGGGGCTTCGTGCAAAATAATGGAGTCTAATGACGTTGTCAAGTTCTTTGCCATTTTAACAACGACTGTAATAAAGTTACAACTTTTTCTCTTTTCTCCGAATAATCATCCATTCCGGGTCAAAGATGGAATCACCCCACTGGTCAATCCGGCTCTTTTCCTTGGTGTTCCTTCCATGGTAGCCACACCTGGCGAAAGAAAAGAATAAGCACAAAATGATGCGTATGAAATGCATGCTAACTATGTATCAAGAGGCCTATGAAGCACATATACCAACACTAAATGCTTCCAGTCACCACAGTGGTTATTTCGGCAGGAATTTTGGTGCCTTCCTTCTGTAGATGCCAATGTCGACTACAAGCACAGAATTATAATCATATTTCAAACTACTACAGTACCAGTACGTCCTGCAGTTTATTCATGCATTTACTACATCGTCCGGGTTGTTTTTACTTCCTATCGTAAACTATGGGCCATTCGGAGATGGCGAAATGGTTACAGTAAAAGGCACTGCCTTTCTTTTCATGATTATAAACTAGACCTTGACCTAGATTAAAATCATACAGTGAGCGCGGACGGGAGATGAACTTACTGGTATGTTGTCTGATGCTTTGTCCTGCAGACTGCGTGCAAGCAATTGAAAGACATTGCTCTTTTGATGTAATCACTAAGTGACTGCAGCCAAAATGAACGGGCAAGAAGATATCGAGACACTGTATTACCGTTAATCGGAGTATATACGTGCCCTATGTGAGCTCCAGTTGTTATGTCCATCGAATGGAATGAAATTCTCAAGTTCATATCACTGTCAAATACGAAGCGACTTGGCGGAGACGTTCATGAGTGTTTGCAGTATGAATTTAGCTTTTATTTATAATCGATGATGGGGGTTGGAGTACCATCGCATTCTGACTGAAGTATACCCATTGGTGTCGGTGTCTGTGTCTGTGTCTCTATATTCGGCATCTCTTGTTATATCACGTGGGGTACAACACGTAATTGCATAGGACTGAACCATGGGAGTGACGTCTTCTCATTCTAGACGTTTGGTTTGCACAACACTCAGGAATATATATTAGGATATCCAGTAATAAAGAACCCAGCGTTCTTACAGTTTCCTCATCTCGTTCTATTTTAATGACTTAGAATGATAATAATGAACAGATAATGATAACAATAATAATAATAATAATAATAATAATAATAATAATAATAATAATAATAATAATGATAATATTATCATTATTATTATTACTACTACTATTACTATTATAATTACTATTATTGTCATTAGTATCATTATCATCATCATCATCATCATCAGTATTACTAACGCTATCATATTCATTTCGATATTGACTTTCCAATTTTTTAATTGCTACCTTTATAACTATCTTCACCATCGTTATCATCTTGGTGGTCAGGGAACGTCGATGAAAGAATAATACTCTTTCAAATGAGTATTGCTACACCACGATCATTGCCACTGATCTGAAAAACGAGGGTCGTGGAAATGAAAATGAAATTAAAGTGGTGATCGCATCACCATGTCGGTCTCGTTTCCAGCTCGAAGAATTTGTCATGAATCATCGCCCAAGCTCATCAAGAAAAAGCAATTGCTTTTTCAGTGAGATTTTCGTGTCCAGGAGAAGACAAGATGGGATGTATAGTTGCGATTGCCATTATACATCCATAAAATTATGTTCGCGATTCTAATGCACTTTAACACAAATTGAACTTGATTTTCACTTTCGTTCAATTAAGCTTTTTAGAAAAGCGCCGCCTGTTTAATCTATATTAAACGTCATTTAATCTTTTTCTTTTCACGAGGTATACTCGGTTAAGTTTAATCATCATCAGCAATGTTGATCTTTTTATGTACATATTATTCAGGTGTATAATTTTCATACGCGAGCGTGTGATTGATCTATACATTAAACATTGCATTGAATGAGATCTCAGCACAAGTAGTATTTGACAATTAATGATTATTTCATACAAAATGTTTTCATAATCCTTCAGTCATTAGTCATCCATCGTTGGTGTGCTCATACAGCTGTAAACCACTGGGCCTTGGGAATCACATCAATAAATGTATGCCATCTGTTTTTCTTCTCGATGACAAATATAAATGTAAAAAAAATGTCATTGTACTTTCGCAATTTGTCAGCTTCTGCCGGGCAAAGTATAAATATGTTTTTCATGCATTTCATATCAGCAATTGAAGTTTAAAATAAGTTCCCACACATACATACATACACACATACACACACAGTTTGCCTACATTAAACGAAATGTACATCTATCATACGAAAAAGAGAGAATCAAAGCATAAAAGTCTGAAAATCCTTACAAATCCTCTTAAACCCAAGGACTTTCCATGGTTTCTGGATGACCTGGTGGTCAGTGGTGTACCTGAACTCCAGGACCTGCCTTTGCGGCATCACTGTCTTACGTAAGGGTACAGATCAGTAATGCATGGTATGTAGCAAAATGAAAGTTGACATGTTCCTGATAAAGATGGTCTCATTCTATCCTGTACATGAGTGAGATCATCTGGTTATCTATTTGTGATTTCCGCTAATTTTCAACAAGAATATCCAAAATTAATGATCACTTATCTACTGCTAATTCTCCCCTCGCTACGGACCACCTACCCTGTCTCTCACGGCTTAACGGCGCTTAGTTGTTCGCACGCATGGGAATCTTGTTGGTAACATGACTCCATGCACGTACTATAAGTGCATTAATTTCGCACGACATGCACCTTGAGTACAAATCTTGACGTATATTCCGTTGATATTTCAGCCATTTCTGAACCAATTTCTTTCAAACAAACGTCATCTGTGTTCGAAATTAATCAGTTTACATCAGTTCATGTAGGAATTATAATTCCTCCTGCCAAAGTAGTTAAATATCCAAAGTGTCATATTTTCCACTACAGATATTCCGCTTTTAAATCCAAACAGCACTGGTATGAAATAAAAATGCATAAAAACCACCAACAGTACCTTTGTTGACCCTTACGGTATACCCGCTTTGATGTTACTCTTTATTGATCAACAATTACGTGTACAAAGAGAGAGTGAGAGGAAAAGAAAGTGGGAATTTACAGAGAGAGAGAGAGGGAGGATCGAGTCGGGAGAAAGACGGTTAAAGGAAGAGAGTATAAAGGGAAAGACAATAACTGACGTTAGTTCAAACCTATTTCATTTCTGCAAAATTTCAGGACTTTTTTCCGTTTTTCATTCAGGTCTTACAAGTTATATTGCCTATTGTCTTTCTGTCCCACGTCCATGGAATTTTACTACATGTGGCTGAATTCTGACATGATCTAGCTTTACGAGAAGATAGATATTGCATATCGTATGACGATTAGGTCTATGACCATACATTCAGAGGAATGTAATTCCATAATGCTAATATACTTCGTCTCTCTACCAATAATTTCTTTTTTTAATACATGCTATCAACCCTATCTTGAAAAGATGTCGATTAACAAAAGAGTTCTAATTCCGTCATTCTCTCAGAGATATGAACATACGTATACGTATACGTTGGTAAGATTCAAAATGCATCTGTTTGCGTGTTCTTGAGTGTGTGTGTGTGTGTGTGTGTGTGTGTGTGTGTGTGTGTGTGTGTGTGTGTGTGTGTGTGTGTGTGTGTGTGTGTGTGTGTGTCTATGTGCTTTGCGGAAAAATGCACTGAGTTACATTCTAATTAACAATGCTTGAAGAGACTCAATAATGATCATCATCAGAAATTTGCAAAATATGATTCACATTTTTTTTTTGCAGTAAGAAGGGGATCGTTCGCAATGATCTAGACAAAAAGTCTCCCTCACCCCCCCCCCCCCCTCCCTCAGAATGAGACGAACACTTTATTAATCCCACGCCTCATCGTCTTCTATTTCTCAAAAAGTAAATGTGGGCCTTTGTAACCATAATGGTGAAACCTGTAGTCAATTATGTGGCTGGCGCGTTGACGATGGTGCTGGTCCGTCTTTAGGAGCTTCGCAAGAAAAAAGAAAAAACGGTAAAAAGGGGAAGAAAAAGCATCCACGCAAAAGCTCTTCTCTAATGAGATTGCAGAGCACATCATGATGTGTCTGCTACGGAACAAGGACTATTACTTTAATGATGACTATCAGTCTATCAGAGCATAAGGAGAGAAAGGGAAGGGGCGGGGGAGGGGGAGGGGGAGGGGGAGGGGAGAGAGGATCAGATTGGGAGATGGAGGGAGAAGAGAGACACCAGGAAAACGATAATGAAGACCTCGTGCAATTTATTGCAGCCGTTTTTGTTGGGTTGTTTTTTTTTTTGGGGGGGGGGTTGGAATGCTGGTTATGAGATTATAGTTTCGGCATAACGAGACTGAACTCTATTCACTGTTTAGTGAAATGCCTAAAGTTGTAATTTGTATAAATCCAAACACACACACACACACACACACACACACACACACACACACACACACACACACACACACACACAATAGTTAGCCTTACCCTATAGATGATTGGGAAAGCATTTCATTTTGTCTGTATGTAGTTCTGAATATTAAGTAAAGGACCACAGTATCAAAGATCAAAATTCTGGGGCTTAACCTTATCACTCTAGGCTGAACACAACCTTTAGATACATTCATTTCAGTCATAAACAATGGGCTAGTCTATTAATATGATTGTGGGCGTCGGGGATTGTTATTGCTGTTTTGTGCTGGTATACAGGGTCATAATAATTTTGATAAGTTTGAGCTCTTAAGAAAAGTGTTTCTTATTATGGCTCATCCTTTCTTAATGTCCATAATAATATGGTCTTTACAGGGGATTGCATGCGGGGACTGGAAACATGATCATACCGTGCTTTTGTGCGAAACTGTTGATCGTGCCTTAACTCTGTGCTACTCGCTCGACAATTCGTATTCCACGTTTCGGAATATACTCAAGCATTTAGGTTACCCAGCGCAATACATGCACGTTGTTTCAACAAATTCTTATTTCTATTTCATTGGAGCAATACTGTTTACAGTCAAAATAATATCCCTTCTAAAGTTTTGCCAGAAAATCGAACGCGGTTTTTTAAACAAACAGACGCACGTCCAAACGTATGTCCAAACACATCTCACGTTATATCCAAAAGCCAAATTTGTAAATCATAGCACTGTTGTTTGTCTTGAAACAATCAAGTCCCAAGCCCGGACCTTAGTAACTAAACTTTTTGTTTTTGTTTTTGTTCAGGTGCATCAAAAGTTTAGTTTTTTTACCAACCTGTCAATGCGTCCACTATACCGTTGGGATTAACAATAAAGATCCCAAAGGAGAGATTCATAATTATTGGGACAACGAGTACGAGCTCACAATGCGATCCAATTATATACAAATGCTCTTTGACCGCATGGACAATGAGTCGCCAATATTCAAGACAGTCAAATCTTCAGAAAATTGCTTGATATCACTTTGCTGCTGATGCAACGAGGAGCCTGTTGTCTTTCCGATTGCGTGTTCAGTGCAATGACATAAAATGTTACGTTGGTAATTACCAGAGGTAATTAATATTTTGTTATGCTCTTCAGTGACATCAATTATTATTGCGTACAATATACATACCTGATTATTTTCTTGTTCAAGGAATTGATTTTGCACAGGTCATGGTATAGCCCTCCGTCGAGGCTCTGTTATTCCAAGACGTCGCATTGAAATTATGCAGTCAGTAATCTATAATTCAACTGAGTATAGATATCTTAGTATTGCCACAGTCACGATGAGAATATCACTTTTGTCCTCACATTTCTCAACCTTCTGGGATGTTCTCTTCTATAGTTCTCGATCGGCATAATACGATTCATCCATTTATCTCCTTTCTTTCTCTAGCTCCTACTCAACTGTTTCTATGGACATCAAAGTAAAAAGATCATGATCGCAATCATAATCAGGGTCGTCTGTCCTGGATGACATGATTCATCTAGACGTGGCAGTCTCGCGACATGATGTTTTTTAAATTATAGTAGGACCTATACGCTTTTGCTCTCGGCGGGATTCATCGGGATACCACCTGTTACGTCGAGAGTTTGTCTTCCTTTATATCCTTCTTGGCCAGATAACGAAGTACCTGTACAGACAATGGTGATATGTTCGAAAGTTTCATTCACCATGAATGTGATACAATTATGCATGTCGATGCCTTTTCTTTGTGTGTGTGCGTGTGTGTGTATGCGTGTGTGTGCGCGCGTGTGTGTGTGCGTGTGTGTGTGTGTGTGGCTTTGCACTGCACAACGTTCGTAGGCGGAATCGTTCCTATGCAAAAGTAATTACATTTGGGCCCAGGGCCCTGGTTTATGAAGAGTTAAAATTGATTATTATACATATTGTAGTTGATTTCAACTGTAAGTCTATAGGAACCTGTGTGGTAAAGAAATTTAAAATCAATTTTATCCTTTGATAAAACGGGGCCCAGGTTTCAGTTCTCCTCACAGTGTTGCCATCATCTGAGTGTCCTGCTGCTCATACAACGCGTCCTCCTTCCATTTGACAACTCTTTCCATTATCCATATTACCCTTGTAGAACTCTAGGTTGGGCACTCACCCAATTTTCAGTAATCTACAAGTATATACTATATGCGCATTGAGAAGTAGATAATTTCCCTGTATTAAATCATGTGGTGCAGACATTAATATTAAGCTAAGCTATTCGCGATGTTTACACAGTATGTTGTACTCTCCAGTTAGACATTTTCACCCTCCCTTCCTCACAAAAGGTACCGACAGTCGAAGCAGATCCTTTATGCGTGTCAATCCATTATCGTAGTTTGCTTGTATATCAGGTCTCTGTGATAGAACCAAGTCTGTAATGGTCCGAGAACTCGTCTTCTCGACTTCTACCCCTGGGGATAGAAGACCGTGTGATGGGAGATCTTGTCTTCTCTAATCTGAACAGGGAATTCAAGACAATGAGATATCGGTTCCCGGGTTTGGACTGACCCCCACCTCCCCCCCCCCCCCCAAAAAAAAAAAAAAAAACAAAACAAAAAAAAAACAAAAAAAAACACGAAAAACAACAAAAAACAACAACAACAACAACAACAACAAACAACCAAACAAACAAAAGCAAACTAACAAACAAACAAAAAAAAAAACCAACCAACAAACAAAAAACAAAAACGAGAAGGAGATGAATTATCTCGTATTCTCGGTGGCACTTCTAAACATCCGTACCTATGTCATAGTCCGTTGCACCGTATGGGCTATTTTGATAGATTTTGCTGGTCATCATTCTCAACGGGTCCATGTTTCTGTTACTTTTGTGAGTGTCCGGCGTTCTTGCTTTTGCGATGTAAGGAAACTCAACCTTTCATTTTATGTCATTTCGCTTATTTCATTTCCATCAATGATTATAACATTTTAATATACACATACACATTTCACGACTAGTGTGATCCATTCACGCAAAGGGGAATTTATTCTCCTTTTCTTACACTTCTTTTCATTTTGTTGATCGATTCACCAGCAGGTATTTTGGAAGGCCTGTATCCATTACTCCCTCGTCTTCCATGTCTGTTACCCGACGAAAACAAATACCCTATTTCATTTTCAGTATAATTAATTTCCGGACAGAATTCATACAGATCACTCAGTGCAATAACGTAATGCCAGTGAGTGGTGAAGACGCTTTGAAAGCCCCGAATGAAAGATCAGTGCAGTGGGGCAAAAGCAATATTATTGAAAAGCCCGAGGGCAAAAATGGGCCATGCAGTACGCCTGTAACATTTGTTAGGCCTATTGTGATCTTCTTTTCTCGCTTACATTAGGCCTAGATCTATATTTCAATAAATTGTTAGAACTGTGATTATTTTTCCCCTTAGGTCTCATCCGAAAGATTTCAGGCAGCAACGTGGGATAGTCTACCTATAAACAAAAAAAACAAAACAAAACAAAAACAAACAAACAAACAAACAAACAAACAAACAAACAAACAAACAAACACAGCTATTTAAAAAATTCCTAGTTTTCCTGACCATCGTAGGTGGCGTAGTACCTCGACCTCGAAAAAGAGAGGCGATCAACACGAGTGGCGCTTCACTGCGAAACTAAAAGATGGCGCCACCCACGAATAGACGATCGACCGTCAGGACGAATTGTAGAGAGAGATGCTCTGCAGATTCACGAGCGATGGAAGTCAAGGACAGACTTCGCCTCAATTTTGAATCCATTATCAATAAGGTATTTAGTATTGCAGTAGCTATGATTTATATACGCGCATATCGCGCAGTGTTGTCAAGTTAAGCAAGCGAGCGGTGGCCGCAGTATTTGTACAGTCCCATATAATGATATTTGAGTTTGTGCATGCATCTACCTCAAATTTGTCTAACCAACTTGAACTTTGAACATTCTATTTCTAAAAAAAGTCAGAGTTGCAAATAATGAACATGAGGTAGGAGTAAGAAATGGGTGGTTAACCTAAGGGCTGTTTTGTTGTATTAGGAAAATGTCAATTTTGAGTGTTCCTTCTTTAATAGCTTTGCTAGATTGGAAATGAAAGTGACGAGTCGAAAGAATAAATCCTAACTCAACTGTTATTCCTAATTCAACCGATGGTTACCGTTAGTAATTTAAAGATCTTTACTACGTTAAGGCCAAGTCTAGACTCTCCACGTTAGTAATTTTGTTACTAGACTAACTATAACAATAATTAACATGACTAGCTAGACATAAGTCATGTAAGTTGTTTGTCTAAAAGTAAATTTGATTTACACGACTGTAGATAAATTTTAATCATGTAAATTTCAGCAAATTGTTGGCTTCATAATCATAAATGAATCTTGCAATTATGAACATGTGATGGACATAAAATCTAGTAGGCCTAATAATGTAAATACAGGGTTAGATTAAGATGTTCAAATACCTGTCTAAAGCTTCATCTTATTTTGACCGAAAGATCGGTCTGTATCTGTCCGTCGGGGAATGTTCCGCGGAGACTGCGTCTGGCTTCACGGATCCCCTCCGTATACAGACCGAAGTCAATGATTGCCGCTCCTGTGTGGAGCAGTCGCGCACAGATCAAACGTTACGATAAACCAAATTTCAGACAGCTTTTTTACATTCAAACAAGTATGACATGACATGACACATTATGCAGCAATATTTGGGATAAATTTCTCACATTTTGCAATCGAAATACTCACATGACCTCGGTTATAATGCAGAAATTTTATCGATATCGCAACATCGCCGTTCGCGAGCAGTAAGTCGCCATTTTGAATCTGTAACAATTGCTAAGCCAATCACATGCGAGGTACGTGTTTTAGTAAAACAAACACGTAGAAACTACCTCGCATGTGATTGGCTAATAGATTCATAGTGTATGTTTCTGCAGTTTGAATGTGACGACGCGACAGGCTGTGTTTTACGTTGAAAATTCTCCTAAAATATTGGATTATTCATTAATCTGGTGAGTGTAACGTATTCTTAAAAAAATAATTTCACCATACAAGCTTAAATTTGCCGACCTAGGGCCGTGAATTAGACGCAATCGAGAAGGGTGAGGTACCTCACCCAATTTTCCATAGAGACAGTGGTTAAGAACATCCACACAGCAATGGGTACTGCAACCTTCCGTCTGTCTACGGAGGACAACGTTAATGGCAAAATATAAAAGAGTCCTCCGGACAGACGGATCTTTCTGTCTACATCTTATTTTGTATCCACATCTGCATCAGTAGCATCAAGTTGGAATGCATTCCCTTCAATTTCTATGCATAAATTTACATCCCGTCTTTTTTCTTGTCTTTAAAGTATGACAAGCCATTTGAAGATTCTCCAGTTGTGGACCTCAACCAGCTGGCAGTGGATAATGAAACTGGTAAGGTTTGAATTTATATGCTCATCCTTTTAAAGGAGGTATTAAAATTCATTTCATGACACAAAAACCCACACCAAGATTCGACCTCCCATGCCCAAAATTGACTCCATGCAAAAGCAAAGGTGTCTACATGTAGCAGGCAGTCAAATTTTGGACGCCATTGTGGATGAATTTATGGGCGGCTTAATGCACAGGTACCCATACCAAAATTTGACCTCCCGTACCAAATTTAAACCCCCGTAGAATGAAAAGATTTCTACATGTATGTAGCTGGTGGTTGAATTATGGATGTGTTATTGTCAATTTTGATACAGCTGTAGCTCTCATATTATATGTATACTGTTATTTCTTAGGAGTCAGTTTTTTTTAAAAATCTCTGAAGCATTGAAATAATTTGATTAATACATGATGACTGTAAGTGCTTTCCAAACATTTGCTGGCAAGTGATCTGTCCATAGTATCCAATTCTTCTTTGTTCTTGTCTTCTATTCATGAAAATTCATTGGTGTATGTAACAAGTATCTTAACAGTGATGGCAGTTCTGCTTATCAACTTCACTTCTACTTCTTCTATTGCTACTCCTAATAAAGTCCTATTGTTTGTTGTTGACAATATTTGTTGATAGTCATGCAGGGATGTGAGAGGGAAGTTTGATATGATTTCAGACTTTTCACTCTGCTAAAAGCCTAAAAACACACTTTTCAAATATGTTTATTTCCTTTTTTTAAAAGTTGAAATAAAAGTGTTTGAAGGTCATTTGCAGCATTTTCTATAATTTAGAACTTAATAAAATGTTGTTGATTTAACTTTAACATGCCATGTCTTTCATTTTTTGTTTGTAGAATCTAAAAAACTGAACTTCTTTCAGCCGTTTGGATGGACTGTCCTCGCAACTGATCTGAAAAAAGGTAGTGTTGTATACATGTACTCCTTGATGTATCTTAAAGATCAGGAAACAACTTTCCTATGAAATATACCTTATTCTGACAGTGGTAGAAATGTATTTTTCTGAACAAAAGGTGGACCACAGGAATTAATGTTATTCTCCATTGATTATCATCACGATACTCATGTCATACAGTGTACTTTAGAAGGAGGTTCAAGGGATGGAGTCACAACAGTCTTATTCCATTTGATTTCCACTCAAAAATATTTAAAGTATGTGCCAACCTTGATCTGCCTCGCTGATAGAAAGACAATTGATTCAGGTCTCATTGCATAATAACCTGCCACACTCAGAGGGAGATATGTCTTTATGTTTTATTTGGTCATTACTTTTCACCATCCTTACGTATAAAATATGAGTGGTACGTAACGGTAAAGACACAAGGATGCGCAAATAGAAATTGTGCAAAGATTGCTGAAATAAAATTCAAATAACTTGACTGGATATGTCTGAACACCAATCTGACATAGAGAGCCATGCTTGAAGCATATATCATAGTAGTTTAATTTGCTGCAATTAATTGGAATGGTGATATATTGGCTTTCCAGGAGGGCACAGTTTCCAATACTTTCACAACATACACCTCAGATTTGCACTTTTGCACATATTCTGGATGAAATTAACTTCTGTTATACGCTTTATCATTAGATAAAATGTGATTTCATTTAATAATTTAACAAGTAAAATATACCCAACTTTATGTTACCATTCAGAGCAATCAATGCGCAGACTATATATGTATACCTTCCAAGGTAAGTAGAGTGTGAAAGGCTGAAGTGTCTCGAAGCGAATAACCTCACTGTTTGTTTTTGTTTTTGTTTTCAATTTGCCAGGATTAAAGAGGAAGGGAGGTGTAAGTTCAGACAGTGCCTTGGGTTCCACTCTTTCTTCATCCAAGACATCATCCTTTTTCACTGATGAGGAAGCAAGAGGAGAAGATGGAATTTTCCCGCTGGTAACATTCTATTTTTGTTTGTTTGTCTATTTTGTCTTTATGACATCGAGAGGTGTCGTGGCTGAGTGGATAAGAGTGCTCGTCTGTGAACGACATGAGCGTGGTATGGTTCGTGGGTTCGAGCCCATGCCAAGCCCGACACGTTTGCCCTTCAGCAAGGCACTTTATCCACATTGCTGCTCTCCACCCAGGAGTATAAATGGGTACCCGGTAGGATGAGAAAGCTTATGTTGGTTGATCAGCATGTGCGCGCCTGTAAAATGGCTGCGACTGGCTGGAATGCTCCCCAGGGAGTGGAGAATGAGCACTGTTAGTGCTGGTTGGAAATAATGTTTCCAGTGACCGGGGTAATAATAGTCTGTAAAGCGCATTGAAACCCTGAAGTGTGTGAAATGCGCTATATAAAAACCAGCTATTATTATTATTATTATTAATATTGTCTAATATGAAAAATTGCATATCAGTACATGAGCTGAAGCTTTACGTATGTGAACATCCATACAGTCCTCAACTGCCCCTCCCCTTGAAAAGTGGAACCAACAAATCTTGCAATTATGAAAACAGAATTTAAAGCAAGTGATCAGTCCTCTTCTTATTCTTCATACGAGACAATGTGCCTGGTTGATCTTGATGCTGACTATTACTAAGTCAGCTGGGGCCAACCACGAGGGGTCGGCATTATTCGCCCGATTTCTGGAGTGGGTGTGTAGGGTGGAACATGGACCGGGTTAGCACCCTGCTCTTTGCAAGGAAGTGCTGTGGGATCTTTTACACATGTGAGACTTAACTCCCTTTCACAAGGGTCCTCCATTTGATGTTATATCTGAGGGATGGAAGAGATCAGTAAAAGTAATTGAATTAATTGAAGTTGAGTGGACTGATTCACATGTTTCGCTACTTATATTGATATGAATTCTGTTTTTGCTCCTCCAGCAAAACCTTGACTTCACGAATGACACTTCCTCTGCTTTGGGTACACTTATGCGCTACAAGTACAACTCCTTCAGTGCACATCCAGAAATTATTGGAATGGAACAAGGTAAAACTTAGACTTTACACAGTTTAATTCAAGTTCTGAGTATGTATAGCAGAACATATACTCTGCAATAATCAGAAGTACACTGTAGTTATGTGTTTGATTTCTTAGAATCTGGCATGAAAACTCAAATGATATAGATGATGAAATCATAATCCGATAATTCAAATAGACATCTTTAGCTACAACAGGATTGTATGATGTCACCACAAGCTGACCAATCTCTCTTTAATCAACTAAAATGTGATAAGATGACAGTTCAGCAAACTGCTACAATAAATATTTGCAATCTGTTATTTATTAAATTCCTTTATGTTACTTCAAGTCAATAGATCAAAAAGCAATATGTTCAGAAGTGTCTGTCTTTACACTGGAGATGCAGACTAGATTTAATTCTAAATGGTTGAATATCCAATGCTGACAGATGTATTTGCTGCTAGTAATCAATTTTTATGTACAATTAATGCAAACGTCCAGTTCATCAATTAAAACTCTTGAAATGTTCTGCTCATGTTAAGGTCAGTGATATAGCGGTACATAATTGTCTCATTTACGTAGTTCAAAATAAAACTGCATCATTTTATAGGAGAGAAAATTATTTCTAAAGAAGTTGAAAGGAGCAGAGACTGCAAATAATTTGTGTAAAGAAAGAGAATATCCTGTACTGTTTACTCAAATTATGTAGCCTGTATAATTGACAAGAACAACTTTTGTTCACTGTGTGATTCGTTGTCTTGTCATATGAAATGGGTATCAACAGACCTTTTTGTGATATTCCTTTACCCTCTTGTCAGGTGAAGGCAGGCTTTCTTCTGCTGACTCGTCAGATGAATCAGACGATGATCTGGAATCAGTGTGCAGTGGCCCAACGAATACACCCGAGGCTGACAGATGGAGTGGAAAATGTGTTCTAAGACATGAAGATGCAGGGGAGGATGTCTTTGGAGATGACAGAGATTCTCTGACAAGGGAGAAAGCTGTCAATCAAAGCAGACATTCCCATTCTCCCAGTGACAACATGCAAGTGACCAGTTTGAGTGATGATGCATTCCAGGATGCCTGCATCCAAGATACTACTCCCATCTTGGATGATGATGGTGAGCATCCTACAGCAGCTTTGGCTCATACTGATCAAGAGGAAGAGAGCCAGGACTCCTCAACAGAAGATCTGTTTCCACTGAGTGGTGATGAGACTGAAGATGGTGACGAGCTTGTCGAAGAAGAAGTGTCTCTCGCTCAAGTGAAGGCTAGGTTTGTGAGGAAGCTTAAGTCAATGCTTGTTGAAAACAATGGGGATAGTGCCACAGATGATGCTTCTGTTTCAACAGAAGAGACATCGGGTGCACCCAACCACAAGAGGAGCTCTGTCCTTCATGAGCAACATTTTGAACAGTTAAATGGGTCAGAGGGAGAGTCTACAAGGAACACATCAAGAAGAGCTCTAAGTTTTCCTGGAAAGTCAGACATTGTCCAAAGAACTCATGTAAGCAACAGCAGAGAGATAGAAGACCTGTCTCCAGAAGACTCACCATTCCTTGCACACAATGGGAGCACTATTTTAGCAGGCCATTTTGATGAAAGTGACTTTGACTTGCTTGGAGATGCTGATGCCGTCACTAATGCTACTGGTCATGCAAGAGAAAGTAGTATTGAACTGGTGAAGTGTCCTGGAGGGCAAATGGAACTGGCCACACTAAGAAGTGATCACAGGAAGAAAGATCATGCCATATCTCCCGCTTCACCTTTGCCACGGAAATGGAATGTTCCAGGTGGTCATGAAGATCATGGATCAGACTATGTCAGAGAGTCGTGCAGCAAACTTTTGAGGACTCCTAAAACACCACATAGCAGAAATGTGCCAAAGTCCCAGAGCAAAGCATTCCAGTACCCTATAGGATGCGACGGAATGAAGGGTAGAAATTCCTCTGAAGATATCCTCAGCAACATCATGGACTTCTTCAAGTCTCCCTTACCACAGCTGTTAAACAGACCAATGCCAGTCTTATCATCAAAGGCAGAGGGCACTGGCAGGACTGCCAAGGGCAGGAGGGTTGGTAGGGGTTTAGCTTTCAGCCCCCACAGGGAGACGTTGATCAAGGACCTTGTGACAGACACTCGAGATTCAGCAGCTTCTATTGACAAACAACACCAGGAATCTCCTACCCAGGGTTCCCAGGAAAATGTGAGGGATCATTCAGAGACTGACAGGAAATCCAACACGTTTGTTGTTGCTGAGCTTAAAAACGAGCTGGAGAAAAGTGTGCCTAAATGCCATTTTTCCAAATTGCAAGCAGCTGAGTTATGTTCCAGTGGTGAGGACGACGAAAGCAACGTGTCACTCTTAACTAACAGCAGCAGTGATGACCTGAAGATGGCAGAGTCATTATGTGGGCAGGAATGTACACTGGAGACCATGACAACTCCCTCTCCTTTTCAGCGGTCTTCACGAAATCTCACAAGGTTGGCTAAGACTCCAAGCATTACCTCACCATTTGGCCACATGATGTTGGATTCTGCTGCAAAATCCCCATCGAACAAAGTTAGTATGAGGAGAGATGAAAAACAAAAGCCAACATCAAGAGGCCTTGAGTTTCAAGAGGAGCAGAAAGAATGTGCGCAATCAAGAAATGGCCTGAGAAAGGACATGGAAATATTGGTCTTTAGCAGTGACGATGACGACAGTGACACTGGTGGAGAAGAGATTGAGGATTTAATAGAAATGTCTCCAGAGTCAAGGAAACCAAACTACCACAAGCCTGAGGTCCAGATGAAAAAGCGTGTAAATGGAGATTGTAAGCTATCCCCGAGTACAAAGTATAGCTCTGAACAACTGACTCTGCCTGAGCGAAAGCTGTTTACATCTGGAAAGCAGCACATCCAGGATTTCAGGTGCTCCGAGGATGATCTTGGTGCAAGTGCCTGCATGAAGTCAAACCTGCATGAATCATGTGTGCATGATCACTCTTCCAAGAGCAGAGGAAGCAAGGCAAAGGGAGCTGAAGATGATTTGTTTCAAGCCCGCAGACTTTGTGGAACCAGTGGACACAGACCATTCAAAGAGGAGAAAGGAGCAGAAAATATAAAGTCAGAAAGGCCAAAAAATCCTGCAAGTGGGTCTTCTTGCCTCTCCAAATTAGCTAATGGCCCTCCCTGTTCAGACAGGAAACAAACCACTTCTCAGAAATATCATCCTCATAGAGGCTCTAATGGGTCTGATGCTGTAGCTCAGAAAGACCATGTGCGCTACCATCCTAGTCAGAGAGACTCATCAAAAGACAAGGATGGCAAGCGACCGGCTCATATAGGGCACAGGATACAGAAGAATGCTGCACTTGATCAAACAAAACAGGAATGTTACCAGTTGAAGGAGTCCCACAGCAACTTTCGGCACCACAAGCCGACAGGTAAGAGCAGCGCTGGAGATAGAATACCAAAACCCCAAACTGGCAGGAGAAGCACGGAGCAGGAGGAAGGATTTGATGGCCATATGTCATTTCTGTCTTCCACAAGGATTGACGTCAATGGCTCCAGTGATGTCAACTGTCACAACAAATACAACAGCTGCTTTGAGTCTGCATCTGATGATAACCGACAACGAAGAAATCACCACCCAGAAGATGAGGTAAAATCTCGGAGGAGGAAGCAGTCTTCTCTTCAGGGGCACTCAAGATGGCGCACGAAAGAAGAATGCCACCAAAGTCATGGAAGACAAGAAGGTACATATACTTACTTTTCGTAAAATTGCATGGTATAACCTGCCATATGCAGATTGTTTTCTCAGTGATCAGTGTTGACTTCAGTGGAATTAAGTCAATGTTGTCCCTTTGTTGTATCTGAGCTCATTAAGATGAAATCCCCCTGGATTAGCATAGAAGTCATTCTGGAGGAATTTTTGGTCAGCTCGCCCTGAGTGCCTTTATAACATATCATATCATATCATAGGTGCACATATCATAGGTGCATTAGTCAATGCCAGTGTCATTGTGGTTAAGAGTTGTTTGTACCTCTAGATGTAATTTTGTCTATTACTTTTTTATTGAATTAAACAACTCTACAAACATATTATGAAGAGACTCCAATTCTTTTGCTTTCAGCAGGAGATCTCCCACTTTGAGGCCGTTTTCTCAATGTCTCCCACGTTACCCACTTGGGTTTGAATTTCTCCTGTTCTAACTGTGTGCCTCCCTTTCAAGATGTGTTTTCTTCTGCTTTAAACTTGCATTTCTCCGCTCAACTTTCTTTTTGTCATATACAGTCAACCTTGCTTAAAGGACAAGTTCACCTTCATAGACATGTGGGTTGAGTGAATGCAGCAATTTTAGTAGAACACATCAATGAGAGTTTGAGGAAAATCGGACAATTCATTCAAAAGTTATGCATTTTTGAAGTTTCTGCTGAGTCACGGCTGGATGAGAAGACTATTATAGCTTGTGTAGTCATATGAGTACAACTATATAAAGAAATTATAAAGAAAATTCAAGATATTCTCACTTTTCTCACATAATAAAAGAACACTCGACTTCTCTCTTTCAGAAGTCAGAGGGAATAATGTTACCCCTAACATACGTCAGTAACAAGTAGAAGAAATGTGCACTTTATTCAAAAAGTCAAGTTTTGTGAAATTCTCTTTTTATTTTCCTTATATTGTTGTACGCATGTGACATCATACACTGTAGTAGTCTTCTCCTCCAGCAGTGATTGTACAGATGTTTTAATAATTCATAACTTTTGAACGGATTGTCAGATTTTCCCCAAACTTTCACTGATGTGTTATACTAATATTGTTACCTTCACTCAATCCACATGTATATGAAGGTGAACTTGTCCTTTAAGTCAAATAATCACCGAAGTCGAAGGTTTTTTTTTCAAGTCCTCTTCTCTTCATGTTCTATTGCTTTTAATCCCTCATAAGTCAAATTTTCTCTATTAAAAGTCAAAGCTGTTCTTTCAGTCCAAATAGATTCGACTAGGCGAGGTTGACTATCTTTTAGAAAATGGCTGAGAAAACACTAGAGAGCATTTATGATGGTATGTGTCCAGGGCCCTGGAGTGGGCCCTGGACACAGGCTGCAAAGGATGTTGCACTCCAAGCTTGTGATGTGTGTACACGTATGTTCATGCAATCAGATTCTCCAGCTTGCTGAGGGGTTCGGGCAGGGAAAGTCTCCTGTTCAAGGTGCTTGGGGTTGGAGTCTCAGATCATGGACTGTATTCGTGAAGCTTGACAGTAAAAGGAAAAGTCCGACTAATTTGAATGTGTTATTACAGTTTTGGCTAGATGTAGTTGAGGTCAGGACAGACATTGCCAAAGACAACTTATCTAAATAGAAAGGGAAGTGCATTTATCAGTTCAATTTTCAGCATGCCTTTCATCATGAACTACAATAAGTCATTGAAAATTCTCTTTTTCCATTGTGTGTTGCTCTGCCAGCCACAAATGGATCCACTCCCTCCAAGCGTAGGCGACTTGGTTCCACCACCGACAGAAGCACAGGTCCTCCAGCGGGGAGAAGTCCTCTAAGGGGGAGAAATCCATCCTCAAAAGCACATACACCCCGGAGCAGTTCGCACAGTGAACATAGAAACTCATGCAACACCCCAAGGAAGTTGCAGTTAAAGAATTCACAGAGATCTTGTGACTTGTTCATTCACACTGATAGTGATGTGAGCCTGGAAACTACTAAAAGGGAAAAGAGGGACAGTAAGGGAAGGGGAAGTGATGAAAGTTGCCCTGAGATGCTCCTTGCTTCGCCAACCTCCTCATCCTCATCCATGCAGTCATCATTCTCATCCGTGTGCCAGGGCCCAGGCAGATGCACGAAGACGATATGCTTTAAGTGTGCAATGGCATGATCACAGCATCGAGGGTTTACTGGAGAGAATAACCGAAAAATATTTTGCTTATTGAAAGGAATGTTTCACTGATGACTGACTGCAATAAAATGTAACTGATGGTGCTGAAGCTGGCATTTGTTGATGTATTTGCTCAGGACATTCGGCTGGCCTTGCTTATGTTGCATTCATGTGGACCTAATAATTCAACTTTTTACTTTTTATTTGCTGGATTTCAACTCTGCTGAAGTTGATATCTGCCTGTCTTCTACACCAAAGGAAGCGTGACTACAGTGAAATATATTTGTTGTTTTTTTTTGAAAGCCATTTTAAATGTAAATTAATCTACAATGTTAGAAAAGATTTGGTCCTACTCTCAATGATGATTATAGCAGTGAGAGAGAACCAAGTTTAGCATTCCAGTGCAAGTCTTTCAAAACATTAATGCACATGCCAATACCTACTGCCTCATGAGTCAATGACACATCTAATTTCTTTATGTAGTGATTAACTTTTTTAAAAAGACATGACAAAATTGTCTCCTTGACAAACTGTGTACGTGTACTGTATTTGACTGTACCCACTAGGTAGTCGAGCTATTCGTCATACAAACTGCTATGTCTGTCTTTTACTGTTCTTTAACAAAGAAAGGGAGGGGTTTAAAGCTAGTTTTCTGGAATCCTGTTGTAGGAATAAAGAGGGATATGAAATAGTGTGGGTGCCAAAGTCAGATTTGTTTTTTTTTCCTAACCGTAGTTTACTGTCCGTCTGATATTTTTAGATGGTTGAATCTGAATCTTGATGATGCAACTCTTGCACCCGTGAATGCTCTGAGATATCCAACATGGGTACCAAAAATTGTAATTTTAAGATAAGTATTTTTGTATAAATAGTAAAAAAAAAAAATTAAAAGATTTGGTGGGTTTAACATATTTCAAGGATGCTGAATCCATTCTGAATGAGCCAACTCTTACATCCCTGAGGGTTTTGAGTTATTTAAAATGGCTGCCAAAAATTGCAACTTTAATATGAGTTTTTCTTGTAAGTGGTAAATAAATTGAAAATAAATTGGTAGTTAAACCCTATTTCTGAATTCTGCTGAATCTGAGTCTGTTTGATGCAACACTTGCATCCACGAGGGTTTGAGATATTGAAGATTTTTGGTGGCCATTTTGGTGGCATTTTGAATATCTCAAAACCCTCAAGGAAGCTAAAATTGTATCCAGATTTGGATTCAGCACCCTTGAAAAAAGGTAAAGCCTTCATTGTTGTGTCCAATTTTTCACCATTTATGTCAACAGAAATATGTAGGAATTGCAAATTTTGGAGGCCATTTTGTTGGCCATTTTGTTTGCCATTTTGAATCTCTCAAAGCTTTGAAGACTTCAAGAGTTGCATCATCGAGATTTGAATTCAGCACCTGTGAAAGAGGCAAAAATCATCAAAGAACACTTGATGGACAGTAAAACAAGGTTCACCTTGACCATAATAGTAAAACACGATGCGTCTACACTGCACTGAAGCTTTTATGTAGAATGAACGATGAGTCTTACCGTGGAGGCTTATTTCACTGGTGCAGGTCACACACAAAAGAATCCTAGATACAAACGTTGAGAAATTACAATGTACTCTTAACTTGTTAAAGACGGCCTGATTAATTTTCTACAACACGCATTTCCCATAGACACCTGCCCGAGTATACTCAGGGCTCGTCCTCAACGGGTTAATCCATTATTTTCCATGATAAAAAGGTTGTCGGTTACAGTTCAGTCACGAGAACAAATCTCAAACATGGGCTTTGTTTACTGCACCTACTGAGCTGCCAGCTTTTATTTTTTTTAAACAAAATTTATCATGTCTTTTTTATCTTCACAAGAAATAAGCATTTTTTTGTTCTTTTTGAAAATCTGATATCAGCATGCTCACTATATATAATTTTCCCATTTTTAAAGCCAAATATGATTTTGTCTTTATCAAAAAGTGTTAAATTTGCATCATGTTTTTAGATCTGCAGAAATTGGTAGCACTGGGTATATATTGTGCTTGTGCCAGTTGCATGAAATTGGACATGTGTATTCTCACTAACTCTCTGAAAGTTGAGTCCTATAAACTCAGAAACAAGTTTTGTAGGTGTTCTGTTTCGCAATTTACATGAAATATGGTATTGTGACTCGGAGTGTTCAATCTATCACGGTGTGTTGCATCACTTTTGCAAATATGGTCCTGTTTCTTCAAACCCAGCTCTTATATCAGGCGTTGTGCACTACATTCTCAGGAAATGAATTGTATTCCACTTTGCTACTAACTTGTCGAAAATCATTATTTTGTCATTACATTTGCCTTAAAGTTATTAAATTCATTTTATTGTGTGTGTGTGTTATTTTTCATTGCTTGAGATTGTTTCGTCAATGCTAACAAAACTGACGTCTAGTTGTAATAAGGACGGTTGATGATCGGGGAAGTATATGATGAAAACCAATAAAGAGATAAAAGATGTTCTGAATGCTATATGATATGCACACCCATATATTTCTGGGACTGATAATCATTTATGTTTTTATAAGAGAAAGACACAAATTATTTTTCCTTCCCCAAAATGTGTCACTTTTATTTGTTGTTTGATAGTGGATGAACCTGCTCACATACGATATTGTTTGACTTTCAACTTGTATCTAGAAATCACAGTTTTAAAGCATTCTTCCCATGAATTACTGCAGAGTACATGTACAAACATGTTTCAAACGGCTTGTGCTTGATGCTCATAACTAAGAACAGATCAGATGGAAATCCAAAATGCAAACTTGTGACACATCATGGTGATTATTATGTCACTGTTTTCACCATTTGTCTACAATGTGTGGCATGTTTGTACATGACTTTGAAGCCATATACATGTCTGCAATATTCATTCCAGCTGGAAAAAATTCCCCAACATTCTACTGAGCAGATTATACAGTCAAACTCGGATACCTCGAATTCGTCGGGACTGAAGAAAATGGTTCGACGTACGCGAATTTCGAGGTACGCGTACGTCGAATTTTCTTCGACTTATCCGATGTTTATCGATGTTCAACGTTTATCGATGTTCAACATGGTGTCTGTTATAGTGAATACTGATTGTTTGCATGCTTGTCAATTTGAATTGAATTAACTTTTATATGAATGAATTGAGTGAAAATCGGAAATGAAATCAACATTTCAGAAATAAAGATTTTGGTGGCCCGATCGCGCCACCAAAAAAAAAAAAAAAGTGGGATGTTTGCCTTTACTTTTCAAAATGAACAGCGGTAACAATCGGCTACGTAAGATGCTAAAATAAATGTCAGAGTTTTGCGTTTAATTGTGGAAATGAATGACGGTAATATTCGACTCGGTATGATACTAAAATAAATGTCGGATGTTTGCTCATACTTTTGGAAATGAATAACGATAAGACTCAGCTCCGTATGGTGCTAAAACTAATGTTAGATATTTGATTTTGCGTTCGGAAATGAATAAGGATAACATTCGGCTCCGGAAGACGCTGAAATAAATGTCGAATTTTTGCTATGACGTTCGGAAATGAAAAACAACATTCAACTCCGTACGATGGTTAAATAAATGTCGGATGTTTCCTTTTGAAAGTAAATAGCAATAGCATTCGGCTCCGGAAGATGCTAAAATAGATGTCAGATGATCGTTTTTATGTTCGGAAGAGAATAGTAGTAATATTCTGCTCCATCATGTCCATATGATGCTAAAATAACTGTCTGATGTTTGCTTTTAAATTTCGAAATGAATAACAGTAACATTCAGCTGCGTTTAATGGCAAAATCAATGTTTGATGTTTGCTTTGACGTTCGGAAAAGAGTAACAATAATATTCAACTCCTGACAATGACGAAATAAATGCTGGATGTTTGCTTTTATGTTCGAAAGTAAATTGCAATAACATTTAGCTCCGGAAGATGCTAAAATAAATGTCGAATGTTTGCTTTGATGTTCTGAAGTGAATAACAATAATATTCAACTCCGTACGCTGATAAAATAAATGCCGGATGTGTGCTTTTACGTTCGAAAGTAAATGTCAATAGCATTCAGCTCCGGAAAATGCTAAAATACATGTCGAATGATTGCTTTTACGTTTAGCATGTTTGGAAGTGAACAGCAGTAACATTCTGCCCCATACGATGATAAAAAAAAAATATTGGATATTTGCTACGGTACATTTCAAAATAAATATCAGTAACATTCAGCTATACGTTTCATAGTCCAAAATGTCTGATGTCTGCCTTGACGTTCAAAAATGAAAAACAGTAACATTCAGCTCCGTGCGATGATAAAATAATTGTCAGATGATTCATTTCACTTTCGGAAGTGGACAGCAGTAACATTCGGCTCCGTTCGATAATGAAATAAATGTCGGATGTTTGAAATGAATAACGGTAATATTCTGCTCCGTACGATGCAAAAATAAATAACAGATTGTTGCTTTAAATTTTGGAAATGATTAATGGTATTAATCCGCTCAGTTAGATGCTAAAACAAATAGCGGATGTTTGCTTTCACGTTTGGAAATGGATTAGGATAGTATTCAGCTCCGTAAGATTCTAAAATGAATGTCGGTTGTTTGCTTTTACATTTAAAAATGAATAACGGTAACCTTCGGCTTTTTACAATGCTAAAACAAATGTCGGATGCTAACAAATGTCAGCAAATGCTCCCATTTTCTCATTTCAAACGTAAGTTTTGACCTCCTCAATATATGGCCATCAACTTTTATAATAATATCTACGCCTATTTGTCAAATCTTTAAACACAGAGTAAGATGATTGAATTTTCTATTCATTTGTTTTAGACATGGACATCTGTATCACTTCAATAATGCTTAATATTAATTTGTCTATGTTTAGTAGGACCGATTTAGTTTTTCTAATATGTTTCCAGATTTTTTTTTTTTTGTCACCAGATTTTACTTTCGACCACCAGAAAATAAAAATCAATGATATTGGTGGCCCGATAAAACTTAGTGCGGAGCCCTGTGTATTCTATTCTTCATTGTGATCGGCCTATACTTCCAGATTTTCATAATCGCATTGCTGGGGAAAAAAAAAAAGTTTCAGTGCTTGCGTTCTCGGGGAAGTAAACTTCGTGAAAGGCAAAAAAAAAAAAATAGTTAAAAAAAAGGCACTACGAGGTAGATTGATGTTGTGACAGTGTACGTGATTAATGGCAGAGATATAACTGTCAACGTAAGCAGGTGCGCCCCGACGGTTGAGAAATCTACGCGCACGGTATGACGGTCTCGATCAAAAATCAAAACACAGTGGTTAAAGAAAAGCAAATGATGGGGCAGCGCGTAGTGCTATCATAAAGCACTCCATTGGCACGGATGCTATGTGAATACCATGTACGTTTTGTACGTTTTGTACGTGTGTTGGTAGGTGTTGGGGATTTTCCTTGTCAGCTGTGTATCGGGTATTTCTTCTTGGGCGCGCGATTGTTCTGGTCTCAGAATATTTACAATCGAGTGTGAAAACATGTGACATGTCTTCGCTGTCCACGCGCGCTTAATTGGAGATGCTGAGTGATGTTTACAATTTCGATTCGAGCAACATGTTGGGAAAAACAATAAGTTAATTAAGATCGGGACATTAGATTTCCCTTCGAGGTAACCGAATTTCGAGTTATCTTTTTCGAGCTACGCGAATTTTAATACACGGAAACTCCATAGGAACAATCGGGACTTTCATTTCGCCCCCGAGGTAAGTGATATTCGGCTTATCCGACGTCGAGGTATCCGAGTTTGACTGTATATAATAATAGACATTTGCTGGTTTGAAATTGACTGGAAGCAATGTAGCTGTTTGTTTCATAGTTCAGAATGTGATGAGATTTTAATGAATAAAACATCTTTTTAACAGTATACATCTTACCTGATGAAAGCACATTACATTAGTTTTCCCTCTCCCTTTGGCACAGATAGCTGTCGTTGCACAAACAAGAGTTCTGAAGTATGATTAACAGAGTTCTTCGTTGGCTTCTGATATGTAGAGGGAAAAAAAAAGAACAACTACCCCAAATAAACCCAAAATGATGAAACCTCCACCATATTGCTTTCAGCCCAGTTGTTCTTGTTGAGTACATGTAGATGAAGAACTCTTTATCGAGAAAACCCAGAATCAGTGCTGTAATCACTTAATGGGAAATTTTCTCTTATTTTCTGTCTTTGATAAGTGCATGTTTAAATGCATATTTTCACTCTGGTATTCTTAATCAAATTGCACTTCTTGTAAGAGAAGACTTTCCTGGGGGTCAAGAAAGTTAAATGAAAATAATACATGTATGAAGTATAAAAAGGAGGCAGCATATTCCAGTCATTCCCCAAGTTTATTAAGAAATGTTGCCAAATTGTTTGCAGTAAAGTGAGGGAAGATAGTATTACAGTGGACTGGTAAGCCCTTTTTCAAATATAATTGTGTATTTGTCTTTCATGATCACCAGGGTCCTGTACAGAGCATCTATCTTTTTACAGAGGTAGTGCACTCACCCGTGTTTAAAGGGTGTCCAACCTTGTAGAGGTTAGGATTTAGCTTTTAACATTTTGCGAGATGTTCAGAAACCACTCTATATGAGATGTCAAAGAGCATGCAATTCTAAAGGGTATCAAAAGTTTATTTGATGAAAATCGGTTTTGAAATGGCTGAGATATCCAAAAACACAGGTGAAACAAAGAGATCCTAATAAAGTTGTGGCATGTCGCCTTTTATTATTATCACTTTTTGGGATATCTCAGCCATTTCAAAACCAATTTTCATCAAATAAATGTAGAATCCTTCTTAAAATTACATGCTCTTTCATATTTCATAAGAGGTTTCTCATTATCTCACTGAGAAATGTTCAAAACATGAATCCCTTACCTCAACCAATACTGTACAGTCCCTTTAAATGAACACGTCACAACCATGTTACAGTCCTGTAAACACTTGATTAAGTGTTGGACACATGGCCCTAGTGCCCTTTTAGCAAAGAATTGTACCGGTAATCATGATTCGACAGTATCTGCCTGGATGAACTGTCTGCGTTGCTGAACTGAATGTTTTAATCCTGATTCCATCTGTGAAAAACATGAAAGAGGTTACTTTTTACTATAATGCTATTGTCTATTAAAATATGCCTACCCAGAACTTGTCATCCAATTGATTCCTACTTGTTATCCAAAATCTCAAAGGGGATACTGGTTAAATACAGGCTTTTAGGATACATGCAATGAGATACTATTTACTATGCATGCAAAGCATGTATAGTGCTTTCCTGTTATGGCGAACATGGTTATAACGAAATTCTGGTTACAACAAAGTAAAAATTCAGGCTGCAACATTATCCGCTCCATGTTTTGTTTTTGTTTTTTAATTGTTCATTTAATCAATCATAACAAAATTTTTACATGATGAAAGAAAATTGCTGGTCCCGCAGCTGTTGTTATAACGGGAGTCCACTGTATTTACAAACAGGTGACTCCCATTATAACAAAGTCCTTGAAACCAGCAGTTTTCCTTTGTCACATCAAAATTTCATTAAGCCAAACAATGATAATACATAATTTTGGGACCTGAATTTTTATTTCACTTTATCAAGAATTTCGTTATTCCCATGTTCGTTATTACAGGAGTGCACTGAATATATGTTTTAAAATATTATGTGTACATATACAATTGTACAATCAAGCTTGCCTATTGAAGTCCAATCTATTTGGACTGAAGAAATAGCCCTTGACTTATGAGGGATTAAAATCAGTAGAATACAAAGAGAAGAGGATTTGAAGAGACCCTCGACCTAGGCAGTTATTCAACCTTTGATGCGAGGTTGAGTTAAGTTAAGCAAGTTTGACTGTATATGTCAACAAACATCAGAGAGAAATGGGCCACACTGCTAGTCGCTCATTCTTGTCTCTGCATTCATCATTGGTTAGGTATAGAAGCAAAATTACTTGGCGACTTACGTGAGGCAAGTAATAACAGGATTCCCTCAAAGGGGACCACACAATCATTTGGACATAAAGGTGATTTGTAAACTCGCAGTGCTGAATTATGCAAAGAATTTCATAGCATATGACAAGGAAAAAAAAAGTTGGTAAGTTTTGATTGCGTCGACTTGTAAAGTGTCAGAGTCGATTTGTGTGGCGTCGAGTTGTGAGGTATACTGTATGTATGCACACACAAACATGCATAAGCATGTTCGTGAAAGAAAAGGACATCATTTGATTCCAATTCAAACAATCAAGTCATATTATGAATATATAATACATATGTCGCAGTCCATTTTATGTTATGTATGTGCGTATATATATGTTTGTGTGTGTTTTTATATAACATAATCCAGGGCTCGACACTAACTTTATTTTTCGGTGGCCCAATGGGGCCACCAAAATCATCAATTTCAAATTTTTGGTGGCCCGAGAGAAAAATTTGGTGGCCCAAAAAAAAAAAAAAAAAACATTGATAAAAGTCCATTTTTTTTTTAATAAGTCGCACACTCACTGCATGTATTTATGCATTTCCGGCGCAAAAAGTTACGAATTTATTGACACACTTTTCAAAAAATTTTGGTGACCCGAGGTGGGCCACCAAATTTGCCCTTTTCTGAAATTTGGTGGCCCCACTTTTATTTTTGGTGGCCCTGGGACACCGGGCCACCATTAGTGTCGAGCCCTGCATAATCATACTACATACATACCTTGTACATAAATACAATGTACATACATACATGCATGTGTATACGATAATGTATTCATATTCTTCCATCTAACACACATGAGACAATGTACTACCTGGTAAATAAATTATACAGTCTACTGTATATTTGCCCTCTGACAAACTTGGGGGGGGGGGGGGGGACAGATGAGTTTTGCTACAGCCTGTGCTTTGGGCTGTAAATGTCATTTTGTATTTAGTTTGGTGCCATTATGACAAAAGGGAGAAAGCTTGGAATATGTGAACACTTTCATGTAATTAGATTATTTGAAACAGGGTTTACCTATTGGGGGAAAAGGCATATATTAAAGATAGGGAATCCCATTTGCATGCCTTAAATGAAGAGTTGTATAAATACAGTGGTATGTTGAAGAGAGTATCATTTTAGAAACTCCCATAAAGTATTGAAAGTGGAAGGTAACATTTAGTACATTTTTTTTGACCGTTAGATTTTGAATTGAATTTTTTTCGGGGCTCACCGTAAATTCCAGTACATTACTAGGCTACCTTTGCAGACCCATGCACCGCATGTGTGTCCATCATGTATATTTTGTGAAGAAAGTTCATCAACACTTACAAACAGTTCTATATACATTCTTGCCACACACTCTATATGTTATTACATCAGCTCTTGTACTTTTAGATTTGTGTTTATAGATAACAAATACAGAAGACTGCAACAAAAAGGCTTAAGTGTGGCTGACACACAGAACTACTGAGTAGTTGAGTTTTGTGCATCATTCAAATTTTAGATAACTGTTGACTTCCAAATTTCTAAGCAGTGGCCTAAGCAAGTCCCCTGAGGTTCATATTTAATGTTTTGCTGCATTTTGGGAGGTCTGTAAACGGTATCCCCTACCTTTAACAGCATAGGCATGCAAATGTGGAAAACGGTGACACGACATTTGCTCCTGTAACAACTGCTCTGGTCTTATTTTCTCCAAGGACTTTGGGCTAGGGTTAGGGTTGTGATAAGGTTTTAGGTTTGGTTCGATGTGAGGATTAGGATTGAATTTGTGGGTAGAATTTATGTTTGGCTGAGCGTGCAGACATTTCATGGGAGCAATTGTCACAGGAGAAAATGTCATGGAACCATGGAAAACATGCACAATTTCTTAGAAGTCTCCTGAAAGAGGACGACTTAACAAGCACACTCCCCTGGATGACTCGTTTATCTTTCTGCCCACCAAATTTTATTCATCTATCTTAATGAGCGTCATCATTGTAAGGCAGTACATTCCATCACAGACTACATCAACAGCATTTACAATTGGAATTTTACGTGTCACAGACATTAGAGGCATACATGTATTGTCACACATAATTTCTACAAAGGACTGTTTCAACTGCACTTTAACTTAATAGGTGACATTATACAACAAGTATTTTGGATTACATTGATCTATTTTCTTCCTCCTCTCTTTCTTAGGAGGTAAATTGCTAAAATGTGTCACATGCTGCGAGTAATTGGTTTTACAGAATTATACAAAATCAAGACTTGCAATATAAAAGAGAAAGAGAATATACACTATCAAATATTAAAGAAAGTTGGTAGATATAAATCTGGTAAATTTATGTATAAATAAATATAGCAATGTGCACACATGTCTTATACCAAAAAAATATCAACACTAAATGCCATGCTGGACTTAGGTCACCATTCCAGTTTCACGTCTTGGAAATATTTTCTTATATTTAAGATGAACTCCAAAATGATCATGGGCAAATATCAGCCAGATGGCAGCGACAGACATGTGCCTTTTGTTCAATACTTGCACAACCACACAAATGATGCCCAAACTATCTTTTTCGTTGATCGCATACCTTTACAAATAGGAAAACATGACAACACAAGAAGAAACCAGCCTATCCAGACAATCATGCCTAATTTGTCTCTTCATACAGTGCTGGAAAGAAGGTGGTTCCATTTTGGATTTAGCGGAAATGTAACGATTTGAAAGTTACGACTTTTCTTTTTTTTAGACGTTTCTACACATTCATTCTTCTATCTGACACAAACACGAAGCATGGTAAAACAAATAACAAAAAGACAAAATATATTGCATGAAATTATATTATACACACATAAGCATAGCCAGGTGTCTTGAAAAAGCAAGTGAGCTGCTGCTAGTACGATAATTTATTGGTGTATGATTCAAACACTCCTCAATCTTGAGTCAGCCTTCAAGAACTTGGTGGAGGCTGTGTATTACGAGTCTGAGGGGTATGTAAGAACAGTTACTCTGATATGGAGCGGCTTAATGTGAATGACTACTTTCGGAAAACCTGGCTCAAGATCTTCCCCGAAATGGCTACACACACTTTCTACTCACTCACATTGACACATATTGACACTAGGCAGACTGATACCACTGAAACACTGAGTAAAATGTTCACATTATTCCAAAAATACCTTTTCTCCTGCTGTAAGGCTTTTAAGTGCATGATACACAACGATATATCAGACATACAGCATTCACTATCAAATATAAATCATCAAATCTTTTCTTCTGCCCTCCTACATTTGACCAAGCAAAGCTGACCATCAAAACAATAACACATCTTCCAAGAGATTTCATTAAAATAGACTACACTTTTCGACATCAAAAATACTTTTAAATTACATTTCAAAGCAATAAACCCCTATACAAGTACTATTCGTATTCGTCCTTGATACCCTTTTGCACTTTGCTTCATAAATACATGTCAGTCTTGAAGTTGAATACAATTGTACCCTAGTCTCCTCTCCAAACACGAAAGGAATTCTTTGCTGGTCTTGCCACTAACTCAATACATGACTATTTCACACTGTACTTAATGACTAAGGATTTGAAAACACCTCAAGCAAACAATATTAAAATTGAATAGGATTACCTTTCAATTCACCTCTCTCAATGGTGTATTTTAGATAATTTAAATGCGAAGTTCTGTTATCGAAAAAAAAAAAATTAGACTGGAACGGAAAACAAATAATTACATTATTGTGTGCTACGATGAAAGGCTGCAATTAGAAACAAGGTAATGTTTCTGAACAGATTGACGGCTAAAGAGAGATTGTGTTATTCATTGAACTCCATTTCCTTTATATTATTCTCTTTGCTCAAGGCAAAGAATACAGTACATGTATAATCACGCACATATCTGAAATCGAGGTACTTGTATGAAATCCATGATAGTTCTGCAAATTCTCACAGCATCCTTCTCCCTGAAACATCCACGTTCAATTACCACCACTTCACTGACACATTTTACTGCTCATTTTCCACCAAGATGGAAGCGTATCCACTACTTCTCACATGATCCCTACATGTGCAGAACTGCAAAACTTACTCAGCAGTCATAGACCAAGCTTTTATCGCAATCTATAATTTGTCTCATTTGCTCATTGAACGCTCGAGAAACATATTTGAAATGCAACATACTTGCGGATATCAGCTGAGAAATTTTGTTCACAGCCACATCTAAAATTAATTGATAATTTTGGTAGACTCGGGGTGCGAGGTTTACATTGAAACATCAGTATCACATGAATGTCAGTATGTTCAGAGTACATTTCACTACATTAAATTTGCTACCATACCCATACCCTGTCTCAATTATGAAAGATAACGTCTATGCTTAATTTTTGGAGCTGCATGTAATGAATGCCAATTCTAATTGAACTCTCTCTTCCATTGAACTCCTGTAACACAGCACAAATTTACTTCATGATTTCAAAAAAAAAAAAAAAAAAATGAATGGAATAATTGACTCAGCTCAGCTATCACCAAAACTACAACGATGAGACACATCTGCATATCCTTGACTGTAATTTGAATGACTCACTTGTTTAGTCACATATGATTTTCTCCTCCATATTATTTTCTACCTTGTTTTTCTTTTTTTTTTAATCCTCTCCATCCTCCCCGTATCAAAATACAATGTACTTACAATAGAAGAAAAAAAAAAATCACTACTAGATTCTACATTTCTTTCTTTGGATGCAGGCAGCTAGTACCAATGTAAGAGTTTCCATACCATATATACAGACAAGGCTAACAGTAAAGAGATGCCACATAGTGACTATCCATCCCAAACATAGCTGCCAGATCAATTCTTCTTCTATACTCTTCACTGTGCCCAGCAACTATGCAACGAGACCTGAGACAACATCTTTCAATGAGGAAAGTACAGTACTCTCTGCATAATCGGGTAGGCTCGGGCAGAGTGTTTCTTATCCGATTAAGCGGAGTACCCGATTAACAGAAGAACACGTCTCATTCACAACTGACACACACAATGTGTATTTACATACATTGTACACTGCACCAAACACCTACACTGCATGCTTAACACGCGTGTTTACACGGCATATTATACATCCCTTTCGTGTGGCAAGTCGGTAAAGTGTACATGTGTTTTCATGTTTAATCACTTCCCAAATGATCGATCTTCTTTGCAAATTAAGCAGGGAATGCAATTAGCCGTGGAAAATTTGACATGCATGATTTCTCAGTGTTATATCTGCGATAAAATGTGGGTAGAAATTAGATTAGAAGAAAATTATTTACCCATTTATGCGGAGAGGCAACCCGATTATCAGGTAATTTTAATGTGCATTGGAGCTGACTCTGACATTACTACCCAATTAAACGGAGTACCCGTTTAAGCGATACCTGATTACGCGGAGAGTGCTGTATTGTCTGTCGGTCAGTACACTAGCTCTTGCTGGCAGCTTTGTTTGGGTTTGACAGTGACTCGCCACATATGTGACCTACAACAAAGTCATCCTGATAAAGTCGCAGACCTTTAAAGCTGAGAAAAGTGCAAACCGAGGAAATTTGAATAACAACCACATATTTGAAAAAGAAAGGAAAGACATCTAAGCAAAACCTAAGCAAAGTTTCATTTCTATTCTCAGCTACAGTCTTCATGCATTTTACAATCTGAAACTTTGGGGATTTACAAAGCACGCTACAAACATTTTCTGAATTGATGGATGAGTTATGTCTAAATGCAAATCTGCATCTACAAAATCCACTCGTCAAAATAAAATTTATCTAGTGACAGCTTTCATACAGCTTTTGTGGTTGGTTTTAGAAAAAAGATTGTGAGACAATATCTCTTTATTGGAAGGCCTGGAGTTTGGAGAATTTGCAAGTTGACAATATCACAGAAATATAATGCTTGGCGACTTTTTCAGGCTTTCACATGGTGTCAGGTCACATATGATCAGAGCTAAGTGCCAGTGTTCACATATATTTTACCACCTTTATACAGGCAAGCTTCCATGCGTGACATAAATAATGCTAGATTTGAGTCACTCTTAATGGGAATTTGAGACTAGTCACAAGAATACTTTCCTACCTCATGCAGGTGGGTGCCACAGGCCTTACAGTGCAACGAAGACAAACGGTTCCCAATGTGTATGACATCACAAGGTAGTGCTTACGCTAAGATGTGAACAGCTTTTGGGGAAGCACTTATGACGTGTCACTAGATCTACAATGCTTGAAGTCATTCGTCCCACTAACTTTGTAAATATATATGTCATGAAGCGTGGGAACGTACTTGGATATGTGCAAATAAAAAGATACAGAAATAAGGATATGCATAGATTATAGAAGACGTGGGACACAGTTCTACTGTCTGTGCGATGAGAAGAAACATGAAGAGTCAAATCCAGGAATGTAACATCTAGATATTTCAAAACAATCATGGGTCTTGTGCTGCGTATATTGAGATCTGTTTCCCTTCATTGCACTGCCAGATATGACTGGGAGCTAGTTGGCGTCCTGCAGACAACCTACCATTACTAGCCAATGGCTTTGCATTGCACTGTTCTTTCCTGCTCCCTTATAAAAAGTCTACTCTCCTTATTCATTACATGTCTTCTTCTATATCCGATCCTTGCTCACTTCAGGCCATTGGCTGCCTCAATATCCGCTCCAAGGTTTACTGTTCCCCCTGTCGACAGTCAAAATGTAAGGGAAGAAGATTTGCTGACAATGTGGTACAAACCTCAAGTACAACTTTGAGTGACAACATCAACTAAACTACAATTGTAGGTACACATCAACAATGCCAACAAAACTTTAGTCCATCAGCATATGAAAAGCAGCAGGCAACATAAAACATTCAATAACAGACATATGCACATGCAAAGCAGCACACTTTAAGAAGCGCGATTTTGTAGAGTTCAGTAAAGCCCAAAACATTCGTGGCATGAAACTTTTGCGAATTGGAGCTGACGGCCATTTTTTGCGGCATGAAACTTTTGCAAATAACCACATGCATTCAATGCACTGTGTGGACAAGAACTTTTGCGGGCATTTTAATTTCGTTGATCTTGCCTCCTCGTTAAATTTGTGAAAGTTTCTGATTCACAGCATGTAATCCAATCTACATTATATCACGTGTCAATACAACTTTGGAAACTGATATAAATGCCATGCAATCACAGCAAACATCACTTGATCTGTGGAGAGATAGGGAGATCCAGCTGCACTGATGTTACAGACAGACAGACAGACAGACAGCAAACCAGACAGGCAGACAAAGACAGCCAGACAGAGGGACGCATAGAAACACAAACACACAGACACATGCACACATACACAAATGAGCACCAGTAACAGATAGCATTGTTTCTTGTTCTTGCTCTTAACACAAGCCTGTACAGACTGAAACACTTGATATCACAATAATCGAGGTTGTAAATATGAACCTCATCTTTCAAATTACGCTTGCTATCACTTTGAAAAGTGAGTATTTCGTAACTTCTTGCTTCTAAACCTACACTATATCCAGCAAAAAGAGACAGCGATCGTCTCTGCTTTCGAACATTGCATGGCATGCCACGATCAAAGCATTATCCTCAGACTCTCCATGCCCTGTGTTGGGAGACTCAATCTCCCGGCAGTCCTCACCCTGTGAGCTAGCTACACCTCAGGACGTACCTGGGCCGGCCTTCTCTCGGTCAATCTGGATGGTCACTTGCTGCTGGCTGCTCATGGACTGGTAGTTGGCTCCGGTTCGAATGCTGCCATGGAGGTCACCATTTCCTGTGCGGCAGTACCCAAACAGCGCGACACAGATTATTAATTTATTTATTTCATACACACTCTGGCCAGAATTCATAAAGAAAATTTTTGAATGTGTTTAAATGTGTATGAAACAACTGGAATGCCACCAAGACATCCAATAATGAATGCATGCTGATGTGCAAGGAAAGTCTATAATGTTTATGTTTTTGTTGTTGTTGTTGTTTTTTTTTATTGTTTGTTTGTTTTTAAAACTATGTAAATCCAAGCTGACTCCATGGACTACTAGAATATCCAAACCATGGATAAAATCTACACTACCTCTCTGAATAACGGCCGTCGTGTTTTCAGCCTTTTTATTTACATTCTAAATTCATCACCTTCTTGTCAATGCATCATTGTGACATCTCAAAAAACAAAAAAGAAGAAAATCTCATAGATAGATGACAAAGACTACATGAGACTGGAGAATATTATTTTCATTTGATTTTTACTTCAAATGATTCAGCAGTTTAGTAGTAAAATCTGGACCCTCCTCTACATTAGCATCCACAAATTTACTAATTTGTACAGCTATATGTTATTCTTTTGACAACATACCGACAATTTGGGCAAATATGGTATGATGGATGAATAAAATTTTTTTTTTGTAACCAGAGTAGGAATGCCATAATTCAAAACATGTGATAATACTGTATGAATATGCAAATAGCATGTGCAGACGTCATTTAGTCGACGAAAAAGATCCACCTCGAGGTACTCCTTGCTTTCATCTGATACATAATTCCCACTGCAGAAATAACTGTTAATCCAAGGCAATTAAAGCTCTGCTTATATGAAGATTACTGTACACTTTCCTGCTGTTTTCTTTGCTTTAATACAGGAATGACACTTCTATGGGGCTTCAAGGCAGTCAGTGGACCCATTATTCAACAAACTCCCCAGCTGTCTCATATAAAGTACATGGTAAAAGGTGCGTAGAAACTAATCAAAACAAAGCACAGCCACTGTGTGAAGTAAGCGCACTCCATCCTCCCAAACTTAGGTACTGGTTTCCACGCCAACAGGCGGGGGATCAACTCACCACTGGCATCCTCCTCCTGCCCACTCAACACATCGCTGTCGATACCGGCATCAAGGAGGCGGTCGGAGTCATCATCCCTGCACTGGACTGTGTACACCACACCGTCTCCCTTGCTGCGGTTCACACGAAGAGGATGGCATGAACAGGGATACAAAATGCACTTGTAAAGCAGTATTTCACACAATGTATATTTCTAAAGCTAAAACTTCAAAGAGTGGTCGGATGTCAATGTTTATAACCAGACTGATATCAAAATGATGATCATCTACACACAAAACTGTCTTGTAGTCTACCCCTGGCAAATGTCTGATCTTTACCAAAAGACTACAAAATAGAGTGTTATCATCAAAATGCCTCTCCTCGCACAGGACTAAAAATGCATGAAGAGTTTCGCGTGTTTTTAATTCCGTAGAACCAAGACATCAACTACTGCAACATGTGGCAAGCAAAAATATTCGCATGCTTTTATTTTTGTGCTAGTTCCTGGTAGCGCGAAATGCGCAAAAAATTCCACTTTTACAGTATATGTTTCAATCTTAAAAAAGGAAACAAGTGCCATGCCTGAATGAAAGGAATATTCTTAAATGCAATTTTAGAATTAGACCTCATCCCCTATCTTAAGATACCTTTCAATAGTGTCAAAGGTGAATGGACTGAAAATACTGATTCAGGAAATATTGTTGGTATTACCACAATTGACCCCCGCCCCCATAAAAAAACCCACAACCTTAAACCAATCATACATTCATACACGGAAAAAAGGATACAGTACGCCACATCCTGATAGGGGTACTGGAAATGTCTGGTTTGCTGCATACATCCCAAGGTATTTGATAATTCCTATATAAATGGCTATGAATCAGATAGGTCTACTACCTGTGCCACACCAAGATATCCCTGAGAACTTCTTCTTCATCATTAAACTTGCCTTCTGCAAGACAGCCCAGTAATACACCACTACATGCAGATTTTGCTTTTCCACAGATCCTGAAGATGTTAGTCAAAAACCCCAAAACAAACTTGGTGAAGACCTTCTGTATTTCTTGTGCAAGCTAACAGAGAAGAGGATATTCGCTTTACTATTGAAAAAAAAAAAAATGAACTGAAATTCCTTGGCACACCACATCTGAACAATACAGTGTACCTCACACTGAATGTGTCGAGTATGTGTTTTACCTTACACTCACATACTACCATGTAACTTTTCACTGTTATTCATCTATGCAGTTCCCTCTTTACACCAGCTATGCTGTTCAGTATGTTCCATCCAAACTTGTGAACTTTACATCTATAAATAAATGAACATAGAAAACGCAAATTTCTCTCCTCAGCACAGCAACACATTTTTTTTTTTTACAGTTCTATTTTTCATGAATATACATTTTTGTTTATGTTTTTGTTTTGTTTTTGCTTGTTTGTTTTTTGTTGCAAGTTGGATGAGGATCAATGGAATACCTGCACATATTTCCTGGTTCAATTTGATGCTTGTGAAAAGAACTTCATCATGTCTCACCTTGTGAAGATTGGCAAGAGCCAGTACCTCTTCCTGGTCCCAAAGATATCTTTGAAGTTTTCGCTGAAACTGCCATGACTAAATCCCTCTTTGTCCGGTCCATGGCGGAATATTGGTGCCCGGAAAGATTCTTAAAATGAGAACAAATGGTCGGGTGTCAGGAAAATCACTACCAACTCTCCTGAATTTGCCTCCACTCTTGTGATTTGACATGCTTATATAATCAACATCACCTGCACATTCCATTCAGCCCCATGAAATTTGCAATTGCCAGTTATCAGTGAACATGCACCATGCCAAAAAATATAACATTCGCCAAGATTCCCATCCACACCATTAGAATAATTTGTCAGCTATCTTGTTACAGAACGTAGGTATATCGAGGGGCGCATTATTCCTAAACTGGTGTTACAGTAAATGAAAAATATCACATGCAGCAGTCTTATCGGTTCAAAGAAAAATGATTATCATCTATAATCTATACAACACTCATTTAAAGAAAAAAAGAACCAATTTGAATCAATTCCTGATAATTTCAGCTAACAGTAATCAAACTGCAGTAATCACACTATCAGCAAATCTCTGTTCATATTTCTTACCACACTTCAATGAGAATGAAGAAGAAGGTGTTTTTACTCATGCCAGGGGAATGAACTTTCCATTTTAAGGCTTTCTACTATTCAGGATCGCAAATGAAACTAATACTAGTCTAAAAAAAAACACAATTTGTACTACACTCAGCCATGCAAATATTCTTTGGGACACATGACTTCAAAATGAATGACAAATAGAGGTTCATAAAATAATTTAACAGGGCACAGGACAGCATATGAACAATGTTCCATGATGATGCAACGTCACATTAACGGAAAAGCAAAGTTACCACTAATCCCTGTTTTACTCCATGGTAAAAAAAATTTTGGTGCCAGAGACATACCCAAAGTACTCTGTAGGCATATGAGTTTCATATCTTTGTTGTTGTTGTTGTTGTTTTGTTATTGCTGTTCACTGTTTTTCAGGGTACGTGTAGAAAGTTGAATTTCTCTGAGAATATACAGCATATTGACATTGCTGTCAGCAGTGAACTTTCATGCATATTAAAGGCTTTGATCTCTTTGGCAGAGAGGTCCATATATTCATTAGTATTTCTCATGGCTTTGAAATATTATTTTTTGCTACGGCTTATCCTACCCACTGAAAAAAAAAAATGCACTGAAAGTAATAAATCTATGATGTATCATAAAACGCCTGAAGAGATCCTTGTCATCTGATTGGCTGTTTGACATTGATCATTCGGCCAATTTCACTATGACATCATCATCCGTGCAATTGTGGCTCCATTTACCATGCAATTTTGGATCCATACGATTTGCTCCATTGCACGCACGCCGAGAGCCCGGTACACTAAGCGTATAAGATGCTTGCGTTTGCAGTGCGTTATGCGACAGCGCGCTAGCGTACAGCCCTCAGTGAGCACTCTCTTGATCTCAGATTCTCTCTTGTTTCTAAAATAGTTAATAAAACATTAGATAACAAGGATCTATTTTCAGGCGTTATGTAAAACAAATAATAAATGCTTTTCATTCATGCAATGGACAGAGTATTTCATTCGGTGAAAGATGAAATCTTTGATCCATTCAACGAGGTGCAGCCGAGTTGAATGGGTCATTTCATCTTTCACCTCGTGAAATATTCTGTCCATTGTACTCATAAACATTCATTATTTGTATAACATTTGACAATAACGATTTCTATTCACATTTGCAAAATGAAAACTTATGTGTTTGATTTAATTATTCTCTTTAGTGATTCATTTATTCTTGCAATAGAAACATGTTTTCTTCTGTACATTAAGGATTGATGTAAGCTACACATTGATCTCCTTCAGTATCTGCCATAAAACAACATAGCTATACTTTTGTCATGTGATTCTTTGACTTACGAATTTAGGCACTGAAACTGAGAGAGAAGACAATGTTGAAATTGTTGGATAATATCAAGCATCAGTAAACATAAAAAGTACATATCTTATCCTTTTGTCAACAGATACTGAAATTAAAAAAAAAACCCAAATGATCATGTGAGTGTTTTCAAACATTGTTTGTGTTATTGGAAAAGTTCTACTGCTACTAGTAAGAATGAAAAAACTATAAGCTAGTATTCTGTGTCTAAGTGCATGGTTATGATACAGCAAATCATATTCAGAGAAGTAAATTAAGTTTCCTTGTCAATGATGGATGTTGAAAATTGTCTTAGTTTTATAAGTTACAGCTCAAGCTGATAAAATCTAAGCTTTCTGTTACCAGTATTTGCATATCAATAAGGATTTCTTTTCCTATTCTTGCAATATTTGGACAGGGGTCATATTCCATTCTGTTTCTGGCTTTATAATGCAATCAATACATATTACAACCAATCAAATTGGAGTTCATCATGTGTGATGTCCCTGCAAGTAAGACATCTATTTTGTATAAGTTTTACAGGAAACACACCATAGCAACTTTGGCAACAACTTTAATTTTTTTGAAAAATATTAAGTATATATACTAAGTCAGGTACAATTTCCTTTCTTCTCTTCATGTTCAGGAGATTTAACTTGTATGAAATGCTCATTATCAGATTACTTCATGTAATGACTCTGGGCTCTTTCTCCACTCAAACAAGTCCCACCCCAAGGCCCCACCCAAAAGGCCCCACCCACCACTGAAGCTTACCCAGGGTGCTGCGGTTGACGAGACTGAGATGGGTGTGCATACAGCAGAGAATAGAGGTGCTAATACCAAACATGACCGCTGCAAAGAACAGGAAGAGGATGTGGAATCGCCCACTCTTGTTTTGCAAGCCGCCCTGGGTGGGTTGACCGGAGCGGAACATGGGCAGTTGATGCACAACGAGCAGTGTGGGCGGGGCCGGGCAGGAGAAGGGGTGTACTCATTTACAAAGGAGGGGTTTGTTGTTGTTGTTGTTGTTGTTTTAGAGATTCAGATTAGATGGCATGGCAATGAGTAATTTATTAGTGTGTAAAACAAAGTGGTGTGGTCATCATTATTATCATGAAGATTTAAAAAAAGAGGATTTATAACAATCGGATGAAGAAGTAAAACAAGATGAGGAATTGAGCGAGGAACTCAAGAAAATAATAGAATAAGAGCAGGGATGAGCAACAGAAATCAGACAAATTAATGACAGATTTTAGACGAGATGATGTTCAAGACGAAGAAACATGAGGAGGAATTTGAAGGATGGCAGAGCAGATGATGGATGGATGAAACAAAGCTTGGAGAGAGGTAGAAGTGTATGGGATTTTAAAGCCACGTGCAGGGCATTTTGGTTTATTTAAGTGGACAGCAAGGCACCCGATAAGAGCATGTTCAGGGGACAGAGAGAGGGGGGGAAAACAAAAATAAAGGGAAATACATAATGATTAGTGCAAAGAACCAACACCCTTGTTGGATAATTGAGTGGCATCCATCTTGGCTCCTTCCCTTGCCGACACGAAGCCAAATTTTATATTCCACGAAATTGTTTGACTACCTAAATTCTGGTTTAAAGTCTAAAAAGATAACCATACACCACAGTTTGTGTCATTTCTTCTCAATGCTAAGTAGTATCATTGTTGGCACTCTTTCAGACATGGTCATGCTACAAAGCTTCTTGTTCTTGCCCGTTCGAGCCTGGCTGGAAGGAGGGAACCAGGAAGGATCTCACCCAGATGAAGACTTATCTCAACATTTGCACCCTAAGACCGACTCCTCAGAGCCATCATACCTAGTGTTGACTGATTTTGTGAGACGAGGCGGCTGTGCACGCAGAACAGCGCCAGAACACTGAGCGCAAACACGGCCGACAACAGAAAGAGAAACATGATTTGGAATCCGGACGAACCCTGCCCAGTTATGTCCTGTCAATTCAAAATACGGCAATGCCCAGAATTATATATTTCAATAGCACAGAATCCTACGTACATTCATATCGCAGGGTGGTCTTTTGACTTTCAATCACCTAAGAAACTTTGCTGTCTGTTTGACCTACTGTAATCTGGAGGTATCCTCAACGAATCGGGTCAAAATATTCCTTCATCACCCTCTCAATTTTCAGAACACACATTGTCTAAAATCTGCTTCACTGTATCCTCATATTCTACATTTCAATCAATTACAATTCTACATCATTTCATGCCTGGCTTTAATGTGTGCACCATTACACAATTCCTCACAGAGTTTCATCAAATTTCTCATGATGTAGACTCCACAACAAAACGATAACATGGATTCCATTGCAGATCTTTTTATTTGATAATCCATCAATCTTCAGTGCTCTCATATGAAAAGATTTGTAATGAATTACCAAAGAAACATCAAAACAACCCTTGATCTAAACCTCTCCACCAAAGTCTACTCTTAAATGCCAAAGTTTGGCATTCTCTCCTACACCATTTAATCAAACAAAGAATTCATGAAGGTATTTCACAGGAGCACACATCAAAGATTGTGCCAATCTTAATTGCTCATGATCTAGAAAATTAGAGAGTGTCCTAATTTCTCGCCAAGTGAAAACATTAACATGGTTTAATCATACACATTAAGAAAAGTCAGGCTACTCACCGACCAAAACTGGATGAAATATGGTAGAACAGTTAGGGCAACATAGGTACAATAGAGGACTGAATAGAGCAGGAAGAGAACAAAGAATTTGTAGTTGGAGTAGCCGACGCAATTGTTGACCCACGGACAGTGATGGTCCATCTTCAGAATGCATCTGCAGGCGGGATTCAGAAGACAGCAAACAGTGAGGACTCTAGTACTTGTTTTTGCATGGCAGGTAAAAATCAAATCATATCAAACTGAACTCAAAAAGAAAAACCAAAAGCTTAAGAAAGTCATGACTACGTTTTAAATACATGAATCAATCCTGTCTGATAGGAACGAAAAGAAGGCCAGTTTGGTGGTGACATTACGTCAGCACCTGTAAACTACCACTTATCAGTAAGGTATAGACAAAAAAAAAAATTTCTTAAAAGCATACTTTACTGCCTCATGGCAGGCATTCATTCATACGCAACACATCATATCTGATGAGGAGAGTCATTTACACATTTCTTTTGGGAAAATAGACTTTATTACATTTCCTACAAAAACTAATGGGCAAAGGTGCAGTGGAGGGGGGGGGGGGAGGTTTCCATATGACATCACAGTCATGATGACGTCAGTCAGTTTAAAGCTCCCATGTAAAATCATAATGACGAAAGCCATAAACACACTGATGGTTAAACATTCTGCATAACAAGTCTGAGTCTGCTCCAAAAATCAACTTGTAGTGCACCTACAAGGGTGCAATAATGTAACATGGTATTATGCTGAAGGAAAGCCATTTCAAAATCCTGACATATGTCAGGTGCTTATCCTTATTCCAAGCTTGATAAGAAAACAATTTTCTTTTCCCCTTCAAAAATGCAAATTTACCTGCAGTATGCAACACTTGATTCCATATCAGAGTTTAGTATCACTGAATTTATAAACCATTCATTGTGTGACCACAAAGAAATTTACATTTCCAACAGCACACAAATTATTTTGTTGTTGTTATTTTGTTTTGCTTTTTTGCCATGTTTGTTCACTTGTTTTAAAAAACCTGCTGAGGAAGAATTGTGATACTGGTAAGGTGTAACTATAAGGCAACTTCAATCTAATTGTATGTTGAAACACAGGTATTATACAAGCATGGTTTTACTAAGAAAGACAAAATAAGCTTATCTTACTTGTTACAAACGGAGCAATGGTGGCACCGGTCGGGTTTGATTGCCTTGCAAACATTGCAAAACCGTATACCTGCAAAGCAACAAAAATAAAGTAATTGATATTCACTCAGTACAAAGTAATATCATTAACATCCTCACAAAGAATCATACATTGACCTTCATATTTTCGCAAACAACCGCTCATAGCTATTATACATTGTACGCTGATTGTACGTACTGTAAGTCTGTGTAGTACTTATATCATAACAAAATACACATATATACTTGATGCTAGGACCAACAATTAAATATCCCTATGCATCCAAAATACTATAATCTACATCCTCACACACACACTGGCATGTTCTCATATCCATACACATCCAAAATACTACAATTTACATCGTCACACACAATGGAATGTTCTCATTTTCGTAGCTGCCATTATAATCATCTACTGTCTTCTCTGATATATCATCAGTCAAATTGTATCATAGTAACTACACTCATCATTTCCCAATACACATGGCTCTGGGACTATGCGGTGAAATAGACATTTGTTAAAAAAACAATAACTGAATCCTGAAGCCATTACACAGTTTTTTTCCCCTTATAATTACAAAGAAAAAGAGCAATTGACATCAGTGACAAGGTTACACTGCTGAGAAATCTCCATAAAAAGAAAGAAGGAAAACACATAAAACAATATGACTGCCATGAAATCATTTCACCCTGACCTCCACCATACGTCCTTGTGTGGACAGGTAACCTCTTCTCCCGACATATGTAGCGCAGGACTTCTACTTGGTGCTCTGTGCGGTCTTCACTCTCAAAGCGCTGCAGCTCTGCGCTACTCAGGAAGAACTAGCATACATAAGGAGAGAGAGAGGGAGAGAGTCAGATACATTCAACAATGTGATGGTAACCGAGAGACAGGCATACAGGCAAATAAACTTACGGCAAAATAATCTTTTTCCAGGAAAGGGAGTGGCAGTTTTGTATATCACTGAAAAAAAACAACCCTACAATATCCTTAGTAATTTTATGTACAAACTAATAATGAAAGAATTATGAAGTGATGACACCATTCCTTCATCTTGGTTGATGAAAATATATGAGATCTTGAAATCTCATCCCTTTTTCTCACATCTGTCTTTTAATTTTTACTGTTCTATTCATTTCAGTTTATTTTATTCCATCAGGGTCAACTAAAGATATTCAGTGATATCTCACTTTAAAAATTTGTGACCTTATATGAACATATGATTTGATTGATAATGGTACATGTACTCTAAAAATAGAAATACAGTTGTGCTGATTCAATATACCGGCAAGTTGCAGTAGGAAACTTACACACTGGGGTACAATGGAAAGAGGTTGAAATAATGCAAACAGCAATGTAGAAATGTCCAAATAGCAAGAAGAAAAGACAGAGTCAAAACTGAGTGGCACATACATTGTTAAGATTGAATCTCCAACAAGAATATTTTTGTAAACATGTCCAGTTAAATGAGCCACCATACACACACTACAAGCACAGTAATTGCAGAAGATAGATGTGATGCAATTATACATTTTTGGATCAAGTATTTACATGTAACTTCCTACTACTGTATGTGCTCATCATGCTGCTGGTACACATAAACTATATTCTCAAACTTACTTTCATAACTGATTTTTCTAAATATGCTGGCAGTACCAGGTCAAAAACATGGCTGTCATTAAAAGCATGTCTTTTAACCCATTGAGGAAGGGCTGATTTTGCTATAACACGCATTTCCCATCTGAGACACCTGCCTGAGTACACTAAGGACTCGTCCTCAATGGGTTAAACTGCATCAAGAACTTTCATATTAGGCTAATACATGTAAAAACAATTGTAGGAACAAAAGACATAGTAATACATTTTTGCATTAAACAGCTTGAACGTACACCCTGTAATTGTCAAATATCTAATATAATACAGTAGAGAGAATATCATCAAGGTTAAAATAACAACGTTTGATCATGATGGACTGCAAATATTTAAACTAAGAAGACATTTCACGACTGAGGATGTTATATTGAATTCTTCCTGATCAAAACTTTCCGTGCAGCAGCATCGAAACATAACATGGGTCTTTACTAAATTTGATCACTGGATCTGCAATAGTAGCAAGCAAAGCACTGTGCTTTGCTATGAAAATGGTTACATCAGTTCCTGTTTTGTTTCATATCATTTTTTTTTAGCCTTTTTCGCAGGACATGAGTCATGCCAAATACCAAAAAAATATAATGCCATGCCCTCTGTTACTAGGATACAAGACAAAAAAAAAAAGAAAATCAAACATCTGATAGTTATGGTGTAGCTCACATAAACACATATAAATCATACTGGTGACCAAAAACTGGGAAATTGATGGCTGTGGTGGGTTCATAACTTGTCACAGTGTTTTCAGACAGTTGGTCATCAAATTTTTAAATGCAATGCACATAGTAAGTATATAGAATGGATAGCGATGTATTGATTTTTACTGGCCCCACATTGCTTCACTGGTGATAGACACAGTATACATGTGTTATTGCACGTACTTGTCGCACAGAGTTCGCATGCTTCCCAAGCGTTTGCACACTTAGCAAGCATTCACGCACTTAGCTATAGATGGCTTGCCATACGTGCAAGATCAGTAAAAATGAAAAATTAAAATTGTCTTACTCTTTCAGGAATGGTTCCAACAGGAGCAAAGATAGTTTGCCAGTATGACCAAGCGAACATCACCAGGAACATGTGGTAGAACAGGAGGTAAAATACTGTGAAAAAAAAGAGAAAATACAAACAATTAATTCTTATCAATATCAAGTATCTTTAAATATTTCTGTGAGACTATTTACCACAAAAGCAAAAGAAAATCACCACACATAGAATACATTGTAAATCTTACTCTAGGTATTGTATTCTTCAAAGTCTATTGTTTCAAAATGATACATTACTTTGAATATCCCACTGAATTTCACAAATCCTACTACAGACTGAAGTGACAGGGAAGCCAGTACACAAGATAGACAGTGTTCAGAAAATTGACAGGGAAGCCAGTACACAAGATAGACAGTGTTCAGAAAATTGGCTTTGAAGTTTTGTGGTGTTTAGATGACGTAAAGCATGAAGGAGATTTTGCATAACATAACACATACATTAATGTGTCAATTCAGAACACCAAATGTAACATGCTCAGGAGAACTAAAAGTCAACTTTGTTATTACATCTTTAGACTCTGACACTCACACAGGAGGTAGTTACTGTATCATTTATCAAACTGTCTACTACTATTAAACAAATACCAAATTTCTAATACATACTTGTACGTAGCAAAGTCATTGTAGTATATATATGCTGCTTTTTTTTTCCAACTGGAAATACATGTACCTTTGACTTCAATATGATAACATGCTGTCTTGTCATATGTATAAACTTAAATAACACAGAGTCAATCCAGTTTGGGTGTAAAGTCCTCCCTCCAGTTACCCAGGAAGTGAAATTGAAAGCATTTTCTTGGTCTGTCGTCCCAAGTCCATGGATACTCCGGGACTGTGTGACCCATTGTCATGTGACCAGAAGTTTTCTCATCAGCATGAATTCATTAATCCATCAAAACTTAAACCTAGCTGTAAAGTTAGCAAGCCCATTCAGGAGTGGCAATTTGCCACAGTCCAATAGGGAGGCTAAGGTGACAATGGGGATAGCATGGACATTACTAGGTAATCTCTATTCATTGTCAATTAGAAGAAACCCAAACCCAAAGAGAAATGTGGATTGAGTGAAAGCAGCAACATTAGTAAAACACATCAGTGAAAGTTTGAGGAAAATCAAATAATCGATGCAAAAGTTATCCATTTTTAAAGTTTTGGTGTTGGAACCGCTGGATGAGAAGACTACTAGAGGTTATGACGTACAGGACAACAATCTAAAGAAAATATAACAAAAATTCCACAAAAATTCACTTTTCTAGCATAATAAAAGAGCACCTGACTAACCACTTTCAGAAAGCAGGGGAAATACAAATGTAATTGCTACCCTTAACAGTGTCAGTATCAAGTTGATGGAATGTGTAATTTTTATGAAAAATGAATTTTAGTGGAATTTCCTTTAAATATTTTCTTTATATTGTCGTCCACACATGTCATAATCTCTAGTAGTCTCCTTATTCAGCGGTTCTAACACCAAAACCTTAACAAATTCATAACTTTTGCATCCATTGTCCAATTTTCCTCAAACTTTCAATGACAATGTGTTCTACTAATGTTGAGCACTGCTTTTACGGTACTCAATCCAAATTTCTCTTTGGGTTTGGGTTCCCTTTAAGCTTCCAGACATCTGTGCCATTCACAACCAAAGCACTCAGGTGTGCATGCCAAGCGGCAACCGAAGCACAGCAAGGGTTAAAAGTTCTGTGTCTGCATTTGTGTGCCAGCAGCAGGCAAAGAATGTCTACTTATGCATGCTCTCCTGCCTGACACACAACACCTTACCCTCAAGCGGTGGCTTAGTACCAGTGTGCTACATACAATCATGGACCTACAAGGTCCATGATACAATCCATGCTGCTTTCTTACTGGATTCACACCTGAGTTATGCCAAGAGCTAACAAGACCTTCCCTAGCAAAGCAAAATCCCTGGGATTTCTTTTATAGTGATTTATATTTCATTTGTCTAAAGTGGACTAACAACTATAGCTTCATGTCAGATGACCTCAGAACCTAAAATTGACTATTGTAAGTACCGGTATAGGAGATGATCATTGAGTTTAAATATCTTTGATATCTTACAAAAGTGGTTTCTATGACGAAATGTGAAAGGGGGGGGGGGAACAATGTGACATTTTCTTGCACTAAAATCAGTTTCACTTCCAATACCACATTGTCAACTCAAAGTAAACAAAACAAATGGAATAAGAAAACTCACAGGCCTACAGATTTAGCCAATGGTTCATATCTCTATCTCTTTTGAGAATCTTGACCAGAAAGTAGTTGATCAGCGATCAGGTTTAGAAAGTTGTCATTTGACTGAAACTACAGTCTAAAATAATCAAAACATGCAATAAATTAAATCACATGTCTAGAACAATGGATATTACACTGTAGACAGAAATCATCATTTTCATCATATATTTTAGATTGTGAAAAGTATGAAGTGCTACATAAAAGAAGATTTCATTTGCATTTTCTGGGGTAAAGAAGGAGATTAATTCAAATTGCTGCATGTTACATGCATTACAGGCCAATTCTGAAATAACCAACATGTACAATGGTGTGTCATAAAACTATACAGAAGATAAATTGCACAATGCTTGGTGAAACTGTTCATTGGAAAGAAGCCAAATGACAATAGGAAATTCATCCACATGATCTTAAATGGAAGTTTCCATCTAAAGTCATCCTACAGTACACCAGCCATAGTTTTCTATTTAACCAACTGACATGCATCCTGTGTTTACATAATGTTGACCTTTGTTGCATGAAATTTCACACAAACTGTACTCAATAGCAGATGTGCTAATACATGTAGATGCCTCACCATTCCTGGTGTACAAAGGTATTGTAGTCATAAATCTTGCAGATCGACATCATCATATGGTGTACATACATTTTATGAAGGAGATACTGATTACAGAAAAATGAATCTCACACTAGGCTATGACAATTCAAATGTACATGATCTGTGTACAAATGTATGTCATATTGTTTGTGCATAAAGTGTGTGTTGTTTGTTTCATTTCCCCTCAAAGAAGATGGCTGGATAGCCCATATTCAGCTGCAATGGCTGGTCTTCCATGGGGTCAGGTTGGATGTGTTGGTTGTGATTGTGTGTGTGTGTGTGTGTGTGTGTGTGTGTGTGTGTGTGTGCATGTGTGTGAGAGAGAGAAAGAAGATAATATGTGTGTGCTTGTGTGTGAGTATGTGTGTGCATTTGGTATAGCTAAAATGCCATTAGAAAGTACAAAGTAATTCAGATATTGATTCTGGTATATTTAGTGGAAACTTATGTTAAGTTAATTATTTTTTGAACTAGGCCAATTTCAGTGAACTTTGCTTTGTACAAAATCAGTAGAAGAAAACCCAAAACAAATTATTTTGGTGATACTGTTTTTGCAACAAGTCAGATGAAAATTACAATTTTAAAGGATCTTTGAGGGAGTTTAAAACATGGACTGGAGCAGGAGGTACCCCTTGCACAATACAATGTTGCTGGTAACAACTTTGCAGAAGATATCAACATTACATACTGGTAAGCTAAATACACTGAAGTTACTCAAACTGTGTGGTACTTCTGTTCAACTCTGTCTGGACGTAATTCTGCATGACTTCTACAGGAAATCAAATTTACTGGACAAATCACCATATGTGATCACAAATTTTCATTTAATTGCATTTCCACAGATTTGCACCATGTGCAATACTAGCTCTGTAAGGAAAGTATACTATAAGATTCATAGTGGAATTAACATTGTATATGACCCTGTTAAATATGAACTATGTCTGCTTCGTAAAATCACAAAATCACAAGGGAACAATTTTCAGAAACTGAGTGACAAGCTGCAAAAGAAAAAAAAAAGATGGTCATTGATTGGTGGTTTGCTAAGCCATACTCAAAAGTCACTTTTAATTTTCACAACTTGTTATGACAGAGATTGGACTCCTAAACTTTACTATGATTACCAAATGTGCTGTTTGTACATATCATATCTTGGAAATCATACGTCGGAAAAAGCAAACTTATTTGCCCCTCTGGCCTCTGCAACAATAGAGATGGTTAATTTCTGTGTGTCAGGCCACTTCAATCTTTGACTTTGGAATTCTTGTGGTCCGAAATAAAAAGATACATGGAAAAAAAAAATCATTTCAAAGTTTAGCTGCCCAACCTGGCCACCAAGAGATAACCCTTAATTGAAAGTTTGGCTATCTGACATAATTTTCTAGTGGCACTGGGCCATCCAGCCACCAAACCACCGCTGATGTCGAGCCCTGTAAATACATTGTACATACACATTTTATATACATGTGACATATTTTTGAATGGACTCATCATGATTCTCATGCAGCTATACACAGATTACAAGAACTTTGAATTTACATGAAACTATTTATGAATACGCATATAACTCAAATACTTACCCATCTGTGCAAACTTGTCATCATGGGCAAGGGTAACTGGAAGAAAAAGCAACACGAGTAAAGAGTTATTGAACAATATGATTTCATGTAAAGAATAATATACATAATGCCAATGGAACAAGTTAACTCTTTTGCTATACAAAACTGCACATACTAAGCAATTATTCAATCTCAAAACAAGTAAAAAAGAAGACATATTTTACAGTTCAAAAGTAGATCACTGTCATACTTGACAAACCTAAATGGTGAAAGTTTGTAGTGTGGCTATAGGGAAACATAGTTCTGATGATTAAAGTTGTTAGCACATCTTTCTCAAAAACATTCCAAATGGCAAGGGGCAAGGTGGCAATGCAATGGGAACCAAGCATGCAAAACACATGGTGACCTTCAAGAGAACATACTGTAGGCGGCCAGTATGATTTACTTGAATGTATATCCCGACTTCCCATTGGCAAAATTTGATAGTTGAATTGTCTCATTATCAAATAGACCTAGACCTACAGTAGAAAAAAAAAAATCAGGATGTAAGTTCTTGGATATTACCTCTTTATACTCATATCATCAGGAGTGGTAGACTACATCATGTATTCAATTTATTATGAACTATCTATAGTGTAACCATCTTGACCAATATCTAATAGTCTAATGTTGGCACCATGCATAAAAAGTCAGTTGAAAGTACATAGTCAATGCAATGGTACAACAGTACCAGCAGAACTAGATCTTCTACTTTAGTCACACCATTCTAGACTTCCATGTTCTACTTCGTTCAAAAGTTTGTCGGGGCAGTGATATATTCCACAGAGCTCACGATTACGTCACGGAACCCCCTCCAAAGGGAGGAGTACCGTTAAACTCATAGTTTTAAAAAAAAAAAGTTGTGTTAATTTTGTTATAAAACTTATGACACTACAGACAGATTAATGTTTACGTTCTCCTAGCTACTAGGCCTAACAGTAACAATATAAGTTTTTATAACATTAGATCGTAACAACACAATTCACAACAGTGACTTCTGGACTCTATTCAACCTTTCTTGGATATGGATCTACATGTAGCCGGCTAGCTATGCCTAACGTTGTTACGCTATGGCTCTGACCGAAAGATTGGTCTGTATGTGGTCGTCGTCGGGGAAATGTTCCGCGGAGACTGCGTCTGGCTTCACGGATCCCCTCCTTGTCTACGGAGGAGAGCGATAACGTCAAAAAAAATAAACGACTCCTCCGGACAGACGGATCTTTCTGTCTAACGTTAGCTATGGCTATGCTACCCTGCCCTGCCTGCCATAAATTGAAAGTTAATGCTTCAGTCTTCAGTCTTCTTTTAATCATTCAGTAGAACCCATCTAATTATAATTATATGCCATTCCACACCCCACAGGTCTGCCATGAATCATGATCATTCATAATCATGCCAGAATCTACATAACAGACGGACAAACAAACTCAAGGACAATGACACGGAATCCACACACACAGCATTCACAGCGTATCTGCTTGGGTGCTGTTCGCATAGATACAGTGTAGGCCTATGACACTGCAGGAACCATTCACTGAAGTTGACTCACGGACTCACTGCTGCAGATAAGATCCTGTATCATGTGAATGGGATAATATGAAATACGTACAACACAGGCAAATATCCACACCATATTTTGTATTGTTGCTTTGTATTTTGATAGGTATTACTACGATTGCCCAACTTACGTATACAGAGCTCCACAACATAAGCATAATACGACCAAGCAATCACTGCAGCAATGAAAACTACGGGAATCCACCCGACAATTTTCATGCAGGTTTGCAAGACACCCATCTTGTTTTGATGATTATACGGCTCCAATATTACATGTATAGCGGGTAGCCTCACTCGTTGATAGCTAGTCTAGCTAGCCGCTACATATAACGCACATAAAGTTCCATACTTCGTGCGTCCGCGTCCGCCAATGCGTATCCTTCCTTTCGTTTCGTACGGGCCAAACGCAAACGCGCGTACGTATGAAGCCTATCTGAAATACAGTTGTACCTGTAGTTATAGTTTAAAAAAAAAAAAAAATAATAAATTGTTACACAATACAATTTGTGCTGTTAATTACTAGTAAACGTTTAACTAATCACTGATCGTTACCCCTTGATAAGAGGACATAATAGTAGGGCAGATATGTAACAAAAATTGGTCGAAATGCTCACATCCGGCGGAAAGTATGAAATTTTGCATATAGGGGTATTTTTTTGAGTTGAGTTGAGTTTATTAACAACATACATACGAATATGATAACATGTTAACATGAAATTCCACAGTGTAAGATACAATAACATGAAATTTTTATGAGAATACAATGATTTTGTACAAGGTTCTTACAGCTTTGCAAGCATATATTTTACATACTTATATCTACCTTACATAAGAATACATGTGCTATAATACATTTAGTTTCGTTGTGATACATTTATCACTGAAAAAGCAAAGAGAATGAAATGAAGCGGACAAAATGACAATTTCTATTGTGTTCACACATGTCATTTTATATTTAGCAGGCAAAATGTTTCACTGAGCAGCGGCTGCAATTTCTTTCGTTCTGAAGCGATCGCCAATTGGATCAAAAGAAGGCGCCAACGGTTTCGAACATACGGGGGGGGGGGGCGCCAAAAAAATCAAACAAGATAAGAACAAAAGGTAAGGAAATATACAAATTTCGGCTCACTCGCTCGTACTAATTTAGAGTATTTCTTCAAGCCCTCAGTTTGTTGGTAAAAATCGTTATCTATAAGGCCGTCACTATATCTTGATTAGAATTGTAAGATTTGATAAGCAAAAAATGACAGTTCCATGTTTTGTAAGCTGAAATACAAAAATTTTCGGCTCGCTCGCTGCGCTCGCTCGCCAAAATTTATCAAAACAAAAAGGAGATAAGAACAAAACGTGATGATGACGCGGAAATATACAAATTTCGGCTCACTCGCTCGTACTAATTCAGAGTATTTTTTCAAGTCTTCAGTTTGTTGGTAAAAATTGTTATCTATAAGACCGTCACTATACATTGTATCTTGATTAGAATTGTAAGATTTGATAAGCAAAAAATGACAAGAGTTCCATGTTTTGTAAGCTGAAATACAAAAATTTTCGGCTCGCTCGCTGCGCTCGCTCGCCAAAATTTATCAAAACAAAAAGGAGATAAGAACAAAACCTGATGATGACGCGGAAATATACAAATTTCGGCTCACTCGCTCGTACTAACTCAGAGTATTTTTTCAAGTCTTCAGTTTGTTGGTAAAAATTGTTATCTATAAGACCGTCACTATACATTGTATCTTGATTAGAATTGTATAGATTTGATAAGCAAAAAATGACAAGAGTTCCATGTTTTGTAAGCTGAAATACAAAAATTTTCGGCTCGCTCGCTGCGCTCGCTCGCCAAAATTTATCAAAATTAAAAAGGAGATAAGAACAAAACGTGATGATGACGCGGAAATATACAAATTTCGGCTCACTCGCGCGTACATGGGGGGGGGGGCATTACATGAAGCAATTCGTCAGATATTTCGTCTGACAAACTGTTAAAAGCTACTGAAATCCTTGCTTCTGATTGGCTGAAAGCAAATTTTGTCCGACAAGTTGTCGGACAAAATGCTTCATGAAATGCCCCTCTGATTTAGAATATTTTTTAAAGTACTCAGTTTGTTGGTATAGATAAATCGTTATCTATAAGGCCGTCACTATCTTGATTAGAATTGTAAGATTTGGTAAGCAAAAAATGACAAGAATTCCATGTTTTGTCAGCTGAAATACACAAATTTTCGGCTCGCTCGCTGCGCTCGCTCACCAAAATTTATCAAAATTCATTACATTTAAATCACCCTCAAAAGACCCCTTTTAAGGGCTTGAAAAGCATATCATGTGGACTTTGCTTAAAGTCCCTACCGGGATGGGGTTGGGGTTGAACAATAGTCTTTTTCAGAAATTAGGGGCGCAATTTTTAAGTATGTAATGTAGACATATATGCATAGACAGAGGTTCTGAAAAAGAATAATCGAAAAAAAAATAGAAAAACAGAAGATAATGTTGTTAAAGGGGGAACCAAAAGTTAGCACAAGTGCTAGTCGAGAATGGTTCTCCCATCATAGCTACATGTATATTTAAGCTGCTTATTGCAAGGTCTACTCTTTTAAAGTAACTGTACTATAGAAGTACATTAAACTGAACATTGAAATTTCTTTTCTTCACTAAACTTCTTTTAACAAGTGATTTTTTAGGTGTCTTCGAAATGAAGATCTTGTTCTTTCCTCTTGAACATTTTTGGGCAAACTATTCCAAAACTTTGATCCGACAAAAGATATGGAAAATGTACCATGTGTCGTTTTACATTTCGGGAGTCTAAGCATGGAATGATCTTTGCCTCTAGTCCTGTATGCATGATTCATTGGCTCATAATATTGCGTTACAGAATGTGGTAAATGTCCCTTGCGTAGATCATATACAAAGGTTGACACTGCAAGCTTATGCAGGTCAAAAACATCTAACACTCCTAGACTGGTGAATAATGGCCTAGAACCTGTTCATAAGGGGGAAAATGTAATTGCTCTCACGGCCATTTTTTGCGCTAAAAATATACAATTTAAGTGGCTTCTGTAGGTACTTCCCCATATTTCAATTCCATAAAGTATACGTGATTGTATAAAGAATTTATATAAAAGCATGAGAAACATGCCTTGGAACAAAGTATCTTAACTTGAAGATTAAGCCAATTTTGCGCCTAATGCATTTGTTGATACATTTAATCTGATCCTTCCACATCAAGGTCTCATCAATTTGGATACCTACAAAAGATGCTACATTTACTCTTTCTATAACCGTTTCAGAGACTGTTAACACACCTTTAACTGCAATTGGTTGTCTTGGTCCTTTAATAATCATATAATTTGTTTTCTTCAAGTTAATAGTTAATTTATTCACAATACACCATTTCTGTACCTCATTCAATTTTCCATTTACATCATTCATATCAATATGTTTTGTACCTTTGGGAAATGTATGAAAAATATTTGAATCGTCAGCGAATAGTCTGAACTGAAAATAGTTACCTGAGCTAGGTAAGTCATTGATGTATAACAGAAACAGTGTGGGTCCTAGCACTGATCCTTGTGGTACTCCACATGTGATCGTTCTACTACTGGATACTTCATTCTTGTAGCACAATACCTGCGATCGGTTTGAGAGGTAATTTTGGAACCACTGCAACACAATGCCTCTTATGCCATAATATTCTAATTTCGCTGAAAGGATGCGATGATTGATTGTGTCAAACGCCTTTTTGAAATCTATAAATATACCAAGGGTTATTTCACCTTTATCATTTGAATGTATTAATGTATTAACCAAATTGATTAATGATAATTTTGTACTGTATTTCTTACGAAATCCATACTGGTGTCTGTACAAAATTTTAGTGGACTCTAAAAAGTCCATTAGACGACCATTGACTAATTTCTCAAAAATTTTTGCAATTACTGGTAGAACCGAAATAGGTCTGTAATTACCTGGGTCATCTTTCGAACCTTTCTTGAACAAAGGCGTCACTTTTGCAATCTTAAGTGCATCTGGGAATTGGCCCATTTCCAATGACAAATTAAAGATATAAGTCAATGGGGAAACAATGGTGCTGCGTCCTTGATCAATCTTATTGACAAATTATCATAACCATGAGACTTTGTAGCATCAAGAGCATATACAATATCCATAATTTCTTCTTCTCTTATAGGTTTCCAAGCCAAAGACTTTGTGTTTCTGGCACCCAAATAATCTTGAAAACAACTATTAGGAGGCCCATTTGGTATTTGTTCTGCCAAATTTGACCCAACAGTGACAAAGTAGTTATTGAGTTCTTGGGGTATTTCATTTTCAGAAGATACAACTTTATCAATTCCACCTTGATTAATAGTTAACTTTTCTATATCCAAATGCTTATTCTTACCCTTTCTACCAATTAACTCATTAATAGTATCCCAGGTCTTTGTCATGTTACTTTTATTACGATTAAAAGAATCGCAATAATATAATCTCTTTGCATTTTTAATGACTGTTACCAAAGTGTTTCGATACCTTTTATACTTGTTTCCGCATTCGTCACTAAAATTTGAAGACCTGTAGTTTTTGTATAAGTTGTGCTTCTTCTTGATGGATTTAAGAATCGCTGATGAGATCCAAGGTTTCTTTGGGCTGTTCTTTTTCTGGGATACATTATATTCTATTGTAGGTGCATGCTTATCACATATTTTCTCAAACATATCATGAAAAACTTTATAAGCTGTGTTATCATTGTCGTATCTAGATACATGTGCCCATTCAGTTTTCCCTAGATCCTCGTGAAATGACTGGGCATTAAATGACTTGTAGGATCGGGCAAATTTCTGCACAAAGACATTCGATTTTTTGTTCCCATTTTCAAAAATTACAAAAATTGGAAAATGATCTAACACATCTGTCTCAATGACACCTGAATGAATTGTATGACTGTACACATTAGTATAAATATGATCAATAATAGACGACGTAGAATCTGTCACCCTTGTGGGTGACGAGATAATCTGTTGCACTCCTGTACTCTCTACCATACTCAGATAATCATATACCTTTTGATTATTCGTTTGAGATATATCTATGTTGAAATCACCAAGAAGTACAATGCCTGTTTTTCCAACATTAAGTTCCTCTAAAACATTAAGCAAGCTATTTCGAAATTGTTCAACATCAGTATTTGGTTTTCTATAAATTATTCCTATCACAGTTTTATCAAAACAATTCTGATTTATCCTCAACCAAAGACTTTCCGTGTGTTCAACATAATAATTCAGTGTAACATAGTTAAGCATCTTATGAATATAAGCTCCTACTCCTCCACCCCTCTCCTTTCCCTGGCGGCAAATGACCTCCAAAACATAATCCTGTAGTGGTACTGTGTTAACATTTTGGGGCGCTGATTTCAAATATTGCCGGATCCAAGAGATCTGACCAATATGGCCGCCATCACAAAACAAATTCAAAGATCACTATCTTCAGTTCTGAATGACCTGTGGCACCAAAATTTGGTACACATGAGCGTTTTGACACATTGAATTTGATGACAGATTGATTGAGTGTCTGACAAACATCGAATGGCCGCCATTTTGAATTCCAATATGGCCGCCTCGACGAAATATTCAAAATCCCTATCTCGATTTCTAAGTGGTGAGTGACCCTGAAATTAGGTGTAAGCAAGTATTTTAACATACTGAGTTAAAATATTAACTGATGTGATGTGTCTGACAAACGCAATGCCTGCTATTTTGAATTCCAATGTGGCTACGAAGACAAACATCACGACTAACATTCACGGGCATGTCAAAAAGTGCAGCAAAAAGGAAGCATAATGCACCTTTCACTGACGTCACAATGTAAATACATCAGCGCGCACTCTATCAGTTACAAACGCGCGCTCAATCAGGTAGCCTAATTTACAAACCCGAGATAGAGATTTTCAACACTCCAACATGGCAAATATGTATTAAATTCAAATTGGCTGCCGTGCAGCTTGTCAGACACATCAAATAAGTCTGTTATTGAAGTCATCATATCTTCATGCTTTTATATATCAAATTCCAATGGCTAATGTCATTCAGAACTGAAGATAGGGATCTTTGACGGCGGCCATATTGGAATTCAAAATGGCGGCCGACCCCGTGATCAGATCTCTTGGATCCGGCAATCTTTGAAATCAGCGCCTCAAAATTTCATACTTTCCACCGGATGTGAGCATCTTTTTCACATATCTGCCCCACTATAAGTGCTGTAAAACATGGGTACACATCTTTATAAAGAATTTGTTTTCTAGTGACTGGTTGAAAGATGGAGAATGGTTGGCATGTTTGACACTCCATGATGTACCCTGAAAGGAGTCCTTACATGCTATTAAAATTTTGGATAAAGCAAACATAGGCCCTACCATTGCGAATTTCGAATTTCTGGTTAAAACTATAGGATTCTGTGCCTCCAATATAGTGCTGTTCCCTTCGGAGTCTGCCTTAACCATGCAGAAACGAGAAACCACTAGAGCATTATGCCTAATGTAGTATTTAGTTCTATTTCGATCACTTCGTAATCCAATACTGTAAATGAGAAGAGATTTTGAACTTGGTAACGCGTACTCACAATGTTGGGTGTTTGAAGTTAAATTGGAATCATACCTACAAGTGAAGGCAGAAAATATGAAGGGAAGTAAACACTTCAGTGATTATTCACATTGATAAACATTCATTTTTAATGCAGTGCCGCTGTAATATATCGACTTCTTCGTTGCGTACTTTTTTAAACCAAAGCAAGCAATGGTGGAAATCTCATAAAAATCAAAATATAGTCTATATACTTATGGAAGTTTTGGATAGAGAGTGGTATGATCAATTCAAAGGACAATTCTGAGACAGTAATGATATACCTTGATCTAAAAGAAAAGATAGGCAAATTAAGTTTAATACACAATAACGAAAATGTATAAGAAGTTCGGATTAGCAAAACCATTACGAGACTTTAGAGATTAAAATTTGCTGACATTTCTTCAAAACAATTTCGAACAGTTGATATGAATGCACAAAATAAGAGTGATCTGATGATGTCATATCACTTAACAATTTTCCATTGATCGTGTGCGATGATTCAATTCTGCGAGTGTGAAAAAGACTGATTATGTTTGCCTATCTTTTCTTTTAGATCAAGGTTTATCATTTGTTTCAGAATTGTCCTTTGAATTGATCATATACCACTCTAGTATCCAACACTCAAGTACCCTGTTATACCCGGCAATCCAACTCATTTCATTTGCCATTAACTAGGACTATTTTTGCTAAATCTTTATTCTTTTATTGGCGTTTTATTTCTTATACGTCATACTCATTTTTCTATTATTCCTTTTTTTAAATTTATCTCGGTGAGCCATTGCATCTTTTGCCTCGCGTGTGCTGGTATAGACCCGTTATCTCTTCTCCCTTCTCGCCTTTTTCCTGTCATGCCTGTCTTTTCAGAAAAGTTCAGTTTCAGTTTCAGTTTCAGTAAGTTTTATTTCTCCACTTGTACATAACAGAAAGTAAGTATAACAATATCGAGCATATTATTCACAAGTCATGAAAATATAAACAAAATGTCGCAATACAAATATAGTCATGCGAAATAATACATACATATCATTACAGATCTTTAAGTGTACAGGTGGAGGAGACCGTTATCAATAAGCAAAACGCTTGACTTGGATTACGGCCTCTGAACATAATATGCCTTGTAACAATTTTTAAAAAAAAATTTAACTATAGGAAGGAACGGAACAATTATACACACGTAGAACAAATAATGTAAATCTTTAAAGTATCTTAAATGTCATTTGACCAAAAAGGCCAACACAAGGTGGAATGTATAAAGACGAAAGAAGTCCTAAACTTAATTTTTTGAATGAGATAAATGATATGTTTTCTAGTTTTATATGGGAAAGGAAGCGGGATAAAATAAACAGAATTCAAATGTCTCAGACATATGCACAAGGAGGAGTGAAAATGATAAATATTTACACACAGGTTACAGCATTGAAAATATCATGGATTAGGCGATGGTTATTTACAACGGATAAATGGTCAGAAAAATTATTGAGTATATTTTACCCCAAACCCATCAATTAGATATGAGTCTCGGAAATGATTTTTTATTTGAACAAGCCTCACTTACGTGTAATCCCTTTTGGAAAGAAGTATTCACAGCTTACGGCGATTTACTTTCGGTTTATTGCAATTATTTTCAGTGCCAATTAACCTTTGTGGAAAAATAACAAAATTACTATAGGGAATGTGTCGGTTTTCAAACCAAAGTGGTATCAAAAAGGAATTCGTTTTGTTAATGATTTGTTAGATGAAGAAGGAAATGTATTATCATTTATTGCTTTTAAGAGGAAATATGATGTTGACGTTAACATTTTAGATTATTTTGGAATGTGTCATGCAGTTAAAAAAGCAAGTTGTGATGGAGGTATGAATAATATTGAAAAGTTTTGTCAACCGATTATACCTGATATTTTAAAATTGGTTATGAAACATCGTAAAGGATGTTCCCATAATTTTATGCTGTTTTGTTAAGAATAGAAATCATGCATATCAATGTAAAGGATTTTTAAAATGGCGACAACTGATATAATTTGAAGAAAAGAAATGGCAATCTATTTCGTTGGCCCCGTTCAAGAGCACGAAGGATGTTAATTTACGATGGTTTCAGTTTAAAATAGTTAATAGAATTATTTTACATACGAATAAGATGTTGAATACAATTGGATTGGTTTAAAGAAAAGAATGTTTATTTTGTAATGTGTATGTTGAGACTTTAATACATTTTTGAGTGAGTGTCAATATGTTGATAGCTGGTGGGTTGAAGTAAGAGAATGGATTAATGTTAATACGGGGTTAGAAATAACATTTAGGACGGAAAATAAATTATTTGGTTTTGGGGGTTAACAATTCGGCATTGAATTGTATTACCATGCTTGTGAGATATGAAATTTATGTTTGTAAAATAAGAAAAAGTAACGCCTCGTTTTGATTTATGTAAATATAGTATAAGGGAATATCTTGATAAAGAGAAATTCATTGGAAGAAATAATCATAAGTTGTAAGTGTTTCAGAAAAAATGGTGTCTCTTTAGACACCTTTTTTCCTGAGGTATATTATATTGTATTGTATTTGAAAAAAGTATGATGTTATTTGAAATATGATGTATTACGTGTATATACAGTCGGATGGAAGAGAATAATAAATATCCCAGTGAGGGAAAAAAAGAAGGTTAACATAAAAAAAAGGCGAAATAAGAACAAAACAAAACAAAAAAAAAAACCCCGAGAACAAGGTCCTGTCCTGTCTTGTCCTCATGTCTCTTTCTGTTCCTCCTTCCGCGTCTCTCTCTCTCTCTCTCTCTCTCTTTGTCTTTAACAAGACTGTTTGTTTGTTGTTTGTTTGTGTAAGTCTGTATGTGTGTGCTCTTTTATATTATATATATATATATATATATATATATATATATATATATATATATATGTATATATATATAGGAAGCCACTGGAGCGTGAAACTGACCCACCGCGCGGCGCAGCCAGCCAGCCTTAGGAGCCAGTCCGCCTGAAGATCGTCCAGCGGAAGGACGTGAAACCATCGGTAGCGGTCTCCGTCAGCCCAAGGTATACGACTACATATATTATATGTACATGTATATATATATATATATATATATATATATATATATATATATATACATATATATATATATATATATATATATATATAGCAACTTGCTTCCTTGATGTTACAGTATTTAGTTATTTTGTCCACGAGGACACTGAAAAATACAAACTTGGCTTTTCAGCATGTCTCCTCCATTTCCTGCAACTTTAATTTTAGTTCAATTTCATCTGCCTTTGTGATGCGTAGTATTGTTAATTTCATGTATTTTTCTTTGTTACTACATTGTATTGATACTGTGTTATTTTGAATTTTCCATCCGATTTCAATCAAATTTTCATTGTTGTGCCTGTGAAATTTTACTCATTCTTTTCAGACCGGAATTGTCTATTATACCGAACATGCCGAATAACATCTTGTATTTACATAATAAATACATCAAGATTCGACAATTGCAGCAGGATCCAGTGGTCCGGGGCCACTAGAAATACATGTTGGACCACCATTTTGTTTTTATATATATATATATATATAGAAATGATATGTTTCGGTAACCCAATAGAACAACCCCAGACTTGCCACCTGTAAATTGTTTTCATGTGCTTAAGGGGGAGAAAATGAGGGGGTCAACGCATTTCAGCTAAATGCCGCGACCAGGGTTGTCGGCCAAGTCGCCGCTGGACTCTACAACAAAACTTCACGCCAAATTTGGCCACATTGTCCTTTTTTTTTTCTCATGGTCAAATTTCGTGGCGAAATTGTATCTATCCATAGGAATATATCCTTATGCTGATCGTTTCATGAATATTTCATTTCCTTTCATTTCATTTCATTTCAGTCTTTATTGTCCATATCATGGATATTTGTTTTATTCACATGCTTTTTACAAAACAAAAATATACAATACACAATTACATGAACAACATTCAATAATGACATGTAAAACATAAGAGAGGCACCTTTTTGCCAACGTTATAAAACAGAAAAACATATAACATTATCTTATATCAACATCAATTTTCAAACATTCAACCTGTAAATATATCTTTATCTTTAACTGTGAATACAACAAAAACTAATATGGGTGATTTATTTCCGCATCTTTGGGGCACAATATACCAAATACTGCCAATTATTCATTTGTAATCACCGGATGAAATATGATTTTATTGTTGTGTAATGGAAAATCATATTTGTGCCTTAAGCTACAGTGACTAGTTAGATATTGTGAACTTAGTCACAGTAGGCCCTATAAACGTGTTCTTGGATCCCTAATACGATGATGTCTTCAAGAAGAATCTTAAGACTTTCCTTTTTGATGCCAATCTGTAACTGAATGTTGTTGTAAAGTGCTGTGAAACCAGTCATTGACTGTGTAAGGGCGCTATATAAATGATCTGATTGTATTGTATTGTATTGTATTGTAATACCTTACAATTTTCACATATCGTGTTTTCAATATTTTATTATTATTATTATTATATTCCATTTTCTGTTGTTTTTCTTTTCTCTTCGTTCTCTTCCACGGACCACGGAGAAAAATACTTACAATCCTTGATGAAGGCCTATTGTTAATGTATACACACTGAGAGTCGATGCTAAACCTTTTTTTTATAACATCTCTGTCTCTCTCTCTCTCTATCTATATCTATATATATATATATATATCTCTATATATATATATATATAGAATGCACATATATATTACATATATATATATATATATATATATATGTATATACACTTGGTGATTCTATCCTTCTATGAAGAGTGCTCGATATCCTCAAAGGAAGAGCTTTAGACACTGAGATAAATACAAGTATATATATTCACATATTCGTGAATAATTCATAATCATTCCTTCCCTTGGCCATATGCTAACTATATTATTGATAACTGATCAGTAATTTCGCAATTGCACTTGTGAGAGAACACATGAAACTCAAGATGATTATATACGCTTGTTGTCTGTTTCCACATTAATTCTGAAATTGATCGAGTAATATGAATGTACACGTCTTGAGTTCGTACAATCAGTTGTTTATCTGTGTGACAACTTATCTTGTAATTTTGCTTGTCTACATTTACCATTATATCATCATCATCATGCACGTAAAACACTTGTAGAACCTATACCAGTAGGCCTATAGGAATTAGTAAACCATAAATGTATATCTCGCGTCTTGATTGGACCTGAGCAGTCATTCCTTTATAGAAGCAGCTTAGCAGAAGTTTGTTTATTATGCATATTTTTGTTTTTGTTTCCATTTCATCTTGGTTCAATCCCAAATGAACGTATTGGCATTGAATTGGATTGCATGGTTTTGTATTATAACATATAGCCGACTTGACATACGGGGATTGAATTTAACCTGGCTTTATAATATGCACAATGTTCTTACAATATAAGGTATATATAGCAGTACTAATTTAATATTACGTCTGTATTATATAATTACAATGGTATATAAATGCTCTTATATTTCCAATATTATACAGAATTGTGTTTTGTGCACTGTGTTCACTCACAATTCCATTTTTTAATGCTAATGTAGAAGCGTAAATGGATTTACCTTAAAGTCGTGCATGTTATTCTGTGTTTGGGATAGCGTATCACGAATTATTGTGTCTCCGTATGATTTTGTCTATTATAACCTGTTCCATACCGGATTCTGAACAAATCCCCATAGACTTAACACAGTCCACCAGGTTCCCGTAGGGAATGGGTAAACATGTTCGGGTTATATGAGTTATTGCGCGGCGGATGTAATGCAGTAATTTTCTATTTTATTCATTGTATTTTCTTCAATGGGGTGACGTTATACGATCGAAATTAGGCGGAACGACCATAAAATTCTAACGCTTGGGTACAGTTCATTCCCCTGTCAAATTGGCAGACTTAATGGACAAAGAAATCTATATTGCAATTAATAAATTGTATAAAACTTCTCGGTGCATTTCATTCCCTTTTCAAACTACCAGCACATACAAGAAAGTATTGAGATTAATACCAACATTTCAAAGGATAATTGTATAGTTTTGATTGAGATGGGGTTTTAGGTGTCCATTTTTTTTTTTGTAAGATAATGAGAAAACTCTTATGACATATGAGAGAGCATACAATTTCAAGAGGAATTCAAAGTTTATTTCATGGAAATTAATTTTGAAATGGCTGAGAAATCCAGAAACAAAGAGGTCCTTGAACGGTGGTATGGGACCACCTTTTCCTGTATAGGACCACTTATAGTCTTTGTTTTACGTGGTTTTGGATATCTCAGCAATTTCAAAAACTATTTTCATCAAACAAATTCTGAATTCCTTTAGAATTGTATGCTCTTTGATGTTTCATAAGTGGTTTCTAATTATATCCCTAAAAGTTAAAATCTGAATCCCCATCTCAACCAAAACTATACCATTCCTTTAAGAGCATCGAATTACTAGTTTTATAATTATGTCTGTATCTCTGTGGTTGAATGATAAATAGTGTCTTCGGTTTTGTGTTGTCTTTAGAGTACTGTTCATGCGTTTGTGGTTTAACTGTATCCTATAAATGTAAGTCTTGCGTGTATGTTAATGTGCGGAAGACGATTATTTTTCCCCGATAAATGGAGCAAGCTACAAGAACAAGCTCCCAATGTAGAGTCTGCCTGAAACTTACATTGCGGCTACATCGTTTATACTTTGCGTTACCGTGATTTTAGCTCAATGTCAGAGCATCAATGTAAATATTATACATCTATAAACAAACAGGTACGTACGTTTTTGGCCACAAAATTATACCTTTATTCAACTCAGATTTTCGGCGTCCAACTCCTTCTTCAGGAATCTTGATGATATCCGATATCAAAACAAAGCTTTGTTTTGATACCACGACTTTTGCTTTGTTTTGATACAGCGTTATTCAATTCAATTTTTACATCAATCAAACAAAAAATAGTGCATAACGTAGAAGGACACTTTTGGCACTTCATAGTTGAGCAATTTTGGAAAAAAGTACAAGTCATGTTCATGAAACAAAATACAAAATGTATGTACGGATAAAACAACGGGAAAGCAATGCACACTTGCGATAGCAAAACAAAAAAAAATCAAATCAAATTGCAGGAAAAAAGTGACCTATTCTGAGAAACGAAATAATGATTCCATTATTACATTGCCATTTTTTAAATTTCTTTGTGAAGGTAATACGTGAAATCTCAACATAAAAAAAAAACACGACAAAGTTATTCAACTGAAGATTACAAAAATACAGATCATAATTATTTAGGTTAACAGGTAGACTGCCATATAAACAATAAGATGAAATGACACGACAAAGTATATAAATGTATCATCATTCAATAATAGTTTATGCACATGATCTCCAAAATAGGAGAACAAAATCAATATTGTTTAAGCGCCGTTCTTATCACAATTCTGTTACTGCGCATGTCGAAAACTCATAATGAGAGAATGGAATCATGATTGTGTAGATTATACTCGTGCATCTAAAGCAGTATTGCATAGTCAGTAACAATAACAATAACAATAACAATAACAATAACAATAACATATACATGCAACTTCCATTAAAGTGGACGAAATTATATCGTATCAGTATGAGTATTTCTAAGTGCGTCTGATATCGAAGCATAACTATGTATACATGTTAATTCGTTATCATCAAGATCTTGGGGTGAGGTATGTTCAAACACGAATAGATCCGTTGTATATATAAGAATGAATGGCCAGGAGGTACATTTTGTAATCATGACGCACATGATGCAACATGATTAAGTATAACAACTTTACTGTCTGCGTAGTGTCATAATACCTTAGATGATTCAAGTTGATAAAGGAACATTCAACTTCTGTCGAGTTTATGAGTTGTTCGTGCTAAAAAAAAATATGCTCGTTTTGTTAAGTCAAATATCATCTTCATGTGCCACAGCCTGGTGTAATGGAATGGTGAATTTGACGGTGAAACAGTAAAGTGGTTAGTTGAACTTCATGTGGGAAGTGAAACTTCTGTGAAACTAAACAATGAGTCGAAAATCTCTTTGATTCACAGAAATGTATAGGCTGATATATTATGCCAAATTAAGTCTTGTGTCAAATGATGATTGCTATCTTTACTTTGGAGCCATTGCACTAGCGCATTAGAAATTTGTGGGCATATGAGGTACACCTTCATGACTTATCGTGCTGTCCCGATAAGGACAAACACAGCCCCCGTGGGAGGCACCAGATAGGAGTATGACGAATCGGGGGTCAGGTAACCGGAGTATGTCCCGCTCACCAGGTCTGTGACGTCGAAGCCCAGCACACCGTGCACCGGCAACCCAAGTTCTTCGAACGACACGGTTATGTTGACCGCTAAGCCGCCGTTACCGCGGTTAAGAAACGCGGTAGCCCAACTCTGCCCTCTGTAGCTCAGCTCGCGCACGTACGCGTCGATGAGTTTCGTGACCTTCAAAGCAGTGATAGCAAAACCGTCAGGGTAGGGCCTAAAGTGTTATGATGATGGTTAATCCTACACTAAGCAAGGGCACTGATCAGATAATGTCAAATCTTACGACAAGGCAAGGATTTTAGGAAGCACTGCACGACACTGGAGAAAAATACTGGGACACTGTATAGATTTCAATGTTTCAGAGTGAATACACAATGATCTCTTGATTGGGAGAAAATGGGTGCCCACTGTGTCAGCACAGTTTCGATAGGGGTTTGTCTGTTGATGATGGTGTGTTTGTGTGATTGTGTGTTGCAAATCATTCCATCACTAAACACATTGATATCAACGTGTGTGTGTGTAAGGTCAGATACGGATGTTGGGAGATGAGGGGATAAACAAGATAAACAAGATCAAAATATAATAGAGCGATTATACATTGCTTTGAAATGGAAACGGAACCAGGTTTAAAGAGGGCGCTCCATCCAACAGCGCCCTCTTAAATCTCGGGTCAGTGCACCTTTAAGCTATAAAAATCATTAAAAAATAGTGTAGGCCTAGCCCTATGCAAACAGAAATTTTGGCAATTGCAAATTAGGCCCCGTAAAAACCAAACGAACAAACATAGCACGAGAGAAAGTCGAGTTGTTCTGGTGTACTATCATGGAAAATGTGCAGCGTGACACGTAGAGAGAAAGGGGGAAAAGAGGAAGATGGGATGGAGGGGGGGGGGGGGGAGAAAGTCAGCTTTAGCTCTTGGGATAAACAAGATGTGATTATGAGGACACCATCTCCAATGCAATCGGTACGCTGGGTGTATACATAAACTCAGAGTAGCGATGAACAACAACAACAACAATTACAGGGAGCATTAAGGCTTTGATGCTAACGATGATTGCACCATTAAGCTAATTAAAACGATGAATCGTTCCTTTCGGATACCGGCACGCTGCATGACTATCTGACTGAGGGGGATCGGTTCAGTCTTTGAGCTAACGCTTATCTATCATCCTCATTCTATTCATATCGAGACATCAAAAGTACAGGGACCTGTGCTGGCAAACAGATGGCAGAGACGCTGTTACAGTCTGAGTATTTCGTGTGACATGAAGCGTTGAAAATGTCATTCCAACTAGACATAAGAATCACAGGAAATAAAATTATTCATGACATTCGGCTGTTGTGTAAAGTACAATGTGCCTGATTTTACAAGTCCTGCTTCTGCGTCCATGAGCAATCGAGAGATTGACTATATCATCAAAGGTGCGTTAAGAAAAAAAATAAAGGTGATCACACCGATGATACAGTCCAGGTGAATACCATATACAGGCATCGCATCACAAATTGAGTTCTCTATATGACCTGTAACATGACTGTATTTCCTTAACAGTAATGAATCACCGGAAATGATTAAACTCAGGCTGCACTTTATTTTGCAATATGATTTCTAGTGAATGAACGTCTTTGAAATATACCTGTGCTTTTCCTCTAAGGTAGTGCAGCTGCGATACTATAGTATATACCTTTTCCCTTGCGTATAGCGTGGTTGGTCGGACGAACGCACGCCTATAGTCAGCAGCTCGTGACTATTAGAAACATCACTTCAGTCAGTTTCAGCAACACCACATCCATCAGTGTCAGCAACATCATTTCGATCAGTATCAACAGTATCACTTACAGACATAATCAGCAACATCATCTCAATCAACATCAGCTTGATCACATCATATAATAAGTATCCGCAATCGCTAATCCGCTAATCAGTATTAGCAACATCACTTTAGTTAGTATCCGGACATCAATTCAATCAGTATCAACAATGTATGTCACTTACAGTCAGTATCAGAAACATCATTCCAATCAGTATTAGCAATATCACTTTATTCATTATCAGCATCATCACTTCAGTCATCATCAGCAACATCACTTCATTCAGTATCAGCGGCACTACATCAACTATTATTATCACGATGATCACTCTGTCATCATTTTCATGATTACCATCATTCTCCCCATTGATACCATTCCATTCTTCCTCCTCTTTTTTTTTTCATCCCACTGTCTTCTCCATGTCCTCCTCTTACCTCAAGTACACTGTGGTCAGCGTTGGTCATCTTTGACATAAGACATTATACGGATATCGTTACGAAAACTTTTATTCCACACGGTTTTTGATCTAACAGCCTGGGGACATGGAATGGTGATATATTTTGGCGGTGAAACAGTAAGGTGGAAAAATGAAGAGGAGCGACTGATTTTACTTCTCATCGATTTGTTCATTTTATAGTTATATTTTTATTAGTTGCATTGAGCAGCAAGAACAGCAGTAGAAGAAGATGAATGGCTGGTTTTCAGCCAGGCGAAATACTTTTTTGTTACATCCATTCTGATGTTTGGGTCAAGAGGGGCACTGTACATCGATCTGTGCCTTGTTGAATGAAAGTATTATACGGGCTAAACTCGAATTCAGACTCTTATTTCCATATAAGTCTATGGAGACATGGGGTACACACCATAGGCCTACCACAGGAAGAAAAGGATGAAAAAAAACCCCAGAAGAATGAGATGGAGGATGGGGTACAAGTACTATTTCAGAATTGCTTTCTTTGTCTTTGGTATATATTATGTAAGGCACATACTGTCAAAAATATAATAAGTATACGATGCTAAAAGTTAGGAGCCACAGTCACAAAAAGTATGGACGTTGAAGACACCCACACAAACGTAAAGGAATGAGGAAAGTTAAACATTATCTTCTCCAACGCTGGGAAATTCTTCGTTATACCCAATTTTACCGATTCTTACGTGTGAAAAGTACATCATTAAAGCAAAAATCAGACAAACTAAAGGAAAGTGGGAGCAATGATAATGATCATACTAAAAGTGATTGCATTACGCAACGAATACAAATATTTTGGTCCTTAACATGAGACGGTTTACTGCCTGATATATAGAGTGAATAAAGAACAAGGATAAAAGAAGCATAATCATTCGAGAAAACTCCTTATTCTACAGCGCTTCAAAGAATGTGTGTTCGGCATGAACAAAACAAAGCCAAAGAAATGTAAGCCGCTTGAAATCCAGTCATGTAACAAGCTTACTAATCGTCATGTTTAACATTATTGGAAAGATTGAATTTCTTTATTTTTTTTTTTTTGGGGGGGGGGGGGTGTTGATGCAGTAAACAATTAAAGAATAAGCAGCAAAAATGACATAAGTGCAGATTTTGCATACACGCAGGAGATATAGGAATTATGTCAGATGCTACTGAAGCCATCCAGCAGTCAATATACTTAATACTATTCAAATACATCACTAAATTCACCCTAGTGGTCATGTATACTTGAACAGCAGGTCCTTTTAGACAGAAACACAATCAAAATCAGACTTTCCGACACGCCGACACACTGGCTTAGGTCCTCTCGTCGTCTATATTATAGGCCACTACTTCGTCATCAGAATTTGACGAGTGTATTTGCTGAGTATTTAATAAACAATATTTCGTGTTGCTTGAATACATTGTAATCACATTATGCAGTTTACTCAGATAACGTCAAGATGCACGGCATTACGTAAAATGTCTCTTTGTATTGTTGGAAAGGGCTCTACCTATAATTTCGTATCTCACTGTTGATACATCTCCCTTTATGTAGCAGATGAACTTCAAATCAATAGAGAAAAGTTTGCTGAAAGCCTTGCAAATAATTGTGTGAATGTATAAAGCCTGATCGAAGTACATGTACGTTTCCGCCTTATATACTATAGCATACGGGTGAAATGTTTATCCTTGAATAAAACATTTAATGTTTCTATTACAAGTAATGTCCCTAGCACGACTAATTGAGAGACTGGAGTCTGTCGTCCCGAAATGTCCCGACGTTCTACTCAGCTTCACCGATGAGGACAAGAGATATTCCCGTTGGCGGTACCGTGTAGGTGTAATTGGCGTTGGGGCCAAGATATCCTGAGTACGCCCTCGTGAACAAGTTGAGCACGTCAAATCCTTCCACTTGGTCCACGGGTAAGTCCAGCGCCTTGAACGTCACTGTGACGTTAGTCGGGCTTCCGCCGTCTTCACGGTTCAGGAACGCAGCGACCCATTGATGGTAGCCGAGCGAACGAACGTACGCGTCTACGTGTGACGTCACCTGGTGAAAACAAGATACTTCCTTCGATCTGAAACTATTCTAAGCTAATACTTCAGAAGGTGTCATATTGGCAAAAAGCCTTTCTCCTCTTTCTCCCTTTATAAGTTACTGGTCGTATATTATGTGAAGCTGTTCTCACGAAAGGGGTTAGAGTATGTGAATAATAATTGGACCCGAATGAAATAAAGCAGCTCACACACGCAGACAAGACAGAAATCTTGGCGGGTAAAGGTTGGTATCAGCTCCACATCTGCGCAGCTCATCACATATCATGACTCAAATGAATCAAATACCAGATTAAAGCTTAAGTGAGGCTAAGCGTAACTTACAAGAACAGTCTGAACATCAGTATGCACACCAGTACATATCAATAAACACGTATACTTACATAAATCATATATGTATCATAATCACGTTATTTTCCATAATGTATGAGATACTTGCACTGATTGCATCATTGAGCAGAACACTTTATGCATTTTCATTTTTTCTTAAGGTGTGAGTGATGACCTGATTTGACGAAATTGTGAGTCTTTTTTCCATTTGCATTCATCAAGCGTAAACAGTTTCATGCGAAAAGTACGATACAAGAACAACAACAAAAGAGAGCAAAGAACACTATTGTCAATGTTTGTATGGTTGCAAGCAAGCTAAATTGCATATAGGATCTATGTGTGTATTTATTGTGTTTTTCTAGACAACCATATAGTTCTGGTTAATTTTAAACTGCAAATGAAAGCGCACAGATGCTATAATCATAATGACAAGGCTGATGGTGATAATGCTGTCATCATCAGTACGTGGCAGTATGGGCAAAGCAAGTGAACTCAGAGGGAAAACAAGCTTTTCTTGGGTACACACATTGTATTCTTTTTATCAAATCACAAGAATTGTTAACAAATACTGTGCACTCCGTTATAACGAACACGGTTATAACGAAATTCCGGTTACAACGAAGAAAAAAAGAATTGGCATTGTCAGGCCACAATATTATCCGCTCTATGTTTTTATTGCGTATTTGTTCGGTAATAACGAAATTCCGATGTAACGAAAGAAAATTGCCGGCCCCAAGGACTTCGTTATAACGGGAGTCCACTATGATTATCATACGCACCAGCTCGGATGACACTCTTTCCTCAGCAGCCGATTAAATAACTGTTTTCAATCCTCCTCTCTCCCTTTCTCTCTTACCTATGCAATGATGAATAATTCATAAAGAGAGTTTGTTCTGAGGTGCATTGAACTGCTTTTTATTCACAAACACATTGGACAAAGTCACCATGGTCACCTGGTCACGAGAAACATCCCCACGACAATAATCATACTGTCTCTTTGACATACAGTGTCTTGCAATTTACTATAGTACTCTTGTCCAAAATGGTGCCAGCTTTTGCAATAAAACAATAATATTACGTTTGATGAAATATGTGGCAAGTCTTGTTGCTGAAAAACTTTCTCTCTCGTTACCATCATTCAACAGTTAGCCCTACTTTTTTTTCTTAGTCAAGTTGAGGATGAAATACATTTGATCGTAAGAACGGTTAGCACGATTAAATGGTACAATGGAATAGGAAATAATTATTAACTCTCAACGTCGATATGACAGAAATTCTTTGTACGTGCATGTCCCGAATTTACGTTTATACCGTCTTCGGTCGACTGCTGTTGGTTTATCACGCAACCATGACATGTGCTTAGTGTTCACCATGCTTGATTCCAGCCATCAACACTGTTGCTAATGACATCGATGACATTCTCGCACTAGATCATTAAACTTTATTTACTGGGATAGGCATAAGTCAAAAGCACGCTCTCCCCGGGGACCGTGTAGTTGTACGGAAACAAAATCTCTCGATGACCGAAATTCTTTTGATTGAAGACGTCTATCACTGCATAGCCCAACACGTACGAGAACCCGATGTGGCTGAGCTGAAGTGAGACCGTCTTGTCCTCGGGACTCGGGTTGAAGAAGGCGACGCTGTACTCCTCCCAATTGGTGAGATTCCGCCTCCATATGTCGACTCCATCGATCTGAGTTTCAATGGCAGGAGTCAAAAAAAGTCGAGACTATCAGTCAGTAAATTTGCTCAGTGAGGTGTGCTAGGCGTCTCGGTGGGACAGATAAATCAGTCACGTCGATCACGTCCGTCTGAAATTATTACGAACGCAGCTATTATGATGCTGCTTTCGTAATCATGGAATATCATCCTGCAAATTATCCACGTGGATGTGAAATTTGACTTTGGGATGTATGATATTCATTTCGAACACATCTATGTTATTCGATTTTACAAAACAATGATATACGTTTGAGAAATATATATCAACACTAACGGGAAAAAGAATGCTGATGAATAAAAATCATATTATGTAGGATATAGCCAAGCACAACACCTGGTTTGGAGAAAAAGTATGTTATTTGTCTATTGTGTGGCGTTGTTTTTTGTTTCCTGTTATTTTTTCTAAACGAAAGTTATATGCGGCCTTCTTCTGTTAGAGCGTAAAATCTTATTATTTGAACAAAACAATCGGGAGTACGTTTATCGATTGCAGTCATGCAACAGATGCGATGAAAACATTTTGGTCAACCTCTCAGATGATTTCGCGAGCGGAATTAAAAAAAATATATTCTTCATGCACCCATCAGAGAATTTTCGAAACATTTTACTTGTGATCATGTCAACTTTTTTTTTTCGCACCATAGTTTGTGACACTGACATGTTCTGTCTGACAGATAGATACTTTGAAGTCACAAATTAATAGTTCTCAGTGACATCGTACCTAATATGATAAACAATGGATTGTTTTCTTTCTGTTTGTACATATCGAGCTCATCTTCAAATGGACACAATTGTTTGTTCAGTATTGACTACTTCTATTAATGAGAACGAGCTGTTGTAAATCGCGAAGTCCACTCATTGTCATGTTATATCGGCGATCACATGGATTTGTCTTCGTCGGCATGATGATTCCCGCGGTTGCTTCGAATGCGTCAAAATTCGCGATGTGCGTCACTCGCTGGGATAGGCATAAATCAGTAGGACGCCCTCTGCCGGAACGTGGTAATCGTAGGAAGAGAACGGATCGAAGTGACCGATGTCGTGGTGATCGAGGAGATTGACGAGTTCGTATCCCATGAGGTAGTTAAATCCGATATTTTGCAGCTTGAGCGACACCGTCTGGTTGTGCTTGGTCGGGTTGAAGAAGGCGAGAGCATGTTCGTCGTAATACGTGAGATTCCTCTTCCACACGTCGATTTCTTCGATCTACACGATAAATAATGAAGAGGCAAATTGAGCCATTACTCGCCACTAAATCTTCCCCTGCAAATAGCATACAAAATGGCAGCCCTGGTTTGCATAAGCTAATGAAATCAAAGTGTGATGAGAGTAGTGTTTAAGGCAAAATATCATGACTGGTAGCTTAGACGCACAGGCAGATGACGATACTCTTGCTTATAGTGTCTGATAAATGTTTGCAAACAGGACTTTTAGTAGGGAACTCAATTTTCTTCGTTACTCTCTCCTCGAACGAGCTCATCGTTGATACAGGTCTCGTTCATTAAAAAAAAGCTTCAAGATGACCATTTGACTTCACAAAACGCATCAGTAATCACAGCTCAGTCGATTACCGGTACCGACAGTTTGCGTGGAACTGGATGCTGATCATTCGACGCAACAGTGTTGCGAGGTAGCGTTTAAATGACAAATTAATATTCGTGAGTGGTGTAGTATTGGTTAAAGAAGCAACGATCCAGAGAAAGAGATAGATGGATTATAGATAGACAGATAAATAGATATACAGATAGACAAATAGATAGATAGATAGATAGATAGATAGATAGATAGATAGATAGATAGATAGATAGATAGACAGATAAATAGATAGAGAGATAAACAGATAGACAGACATATAGATAGATACTAGTAGATAGATAGATAGATAGATAGACATAGACAGATAGAGATCGAGATCATAGCTTTATAAACATTTTAACAGCTTTCCTCCTCAAACAATGAAACAAAAAAAAAATAAAAGGACGGTTACTCGTAATATTCAAAGACATGAAAGATATTAATTGACTCAAGCTTCTTCACGTCCCTCGAAGTCTATAGAGTACGTTTATCCAGTGTGGTTGTAGTATCGTCCATGCCTTACGATCCACGCAAGCCAGTGAGTATTTAATTGTCCAAGTCGACATCGCGTCAACGACACCTACAAGGAGAAGCCACTATTCTAATCCATGGTCGAGTCTGAGATCGAGGAATGACCCCTTCATCGTCGCGCACATTGATATATATCGTACATGTATATGCACATGTGCACAGGACAGAAATGATGACCGACCCATTCTCCGCACTATGATGTGGACTGTTGTTGCTCACTATTCCAAAGGTTGGTTATACCGAACACACACAAATCGTTTACCAGAGGTTCGTCTGTAGATGCGAACTTTGTTGCATTTATCCGAAGGTTTATCATTATTATAATTGTTATCTCGAAGATTCGCTTTTCCAGAACTAAAATGGGTTCGTCACACCGAAGGTTCATTTTTTCGCCGAATATGGAATAGGGTCCATTAATAACAAAGAAAAAAAAAGAGAAAAAAAATGGGAAAAGGGGATTCGACATAATCTCGATTAAGTTCATTTCTACGAGTATATGGTAGGGTTCGTTATTCCAAAAATGAACTAAGCAACTCAAATAAAGCTTCTGTTCTGTTACTTTGTGGGGTGATGAACTGACCTTTTTTTTAATGCAATGAAACCCACTGGTTTGGTAGACAAAAAAAAACAACAACAAATTGCGATGCTTGATTTGCATGTGTTTTAACAACTGTATTATGCGTGCAGATTATTGAATTGTTGTGAGGCGATTTTTATCTGGCGGCAAAAGCATGAACTTTTATTTCTTGGAGGGAAAATTGTGTACTGTATTTGCATCACACACCAGAATGTAGGCCTACTACCATGGAGCTCCATAGTATTACGTAATCAAATACAAATGCGAAGTTTTAACTGATTCACCACACAGCGTCAACGTCATGACGGCGTTGCCGCGTTTGTGATTGGTGCAAAGTTTGAAACGTTGATATTAACAGGAAAATAGTTTCATTTCGATTCCGTGTATGCTTAAGACTACCTGAAGCAAAAAAAAACAAAAACAAAAACAAAAACGGCATTATTACGCATTGAATGTGATTATATAAATGACACTGATGTACGTATATTTAAATCGTGATGACAACATGGGCAAAGAAACTTGAAAGCTGATTTCAGTGAGCTTTGAGAAAGCCATGACATTAAAGGTATTTTGACCAGTAATTTGACGGGTTTTAACCAAATTGTCAGAAACAGAAAAATGACAGGACAACGTCTCGTATCATCATGCTACATTTACGATTTTATTTGATTGTTACTCCGAAGACAATCATTCCATTTACAAGTTTGACAAGGACGAAAGAGATCATCATCATTGATTGTCGAATAATTTTCAAAATAATTATGATATTGATGATTCATTTCTATGTCAGAGACAGCGATACCAGTGCAAGTCATCTGCAATTTTGATTTTCACCAACGATGAACAGAATTAAAGTATCAACAAGAATGCATGTATTTGTATGAAGTACATGTATTGTATACGTATACTTTGTTCACGGGATACAAGAAAGCCAACGTCATCATACTTCTTTTAATAATACTACTGAGTCATTCTTCATTCTGGAGAAGCGTTGCTACCATTGCACAAAGCCAACTCCAACTGTGGTTACATCACAGTAGTCCTGTTGGAGAGGAGGAAAATCTTTCACCTACATTCGCATGTCAGTGCTGTTGTACGTGTACACAAGTACAGAACTTACAGTTATCACTATGATTACATTGTGAGTTCTTTCAAATGTAGGAAACTATAGCTTTAATTATCCAAGCAATAAATAACATGGCATCAGAACATAAAGAAGATTTTTGAGCCAACGTTAGATAAAAGTGAATTCTAATGCACGTCCTGTTACTTTACCTGCACCAAGATCCTTGATTGCCATGAGTTTGTCGTGAGTAATTTGATTTTTTCCCTAACTATTGTATGTTCTTGTTCAATTTCCAAACTTTCGATTTAAACGAGGTTCCGGAAAACCACTTCTTCAACGCTGTAAGCAGGTATATAGGAAACTATCATTATATCATAGAAATGGCGTAATTAAGTGCAAGATGGCCTTCTGAAAGACATTAGTACAATGCACTACATATAGGTGAATCATTGCAGAACGTATCGAAGTACAATGTATCATAGAAATGTCATATGATAACAACTCACGAGGTCAAAAGTCATCATCATCATCATCATCATCATCATAACACTGAATTCATGTTTACGATGTAAAATCATGTCGCTTCAAGAATCGTAGGCCTACCATTTGTTGTCACTAACACCAAATGTACTATAAAAGATGCCTTAAGGAACAGTCAAACTGTGTAACAGATATTCGAAGTATCATTATTTCACACTGCTTAGCCTAATCCACATGGGAAGTCCAATCCATTGTTTGCGGAAACTTGGTGTGGAGGTATAATAATATTCAGATGGAAACGGGTTGAAATTGCTCTTCATTTTGCGTCATGGAGGCGAAAGATCCGAGAAGGGATACGAATATAGCAGAACAACACCCGACGGGTTGATTACAAGTGAAATGTTCATGTCTGTGCTGTACTGGCCAATATTTCGTCCGGCAAACGGATCGGTTATCATGTATATCCACTGATGATATCCGAAGTTTTTCACGGAGGTTGTATAGTTTGTCGGTACGCTGGTGTCTCTGTTCAAGATAACCGTGGAGTACGAATCCAGACTCATGTTTCTCGTCCAGATTTCGATAGCTCCATCCTGTAGTAAGAGCGATGCATGCAGGCCTTTGACACCCTTATCAACTTTCTCTTCTTTTTTTTTGTCTTGTAAGTCCTGACAAAAACATTACTGCAGGACTTAGGCCTAGATCGTACATACCATCACTTCAAGATTTCTAGAATTACAATTTGTTGACGACATCTTCACACATGCTAGGGCATATTTTGATATGCCAATATTATCATTAGCAGACTTGTGGCAGTTCAGCGCCGATCATTTGTCATTACATTCGCTACTCGTGAACTTGCTCCCTGTGCATTTTGCTTGTGTTTACGTACCCTATGTTTGTATGTATCTGTCTATCTGTATTTGTGTTTTGAGTGTACGGAGGAGGCAATGGGATTTCTGCTTAGTTTTCAGGTTGATGTAGATATTAAAATATTCAAAAGAAAGCAATTGATTCTGCAATTCTCGGAATGTATACGCAGATCTTCAAGCCATTTTCTCTCCACTTTTTCTATACGGTTTTGTTTCGTTTCGTTTTGTGTGTTTGTGTGTTTGCTTGTTTGTTTGTTTGTTTGTTTGTTTGTTTGTTTTTTTTTTGGGGGGGTGGGGTAACTCCTCTACGGGGGGGGGGGGTTAAAAACTTTGCCTTATGATTTAATAACTAGCAAACTGGATTATTTAATAAGTCAAAGTGATATCACAAAATAATGACACAACGGGAATTTATTCTTCTCATTCTTCTCTCCTTACCCTGTAACAGAAAAGTGTGTCATTTAAAAAGTGTGTCATCTTTAAATGAAAATTCCCTCTTTTATTTGTTATCTTTATGCCGCCCAGAGTTCTAAAAAACAGGACGCCATCCGATAAGCAGAGAACAGTGTATAAGAACGAAGGTTTACAAGATGCATGAACATGAGCCACACAATGAAATGAACATGATTCGTCTGACAAAAAGATATGTTCGCAAAGAATGGACTGCGTCTTATGTATAGCGTATGCGGAGTGAAAAATGAGATCTCAGATGTATAATATATGCTGGTTTACTTTATGAGGACATACGATTTACTGTCCAGTAATAAGATATGGGAGTGAAATTTTTTAGACGACTGAAAATAGATCGTTTTCGGCACCACAAATTCCACAATTTAGGCCCCATGATACAAACTCCTCCGGTATACTTCATTGCAATATCCAATTATCCATCCATTCCTCATAGCAAAGAGTAAACAAGCGAGAACAGCTCGGTCACATCCAGTCCCATATATCATTAGTTATCAGTGCAACCGTCAAGAATATTTCACATTTACCTATGCAGCGCAAGCGCTTGGAAATCTTAGAAATCGCTAATAGAATATGAAAAGACAGAACAAAAGACAAGAAAGAACGGAAATGCAAACGAATAAGTACACTACGACATTATCAACATGTAAACAATAATTTCCACAAGACGTTTCAATTGTTCAACACAGAGAGGGAAACCACGCTGTATGAATTAATTCACTCCATTATTGTACAGGTCTGTATTTTCGGACATCCACAAAACCTCTACCACGCGCCCTTTTCCGTTCACTTGTGATGGCGTTCAACATCACTGCCCCACTCGGGTTGACAACTATCGAAAAAGAATCGTCGGTGCTGAAATCGTTGTAGTCGCGTCCAGTGAACATGTCCTCGATATCGTAAATGCCCGCGGCGTAGCCAAACTTCTTCACGCTGGTCGTGTAGTTCAGTGGCGCATCCGTTCCGCGGTACAAAATGACTGTGGCGTACTCTCCGAGCGTCAAGTTACGGGTCCAGATCTCAACATTGTGGTCCTGGATCCACGATATCACAGGCACCGATCCGTGTCAAAACGAAGAGAATGGGAGTACAAAAAGGATATGATGAGTGGGATGATGTGATATGAGATGAGATGATAATTAGACATGCGAGTAATGCAATGAAATGAAGACATTGAGTTTTTTTTTTTTTCATGATGGAATGACTGAAAGGTAATACATACACCTGCACTTGGGGGGGGGGGGGGGGGCGAAATCTCGGCCACCAGTGGCGCGATCATGACGAAATTTGGCACGGCCGACATCCGTGTGGTAATCTACAAGAGTTACTGTGTCTTCAAATATTTTGAAATTATCAATATCTCATTATACATGTAATTGATCAGATATGCAAATTAAGTCCAAGATCTTATTTTAGCCCGATTAGAAGCACTGAGAGTCTGCTTGCGTTTTAACATAATCAACAATGTTTTACATTATAAGAACCTCCAAAAGTCATGTCGATTCATGCGTATTCTATTTTTTGAATTTTGTTATGTATTTCTAAACATGTTTTCCTTCTTTATTTCATTGGATGATGATGGTTGATGGTGGTTGGACACCCATACAAGCATCTGATTAGTAGATTGCAAATACCTATTTTACCCCAGATTTAAGTGAGATGGGAGATAAAAGAAGAATACAGGAATGAGGTTCTACTGTGTCGCACCTTTGTAACCAGAAGGCCTAATAACGGTACAAGTGCAAATATCCTCATATTCATTCTTTGTTACCCGTTTAGTTTAACTTTTTATTTTTGCATTTCTTTGTTACATTTTGTTGTTCCTTATAAAATTTCTCTCTCTTCCTCATGTTAGTCTTAACGTTTATCTATTTGATTTCCCATTATTTTATTTTTACTCTACAGATAGAATGATTTGCTGGTAGAAATAGGGTTTTCTTATATCTTTTACACTTGGTTCAATGATCAATGACGAAAGTTTGAACAACAGTCATGTCAGACTTCCAAGTTTCATGTGAGACTCACGCCTCAGGGGTCTTTCTGATGCTTATATGCTTGATATTTATTTTTTCCAACGCCTAACAAAACAACAACAACAACAACAACAACAAAACATGGATTTCCTTTCACAAAGAAGGTCACACTTTGAGACAATCTTTTTCATCAAATATGCCACAACATTACATTCAGTATGCACCGGATCATATCATTTACAGCTTAAAATTCTGAAGCTCTTCACCATAGGAGGGCCCTTTTATACTAGAACGAAGACATGCACTTTAGAATCATACACATTTTTAAAAACCCAAGATCAGTGGTTTGCCGTGTGCTAACCTTGCACTAAATCAGTCTATGTATTACTGAATTCAGCAATCTGATAGTTGATGACGTATGCAAAAGGTGTCAAAGTTGGCCCTCTGAACGATGTGGCAGATGAATGAAAAAACAAAAAGTATGCTCAACTGGATCAACAAAGCCATCTCAAAAGTACATGCATGAGAGAGCTGATGATAATTGAGTAAAAATAATGAAAATGAGAAAGAGATGAAAGGCGCTGGCGGTGGTGATGATGATGATGAGAACATGTAGGGTGGAGACACAGATTATAATTCATTCATTCAGAGTACAACACTAATCAGATTAAGCATTCTATCCACTGCAAAACAATTTCAAATAATCCCATGCAACATGCTTGAAATCAACATGAAAACAAAATGAAAACCATTCAAAATGACATAGTGAGAGATGTTACAGGATATTAGCAACCAAGGGCTCTAGCCAAGCAGATGTGAATATTGCAGTTGTTTGTCCAACATACTGGTAGATGTAGTATTGTCATCTGCCATGGCATCTCCTATGCAATTAGGTAGCATCTATAACACACACACACACACACACACACACATTATATAATTATATATATATATATATATATATATATATATATATATATATATATATATATATATACACCGTACATACATACATATATACATATATCCCATAAAGTAAGTTCTATACTTGTGCCATTTCCAAAAGGAAGTTTCATTATCACGCCTATATTCAAACACTGTATGAGTCCAATATCATAAACACAGCTTTACCAAATATTGCTGTGGTTAAGAATGATTTTCCCCACAGCATTTGCAGCGGTAAACTAAGAAAATCATCCAATTATCATAAATTCAGAAATTGAATGTTTTTGAATATATATGAATTGAATTTACCTTCACCTTCATTTACCTATATAGGTTTCATAAAATCAGAGCATGTACTGATAAGGCACCTTTCTAGTCAACTATTTTTCTGAATGTTATCATTATTGTTATCTTAAAAATACAATATATTTATAAACCATACTAAATGTAAATGCATAAACATATTGAGGGAGAGAGAGACTCCTTATATGTTTAATAGTTGCTAATATAACTTGTTATGTATGATCATGTGGAAACGATATTGTTAAACATCACTACACAGAGGAAATTATGGTATGCTGTTTATGTTCCAGCCTTATCATGTACAGATCAGGTAGATTTCAGTGTCAGTTACGTGTTTAGGCAAACTTTATAATGTAAAAATTCTAAATATATTATGATGACATAGTAGGTTTTGAATGTCAAGCCTTTCATAAACTTTATACTCACAGGACAGCAAGTTTTTCTCCACCTTTCAAACTGTCTGTCCTACATCCTACAAGCAATATACACTCAGCAAAAACATAAAGTAAACACTTTTTCGAGTTCATAATTTTTAATAGAAGATTTTGATGAAAATCAGACAGTGCAATACATACCATATTAAATTCAATTGGCTATCAAACCAGTAGGTCAATATAAATCAAAACTTTATGCATGAGTGAACGTATTTGTCTTTCTCCTCCAAAGCACAAACGTACAAATGGCAAAAATTGATATGTTGTCTTTCATTTGCAAATGCCTTTTAAAACAACAATAGTAATAAAAGACTACTTTAACACAATGCGAGGTATGAATGAAATAGCAAAAATAAGTTTCCATTCTCTTTATCTCTTTTCAACCTCAAACAAAATCAAAGTGGGAAATGAAAGGGGGAGGAACTACAAGAATTTTTTGTCAACTCAAACTTCAAATGACATAGAAAGTAAGGGCACAAAGATGATTAAATGAACAGAATATCTTTATTTCATTCATTCAGTTTAGAAATTTATGATATACGAGACAAATTCAAGAACCAAATATAATTTTCTATTGTCCCAATTTGAGAAATCAATTCAAACTCCTACCATTTTTGCTAATATTGCTTCATCTCTCATTTCATTTGAATTGGATTTGACAGTGAATTCTTCATTTTCCTCCATTATTTTTTGGTGTTATTGATCTTTTGGGCTTTAAAGATATTGAAGAGAATATAAGTTTATTTATATGCAACTGATTTCATGTTTTTTATTGTGTTTAATTTGTCTTTGTTTTTATTGTTACATGGAAGAGCATTAACGCATGAATGACGACTTGTTCATTTTTGCAATCTTTATTTCTATACATTGGAAGAGAAAAAAAAGAGTGTTCACTCATGCATAAAGTTTCCCTTTTTATTGACTTACCAAGTTGATAGCCAATTAAATTACCTTTCACATGGTATATAATACATTAACATTTAGCTAAACATTCTATGAGAAATATAAGCTTGAAAGAGTGTTTACTTCCTTAATTCCTGAGTGTATATTTGTGAATACGCAGAACTTATAAAGATGACTACAATGGCAATCCCACTCCATTCTAGCATTACAGATATATCGAGGACATTTTTCTCTTGTGCTTTGTGAAACACATTTTTCTATACACATCAATAATATGAATCATGCATATCATGAAAGTACAAATATGCCAACACATCAAACACTCACCCAGAATATTCATGGCAGTGGCAACAATGAATACAGTATATGCAATCCATCACCAATGTGTACAAATTATGCACAAAGCACTTAGTGTGAAGCCACAGCAGTATTTGCAGATCATATATGTATAAAGCAAAACAGATTGGAACAATTTTTTTTTTTATTGCAATCACTTCTTAGCATAATATTTATTGGAAAAGAACATTTGCCCAAAAGAAAATAGCAAAGAAAAGCAGAAAAAAATGCAATACTTTTGTCACATAATCAGCAATTTTTTTCTTCCATCTAGCAACATTAAAAAAATTCCTGGTTACATCAATTAATGCTGACAGTGATAGATGTATTACTGATAGTGATAGGATGTATTGTCAAAATCAAGGCTGTTGATTGTCTGTGTGTGGTGTGGTAGCAAAACAACACTTCCACCAAGAATGATGTGAACCTTGATGGCTATGTCAAAAAATAATGAATGACTAAGCATACAGCACAGTGGAATGAAAGACTGAGCCAAATTTTTATATTCACAACCATGATTGTATTTTTTTCCTTGCTAATCCTTTGAAAACATCCAACACTTACAGCACAGTAACTAAGATTTTCTCCGATCATGTCGAGACTATATTCACATAAAACATTCATCTACAAAGTTCTCAAGGTGTTACATTTGTGCTGATACACAGCAATAGATGCATAATATGCAATCTTACCAAAATACAGTATGTCCCCAAAAAAATTACAACGGGGACCTTCGCAATGATATCTTTAAAAATAGTGAATCAATCTAAATACAAATTCAGGGTATGAAACTATAACTCATTGCCCACATCTTACAGAAAACCCCACTCGATTTGCTGTAGTGGTCAAAGAGAAATACGGAGTTTTGTACAGGATGTCGGGAATCTCTTCTGTCCAAGTTCTGTCTATTATTCACACACAAGATCATCAAAATGCTAAACTCGTAAGAATCCGATTCATGACATGCTTTACAACAATCCACATTTCTCTGTAACCGCTTAACCAAATCGAATGGGGATTGCTGCAAAATAGAGCTAGAATGTTATATTTTAAGACCCTGAAGTAGCGATTAAAAAATCTAATCATATTGGCCGTTATCAATGCGAAAATCTGATTGTAATTTTTTGGGGGACATACTGCAGTAAGTCGCCCCAAAAGTTACAATCAGCTTTTCGAGTTGATAACACCCAATATGATCAACCTGTCTAAGTGCTACTTCAGGGTCTTAAAATATAACATCATAGCTCTATTTTGCAGAAAATCCCATTCAATTTGGTTAAGCGGTCACAGAGAAATGTGGATTGTTGTAAAGCATGTCATGAGTCTGATTCTTCCAATTTTAGCAGTTCAATGCTCTTGTGTGTGAATAATAGACAGAATTTGGACAGAAGAGATTCCCGATATCCTCTACAAAATTCCTCGTTTCTCTTTGACCACTGAAGCAAATCGAATGGGGTTTTCCGTAAGATGTGGGCAATGAGTTATAGTTTCATACCCTGAATTTGTATTTAGATTGATTCACTATTTTGAAAGATATCATTGCGGAGGTCCCCGTTGTAATTTTTTTTGGGACATACTGTACAGTACACCAAATTTAATTTTCATTCCACAGCCTCTGCTCTGGTTGTATCCTGATGAATTACCAGTTTCTACACACTTACTTATAAATATTCTGCTTATACACGAGATAACTTGATAATTGTGCTTGTTAACTAAACGTGCAGACTATCGAGTGTAATACTTTCTTTGTGAGAGCTGCTTAGCAAAATCTATTTCTAAAGTACAGTCAACCTCCCCTCAGTTAAATCCAACAACAGGGACTGAAGAAAATCTTTCCACTTATGTGGATTTTTACTTTATAAATAAAACAAATGAACTAACACCTGCTAATGTCCAACTGGGGTAAATTTTTTTTTTGTCTTAGCCAATTTTTTTTTTTTTTTTTTTTGTATTTGTGTGAGGCTGACTTAGGTGGGATAGAATTCATAGCACTTACAAACATGGAGATATGACAAGATATACCGGTATGTATTCTATTACATTGTACACAAAAAGCGCATCTGATAACACTGTAGGACAATGCGGCCTAGAAAAGAAGAAAAAATAGAAGAGAACTGTAAACTCCAATCTTGTGTTTGAGTAAGTATCACCATGAAGGAGCACATAATTCAATTTATACCAACAAAAAGAGTATGACAAGGGCAATGCACACTAATCAATGTGACTATTGCACACATAAACTTAATACATAGGCAGCAATTCTACCGTAGGCAAAGGCACAATGCAATTTATCACTTCATTTCCGGACCTACATCCTTTACAAAATTTCAACTTTGTGACTGTTTTGAAAGAGTTTGAGTATAGTGTATGAATACACACCTGTTTGGCATCAACACTTTACTGTTTTCTTTAAATAAATGTATAAAATGACAAATCCATAAATACTTCTTATTGAACAAACCCTTTGCAGTACATATTTTCTTCTTGTAAACGAAACAGCGGAAATATCATTTAAGTCCAGTACATGATGTATTTCACTTTCACTCTGTATAAAGTCTATTTTCCTCGTAGAATGAGAGAATAATCTTCGTCCATAAAGTATCATTGCATTGGTAATGCCGTCATAAGTGCTACGCCACTTGGGTTGACCTTCTGTGTCAGAGTATCTTCCATACCAAGATGCTGCATGATGTCACTACCCATGCCCTGCACGCCGCTCACCATGTAACCATTCGCTCTCGCGGGGATCCCCAGCTGGCTTAGGGTCGTGTTAAAATTGATCGGAAGCTTCACGTACCGGCTCGTGATGGCTATGAGCCATCGCGACTTCTGCAACGGTCTCGTCCACGCCTCAATGTGATACTTTGTGTTCTAAACGGGAGGCGGAGGTTATACACACAATGTAACCACGTGCACTCAAATCTCACCTTCCTTGTCAGACATCGTGAACAGGAAAATTTAAGTGCATATACACTATAAAAGCTGTTAATTTTGCAAATTTCATTTTTGAGAATTTCAGGAATCACTGTTGGGCTGCGAATATGTGAACAACACTCGATAAATATTGCCACCTGATCTTAATCGCATTAAATTTGTGGAGTGAACAGACAGACATATGTGCACTTAATTTCGTCCAACGATAACGAAAGTGTCATATCTCTAAAACAACATCTCATAAAAATGTCTGTGACCTCCTCATTTGAAAAATTATCTGTATGCAAAAATAGCAGCTTTTACGTAGAACTTTTCTATGATAGATTACAGTGGACTCCCATTATAACGAAGTCCTCAGGACCGGTAGTTTTCTTTCGTTATATCAAAATTTCATTATAACCGAACAAATAAACAAGAAAAATTCATAGAGCTGATAATGTTGCGGCCTAAATTTTTATTTCTTTGTAACCGGAATTTCGTTATAACCATGTTCGTTGTAATGGGAGTGCACTGTTCTGAGAATTTGAAAGATATATCTATCTATTTTTTTTTTTTTAATAACCTAAATTTGATTTCTACATTGAGAGTAAAATATCCTGCCTGCCCAATGTTAGCCTACACAGCATTAAGTAATGACAGACTAATAGCGAGTAGTTTAGCTGAATGGTAAATCTATGGTTTTCTCAGTCAAACTGGTCAGGTGTAATGGCATCTTGCACAACAAGCAACAGTAGGCAAAAACTTGCATGATCTTATTTTATTACTATGATCTATTTACAGTAATAATATTATGAAAAAGCAAGGTGATTTCAGAACTTAAGTAATACCCCTTGACACTTCCATGCTCAAGATCGCATGAGATAACATACATGTAGTAGGTGGGAAAAATAATATACTGCTTTGACTACTTAAACCCTACTGCTCTGAGTGCTGATTGGTACAGAAAACCCCATAGCATTATAAACACTGTCTAAAGTCCCTGGCACAGAAACCATTTGTAATTGTAGATCAAGAGATCAGAACATAAGCCACCTTTGACTAAAAATCTTTATGTATCCATCTCAAATCATAATCATCATTGCAAATACATAAATTTATCATTTACATATAATTCATTAAAAAAAGGCACACCTGCTGCTCACTTACACTTTCCTGTCCTGTTAACAGTTTGACAATTTCATTTGTCATTATTCATGTAGAAGTGACACATGTAAATCTAATCATCTCATGACTTAAACAGTTTAAAATGTTTTGTTTTAACCCTACAAACCTAACAGAAATGATGCACAAGTTCAACGACCCAAGCTGATCATATTTGCAACACTATACAGATGATAGACAAGATGTTTATAATTTTGAACTTATTTCATGTAATTTGATATGCATACTATCTATTATATCTATAAATTTGATGTAAATATGACAATTCATGCAGCTTGTGAGATGCATGAGATAACCACTGACATTACAAATGACGCACGAAAAAATAAATATCCACGGCTAGTCCACGATTACAGCAATAATGAAAAGATAAAAATTTGGCTCATGCTTTAGACAATGGCAGAACAATAGAACTGGAACTTGCTTGGGCAGACAATGTGGGGGGGGGGGGGGTAAATTGATTGGAATGACTTTGGTGAATGCTTAAACAGGCAAATGCAAATTTGTGCAACGCAGTGGTACAGGCTGAAAGAATGAAATATTTTGAGTCTGTTCTGACATGACGTATAAAGGAGCATAAAATGATTGTGTCCAAACAAAAGACAGTCAACACCGATGGAATATTCATGGGTGTGCTTGTTGAAAAATAAGACACATGATGATTTTGCACAGTCAAAAGCATGGTGCATGTTTATCAATGTTAAATGGTCATCTTAAAGCATGCAAAGCAGCGAAGAAATTGAAGAAATGAGGTAGCTGATGATGAAAATGAACTACACATGCTTACTCATTTGGCTTGGCATCTTTTTCGCTCTTTATTTTGTTTTGTTTAAGCAATCCACGTACAAGCTCGTACAAACAGCCACACTATTATTTTGCTCTTTAGTGATTGTGGGTTAGTTTTGCCCTTTTGTAGCAGTGAATCCTGAGTAACATGAGTTGGCAAAATGATGCAAGCTATGAGTGACAAGCATTGGCTGGTTTTGTAGCATGTTAAAACTACAGAGATATTATTTGGGCAACGTCACAGTGCTTTTGCTTTGCTCTCTGAAGCTTATAAAGATATCTTACTTGTATAGGTTTTTTTTTTCCTTTTTAATCTGCATTCTTTATTGATGTTTTTCACAACAGTGGGATTAATATGAAGTCTGCGAATCAAGCACCTCTTGTTGAAAATATGTACAGAATTCTGGCTGTATACATTGACACTGTCCAACAACACATGGTTCACTTTCTGTCACCTCATATCCTGGGTTTACATACCAGGCATCAAAACTAAGTGTGACCATATTTTGCCTGCTCATCTCCTTCAATGTTATGATAAGAAATTTGAAATGACACTGAAATGAAATAGCTTAGAAAAATCATGTCTCAATGCATTAATGCATGTATCAGCTAATTTCTGGAATATCACAGAACTTGACCCAAATGTTCCGTTTATCAATTTCTCACCTAAAGAGCTGAATTCCCTGTGTCGTGTTTGCTTTGCAGTGTCATGCACATTTGTGAATTTCTTCATTTCGATATTCTAAAATCTAGGCAGTCTTTGTCCACAGACATGATAGGTGGACCTAGGATACAGCTCATAGTCGGTAATTTGGGCGAGAGTTTTGCTTGAGGAGAAATTCAGTGTGAAACACCAACCCCAACCCCCTTCACCCTTAACCTCACATTGCTTTTAATACTTAGGTGTGGTCACACAAGCTGTAAATAGGTTCAGAAAAGGGGTCTGTGTTCTCAGACTGTGTCAGCAGAATGACAGGAGAGCTAGCAAATTATATCAAGTGAAGTTCACTGACCTGTAGCACACGTTTGCCCATGTGACCAGATGGATCCTTCACAATATTGATGACGTCCTTGTTGAGCAGCATCTCCCGGAACTCTGGTCGGATGGTGCGGAGATCATTGGACATGAACATTGGGGCAGCAAAGATGGTCCACATGGCCAGTTGGGCCCTGGACTGTTCAAAGCTCAGACCAAAGTCTCCGATGATGAGCTGCGTAAAGAGTTATCAAACAAACACTAAAAATTCTTCCCATATTTGTGCCTGCTCTATTTGTGACCTGTGGCCACAAAGCCTGACGGGGAAAAAACAATAAAACGCACACACAGAAGGAAAGCAACTTTAATAAAACATTCTTTGGCCCTTACATTAAGGCATGGTTGTGTGGATAGCAATCTTTCATTCCTCTGAAAAAAAAACCAAACAAACAAACCATAAAATCCTGTAACTTGAACCAAAGCACCCCATTTTTCAGATTTTCTCAGATTTTATGTCTGGACTCAAAAGGGGCCCTAGTTTTTACTCCATATTACTCCAATGGCTCAACACTATTGGAGCAGTTTTCAGCAGTTTTGTTTGTTTGTTTGCTTACATTTTTGTTTTTATTTTGTTTGTTTTGTTTTGCTACACTAGATTTTATGTCTGTGAGTAATAAGAGTACTGAAGTGCACATAAGACGTCCTGCACAGAGCTAAAGCAACGATCATCCATGTCTTGGATCACGAACTCTCCCTAGAAATGCAATGCAACCATTGTTTTGTTTTGTTTTGCTTTTGTTTTTGTTTAGCTATGCTAGATTTTATGTCTGTGAGTAATAAGGGTAATGAAGTGTCCATACAGAGGTCCTGCACAGACCTAAAGCAGTGATGAACCATGTCTTGGATCACAACATTTCCTTACAAATGCAATGCTAACCATCATTTTGTTTTTGTTTTTGTTTGTTTTTGTTTGTTTTTGTTTTTTGCTATGCTAGATTTTATGCCTGTGAGTAATAGGAGTAATCAAGTGGACATAAGAGGTCCTGCACAGAGAGAGCTAAAGCAGTGATCAACCATGTCTTGGATCACAAAATCTCCTTAGAAATACAGTGCTAACCACTGATATCAAATAATGTTACGAACTAAGCATCAATGTGTCTCTCCACCACCCCCTTCCCTTTTTTTTTTCTTTTTTTGCTTCTGTGTATCACAGCCAGAAGATTAGCCTATCACTAACTCAAAAAGCTTTGCTTACATAGTTGCATCAGGTTTTGTCTGACAACTCCGACCATGTCTGGATAGCTGAAATTCCCGGGTCCTGCCACAGGGACTAACTCACAAAAATTTTCTTACATACTGTATATGCCATATATTTAGTGAGTCTTAAATTTTTGCGAATCGGGACTTCCTGACAATTTCGCGAATGGTTAAATTTGCGATCGTGGAGTCCTGCACTGAACGAAGAAATGTACTAGTTTATGCATACATCACATTCATATCAGGATGAGAGTCAATATTTTCGGCTGTTTTTAATTTGACAAATAGCAGCTGACTCACGAAATTCGCAAAAAAAAAAATAAAAAGCTCACGAAATATTCGGCGTATATTGTAGTTACATCTGGTTTCGTCTGACAACACTGACCATGTCTGGATCGTTGAAGTTCCCGGGTCCTGCCACAGGGACCAGGGTGTCCTGCTCCTTGGTGTAATAGTCAATGATGCTCAGGACACTGTCCCACGAGTCTTGAATGTCGTCATAGTTACGCCAGATGTTGCAGTTCTCTGCCACAAGTTTATAGTCAACCTGTGAGAAGTGAGCAAGCCGGTTCACGGAATCATACGAATGGTGGAGAGCATGCAGACACCTGTGCATTTTTACCTTCACTCTGGCAACTTTACTATGTGTTATTTTGAAATAAGAAATAACAAATATGTTCTTTTCTGCATCAGATACAGTCCTGCATGGAAGGTGAGAATATTTGTGTGGTAAAATGATTCATTGTTGCTGTACATATTGATGTACTTACAACACGAGTTGGGTTTCTAGGCTACACGTACAATGATTCGGTATTCAGTTGAGATCCCTGGTTGGATGCCCCTCAAGGTCCTCCATATCTAGAAAAGTCATAGGTGATTATATCTGCCCTTTTGAAAACTAGTGCAAAGCTGCAATTCATGCACCCTACATTTCTTATACTGCTCTGTGCTGTAATTGGCTCATCTGTATTTAGAGTATCGATTGAGAAACTGGATGCAAGAAAAAAAAATCTGAGTTGCATACTTTCTCTTACGAGGAATAGTGCCCCTGGGGGCTGCAAGTGAGGAATTGTGTCAATCTGTACAAAAACGTATAAATTACTCCAGCAATAATACATGTCAAGCTTGGTTCAAATTTGATGGTGCATTTTCAAGAAGAAGATGACAATATAAAGTTTGGCCACTATGGTCCCTGCACCCCCCCCCCCCCCCCTCCATAGGGCCCCATGGGGATACCACTGGATCTGCCATGGAGAAACTTAAAACTACAGTCACCAGTGCACTTACTGATACCCTGATACCACTAGCTCAGCTTTGTCACTTTGGGATCTAGAGAAGATTTTTATTCTTTCTTTATCTTTTTTTAAAGCAGAAATTTATAGAGAATCTAGAAATATGACAAGTTAATTATCTACGAAAAGCTAAGAAGCTAGTTAACAAAACTGGATATCTTTCAGACAATGTAACTTTACCCCCAAACTGTTTTTGAGATTGAAAAAACACCCAATTTCTATGACCACGTAGATCCGTTCGCTACAAGAAACATCGGATTTGAGCGACGTCACCTAATGTGTATGAGCTGATTTGCCGTATGGCTATATGAGACCCGCTCTGGCAAAACCCGAAACTTCTCGGCAAATGTGATTTCGCGCTACATGGAGATCCTTTTTCCCAAGGGATGCTACCTGCCAAGTTTGGTGAAAATCCATCCAGAGGTTTTCAAGGAGAAGCTGAAAATGTTATTAACAGTTTATGCAAAATGCATACCTCACGGCAGACGCCACACGATGAATGATTGCAAAAAGTTTACTTGAGCCTTTGGTGTATGCGACCTAATAAAAGTACTAGTAATCTATGAGACTGTGCTCTCTTACCGTAATGCCAGTTGCACGTTCATAGTCTGGCCAGCTGCATGAGAACAGGATAGGTCTACCAGTCTGATTCAGGTACTTTGTCATCTCTGGATAACCTGGTAGAATGTAAGGAGAAAGAGGGGGCCAAATAATATCTTTCCAATATTTTGGGACATGCTTAGAACTATGGTAACTGATAGCTAAAAGTGTCACTTAATCTACACCATCACTTCAGCATGTATAAATGTCCACTTGGTATGGAAAATAAGATGGGGATGTCAAAGTCGCTACAATTGCACAACATTAGTCTGTGGATTCTAATAAGATATGTATCTACTTGTGATATCATTAAAGGATACAAATGAAGGTAATAACAGAGACAACTACATGATTAGGCAATTCTAATTGCAGATTCGATCAACAAGCTGGGCCCCATTTCATAAAAGATGTTAGGATAGCAACTCTTGATGGAATGGCAACTTCCCTTAGCAGCAGCCAATCAGGAAGCTGGAATCTTGTCATTACCATGACAATTGTCATTCCAGCAAGAGTTGCTATCATATCAACATACTGAAAAATATTCCATAGAAAGTTTGTCGGCTGAAAAAAATTAAATGCAGCAGAATTAAACCAGTAACTTAAACCATTATTCTGCATGGTTCTGAGGACAATCTTATAGCTTTAAAATAAAATGGCTCTCATACTCTACATTTATAAGGGGCATGGATGGGGGAATGGGGTGGACTTTTTTTTTTGTACACCTTCAAAAAGAACATAATAGTCAGCCAGCCACATTTCTACTAGGGCCAGCTGCATTTCTACAGAGGTCTTGAATTGTAAACTTCAGGGTGACTAATTCACAGAATGTCACAACACTATACAGGACCTTTTACATGAAAATGTCTTGCCATAGCCACCATGTGTGTTCTTGAGAAACTGGACGACAAACATAAACATAAGGTTACACATTCTTGTTTTTGTTCATTTTTTTTTTCCACCAGAGTATCATACCTTTCTTCATCGTGTGGGGGTCTGCATAGCACCCGTCCATCTTCAGCATGTCCACACCCCAGTCGGCAAAGGTCTGTGCGTCCACTTCCAAATGACCCAGGCTCCCAGGGTACCCTCCGCAGGTGAAGTTTCCATAGTCAGCATAAATCCCTAGTTTGAGGCCCTTTTTATGTACCTTTAAAATGGACAGAAATAATTGGCTAAGTTATATACAATGTACATTTGTAAGGAACGTGGTGGTAGTATCTTTCCATGCCTCTGCATATTCAATATTGGCAAACTTTGTCAACAGAAAAAATGACAATCGTACGAGTAATGTGAGAAAATCAACCTGCGTAGACTTGTTGGGGTGGGGTGGGATGAGAATGTGGAATTGAATTGAAAGGAGGAACATTGTTTTGCTTGCCAGCTAACTTGTGTTCAGGCCCCAGTCACATATAAACACAGATCCTCAAGGATCTGCACGGTGATCCAGGGAGATCAGAGGAGACCCGGGAAGATCCGGGATGGTTTCGACCTCGATGGAGTGTCGACGAGTGTTGGTATGACTGTACACATGGTATTAACATGGCAGCTACACGGATAAGGCCGGAAGAGCGCGGCATCTACACGGACAAACATGGCATCTACACGGATCCACACGGACCATCTCAGATTGCTCTGCCAACACGGCAATCCCCGGATGACGCCGGATGTTTTTGACCTCCAAAAGTTGCCATGTTGGCCTCCCGGATGTCCCCGGATCTACACAGACATACACGGATGTCCAAGGATGTCCAATGCGTCAACATGGATCTCACCTCGGATCACCCTGGATCAGATCTGTGGTTGTCCATCATGTCTACGTGACTGGGGCAACAACCAGGGTCTACAAGACCTATGAGGAGTGTATCCCTTTTATATTCTGCCATGGCCTTTGAATAAATCTGTTCACTACACTGCTTGTCTAAACCAAAGGACTAGGGGAAGGGCATCTTGATAAAAAAAAAATGAAGTATTATCATTGGAAACTGATAACAGACCCGAGAACTGTCACAAAGCTCATAACATCACACCATCTTTTTACCACGCAGGCAGTGTGGTAAAGCCAAAGTCTGGCTGTTTACATGCTGTGCACATGACAAATTAAATGTTGACTAAAGAGTGAAACAGTTGTTTGAAGAAACTAAAACATGTGATATAGAATCTCTTAAGGACTGATCAAATTCCAACAAGGCCATAACACAGGATGCAAAACAAGCCTCCAGGGAAAAATAAAGTGTGTAAAGACAATGGACATGAATGCTTGAAAAGTACGTTGGCATTGGGGGCGTTGTCTCTCAAAATCCCTTAATCAAATAAAGCTTTGTCATTTTATTTACCAAGAGGTCGTAGAATCAACATCAGATTAAAGTTATGTGGTACAAGAAGTACAAACAAAAATGTAGACTGCTGAGAAGACTTATTGAGAATTATTCAAAACAAAAGAAAAAGTCTTCAAGACAGCTGTGGAAGAAAATATACCAAGTTATACCACTACAATATCTACCTTGAGATCAATGACAAAAATAATCCATGTATTACACGAAAGAAGCAAAATATTGTTGCGCTTTGACTTTCATGCTCGCTTCAGGTAGCACAAAATGCACGAAAAATGTCCACTTTCATAGTATAAGAAAATAGGAGCTGAAAAAATAATACATGGTGTATATGGGTACATATTCTTGTAAACTTGCGAGTATTGTCACAAAGCACCAATACTATTGACCATGTAGTTGAAAAATTTGATCCCATTGCAACTCTTTTTGTTTTGTTTACATTTTTTAATTATTTCTTTTTATCTTTATTTTTTTGGTGAGGGTAAAGGAATATAACCCAGAATGGGATGCGCTAATGATTACTCACATAATCAGCCAGAGCCTTAATACCACTGGGAAATCGGTCTGGATCAGCCTGGAGACGTCCCTGAGAATCTCGCTGTTTTGCTGACCAGCAGTCATCAATGTTGACGTATTCATATCCCGCATCAAGGTACCCATCTTCCACCAAACGGTCAGCCATTTCCTTGAACAGGTTTTCACTGCAAACATTTGGCACAGAACATCTGACCATCTTTACTACATCCTCCAATGATTTTTACAATTTTTCTTTTTTATAGCAAAATTCAATGATAGGATTGATATCTTAAAACTTTCATCCTTTAAAATAAATTAAGAATGAATACATCATTCCATATCTTCTTGGATGTTTGTGTTAATATCTGTCTTAGCCCTTTGAGGACCTAGTCCTGAGTATACTCGGGCAGGTGTCTTTGGGAACTGCATGTTGTAGCAAAATCAAACCGTCCTCAACGAGTTAAGTGGGTATCACATGAAATAATCTGCAGGGTTTGGAATCCTGTCTCAATGAAATTCTCTGTCAAAACTATGAATCAAAATGAGCAATTCATTCATCAGCAGATGCATTTTCTTTTTTTTTATTTTCTTTAAAGCAAGGATGAACTACTTCCTGTTAACTAATTTTTTTCTTTTTTTCCAGAGTTAAATATATTGTTTATAAAGTGTGTAATAAATAATCCTGATATAGGTGTAGCATTATACTTGCTTTATAGGGAGTAATCATTTCCACTGAAGAAAGCATCTTTCTTCTGGTTTGACGACATTCAAACGTCCCACATTCAAGATGGTGTGACAGCCACATGATCACCAAACCTTGTATCACATAATACAGGCACATCACAAAGATTTTTTTTTGCTTTGTATATATATGAACAAGATGTCATTATAACAAATTGGATGCACACTGTACAGTGCTATATCTCTTCACCAAGTGCTGTCTCCTGTAAAGACATACCTGATGCAATTCTTGGGGTCGTTTTTGCAGTCAATGTTGCACCTGAACCTCTCCCAGGCAAGCCACCCCATCGGGGGAGTCCTTGCCAAGCCATTATCGAGGGCCATGGAAACGCCACACAGAGCAATCAGCACCAGGAATGTCTTCATCATGATTGCGAGGTAAACTTCACTGGAGATTTACTAAATGTGAATGAAACAATAAAACAAGAATAAAAACAACAATAAAATCAAGCTACAGACTCCTTATGTTTCAACAGAACACTGCATCACTGCTCTGCCCTGTTTTTGCAAATCATAGTAAAATAACTTTTTTTTTAAAAAATCGGACTTGGCATGTTCTATTAGGCTGTTATGTTTTGAGCAAAAAACACTTTCCATATTCCAACATTTAATAGTGCCTTGCACTCGCTTAATATTGCATGTGTATGCAGCAACTTCAGATTAAAAAAACAAAAACAAAAACAGTACCGGGTAATATATCAAATAGTAAGAAAATGTCCAAATGATTTACAGCAAGTTAATGAAGGTGGTTTAATAAAAAATGCAGTTCCTAGAGCATATACATAGCCACATACAGACCGACACACACAGACAGACAAACAGTGAGACAGATAGACAAACATACACACACATTCCTCGAATGACTTCTTTCAACTTGCCACAATCATTTAAAGGGATAGTACAGTTTTGGTTGAGATGAGAAATAGGCTTTCGAATTTTTACAAGATACCATTTACCAAGAAAACACTTATGATATAGCACAGAGCATACCATTTTAAGAGGAATTCAAAGTTTATTTGATGAAAATCGGGTTTGGAATAACTGAAACATCCAAAAACAAGGTAAAACAAAACGATCGTTACAAAGTGTGGGTCCCACACTTTATTAGAATCGTTCTTTTTTGGATATCTCAGCCATTTCAAAACCAATTTTTATCAAATAAACGTTGAATTCCTCATAAAATTGCATGCTCTTTCATATTTCATATGAGATTTCTCATTATCTCAACTAAAAATGTTAGAAACCTGAAATTAGGTCTCAACCAGAACTGTACGATCCCTTTAATGTTTAGCTCCCATGTTGATTGTGCAGGCAGCATTATATGTGGCAATCTCTCATGAAGAGCGAGTTATGGATGATGGCATAAAAGTTGACATAGATATTGCATTGACGCTTTCTGATAATCAATTTGGTTCAAATTTATGTGATTGATGGGAAGTAAGCTATGAAGAATTTCACATAATTTGCCAATGATGTCATCTCCTCACAAAAGTCCCATACTACTGGTACTTTGTCTTTGTATCTAGACATGTCTTTACCAAAATTTCCTTTCTCTTGCTGAAGATGAAGCGCATTGAAAGAGATAAACATCAAATCACATCAAGTTACTGAAGCATTGCAGTTTAATATTAACGCACCTGCACCAAAAGGTTCGACCTCGATCCCATGCCATGGACAGAAGGTTCGACCTTGCACAAAAGCGTAAGGGTTTCTACACGTAGCAGGCAGTCAAATTTTGGACAGCGTTGTGGTTGAATCATGCTCGGCTCGCACTACCTAGTATTAGCACAATATGACTTGCCTAAAACTATTTTTTAAGTAGTGATAAGAGGACCTTGTGGTTGTGCGTGGCTTGCCTGGTCAATCGGCAAGGATAAGTCCGCTACAGATGCTAAATAATTGACAAAAATTATGTTTGCATATAATATGTACAAATACCCAAGAGAGAAAATTCGAAAATTCCAAAGTCAAATACCGGTAGCGGTACACTGTATCAGCATTCACTAAATGACAACACACATGGTGTCATAAATGTTTAGGTGTGAACACATCACCAGATTTGTCTTGGAATATCACATCAATTTTTGTGAAAATTGCAAATTCCATCAACTTGATACTGACATATAAAGGTAGCAATTATTCCCCCTGCTTTTCTGACAGTGGCTAGTAAAGTGCTTGAATGCTCTTTCATAATGCTAGAAAAGTGAATTTTTGTGGAATTGTCTTTATATTTTCTTTAATATTGTTGTCCACTCATACGTCATTAAACCTCTGCTCTAGTACAGTAGTCTCCTCATCCAGCGGTTCCAACACCAAAACTTTAAAAATTCATAACGTTCCTTGCATTGATTGTTTGATTTTCCTCAAGCTTTCACTGATGTGTTCTACTAATGTTGTTGCTCTCATCTCATCTCACTCAATCCACATTGCTCTTTGGGTTCCTTATTAATATTAACGTTAGACTTTTAACCCTAGGCCTAACTTGTTACAGAGACAGAGTTTTTGTAGACACGGTTCTATCGTAACAAGTTAGATCTAACATTATTAGGGAGGGCCTAATCCCCGATTCCATACTCACCAAAACATGCAAAATGGCCTAACCAAAGACAAGTAGGCCTAACGGTTTAGATCGAGACGAAGAAAACAAAAATCCAAATCCTCTCACAGTCTCAGGTCGGCAGAAGATGTGTCATGTACAGGCTCCTCGTCTGTATACGTATGTCGCGACAGTCGAAGGAAAGGGGTGGATGTGGTGCGTGTTGCTGTTGACCTCCACCAAATACAAAACGAATGTGGATGGTACGGTACGAATCGCATGACTCGTGCCTATCGCTAGCTGCAGTGTGTTTGGGGGGGGGGGGGGGGGGGGGGGGGAGGAGTTTCTGTTTATGGAAAGCAAAATTGCTAAATAAAACGGAAAGATCAGGTTGAGTACATTGTAAAAATATGTCTATACTTTCTACAAATATGATTTATTTAGCTATTAAATAATAATTTAGATTCGATCTTTTTTTACTGGAATGTAGCTTTGGATACTGATTTATACATTCTAATATGTTTCATTATCCGTGGTACCTTTCGTATTGCAGCTTTCCATACTGCAAGACTGTAGTCACATGACGAGCCAGCAGATGGCAGGTCATGTGATTATCTGCGCAGGGATTGTGCTCACACCTGTTCTTAAAGGGGTGTATAGTTTCGGTTGAGATGGGGCTTTAAGTTTCCGACTTTTTTTTCCTTTTCTTTTCTTGTGAGACAATGAGAAACCTCTTATGAAATATGAAAGAACTTATAATTATGGGAGGAATTCAAAGTTAATTTGATGAAAATTGGTTTTTGAAACGAGAGGTATCCTAAAACAAAGCAATTATCCTAACAATTGTGGGATATGACCCACCTTTTATTAGGATTGCTTTGTTTTACTTTGTTTTTGGATATCTCAGCCATTTTAAAACTGATAAAGTTAATTCATCAAATAAATTAAATTGTGAGTTCCTCTAGAATCGTATGGTATTTAACATTTCATACAGTGGTTTATAAGTATCTTGCAAAAAGCTAATAGCTAAATTCTCATCTCAACCAATACTATACCATCCATTCAAAGGTTCTATGTTTACCGCCATTCGGAGTAGTGATGTCAAAAATGTTCAAGATATTACATTTGATGCATATGTGTACGTCAGTTGTAACAAAAACATCCTACCATGTAAAAATTTTGCAATAAAGTCTAAAACATAAGGAGGTATCACTATTTTTCTAAATAAACCACAAATGTAGATGGTTTAGTCTAGAAACAATTTTTCATTATAACTATTGTTCATATTTTGTTTATTTAACAATACTTACTTAATCAGACCGATTCAAATCTTTACATTGGTTGTTTCTTTCACAAATTCAAAGTTCATTTGATGAAAATCAGTTTTATGTGGTCGAGATATCAAAAACAAAATAAAACAAGGTCCCATCTTTTATTAGGATTGCTTTGTTTTGGTTATCTCAGCCATTTCAAAACCAATTTTCATCATAAAAACTTTGAATTCCTCTTATAATTATGTGCTCATTCATATTTCATAAGAAGCAACTCATTATCTAAAAAAAAAATTCATAAAAAAACCCCATTGCAAACCTGTAGTCCTATCTCAACTGAAACTGAACCAGCCCTTTAACATACCTTGGAAGTGGGAGTAAAGTTAAACCAAACTTACTAAACAGAGATCACTGGTTCTTATACACTGTATATAAAATAACAAGGATGATTCCTCTTCTCTTTATGCTGTTGTGTTAGCAATGGTGGAAGTGACTGAAAGCACATGTGTGAATTGATTTTTGATTGCACAAAGATGTTGTATCATGAGAGTTTGAGATAAAAAAAAATCTCTTAAAATATCGTTCACAAAAAACCAATGAGAAAACAGACTTATCTTTTTCTTAGCCTCACAGCTATTTTGAACGTTTGAAGAGTTTTTGCCAGCTGAAGGGTTAATTGTGACATTCTTCAATCATCAGAAAATCAAGATACAAAGGAATTATCACAAACTCTTTTACATAGAAAGAAGAGTATGAATTTATTATCAAAAATCAGTGCATGTATACATAAAATGAAATCGAAATCATACATACCACTGGATGTTGAAGACCAGCGCAATGCAAAAATCATGCCAACAGATAAACTGAGCAGAAGACATCTGCCAACTTCTTTCAACAAGATTCTGTCTGGCATGTGCTGTCAATAGAGCTTTTTGAAAAACTTGAAAATGCTCGAAAATGTCATATCCAAGCAGACACTTTCACAAGAAATACAGATGTATAACATGGTGGCGGCATTTGAACCTATAAAAGGCAAAGCATTACGGGAAGCATGACCAAAAGTAATCCAGGTCAAGACCTTTTGATGGTGATCCATCTCTGTACAAATCTTGAACAAAATCCTGGTAAAGTGCAGACAAGGAGACTTAAAAAACAACAACAACACAACAACTAATGTTTTCTTTATCAGGCTGGAACAGGAGAAGGTGCTACCATCAAAATTTACAGACAGCTTGATTTTTAGATAATGCACTTCCATATCAGTTTTGGAAAAAATATGTCAAGAATTGCTGCCCATAAGCTACACATGAGGCATCAACCAGAATATGCATTTGACCCGATAAAAGGCAGAACACTGGAAGGAGCATCACCAAAGACAATAAAGGGTTGAAGTTTCAACATGATGCACCTCCTTACAAGTTCTGAAGAAAATCAATCTAGAAATGTGTACGGTAGAGCACAAGCAAGAAATATAGCATGTTGGCTGTCTTTGACCCTGTAAAAGGGAAGGCATTGTGGTTAGCATCACCAAAATCTACATGGGTTCAGATTTGACTATGATATTAAAGACCTCTGTACAAAACTTGAACAAAATCTGTCAAGATACGTGGCCAGTTTTATGTACACAAATAGGATGTGGCGGCAGTGGAGGCATATTGCTGAATCCAAAATATCCTCTGGTACATGTACCAGGGATACAATACCTACATGTATAACAGGGCTCGACACTAAATTTTTTTCCTGTGGTGGTACATCCGGGCCACTAAAATCTTTAAAACTGAAGTTTTGGTGGCCTGAAAAGGAAATGTAATGGCCCATAGGTCACATAACAATCCATTTTGAATGTAAGCTGCCTGATAGGGCCACCAAAGAACCCTTATGGAACTTTGGTGGCCCGATATTAACTTTAAGTGGCCCCAGGCCACTGCTAATGTCGAGCCCTGCCTATACATAAACAAATATATGGAAGCATAACACAACATGATTATCTCAAGTTGCACTATGAAATAAATTGGATATGAAAATCTGTACAAAATGTCCATATTTCTTTGGTATAAGCAGTACAAATATCAGCAGTTCACACAGATGTTTCACTGTTATTGCATAACTTGTGTCAGCCACTTTTGCAGACTATCAGCCAGACCATATTTCAATACACATAGAGATGACTCTCAAGCAGGAATTCAACCTCTTCCCTTTTTGGGTCTGAAATCCCCTGCACACATGGTATGGTAGAGACCACATGCATGTAGGCAAAGAGCTAAACAAGAAGTCAACCCTAAGTTAAGTTTGTCTGAACAGAACCCCCCCCCCCAAAAAAAAAAAAAAAAAAAAAAAAAATAGAGGAACAGGACAGTGAAAATTCAGGCTGATGTCACAGCGCGCAAGCTCATCCCCCCCCCCCCCATTTGCTTTGTACTATAACATGAGAAATGTTCATTTTCACATCAAGTAAATTTCCAATGGTATACATACACCTTTAATGCAATCATTGTAAATATTTCTCTACACAACCACTGTATACAAAAAATATATTCCGTCATCAACGAAAAAAGGAGAGATTTCATGGAACTTTATGCACAGGGCATATAGAAGGTAATCTCCCATGCCAAATCATGGAATAGTCACTTTCTTTTTGATTAACTTCTTATTTTTAAACAGAATTTGGTCACATTTTTACTATCTTGTTCCTCTCAGTTTTCTGGTTCTATTCAAACAAACTTATTTCTCAGGTTGTACTTCCCCTTTAATACTGGTGTGGAAAATTGCACATCTGTTGCTTCAATGTATAAACAGCTGAAAGATTTTGCGTTGTCCAAATATTTCCAGAAATAGGTCTATCCGTCTCACATCATGTGTTGTACACTTTCAGAAGTGAACGTGGAATTGCACATTTTTGTTTCAATGCAACAACTCATGAAAGACATTGTGTTGTACAAACATTTTCAGAAATAGGTAAATCCATCCATGATGTGTCATATTACACTTTCAGGAGTGAATGAGGCTATTTCCAAAAGTAGGTAAAGATATACTGGCATTTCCATTCTTGCTTCACTCTTTACCACACAATTTGTGTTGATGCACAACATAATTTGTCACTATCTAAAAAGCATGCCCAAAACTGTAAAATTAGGTCTATTGTATATATATTTTTTCACAATAATTCGAAATGGAAAAATGAAAGAGGGTTGATATCTTCCAGAAAGATAACACAACAAAGAAGGCATGCTGATGTAGCACATTCAAAATCAAATGTAGATACTAATCAACATTTCCTTCTCCCGTAGAATAATTTTCTGGAAATTAAAAATGACTGCATACCTGCCTTCTTTGAAAAAGAAGAAGAAGAAATAACTACAATGTATCACATATCTCATTAGAAAGAGCATCTTACATTACTAGAAATCAAAGTGATGCTGCATTGGAGACCAAGTCTGTATCCTCTCCTGACCTAAACAATGTAGCCTTCATCAACATTTCCATCATTAACTACTGATACATGTATATTCATATCTTTTTTTTTCACTAAATTATGAGGCAATCACAAAAATATAAACCTGTGGAAAATATAATTTGTTCAAAAATATTTCAATTTTAAGCACACAAATCTATTGTAGTTCCACATACATCTTCAATTGTCAGTTTAATACATTTATGATAAATTTCTTTCAAGGTTGTCACGATTCAAAATCATAGAGAGCACATCATATGATGCATCACGTGTCACCCCGGGGTACCGTAGTACCCGGTACCCCGGGTAACCGCATTGTGTAGCGCCACCTCACGTCCACTCGAGGACAGCCAGAGAAAAATGCATGCACTGTGTGTGCGTGTACATAGCATTCCCATGCCACTGCATGGAAGCTGCGATACCACTAGCGTGTGCTTTAGTGCAGTGCAGTGCAGTGGCTAGCGCACGCTAGCTCCAGCACCAAAATAATTTCCTCTTTTTGGCACCCAGGGTACAACCCTTTTAAAAAAATAAATAATTCAACAAAATGGCTGATTTTTATTTGGTACCCCGGGATACCATTTATGTCATCATATATCTGATTCTTTGTGTTGATGCTGATAATTTATGACATGAGTTCTGATTTCTGAGCATCTACGATTTCTAATTGAGAATCACAAGAACAAGGAATGAAAAGTACAGAGAAACTGTAATCATGACAACAACATACATGTATTCAGGTTTGCACAAGAACAAAGAAAAAGAAGATAGGTGTAAAGAATAAAGTACAATTTTCTCATGATAACTTCTGAATTTCTGTGGGTAGACTTGTATACGTCATATTAACTGCATGAATAAAGATTGACAATTTTCTGATAAGCTTCATGACGTGTTAGCCACAATGGGCATTTACTATGTCTCATGATAGCGTAGACAGTCCAAGTCTCATTTTTCTCCCCAAACTTTCCCCCTCTTCTTGCCCGTGACAGGGCGACCCTGCAACATGACGACACCAGTGGGGTTCACCATGACGCTAATTGTCTCACTTGGGAGAAAGGTCCCTAGGTCCTGGTGGAGGAAGAGGTCACGCATGACATACCCAGCCGTATGATTGTATCCTAGCTTGGATATGGTGAGGGTGAAATTGTAAGGCATGTCGGTGCGCTTGCTGAAGACGACAGCTGCAAATGCAGCATTTGTCAGAGGTTTAACCCAGACATCAATATTGACAGGTGCCTGAAAGAAGTGATTAAGAGAAATACAAATTTTTTAAAGTGTGTTGCACGCTACTTTTGTGACTCGATAACATTTCAGGAATAGCATATAACATACATCAAATGGACCCAGTACTTTTTCCGAGTCCTTTTGGGTCTTAACATGCGACATCATATAATGATCAAACTTGGGTACATCTATCTGTCAGTTAAGATATCAGATCGTTCACCACAGTTTTCTAGAGTGAAAGGTTGATCTGATGAAATGATATCGAAAATGATATCATCATTCATTTGTAATAATGTGGCTGTGTCTGATGGATCAAACACACTCTAGTCAGTTAAGAAGAACTTGTGAATGAACTGACATTTTAGATTTTTTTTTCTCTTCAGTTTTGGTGGGGAAATTGTAGTTGCCAAAGACAGAAGTATATCAAGTGTTCATGAACACATACTACACAAAAATCAATGGTTTCCAAACCTTAAACCTTTGTTTGATAACAAGATCTGCTACAAAAAAGATGGACATTGCAGTGGGACTTCATCATTACCTGTATTACTCTGTTCCCCATGATACCAAGAGGATCTTGGTTGACAGCTATGATCTCTTTATTCTGCAGAATCTCCTTGGCCCAGGGTGCCAAAGTTCGAAGGTCATTGGACATGGACATCTGGACTGCCATGATGGCCCACAATGCCATCTGTGATTTGGATTGGTCAATGCTCAGGGCATAGTCCCCTACTATCAGCTGCACATTTCACAGAAAACAAGGGCAAACAGATCACACTGACAGATGGATTACACTTTCAGCTGCAGTAACAAACACAATGAAATGTAATGACAGTCCTATTGAGAGCAGGCACAAAAAAAAAATGGTGATTACTTTTCTTGATGTAACAATTTCTACAAGGCGATTAATTTATCATTTACATTGTAGTTTGCCACATATTTGAACAAATTAAGATCATGATATCAAGAGTTTTGTGGTATTTCAATAAAGTGTTTTAAACACAGGCATTCATAGTTATCTGTGACTAAAACTGCTCTTTCGTTCTGGTGTCAGAACTGAAACTTTTCTTGCACTTCAAGCAATGGAAGTTTCCAATCGGTATCATTTTGAAAATTTAAAACCAACATCAATCAAAACTTATTAGAAATGAATAAAATATTTTTTTTACCATGTCAGGGTCGCTGTACTTGCCAGGACCCGAGACTTTGGTGATTTCGTCTTGCTGTGCAGCGAAAAATTTGATGATTGTCATGACATTGTCCCAAGAGTCCTGTATATCGATGTAATTCCTGAAGGTATTGCAGTACTCTGCGATGATTGTCAGATTTGACTGAAATAAACAAAAAGACATGTGTAAGATTATAGGAGGGCCTTAGTAAAGAAGTTTGCATTGATACTTGGGGGCGGGGAGATATGAAGGTGTTATCAGTAATAACAGATTGAATGTTGTATTCCAAGTGCTGTTGGAAGTGAATCATTCTATACCGTATCATATCCATGTGTACACTATAGTTTCAACAAGATATAATTTCCTAACATGCAGACACAAAGCATTACATTCTTTTGGGAGAGGTTGCTTTATTTTGTCCTTATGGAAATCACTCAGATAGATATCCTTCACATACCACAAGCATATCTATCGCAAGAATAGTTCACTGGAAAGAAATTCAACTTTGTTCCATGCTACACACGATGCACATCAGCAGAACTACAGGCGGGTACTTTCCCTCTAACAAAGTCCTCAGAACCAGCAATTTTCGTTCATTATGTTGAAATTGCATTATAGCCGAACAGTAAAGTATATAGAAATTTGCATGAATGATTATTTTGGGACCTGCATTTGTACTTCGCTCTAACAAGAATTTTGTTTTAACTGTGTTTGTTGTAACGAGAGTGCGCTATACTACAGTAACATACAGTCAGCAAGAACTACATGTACCTTCTAGTTTTTATTCTACTGCATACTATCAAATGGACACAACAGCTGACAGTTGTAACTTATTCATTCTTCAACTTCTTTCATCACAGTTTGCCACTGAAACAATGATCTCCCAGATGGGGTAATTTCTAGCAGATCATCAATTATGTTTCATCATGCATTCAAGTTACATTTTGGGTGACATGGCATTTGTTTCTGCAAAAATTGCTCTGGTCTTATTTTCTTTAAGGATTTAGGGTTAAGGTTAGGGTTGTAAAAGGGTCTTAGGTTTAGTTTGTTGTGAGGATTAGGATTAGGGCATAGTTTATGTTTGTGGGTAGAATTTATGCTAGGCTTAGCATGGGCTATGCAGATATTTCATGGGAGCAATTGGCGCAGGAGCAAATGTCATGGCACCATATTCTGCGCTCTCATGAGTATAGTTGCTCTTGTTAAGTACTGGGAAGTGTGTACAGCTGAATGAACAAGGAATGATGTAACAAGAAATACAAGTGAAATCAAGTCACATATTTTTTTACACACTTGAAAGTATACTCACACTATGACCTTTGAAATATGCAAATGTTAAGCAATGATAAATGAAGGTGTAATGCATTCTACCACATAAAACTTACAGGATGTAGGTGAGGCCATTCACATGAGAATAAAATTGGTCTTCCTGTTGCATTCACTGCTCTGGAAAAATTCATGAAACCTAATGAGACAGAAGGAGAAAAAAAAAGATGTTTGTTATCAGAGGAAGACATAAAAGATGCATTACTGCAAAGCAAGATATTTTCGAGCCATCAAATTTTTATGAAATGGTGCCAACAGCCTTCATCGCGGCATAACATTTTCAAGAATTGCTACTGGCATACAATGCATATAGTGCAGACAAGAACTTTTGCGTGCCTTTTAGTTTCATAGCTTTGGGCTCTTGCCAAATTCACGAAATCAACATGCACGCGAACAGTATCCAGTTTTACAGTATGCTTTTCCTTCGACAAAGTCCTGATAAATCAATACAAGCAAAAAGCCATCAGCACACCTTTGAATATAAACACTTTTCAGTTGTAACATCATTCTGTAAAATCCTGTCATATTAAGCATTGTCACTTTACAAAAGGATAATGATTATACCACTTTCATGACGACACCCCCTCAAAACATATACATGTATAATTATATAAAATATATGTATATACCTCAAAATCATACCCTATGAAGTTAATAAACCCTGCGTACAATGTAAGCCCAGCATATTATTAGCTATGTAATAATAGTGTGTAACTCTCTATTCAACTGTCTTGCACAATATACAAAGATCAATACAGTAGTTGAGCACTTTAAAGTTAAAACTTATATGAACGTACAAAGAGTAACATTTACACACACATTTATCAAAGGTTTTGACACGCGACATTCTGATTCTAAATGACTGAAGTGGTTGTGGCAAGTTCCTTCTGAAAGACGCAAGGCCCCTGAAGCACCAGTGGAACCAACTCGCAGTCATACCTTCTCCTGCTAGTTTAGCACCTGCAGTGTGACATGTATCCATCTTTACCATGTCGATGCCCCAGTCTGCAAAGGTTTGTGCATCAGTCTCTATATGGCCATAGGTTCCAGGCAGATGCTGACAGGTAAAGTAGCCCATGGACTCATAGATTCCAAGCTTGAGACCCTTAGAATGGACCTGTGAAATAAAACACCAAGATCACATTTGAAAGTACTATTTATTATTAACAATACATGTGTAGCTGTGCAAGCACTTTGAAAAAAAAAGGCAACTTGTGATTTACAACAAAGGCACATCAAGCAAATGTAGTGCAGCCTCTGATTCACTGTCACAATTTAGCACATATGTATACAGAAGTATAAACATATATTCACATTTACAGCAAGTAAGTGAAAAGCATCACTTACAGCTGTATTAACCACAAAAACATGATAATATTCCCGACAGAGGAAATTTTGATTTTTCAGTCAAGAAAGCTCGCTGATGGTTTCCTCTCGATTGGACACACAAGAGATCAATACCAGTGGAGATTTAAGGATGAGACTTTGTGGGTGCAATGCTTTTTAGTATTCAGGTTGAAATTCTTTCTTACCCAGTCCAGTGACTTCCTCTTGTGCATGAGCTTTCTGCCATGGTAGCTGTACAATATTCGGTATTGTGTGACATGCTGTTTAATCTATCCAAAAAACAACCAAAAAAAAAAATCATGGATGGAAGTAAATACACTACATATTGACTCACATAATCTGCCAGTGCTTTCATGCCATTGGGGAAACGTGTTGGGTCAGCATAGAGTCGGCCATTTTCATCCCTCGTGCCAGCCATCCAGCAGTCATCTATGTTAATGTACTCATAGCCAAGATCTCTGTAGCCCTCACTAACCAGTAGATCAGCCATAGTCTTGTACAAGTGCTCACTGGGGGGGGGGGGGGGGGGGGGGGAATGAAAACTTCAGAGTCATTATGTAGCTGTACTTGAAACAACCCACAAATACACAAAGATGGGCAGACAAACAAGACACGCACAAAGACAGAAAGACAGGCAGACAAATAAGACACCCACAAAGACAGAAAGACAAGCAGACAAACTTAGCATGGGGAGACCTAAACAGAAAAGCACTTACATGGTGGGGCATGTAGAAATAAAATTTATTTGTAATATCTAAATAGGATCTTTAATTTTTGCAAAGTCACTGAAAGTGAATTAAAGGTGACATATAACGAGTGAGGGGCTACTCTGATGATATGATGTATAAATCACATATTTCAAACTGTACTGCTTGAGTTTTAGGTTCTCTTGCAACCACATTGAAAAGTGATTTTTACCTCACTTTTGAATCAAATGCATACATAAAGTTATAATTTCTATGAAGTTTCACACTTTTCACTTTCAATCTTGGAGATTTAACCAGAGCAACATTGGCAGCATGAGACCAGAACTTAGTAAAAATGTGTTGCGTAAATCATGAAAGAGATGTGTTAATGATTAAAAAGTACATGACAATATTATAGAATGATTATCATTGACAACTGCAGTGTGAGCACAGCATATCTACATGCACTTGAATGATACTACTGTATACGCCGAATATTTCGCGAGGTTTTCATTTTCGCAAATTTCACGAGTCAGGTGCTATTCGCGAAATTAAAGACACGCTAAAATATTGCCTCTGATCCAAATGTGGATGTGACATACACGAGTACATTTCTCTGTTCAGTACAGGGCTCCACGATTGCGAATTTAACCACTCACGAAATCGTCCAGAATTCCCGATTCGCGAAAATTTAGACTCGCGAAATATATGGTGTATGTAGTATTCTTGTACATTTGACATGGCATGAAATTGTAATCAGTTACAAGTGATAACAACATTTGTGCTTAAATCTTGCATACATGATTGAATAAATTCATGACAAGTGCCAAAAACTTTCATCAATGATGATCTCAAAGACAGAAATTCACAAGAACATACCTGATGCAATTCTCTGGGTCATGAATGCAATCTGTATTGCAGCGGAACCGCTCCCATGACAACCATCCCATAGGTGGTATCAAGGCTAATCCATTATTGAGAGCGCGGGTGTGGTCAATGCACACAGTGCAACCCAGCAAAGCCAACGCAATTTTCAACACATTGAAGCAAGACATCACACTCTGTAAGAAATAAATGCAATTAGGAGATGATACTCAAATTTGAAGTCGGATTGGTTACATTTGCATGAATCATTCACTCCAGTAAACATATTTCTTTTCAAGGATTGAAAGCCTTCCCTGCAACTTACAATAAAATGTCAATAGGTAAACATTTTCCTCTATATGAACGATGTTGGCACTTGATACAATATATTAATCCCTTGATGCAGCTGCTCAAGTGTGAAATTATACTGGGCATCCCACTATTGCAGCAGGGTGCCTATTTCTGGCAGGGGCACTTTCATTCATCACTAAAACAACTAATGAACATCATGTGTAATCCCACTTTAGAACACAAGCACATTAGTTACTTGCAAGTGTTACAGGAAGTGACACCTGATTGGGTCTTTTCATCAACAAATGAAATATGGCCCCTGCCGAAAAAAATAGGCACCCTGTAGAGGCTGAACAAAGCCTGCTGCAAACAGGGTATTTTACTCTAGGTGTCTACCTACATAAAGCAATGCTTCATGTTTGGCATATGGACCCTTGCACATGCAGACTTGCAGAAGTAAAGTGTTGCTTGAATTTTCCTGGAATTTATATCCTGGATATGGTAACCCTGCCCTATGGACAGATAGAAATAGGATGAGAGTAGCAGCAGCTAATCTAGACTATATACCTGTACTATGTTGTAGTGTAAGCATGTTGTATGGGAGGGGATCCGTGAAGCCAGACGCAGACTCCAAGCCGAACATATCCCTGACGACCAGATACAGACCGCTCTTTCGGTCAAGGGTACTTAAAGGACAAGTTCACCTTCATAAACATAAGAATTGAGAGAATGTAGCAATGTTAGTAGAACACATCATTGAAAGTTTGAGGAAAATCAGACAATCCGTTCAAAAGTTATGAATTTTTGAAGTTTTTGTGCAGTAACCGCTGGATGAGAAGACTACTCCAGTGTATGAATAACTTAGATGTCACATGCGTACAACAATATAAGGAAAATATAAAGAGAATTTCACAAAATGCCATCTTTTGAAAAAAAGTACACATTCCCCTGACTCGTTACCGACAAATGTTATGGGTAATATCATTCCCCCTGCCTTTAGAAAGAGGCAAGTCAAGAGCTCTTTTATTATGCGAAAAAAGTGAAAATATGTTGAATTTTCTTTTACATTTTCTTTATACTGTTGTACGCATATGACTCACAAGCTGTAGTAGTCTCCTCATCCAGCGGTTCCAACACAAAAATTTTAAAAATTCATAACTTTTGCATCGATTGTCCAATTTTCCTCAAACTTTCACTGATGTGTTCTACTAATATTGTTGCATTCTCTCAATCCTTATGTTTATGAAGGTGAACTTGTCCTTTAAAATTAGATTAAGATCCTACACACTACTAGTACTAGCATCTTTGATTAGACATAAACATTAGCAGAGACTCCAACTCTCCTGTTTTTGACGGGAGATCTCTCGCCGAAAACTCATTTTTGCAAAATCTCCCGTTCTCCCGCTTATGATTTAATTTCTCCCGCCCTGGTGGCTCTGTGTCTCCCGTTGGAAAGGATTTCTTACTTATTGCTATCCTATGTTGAAAAAAATAAACCTTAGATAGCACCAGATCAGAGAGCATCTAGAACCCTGGGAATTTCGCGCTTTGCACACATCAACTTGGAGTCTCCCGTTTGCTAGGGGTTTCAGGCGGGAGAATCTCCACTAAATTATACACCAGATCAGAAGGTGCTTTGGGTTGGAGTCTCTGCATTAGAGTTTTAGAATTTTAGACCTTAAATATCAATTATATTAGAATTAACGTTAGATCTATTAGTACATACATCCGATGAACAACAACAACAAAAAAATTGGATGAAAGAACATACAGAGTTTAAGATTTAAGTAAATTTCCATTCTTAACCAGGTAATGTGACTAATTTTAATCTGATGTACCGGTTATCACTTTCCTTCTACTTCTCTAGGGTGCCTACTTTAGTCTGCACGTCGTCAGAGGACTACTAACGTTAGTGTGTTAATATTGACGTTTATAGACGTTCTCTAATGTCAAATAGTCGTACTTCTCTCATAATAATAATAGACGCTATATCCGACTGTTTTAACCTACATGATGCATGAACGGAGCTGCGCCGCTGCGCTGCGTGGACAATGGGTGGAGGAGCGCAGGTTCCCCCGGCCCGGCCCGGCTCTGTGCTGTGCTCAGTAATGGACTTTTGACTTTATGACTTTACTTGACCTCTTTGACTGGAATCAAGTAGAGTTTCTACCGTAAGTCAAGAGAGATTCTTACCTTAGCCATTCCACAACAACAAATTCTAAAGTGAAGACTGTTGGCGTTGACAGATTACGCTACCACACTTCGTTGCGTAGTCCATACAAGCCTGAGTGAGTAAAGTTTACGGTAGAAAATTCCAGTTTCGCCCTTTTTGATGACCACCATGCACCACCGCATCCCCGCACCGGCACCACGCACCGCGTTGATATTAAATGCAGCGAGGGTTCATAGATCAAATGTAGGCCTAGGCTTTTTAAATAGTCTCGATCACTTTTTCTTTCACAGATACGTGAAGCTACGACTCTTCCCCATAACCCCAGAGGAAGATGATTATATTTATATCAGTCTCTACATACTGAAACAAATGCTTGTGTTTTTTTAAAAAGATTATAGCCTGATTTTATGATCGCCAAGTGCGACCGTATTCCAACCAAATGATATTTTAACGTCTGCGAACCAGACTAAACCCCGTGAGAAAATAATGTCATATGATCGGTCACCTGATTGGATTGGTAGTACTCAGGAACTGTTGTTGTCGGTTAAATGTTGGACAATTTGGATTGACGATTCACGTCAACAACTTTATATTTTGCAATGCTATTTCAAGCAAGCAAGCAAGCAAGCAAGCAAGCAAGCAAACCAACAAACCAACAAACCAACAAATCAACCAACCAACCAACCAACCAACCAACCAACAAACAAACAAACAAACACAATTTTGATTTTTTTTTCCCATTAGCAAAAGTGATTTTGACCGTCCATGCAATTAACTATCCTCAACTTTCACACTTTTTCCTTCTGATATCTGCCCACGCGTAATAAAGTGAATTATCTTTCTCTTGCGTGTTTATCTTCGGGCACGAAACACGTGGAAGACTGGCGATAGCCAAACTATACGAGAAAACTGTATGAGAAGAAGATATATAAGGCCATTTTCAGTAGGGATTAGCATTTTTGAGACAACACTGCCTGTATATAGGCCTATCATGGCCGGCGGAGCTGCCCCCCCCCCCCCCCCCCCAACTTTTTTTTTGCACCATACAAAGGAATACATAAGGTGTCACCACTTTGGCCTCCCCCCCCCCCACTTTTTTTTTTTACCCGCAAGTGCATAAGTGTCACTAGAAAGAAATAGAGACCTTGAAGTGTGGTGTTGCACTGAAGACTTTTTTTTTTTGCTTGTCAGCTGAAGGAACCTGGAAGTGGTACCAGAAGTTGTGCTGAAGGCCTTTTTTTCTTACTTGTTAGCTCATGAAACCCAGAAGTGCCCCCCCCCCCCACACACACACACATTTTGAATACGTTCCGCAGGCCCTGTATATAGGCTCTCCATTTATAGTTGACAATTGCCCCTTCTTGGTTTATGGCTGCTATGAATAAATCTGATATATTCAATACAATTTATGTACGTTGATTAGAAACTAAACACTTCAACTGTATCACACATATCTATCACAGCTCTGTGTCTGTCTTGACCTTTCAAATTTTAGAGTGACGTGATCTCACCCATCTACAAACCCATGTTTCTTGCATACACTAATGTTACTTACATTTAAAAACAAAATAAACACATTATAAGAAAAGCAGGAAATATGCTGTAGCGCTCGTATATATCTCTTGCTCTCTCTATCGAGTGGTTGGTGGCTTGATGAATACACATACATAACCACATCACCCTCCTATAAATCAAACAATGTTGCAATGTAGTATCATGTACAGGATATTACAACAATCTGCCACACGTACATTAAAAAACAGAGTTTCAGAGCTCTCCGAAAAGATATTGTGTCGGGCAACGAATCTGGATGTGTGATTATGTGTGTGTGACGTATAAGAGATGCATTGGCCATGTCCTTGTATTTACCTGAAGGTCCTGTTACATTGTTGCATACTTTGCATAATTTTCACGAATTTCACAAGGAGCAAAGATTCACGAAACCAAAATGCACACAAATGTTCTCTCTACACTTAACTATACACAGCCCAGTCGCTGTAGAAAACACATTTTTACAGCGATTGGGCTGTGTATAGTTAGTCTACACTATAAACATTGAATGTCAGTGCAAATTCGTGAAAATTTCATGCTTCTCAAAAGGCCATCAGCTCCATTTCACGAAAATTGCATGCTGCAAATATTTCTTGTTTTACAGTAGGCCTACAATGTAATGTTTTTCATCTGTCACAATGTTGGGATACACACATGGTTTAGACAGGAATATGCAAGCACAGCCAATCACACATACTGAAACCTCTATAGACAGACAGCTTCACAATTTGAGGTCTGATGAATAAATGTCACATCTCTTATTCTATTTTTTTAAAACAATCTTCTGACATGACTGCAATTCCATCAACATACAAAAAAATTGTGTGCATATTGACATACAAATATTTTAACATATCAATGGTTGATACTGTATAAAACAAAGCACACAATCTTTCGCATAAATCATGTACAGTGTTCTAGTTCATCTGCTACCGAGCTTCTTGCAGCTTGTAGATGTTTTACAAAACTATGGCAAAGTACAGTCAGGGTACACAGTGAATAGACATGACTGCATCAACAAATTTGTAGCTCATACACATGATTGCAAATAACTCATTTGCCAAATTACCTGTATTTTGCAGGCAGTGGAATAACATGGGCTTGTCTGAGAGACTATCATATTCAATTACACACAGATTTCATGTCTTTCATCAATATATCTCAGACTCACTTGAAGGTTAATGTCAAATTTGGTGACAAACAATTAGCTACTAATGCAAAACAACATACAAAAAAAAAAATTGTTTCTCCCCACATTGTAATCATTTTGTTGTCTGCTGTAAGCTAGAGATGAAAAAAAAAAGTTTACATTTCTTTCTACTGTAAGTGTTTTCTACTCTTTTTCACCATGGAATGATATAATTTCTGCTTAGAGGTCTCTGATGATGAGAAAAAAAAAATCAGACATCACTCACATCATTCTTTTTCCTTTAGATTTGGCAACTTGAGCAAGTGATGCATTCCAGTTGAAATTCATTGAAAGTTTAATATTGTATATATTCCATATATGATTCAAATTTTGCCCTAATATGTTTCACATGCAATTTTCATTCAAACTTAGAAAATTAGACTGTCATTTCACCTAATACATACAGTACAATCTTTCAAAGTCAGACAGTAGTTGAAAGACAAAAAATTTGACATAAAACTATAGATATGCAAAAGCACTTGGAATCTAGCATCCATTACTTAATGCTGAACGAAAAGGTTTTGCAAAAATGTACATCATGAGTTAAACACTTGTTTAAATGTGAAGTCACAAAAATCTCAGATGAACTGTATAAAAGAGAACTCATAGTGTAATTATCTAATCTTTAAAGGAATTTTAAGAAATTGCCACAAAATGAAAGGTTCAGACATTGCTTTGTAGTTTCTAAAAATGAGGGGAAAAAACTTTTAACATTACAACAAAAAAGGAAAATCATTACAGAATATTCCAGTCCTGTACTTGTTACAGTATGTATATTTGGTAATTAGTTAAATTCAAAATACTTGCAGAACACTCACTATTATATCATTCTTGTACTGGTTAATACATGTAGTTCTATTCAGCCATAAGTCTGAGTCAATATGAGTTGAACACACCCTTTTCTCTCCTTGTCAAAATGTAGGGCCTACAGTAATTTAAAACCAATATCAATCGGCAAATAGGCACATTTCTCAATAAACAAAGCTACAAAAACTTTAATGATGAATGTAACACAATGCTGCTGTATCAAGGCAAGTTCTTTGTTTGCTTCTTTCTATAGGGCTGATAAAGTCATATCCAGCTTTGTTTGCACATAATATGAGCAGTTTTGCACTGATAAGCTAGCCTGCAACATCTTATGTGAGTCATTTCAAGGAGTTACTCCATGATATTTACTGAAGAAAAGGGTGGCACTTACACTTTGACCTTTACTGGGTCTATTCCATCAATCATACAAGAGGACTACCCTTCCTAAGTACTGGTATTTTTGCATCAACGTTGATTCAATTTCATAAAACACTTCTCAGCCGCAGAAGAAGCGTAACTGACAAAACTGTATCCCTCAAAAAGGGTAGATACAGGAGCATTCCCAAAATATTGGAAAAACCCCCAAACCACCAACCACTGCTTTGATAGTCTGTTCAGTAGCCTAATTTGCATAAAACAACCTCACCCAAAGAGAGTGCACACACTTGTTGGCAGTGAGTTTGGAAGCTACAAGATAAGCAGTGTCTTCTAGGGAGTTATTTCAACTGATTAGAATACATAAAAGTTGGGAAGCACACAGTTTCTCAAACACACAAGCCACACACATGACACATAAGAAAGCTAACTGAATAAGTCATTTTCACAGCCAGTGGAACGTATATGACTGCATCTTTAATAAGTTTTATGATTCAGATTCTGACTGTGCATGTATGAAAGGTGCATATGCAGCCTTAACTCTCAAAATGTTGTAAAGGTCCTCTGGGACAAGTCTACACTTCTCTTACTAATGTATAAATGAAGCAATTTAAGGGCTTTGCATGGATGTAAATGAAAGATGATTATAGATGTACAGTGATCAATTAGAAAAATAAGAATCTTTGCTATACACCAATTTCTTACCCCCACAACCAGCAGTACTGAGAAGTAACTACACAAAGTCAAAATGATACACTTTTATTTATCATAGAAAAAGACTTCCCATACTGATACATAAAATGAGTTCAAATTAAAAAAAAAAAGTTGTAGTTCGAGTATGTAATAGTATACAGGTAATCTGCAATTAATCTATAGTCAAGGATTCTAGTACTTTGCTGTCCAGTCTAGCTGATACTTGAGTGGTTCCTTGTTGATGTAGCGCTTGTAGTTTTCCATGAACACCTCTGTGACCTACAAGTGAATTTCCACACAAGAGAGAATCACATGACAGAACTGTAGCACTCAGAGTGAAGTTTGTTATAGTTTTCTGTTTTGATACATATTAGTATGGAAATCCCTACCATCCAAGCATTTGCAACATTTCAGGTATGTATAATGTCAGTATGAAAGTATGCATGAGTTCATTTCTCCAGTCATACATATGGGACATTTCTGTGAGAAGATGAAATGACTCGGTAGCCTATCAAGGTTGAATTCAGAATGCTCAGCACGACACCATTTGACGAGCTAATCAGATCATGGTATATTGGGTGGATCAAAAGATTTAGAATACAATTAATGCACTTTTGGCTTGTCATGTGATAACATGTTGATATTACACTCTTCATGAGAGAAGATTTTGTTTTTTTGGTCCAGTATATCACATTGATTACATTGTCTGTGATTTTGTGCCTAAAATACAACAAAAACATGCCTTTATCACCCTTGGAACCATGGGAAATGACTGTGATACACATAGCACTACTACTAAAACTAACTCTAAAACAGCGAAGATAATCATTACAATCAAGTGTAATAGTCTTTCATCGTATAACTGTCAAGCATTTCAATCACTGAAAATGTTTTAAAAACTTTGCAAACTGGTACTTTGTCATAAAGAGCCCACAAATATATAATGACAAACACAGACAATCTTTCTTGGGCCATCTTGCACAAAAGCTGAGATAAAACATAAGTCAGAATATCAAACATTAAAGTGTTTGAATACCAATTTCTAATTGGCTGGTACCTGAATTGAATGTGCTTGATTGGCTTTCATTCTATAACAGGGCCCTAATGTTGAAGTGAGATACGAACTACTGTAAAAGTGGTTTCTTTCGCGGTGGTTTTATTTTCGCGCTTTTCGCGCTTTGATGTTGAACCGCGAATTTAACATCACGCGAAAATGTTTTGAACTCGCCGCTTGTTACAACGATATTGCGCACATGCAAACACGAAGATTCCGCACATTGAGTGTATCGATGGTCAACACACACACAGCGATACCGCGCAATGTAGGTACAAGCATGTTATAAAGTACTCGAGAGACGGGATTTCAGGTAAGTCTGCATTTAATTTCAATTTCTATTTAATAAATAAAAGAATAATTGGATTATAGTTTGGGTTTTCATGTGTAAAATAAAACAGTTTTTGCCGACTGTGAATTCACAGATTTTGTCAACCGTGAATTTAAACACACGCGAAAAAATCGGCACCGATGGAAACCGCAAAAGTATATGTACGCGAAAGAAACCACTTTTACAGTATCTCTTTCCCTGTATGGTACCCTCTCTGAACACATAAATAGACAATGTTGACTTTTAAAAATTTGTGATACCATACCTCTGGACCATGTGATTGTGCCGAAACATGTGGCGTGATGGTAACCTGAGCAAATGGAAAACAAAGGCTTCAGTCAAGCATACGAGTGGGAAGATTAGCTAATGTTGAAATAATTTTATACATCATGCATGCATGTAACACAGTTATCATATCTGTTCAAATGTAGATTTATTTTTGCTTCACCCATGTCTTTATTTTACAGTTTTCATATTTCAAGTGTGTGTGATATTAATAAATTAAATAGGTATTTGTATGATAATGCATCATTATCTTTCCAAAACATTACCAGGAGTATTTGATGGAAAAGTTTTCCTTGAACCTGGATGTACATAATTATGATACCAAAAGCAGACAACTTTTTCACCAATCTAGTGTAATCTTCAATTTCCTTCACAAATCAATTTGGTAGATTGGGCCAAATACAGTGTATGTGGAATTTCCTGCCTGCATTAGTATGTAATATCAAATTTTTAAATTCATTTAATACCAAGTATAAGTCTCATGTTTTGTCCTTTTATGTTTGATTCAACCCAATTGATCACTCTGAATCATTAGAACTAAACAAAGTTGATATTTTTTTTCTACCTCTCGCATTTGCCACAAAGGGCTTTCCTTTGGTAGCGGCTCTGGATTGGTGACGTCGAGTATAGCATGGGAAATCCACCCCTCCCTGGAAAGCAAAGCAGGATGAGTGGAAAGAGTGAATACTGTATACGCTATATATTTCGCGGGGGTTTCATTTTCGCGAATTTCGCGTGTCGGGAGCTATTCGCGAAATTAACAACACGCGAAAATATTACCTTCCAAAATGAATGCCTTGCCTTGATGATACGAACATTTCAGTACTAGTATACCATGTCACGACTTACCGAACAGACCATACTGGCTAAGCTTGTTTACGCACGTCCACGTCTACTTACGAATACTGTAGAGAGCCAATCCATTATCGCAAGGGGACCACTCGTCAGAAATCTAGCGCGATGGACTTAACCACTTCAAAAATGTTGAATTCCAACTTACTAGTTCGCAGAGTTTGGTAAGTTTTTTTTCATGCAGTGTATAACTAGTATCATTCTTATTTGCTCGTGAGTTGAAAATTCACACTTTCTTTGCCACTTCATATTTTCTCTGGTCCCCCAATCGCGAATTTTACCACTCGCGAATATGTGTGACGGCGGCAATTCACGAACATTTATGTAAGCAAAAATTATAGCGTATACAGTACTTTGCAAATTATGGAAGTACTGCTTGGTCTCAGATTGTCAAGACTAGCTCTTAAATACCCTGCAATATGTTTTCCATACTAAATATTCATTTGAGATAAACATCCTGGACTTTATTTAGAATGACTGATCACACAAATTTCATGTTGGTCTGTCTGTTGGCATGACTTTTGAAAATGACCATGTTGTCCATCCAAAATCAAAAGAATGTCAAACAACTAAATCGACGGAATGTTGTTTTTAAAAGGGGCATGAGCTAAGCTATAGTTCTAGAATGTTTTCAAAACATCTACACACAGTGAACTGATGAGCTACAAACGATCCACAATCCATCTAACTTGGCAAGATCTAATCTTTCAACAGCACATCAACAGAATCTAATTTCTTTTGATAGCTAGGGCTCATGGTCTTGACTGGACTTTGAAATGTCATTCAGAGTGATGATTTCATCCTCAGGTTACAAACTTGTAAAGCATATCAATGATTATCAGTCTATTACAAAAATTAGAAGAGCAAGAGCAGTCTTGTGTTGGGAACTTATTCCTATAACAGTATTCATATACTGTATACGGCATATATTTTGTGAGTTTAAATTTTCGCCAATCGGGAATTCCCAACGATTTCACGGGTGGTTAAATTCGCGAACGTCGAGTCATGTACTAAACAGAGAAGTGTACCCACGTACATCACATTTACTTCGGGATCAGAGTCAATATTTTCATGTGTCTTTAATTTCGTAAATAGCACCTGACTCGTGAAATTTGCGAAAATAAAAATCTCGAGAAATATTCAGTGTACACAGTATTGTCCTTGAAAACTTGGCATTTGCATTTATCAGTCTTTCTTTTGACACAAATTTCTTCATTTCATGCTTTTATTTAATTCATTTTCCACTTGTGAAACAGATGACATTGTACACAATAGTTCTATGAACTATTTTGTTCTAGGTCATAAAATAATTCTATGAATACAATATACTTAGTGTGTATGTCATATTTGAGATAATCTGATAATCCCCCTTTTTAGCCAAACAGACTTCAAATCCCTTCACATATGCAATTGACAAGGGGTCAGAGCACTTGAATAAAACTTTCATTTCAAAACCCCTTTTCTTTTCCGTATAGATTATGGGAAACTGACTTCAGTTGATACAGAACATCCAATTTTGATGGTTGAACCTCATTATGAATGTTTATTCTTACAAATATTGCCCAAACAAAAAGTCCTATTTGGCATTTTTTTTTTTTTGCTGCTTTTGTGCAACAGAAAATATTACAATTAAGTAAAGCCACTCATCATGAAACTGCAACATCAGGATGTGTAAAAACACACTCTTATTCTGTTCATACTGAAATCTCACCCTATTGCCTTGATGATACTGTCTTCAGAAATGACATCTCCACGTCCAACATTTATAAATACTGGTTTCTAAGAATATAAATGGGATTGACAGAAAACAAATATAATATAAGTGAGCTAACTCTGATACCGATGAAAACAATACATGCGACTCAAAAATTCCCTTTAAAAAAAAACCAAAACAAGGGGATATTAAATGAAATATGAAGTCAGCAAAATATAAACATATATGTCACTTGAAGTCTGCAAAATGCAAACACACAATGTCACTTGTCTACTAAAGTTGATTTCAAAAGCAAAGTGAGGTAATTGCTATACACTGTTTTGGTCACAGATTTAGAGTTTCCTCCTCCAAACACACATGTGAAAAGACTGCAACTTTTGACATAACTCTTGTAAGTAATGGTAAACTCTAGCTCGTGCCTTGGTGCATTTATTATCACAATAAACTTTGCACAAAATTTGTTGATGGATTAATTATCTGTGAATGCACATAGAGAATGACATTGTGGCAAATCATCAAAAAGACATTAGGAAAAAAAAAATCCCTATTTTCTGTACTTTCAATGACAAACGACATCAGAAGAAAAATATTGCCCGAGATATAGGACACAGAGAAGAAAACAATGTTTTACAGAGACAGGAAATACACATATCCTCACATAACTTAATACTCACATGAACTACACCTATCCTAACATAATATACTCACATTAGTACGAGTATGACCTTCGGAAATTTATAGGCCTTTCATATAAATCTGCTTGTTCACATGATTAAGTATCAGCATACAGTGGATCTTGCATTCTCAATAAAATTAAGAATAAATTAAGAATACACACATATATATGCACACAACAAATTCCCCAGTTCTTTGCAACGACACTATTTACAACAGCAGCAGCAGCAAACGCAACAACAATAAAAACAATGAAACATTGTGAGGATGAGAAACAGTAAAAAAAATCTAATTTACCTTCTTGCATAGTGACAAAACATCCCCAGACAGAAAATTGATTGTTTGCTGAGTGCTGGGTAGTACATTGACAACGAAATCAGCCTCGCCAAGGACGTATGGAAGATCCTCATTTTTCCTACAAACACACAAATGAGATGACTGTTACAAAATACAATTTGAAACTAGAAATGTCGCGATGGCGACTGATGCCTCCGCCATAATGCATGATTCTCCCAATAGGTGTATAGTACAATGTCTTCACAATGTGTGATGACAGTTTCACATAACTGGCAATATATCGAAATGACAGGTTTGTCAGAAATATCTTGAATGTTCACTTTCCATAATCTGGGTTTGCTATAATTGTCTATTAAAGAGTGCAGGTACACATATTTGGGGAATTGAAAGTTTTTACTTGACTTCTGACCGACCTTATTACAGAATGTATAAGTTTATGCGTCGAGTATAATTTTCAAGGTATGAAGAAAGAGTGTAATTACAGTACTAAATATATCTTTTTTTTCATTTAAACCTGACCTTTGACCATTAACCTTTGACCTTTGACCTTCTGGCTGGAAATTTCCAAGAGAATCTCCATTAAGTAATACATATTATTATATTGAATTTTAAAACTAATAATGCAATCATTGCATAAACTAGTAGATATGAGGGAAATAGTAACATTTTTGAGGAGTTGACCTTGACCTTTGACCCCTGACTATTGACCCATGACCCCTAAATTCCCTAGATAATCCCTGCCAGTCAGTACATGCATATGTACCACGTTCCACGAAGATACATTGAACCATTTGCGAGAAAAGTGATATTGCAACATTTTCACCTAACCTTTGACCTTTTGACCTTTGACCTTATGACATGAAACTCTCCCTGGAGAATATTTACGCAGTACTACATGTCTACACTAAGTTTCAAGAAAATAACTGCGGGCATTGCATAGATATGGGGGAAATAGCAACATTTGTAGCATTTGACCTTGAACTTTTGACCTTAGACCTCTTGCCAGTGTCACTAAAATCTACTCAACTAATTGTCCCATCATACATCATCCTTGGACCAACTTTGGTGAAAGCTGCTTCATCCAGTTTTGAGTTATCATGTAAACAGATAAATTTTAGGATTTGACCTTGATCTTTGACCTTTGACCTTTGTCCGATTTCACTGAAAAACTAATCAAGTAATTGTCCCATCATACATCATCCTCGGACAAAGTTTGGTGAAATTTGCTCAATCCAGTCTTGAGTTATCGCGTAAACGGACACAATTTCATGATTTGACCTTGACCTTTGACCTTTAGCCGATTTCACCCAAAATCTAATCAAATCATTGCCCCATCATACTTCATACTTGAACCAAGTTTGGTAAAATTCCAGTAAATATTACTCAAGTTATCGCGTAAACGAAAGCGGACGTACGTACAGACGGACAACCCGAAAACATAATGCCTCCGGCACCACTTCGTGGCGGAGGCATAAAAAACATTATATTCACTCACTTTAACTATCCAAGTAGTCAGTTAAACTAGCAAATTATGTCCTTCCCATGCAAACAAGTGCATGACTGAAGTGTTTGTTTTGGCACACATACATATCTTTCTATCCCAGTGTTCAAGTTCGGCAAATCAAGAAAAGTTGTGGCAAATTAATGTTGTATATAAGTCACACTGTAAGTTGCATTATCGAAACATTTAGATGCTCCAAACTTTAGCATGAGTATGATATTGAGAGGAAACCAGTAATCCACATGGACACAAAAACTAATAAGTTTTTATGACAAAGAGGAAGGATCATGTGATTGTTATATAATTTAATGTGTCAAAAATACTGTTTACCCATTTTTTTTTCCAGTTTTACAAATGATATAGTTTGTTCATTAATTCATTAGCTCTTATAAAGGCAGGAAGATTATTATTTGTGTCATCTCTTCAAAATGACAGTTTGTTACCAATCACACTGGGAACCAGGCATTTCTAATGCTACCATCAAAGATACACTATTTTATTTTATTTTATACCTAATTTGCACTCACTGCATTAGATCATATCTCTGCCAAGTCAATGAATTTACACTGATACATACGGCAAAATGTGCAAACTCAGCAAAATGGACATGATAGAGTGCGGGAACATGTGCATGAACATGATTTGGGGAGATGTAATAGCTACAACACTAGCAGCAATAGGGGAAAACAGTACTACCGGTATTTGTTTGATGGGGTCAAAGTGGCAAGTCGTATCTTTTCATGTGGTTGATAAGAGAGCAAATAGATGATTAGCTTTGCAGGATACAGTCCCTTCCATGCTCCCCCCCGCCCACATAGATTAATATCAATGTGAGCGACTGTTCAAAGGGCAGGAACATTGGTACTCTTTCACAGTGGAGAGCACATTTTTCTCTCCCATTCGTCTTATCTAATGCTTACATTACACAATCACTATTAGCGCCTATTTAATACCCAAGTCTAACATACCCCGCTGGGAGCAGCACTCCTTCCTGGAGGATATAGAGAAGGGTCCATATTGTTGGAGTCATCATGATAACTTAAAGGACAAGTTCACCTTCATAAACATAAGGATTGAGAGAATGCAGCAATATTAGTAGAACACATCAGTGAAAGTTTGAGGAAAATTGGACAATCGATGCAAAAGTTATGAATTTTTAAAATTTTTGTGTTGGAACCGCTGGATGAGGAGACTACTACAGCTTGTGAGTCATATGCGTACAACAGTATAAAGAAAACGTAAAGAAAATTCGACATATTTTCACTTTTTTCGCATAATAAAAGAGCACTTGACTTGCCGCTTTCTAAAGGCAGGGGGAATAATATTACCCATAACATTTGTCGGTAACGAGTCGGGGGGAATGTGTACTTTTTTCAAAAGATGAAATTTTGTGAAATTCTCTTTATATTTTCCTTACATTGTTGTACGCATGTGACATCTAAGTTATTCACACACTGCAGTAGTCTTCTCATCCAGCGGTTACTGCACAAAAACTTCAAAAATTCATAACTTTTGAACGGATTGTCCGATTTTCGTCAAACTTTCAATGATGTGTTCTACTAATATTGCTACATTCTCTCAATCCTTATGTTAATGAAGGTGAACTTGTCCTTTAAAGGGAGCCTGGGCTAAAGAAGACTTTTGTTTACCTGTTTTTGCTTGTTTGTATGTTTGTTTGTTTGTTGCATTAAAAGCATGTGCCACTGAACTACATAGATTGTATGGGTATGATTTCTTTACAGTGAAAAGCCAAGAAAATAATTAATGTTGCTTGCTATTGTATTGGGTACCTTCACAAATATCAAGCACATCTTCTGTTTGTTTTTACATTTTGATGATAGGCATAAGTCCTAGGCCAAAGCTTTGTGCTTATAAAATATTGGGTTTACTGTAGTGACAAAAGTACAGAATTTGACAGCAGGCACAGCCATAACTTCCACAAATGCTATGAATAATTTTTTGGTCCTTTCATCACAGAAGTGATGGCCATTGTACAAATATTTCACTGACAATGATTTAACAGAAAAAAAAATAAAACAAAAATCTTCCTTAGAATGGTTGTTCCCTTAACTTGTTGAGAATGAGTCCTGAGTACACTTGGGCAAGTGTCTATGGGAAATGCCTGTTGAAGCCAAATCAGTCCGTCCGCAACAGGTTAAAGGAGATGATTACGGACTCACATGGAAGATGAAAAGTATGTAGGACAGTTCACCTCAGCCTAGGGGGTGAACTAACGAAATGACACTACTTCTGACAGGATGATATGAAATGTCAACAAAACTATGTATCAAAGCATAAACAAAATCTTCACTAATCTCAACTAGGAAAATCATCAAAGTCATGAAATCTGTATGAGCAGATGATATTTCCTGCACACTATGCAAAAAAAAATCATAAATAAAACGTAAAGCTTTCTATGACATGTCCTGAAAGACAGTTCCGGTGTGTTGAACAGAACACTATACAATACATGCGGCATTTGCAGCGTACATACAATACGCTGTTTTTTGTTTTGCTTTGTTTTGTTCTGTTTTTTTTGCTTTTACTTGTATTCATCAATGGAGCTGGATCTCTGGGCAGGTGGAAGGTCCTTCCTTACAAGGCCAATAACTCGCATGTTGAGAGCCTTGCACACTCGCCCAACTGAAAAGAAACAGTCAAAGACAAAACAAATCCACATTAGTTTTATACTGAATACTTTTTATCTGACGGAACATCTGGATTTCGGTATGGGAAACCAACTGGTGGGAAATATCCACTTCTACTCCAACATACTTACGGAAACTGGGCATGGCATGGCATGTGCTAAAATCTAGAGGGTAATGAGTTGAACATCTGAAAAAGGAAGACAGTGCAGTCTCACACGACGGCAAGAGTGTAGACAGAAAGCCTAAGGCCCGAAATGCACGAAGGTGGTACAATTGAAACCAAAGTTTAAACCATGGACAATTTGTATGGAGCGCCAAGTGTTACATGGCCTATTTCGTTACGAAATCAGTCATTTCATCGACGAAATGACAACATTTCATCAACAAAATGATCATCAACGAAATGAACATTGAAATGAACGATTTTGTAACGAAATAGGCCATGCGACACTTGGCGCTCCATACAAATTGTCCATGGTTTAAACCATGGTTTCAATTGTACCACCTTCGTGAATTCGGGCCAAAATGTTCAAAGCAGATGGGCTCTATTTTGAAGTCAATACAGGGAAGGAAGGTCACAAACAAAAAGTCAAGGGGGATGATTCTGATATCCTTCTCCTACTGTAAGAGCTAGTTGCATGCTAGCTTGAATCATGGGAAGTACAATGCAACTGGTGATATCTTGGTTGTTTCTTGTCTCTATGAGATTTGTCTTTTCGCTCTCGCCTCTTTTCTTTTTTTCATGCCTTTTATGCCACCACAAGGTACAGCAAATATTTTATTTTTGCTGTCTTTACCTTCATGCACAGTTATATCTTGTCATTCCAATAACTCATAAATACAGGAGGTATCATCTCAATGTAATCTTGAGTATGGATATCCAGTGACACAACATTTGCTCCTGCGACTCCGGTCTTATTTTCTCCAAGGACTTCGAGTTAGGGTTAGGGTTGTGATAGCGTTTTGGGTTAGGGTTGTGATAGCATTTTTAGGTTGGGGTTAGGGTTATTGTTGTGGGTAGAATTTGTGATTGGCCCAGCGTGCAGATACTTTAATAATGGGAACGATTGTTGCAGGAGCAAATGTCATGGAACCAGATATCCTGCATCCTGCATAATCTACAAGACTAGGTTTTGAGTCATGATATTAGAGGTCTAATGTCACACAGTCAAGATGCAAGAGCCAAACTTGATAAGCAACTAGAAAAGCACCCGGGAGCACAGACCTCCACCAAGCCAGCAACTCATTTTCACCCTTACACATATGAAATTTCCCAAAATAGAAACCTTTTGTTTATGTCATTGCACAGTGCCTTGCATGTCGAGCAGAGCCTGTGCTTTAGTGCATGTATGTAAACCTCCAGTACGCGCAGCTTGAACCCTAAGTCCGTTGACCTCATATGCTAAAAGATTACAAATCCTTTAAAAGTCCATAAAATTCCCGCATCTCTTCCAAAATCGAATGAGGTGTTTCTTGTGTAGATATTGACTTTTTATGCAAGTTTCATTTTTAATCCATTCAAAACTTTTAGAGTTATTTTACAAACAACCAAACCAACGCCAATGTTCACTTAACCTCCTCCTTCCTTGGCGGAGGTAATAACTTCATTACTAGTGATGAATACAACTCTTCAAAGGTCAGTATCATTATGATCAACTTTGGGAAAGCACATGTACATCTTTTCAGTTTTGGAGCACATTTGACAATGGTGAAAGTTAAAGGTCAAACTGAGTCTTTAAAAACGTACGTTTGCAGTGGTTGAGTATATTTTGATTTTTTTTTTTAAATGACAAACCCCATACAATAATTTATTACAACAAAGCAATTTTATGTCCAAAATATTTGGAAAGTGTATCTCAAACTCAAGGATTCCTTGAAGGATTATGTCATAAACTTTGCATTCAAAGACTTCTTCATGGTACATGTATGACGGCAGTAAACCAAGCTCTGTAAGTATACCCATGACAGAGCAATCAATTGATATGAACCTTGATATGTGTAGAGTGAATGGTCGAAGATTGCAGCCAATTTTCATGATTGCTTTATTCATTAAAGCTAAGCGCAAAGGTTATTCAAAGACAATATCTGAGTAGACAATCACAGTAAACAGATAAGTGGCATTAAATATGGTAACAATGTATAGTCATATAAGACTTTTCACTTGTTTGTTTGTTAGTTTGTTGTTGTTTTTGCTCTTTCTATTTGTGTTCACACACAGAGTATAAACTTGAAACTGGCTTAACAGTATTTTGCCTGATTAAAGTTGATGTAGTACCAGAACATATCTTTGTAAGCCTGGTAATAGCTGCTACAAAATAAACCTGATTATACACAGCTAGCATTTGGCGGCATATTAACGTGGACCTACTATCCGAAGTAGGTCCATGATATTAATCACCATTAAGATGTCACACACAGCAGCATCTACACATGACAGGCTGTTCAAGAATCTCAATGTCTTATCCTTCAACCCCTTCACAGACCAATTCTGTCCAATGCACCATGATATGTTGACACGTTTTCATGTTCATACCTTTGAATAACAAAATTTGAACTGTTAATATATAGCTTTGACACAAGTAACAATATTTCAGACCACAGTTAATTTGTGTGTGTGTGTGGTTTTTTTTAATTATTATTAGAATGGTTCATTTGATAAAAAAACTTGCAAACTCGTAGCCCGAAGGCTAAAATACATTGCAATGACATATAGATCGATACATTCAAATTAAATAAAACACATTGAACTGTCATACACAACATCTACATCAAAAATCATACTTAAATATAAATATATTGCACAAAATATTACATTTTACCAAATTACAAAAGTATGAATATTACACATCATCCTTCATCATTCTACTTAACAAAAAAAAAAAAAAAAAAAGAATATATATATATATATATATATATATACAAATTCATATAAATATCTAACCTACCAAATTATATTCTGAAGATATACTTAGTATAAAATATCAGAGCAAAACAAAACAAAACAAAACAAAACAAAAGTCTTCATCTTGATACCTTCAGTGCCAATGTCCCCAGCACCTAAGACAGCAACAGTTCTGCCCTTGAGTAAGTGATAACCAATCCTGGTGTATTCTCCTTGAACCCTGTTGATACAGAAGTTTCAGGAACTAGATATATCGCTACGGCGACTGATATGCCTCCACTATAATGCATGGTTCTCCTAATAGGTCTATAGTACAATGTCTTGACAATGAGTGATGACAGTTTCACACAATTGGCAAAATATTAAAATGACAGGTTTGACACAAATGTGCTGAATGTTCACTTTCCTAGAACTAGGTTCAATGGGATGAATGAGTAAAACGTCAGAGTGCAGGTATTTGGGGAACTGATGATTTTTACTTGACTTTTGATCCTTTTATAAGTTTATGCATTGAGTAATTTTCAAGGTATTGAGAAAAAGTATAATTTCAGTATCAAATGGGAAAATAGCATTATCTAAACCTGGCCTTTGACCTTTGACCTCACAGTTACAAAGAGAATCACTGTTAGGTTGAACATGCATAAATATGTTAGTTTCATGATGATACCTTGAGTTACTTTTGAGATATGGAGGAAAAAGTGCAATTCAGCACTTTCACTTGACCTTTGACCTTTGACCTTTCTGCAAGAAACTTCCCACAGAATATATATTGGGTAATACATGTATACATCAAGTTAAAAACAAAACAACAAACCTTCAGGCATTGCATAAATATAAGGAAAGTAGTGATATTTTGAGGAGTTGACCTTGACCTTTGACCCCCCCCTGACCTTTGAACCATAACCCCCAACTTCCCTAGATAATCACTGCCCATTGGAACAAGCATATATACTACGTTCCATGAAGATACCTTGAACCATTTGCGAGATATGGAGAAAAACATGAATTTTCATCCTTTTTTTTCCACAAAATAACCTGTGACCTTTGACCTTTGACCCCGTGACCCTAAAATCCAAACAAAGTATTATCCCCCCAGGATATACCCTCATACCAAGTTTGATGTGAAACCACCACACGGTTCTTGAGATATCGACAAAAACAAAACGGGACGGACGGACGTACGTACGGACGGACGGACGGACGGACGGACGGACGGACGGACGGACGGACGGACGACCCGAAAACATAATGCCTCCGGCCACTTCGTTGGCGGAGGCATAAAAAGCAAAACAAACTATTGTAAATAGCACATTATCAGTGTATCAAGCTGATATTGAGCCATTACTCTAGTGATTACTAGGCCATTTATTCTGAGATATCAAAGTATGTAAGACATCTGTCAAAACTTCAGTGTAGCTGCGATTTCTTAAACATTCATTAAAATCACAAAAACAATAGCAAAACCGTTTGCAAGAGTTTTATTTGTAGCTAATGAGTTCTTTTCATGGTAAGTTACCTATTGAATCAGAACAGGTCTTTAAGACAATCGATGTGTTTCCAGTTTGCTTCACTTAGATAATATTGTCAAATCTGGAACTCATAATATAAATATGCTTTAATTATTTGAGTTTGATCATGGCATCATCATATACATAATATACATAAACAAATGATATGAAATTATCACAAATGAGAACTTAAGCAGTGGCGGATCTAGAGGGGGGCGCACCAGGCCTGTGCCCCCTCTTTCTTTGTTAAAACAAAAGAAAAAAAGAAAAAAAAAAGGTTTTCAATCATACCATTCACTCCTTTTCTGCGCTTCTCGGAGGAGAGCAAAGCGTCGCTCGTGCGCCACAATATGGCCGATGACGTACTCTGCCATGTGCGTACCAAATATTCCAGCAAACCTTGTCAGGGTGAACTTGGGAGGCAGCTGGGAAGGATCCATGTGATTAATAAAACCATCAACTCCTGCAATAAAAACAAAAAGGAGAGCACAACATGACTGTTGTACACAGTCAAAATGGAGACCTGTGCTTCTCAAGCAACCACTCAATTTGCAATGCAAGGACACAGTCCCTCACACACTTTTTGACAAAGCTCATTGATCATGACCACAAACTGAGGACTGACCTTCAATCCTCTCTGCACAAGGGAAATTTTCATTAAATTTTTTTTTTTTAAATTTATTTCTAGATATTATACCAACCAACGTTACTGCTGAACTTACGTCCCTTTGGACATTTACAGCAAGAAAACCAACATACAGCAAGAAAACCTCAATTTTTGGTGACCTTTCACCTATCACTTCCACAATTTCAGGCAACTTATATCTCTTTGTCTTATCCTTCTCACCAAAGATTGATAAACATTCCTAGCTGATGTTATGACTTGAATAAAACATTTCAAGCCAAGGTACGACGACCTTTGACCAATTAAAACCTGATGTCAATGTGAAATTATTGTTAATTTACTTCTACCCTGATTATTGATGAACATCATTACTGGACTTGATTCCTAAATAAAAATGCTATCAAAAAAAAGAAAGAAGAAAATCAAAGCACACAAGTGCTAAAATAAGACTTGTTTTTGTTCATCAAAAACAAGATATAAACTTTAGGCATCTTCAGCAAACTAAAAAAAAATATAACTTTCAACAGATAATGAACTAAAAAAAATGGCACAATGTGCATCATTCCTTGACTGTATTTAGACAGGAAACTCATGCACACACAGACACACAGACACACATGCGCACACAGACACACACACAAATGAAATTGATGTTCATTGTATTTTGTATGTTAGCCACACTATGTGTTGCACAAAAACTACATGTGAAAGCAATCTCAAACGAAAGATCACATTGTTGTTTTCCTGAACCTTTGTCTACAGATCTACAAATCCAAAACTTGGATGCGGTTTTAGTTACCCAGCTAAATACTTGGATGATGGTATCATATACTCACAATGAGATGTGGCGGACTACAAATTCTTCGTAGAATGATCCACAATTTACCACGCTTCTGATTACAAACAACTTGATACAGTTGAGAGGAGTATTACACCGGAAGTTTCCCTTAACACTATAAACTGGGACAGTAATGTCAAATTCATACAAGGTCTTTCTTGTTACTCCAACTAGAGAACGGTATACAAACTCCAACATCCTGACGAATACAAAGTATCATACAAGCCATTTTTGCTGTTTTTACCTTCAAGTAGCAATCTTACAACTTTGGTATTTTGAAAACACATCAATGCTAACTCTTGGGATGTGTAAGAAATACACATTCCTGGCATCTCAGAGCCATACAAAATATACAAAGTTGAAAAGCACCCTTCTACTGATGTTTTGGGGTTAAAAGGTGCCGAGAAAACTTACCTGCCCATGTTGACTGGACCCACTTTGCACTTTGCAGCAGGCTCATTAAGGATGGTAATCTCTCTGTATCCAACAGGAGAACGTCTGCTTTCTTGAACTTCTCAATGATTTCATCTATGAAAGCAGGGAAAGGGGATCATGTCATGCGCAAGGAATGTACGTGTAAGAGCTGTTTTAGTGGAATTGCAGTGGAAAGTTACAAATTACTTAGGATCATTAAAAATGTTTGGTGTCTTAACAAAATTGTAAAATTGGCGGACAGCAGTTCATTTTCGATTCAAGGTGCTACATGCCCAGGGTAAATGTATGCCTGTACCTCTCCATAATAGCTTGCATATAAATAATCAACATTTCTATTTTCTTCTCGTTTTCATTGTGCTGGGGAATATTCTCAGACTCAGGGAAGTTTCATATCTCTTCGACGAGTTGTCGTTCTTGTTTAGATTGTTTCCGAGGTGCTGCACATGCTGCATTTCTACTTTCATCCATGTGAAAAAGTGCAAGCTTGAATAAAAAGTTGAAGTGGACTCCTTAGACAACTTCAGTTTTGATAAGAACGAGCCACATGATTCAATAAACTGTAAGTCATTATATATCATGATTCATATGCCATTTCACTGACTTGACCAAGACACATTAATACTGCATGTGACAAGCAGAAGTGTTTTAAAACCCATTCGTCAACCAGGCAGTAAAAAATTACCTGAAAAGGGAACATCACAATCGATGAAGTGACAAAGCTGAAACACCTCTGGATGCATTCTCTTCATACATTCAAAGATGCCCCGTGGACCATCCTTGAACAAGCTGTGGACCACAATGTATGGTGAAGCAGCTCCATTAGATGTTGCCATGGTGATGGGGGAGCTGAAAATTGCTGCTGATGACTTAACGAGATGTGATCTGTTCTTCAAGTTCAAGAAACCAAGGCCAAGGGTTCTACCTGCATTTATAGATATCACACCGTGTGGCATTCTGTTCAAACAGAAGGCCACAAAAGAGAGTCAGTACAGCTACAGGTATACACAGTGCAGTGAAAATGTCAGGGCATAAAAAAAAAAAAAAAGCATTTGTGACAACATCGGCCACAGATGGCAGCAGAGAATTGAACCAAAACTACGAATACAGATATCAACTGAATGTCTGCTGCTTTTCGAGGTGTTGTGATTGTTATTGCCCCCGAGACCGAGAGATCTCAACTCCATCCTTTGTGCCACTATATGACCCAAGGCAGGAGCTAGCTAGAGCTTGCTCTGAGACCGAGGTTTAGTACACGTAGTGGTAGCCTACTACATAGGCCTAGTACTAGTACGTGGACTGGTACCGAGTGCAATTACTATTACCTGAGAATTGGGAAGGACCAGGGAGGTGACACACCTCCTGGTCCTGGCCCACGCCCCCTGGTGTGGCAAAGGACCGAATTATACTCTGCAGTGCAAATCTGTTTTTTCTACTTTCATAGTACATTGATCATTTTCTCTTTTTTTAAACGATTAAAATCAAACCAAATGCAGTGAGAGATGTAACCCCGGGCCTAACTGCGACAGCCGCCACACGCAGTGTGGCGGCTGCGCCGTGCTCCCATTTCAGATCTTCATGTTGAACAAACGGGTGCCTTTGCGGCGCTATATTTCCTTAAATTTTCAACAGAAACAACTAGGAATACTTACATGGGTCGATGAAACCTAAATGACTATCATCGGCGACTGTTTGAGGCATTTCATTGCTTGTGATGCACAAAATGATGTCTTATAAGCAGCTCACCGATGTTCACAGAATTCACAATCACTCGCACAAGCACACAGAATAGGGGAGCTCTCACATTAGCGAAACTGGGGGGAAGCCGCCAGGACCGCGCCTGGCGGCGCGGTCTCCGGGGCTACCCCGGGCCCGGCGCGGGGCGCTGTGTACACAGTAACAGCTCTGTACGGTACGTATTGGGGTCGCTGCTGCAGTTCCAAGATGGTACAGAAACAAGTGAAAATGAGTTTCGTGTGTTCTGTTCCAACCTGGAACCAGCTGGTTTCTTCTTGTCTCCTTTAATAGATCTAACTGTTAGAGCTCTACTTGTACTGTATTAATTTAGATTCTAGAATTCCTAGTAATGTAATAATCAGAACAACTTTACAAGCATAAAGACTCAGGATAGAGTTTCATCCTCACGCTAACTGCGACCAGCCCGAACGCTCTCACACATACACAACAAAGCGCCCGCCCGCCCGCCCGCCCGCCCCGCCCCCCGACCCAGCCCGGGGTTCCCAGGGCAGGCCAAAGGATATCGTGGCCGCGGCGCTGTAAAGTCTACACACAGCAAACACAGCTCTGGCTATCATGCACCTCCGACTAACCTCGACCAACCTCGCTGTTTGCGAGTAGCTGTATGCTATGCCTGTCTGTAGGAAGTTCGGCCTGTAGTTTCTTGGCTGTCCAAGGGGCGGCGCGGTACTATTGATCTCTAGTATTGGGTATCCAGACACTTCCTTCGACATTGGACCCCTTGTTTTACTGGATAGTCATCCATATGCAATGCACGTGGCCCTCCGGCTCACAGAACTCTTACACATGTGTAAGAGTTCTGTGCTCCGGCTCCCCCTGCGAGCTGCATATTATATGCATGCATGATTATTGGAAGTGATTGGTAAAGCCTCCATCTACGGCGAGTCAACGCCAGTCTGACGAAGTCTGTTGTCAGAATAATATCATAGCAGACAACGAAAGTTCCCATACTGTACAACGTCTGCAGTGAGAACCAAAAAAAAATAAATAAATAAAAAAAATCGAACTGATTGTGAACTGCATGCGTCACGAGGGAGACACTTCACGGTGTGAAATAATTGATCAAAATAGCAGCAAAAAGTGAACAGTAGAAAACTTTCTTATGACGACTTTTTCTAAATAGTATTCTATGGGTTAAAAGTGATGTCACATCATAATAATAGCCAGGGATGCCAAGTTTCTCAGCCGGCTGCATCTGGGATTGATCGAGTAGGCCTAAACTGCAAAGCAACCAGGGGGTTGGGGTGGGAAGGGGTGCCCATCTCACCTTCCACATCAGTAGGCAATGGTAGGGAACGTTTTCGTCTTTGGAATATAGAATTGTGCAGTTTCGGGCTCAATACTACTAGTAACTTCTTCTTTTTTTTCTCCCTCTCTCTGGTAGCTCTTGTGGGTTCGAGCTTTATAGAATCTTCAGAATTGCAATTTTGGGGACCCGCAAAGACGGAAGAAGAAATATATTGGTCGCGCGAAATGAAAGGACGTTTGTAGATGAAAGTCAGAAATATAAACTTCGATAGCAATTCTTGAATCTTAGTTGCCGATCGCCGGGCCACCAAAAGAATGATGGTGACTGGGAAATTTGGTGACCCAACATCAATTTGCAGTGGCCCCAGACCACCGCTAATGTCGAGCCCTAAATTTTTGTGCATACCTGTTGTACAGTTTTACATGATTAATTATGTAGGGCCTAAATCCAATCTATTTCTGATGGAAGATGGCCCCAAAACCTAAGGCCTATAAGTAGATGGATTGTAAGATTGATTACAAGTTTATTTTCAGCAGTGAAAAATCTTTGTACATAATAATATTTGATATTTTGGGAAATAATTCATTTATACCTAAACATGAGAAAAGTACACCAAAGACGTTATAAAGTGCAACTGTAATTGAAACAAAAACTTATTGACATCCGACATACACCATACCAACATATCATGACCTCACATTTTGCAACTAAAACAAAAACTATCAATTATATCAATTTTTAATTCAACTTAGAAGAATATTCATTATTATGTGCACATTAGGCCTATACATTATATCAAACACATGCCATGCATGCGATCAAACGGGCAATAAATAATCATATCTCAGAGACAATAGTTCTTTGTATTAATTTGCTTTCAGTGACTTATGTAATTCTTGAATCATTTCAGTCATAATTCAGCATTAATTTTTGATAGCCTTTGCAAGTGACCTACATACAACAGAAATGTCCTTTCTAGATAGACACAGAGGACTATACACCACATGTTCCCATCAACAGGTCCTATTTTGGAGAGCAACAATACAATTATGATAAATACTAAAATGAACAAAAAAATTATGAAGATAAATAGAAACAAATTACATTCGTTTCCAGGGTGTAAATGTAACTTTGCAGCCGTTCCCTTATTGCCTCCCTTGCAAATATTTGGCGCACACTCCTCGGAGAGAGTGCTTTGACCTATAGGACCCTACTCGAGTAGTAGAAAATAACAAATGCATTTATAAAGTGTATATATGACAGCAATATTGCTTCAAGCACAAGCTCAAGCTTGTCAAGCACAAAAGATTAAGCCCAAGCAACTTCTTAAAAGGATGGTATAATTTTGGCTGAAGTGGAATTTAGGTTTTTGATTTTGTGAGATATATAATAGCAAACCCTTACATGCAATATTAAAGGGATTGTATAGTTTTGGTTGAGACCTAATTTCAGGTTTGTAAAATTTTTTTGGTGAGATAATGAGAAACCTCTTATGAAATATGAAAATGCATGTAATTCCATGAGGAATTCAACGTTTATTCGAAGAAAATTGGTTTTGAAATGACTGAAATATCCAAAACAGAGCGATTCTAGTAAGTGTGGGACCCACACTTTATACGGTCGCTTTGTTTTACTTTATTTTTTGATGTTTCAGTCATTCCAAACCCGATTTTCATCAAATAAACTTTGAATTCCTGTTAAAATGGTATGCTCTGTACTATTTCCTAAGTGTTTTGTTGGTATCTCGCAAAAAGTTAAAAGCCCAATTCTCATCTCCACCAATACTGTACTATCCCTTTAAACAGCATATACGATTCCAAGGTGGCAAGTTTATAAGTGGTTTCTAACTATCTTGCAAAATAATCTGAATTCCCATCTCAACCAATAAACCATCACTTTAAATCCATAAATGCATTGGCATTTTGCTTGTGTTCAAACCTCTTGCATGTCCTAAAAACCAATGGACCGATCCTATATAATGTATTCAGATTTTATGAATGTTTGGTTCACAAAGGTTGCCCTTAAAGGGGAAGTCCAGTTGATTTTCATAATTTCACATCATGTACAGCACAGAAATCGACAGCTCCATTTTTAGATTGTGGAATTGATTGTGTTACTTGAGCAGAGAAACCAATATTCTGAAAACCCAACACAAATTCCATCGAATACAAGCATAGCAGCTTTATTATACATTCTTAAAACATCCGAGTCAGAACTGACCCGGAACTGGGTCCGTTGGGGTCATACACCGTTCCGGGTCAGAAATGACTAGGAATGTGGTCAGATATGACCCATTTAGAGTCATGAATCGGGTCAGGATGACCCCATTCGGGGTCTTCATGACCAAATTCCAAGTCATTTCTGACCCGGAACGGTGTATGACCCCCAACGGACCCAGTTCCGGGTCAGTTCTGACTCGAGTCTTTTTAGAGTGTAGGAATGCATGATTGGGCGCTCACCATTTTAATGCTTGAGTAGGAGGCTCGCATATTTCAACAACGTAGCAGTACCACCCATTTACAATACCACCTGTGTAGAATTTATGCATGCTCTTTTCTTCTGTTCTGCTTCCCTTTGTATGTCCCCGCTCATGTATTTTTTCTTTTTATGGTGAAGCTGCCGTGCCATCATCCATGTTAATTTTCGATTTGTTATGTTTGAAAACATTCTTATTCCTTATCCCAATCACTGTAAATTTTGAAAGTCTGCACCCATTAGTTGTTTAAAAGTAAAAGTCTGAAAATCAGCCGGAATTCTCTTTGAACAACCACAAAGCTTTCAGAGGGCTTGTTTCATTTAACAACAACTATAGTACCTGGTAAGTGAATTCTTGCCTATATGGAACTTTATAGAAGAGCGCAGGTGAATGACATACTCCGTTACTATAGGCTGTACGAAAAGAAACATACATAATAAATAACTGAAACGGTCTATAAGTTGCGATTTCAACAAAAGGGACGTCACGCCTGTGGGAACATTATTAGTCTAAAAGCTTGTTTGACAAGTTTTTAGTGATTCAGATCGATGTTTTGAAGTACATGTAGAAGGCTTGACGGTGCACCACGTATTCTTTCTTGGGTATGTATGTGCCTACTAGTCATTGTATTGTGGTCCTGAAAAGGGCCTACACACTCCCGACGTTACAGTAAGCATGCTTCATACCGTTTTCACATAAGAGATTAATGAGAAAACCTCATCCAGTCCTTCACAACACGCCTTTCATTCATACTGAACTCACTGCGGTATTATACACTCACTGAAAATCAGAATGCCATAAACTCTAAGTATGAATCAGGTTTTGCTCTTATACAACATGTATATCTGTCTTTCTACTATTGTCACACATTGTTACGCACGTATGAACATGCATGTGTACACACACGATTATTGATATGTAAATATGCATATTAGTAACGTGTGTGTACACGTGCATGTTCATGTGCGCAAATATTGTGAGTGACTAATATAAATTGGAGTGATGCGACAATCACATTGTGAAGAACATACCTTTCTCAAACAGTGAAAGAGACAATGTTGTTATGACGTAAAACGGAGAGAAAAAGCTCCACACACTCATCGCATATGTCAAATTCAAAACCATTCCTTTCGATGTGTGGTCTATGGAACGCCATTAAGGAAACAATACAAAATTCATTTCACTCCAGCCAATATTCATTTCACTTTTAACAAATACATTTCACTCACAAACATTGATTTTACTTTTTATCAAAATACATTTCACTTTTCACAATAATACATTTCACTTTTAAATTAAAATTCATTTCACTTTTCACAAAAATACATTTCACTTTTGAATTAAGCTTCATCTCACTTTTCACAAAAATACATTTCACTTTTGAATTAAAATTCATTTCACTTTTTACAAAAATACATTTCACTTTTACATAAAGATTCATTTCACTTTTCACAAAAATACATTTCACTTTTACATAAAGATTCATTTCACTTTTCACAAAAATGCATTTCACTTTTAAATACAAATTCATTTCACTCTTCACAAAAATACATTTCACTTTGGCGTACCATGTCACTCAGACGAAACCATTTCACTGCGCTAAAACCATTTCAGGGCTCACACCCATAAATATTTCCCCATAGGGATGTGTGTTAAAAATCAAACTTTAAAAAATTCTGTAAAATAACTCATACAAACGGCGTCTTTCATATCGCATGTCAAAATAAAGTAAGATGTGCCCTTTCACTCATCAAAATATCAAGCGGTTTTTTTCAGTTCAAACTCTGTCAAAAGGTCCGCAAAGTCAGACTACGTGTCTTTTTAACTCAAAAAGGCTCTGATTTTCTGTGCGTGCGCCGAGTTAAATTAGTCCCTTTAAATTCCACAAGAAAAACCTATCACCTGCCAAGCAGAACATATTTTGTAGAGGAATTCACACTCATCAACGTAAGCTAAAAACTTTTCTTCTACCTTCATTTCCTGATTTTTAATGATTTTTTTTCTGAATTAATTTTGGTATCTTTGGTACGAATTTGTGATCAGGCCGGGAAGAATCCATTATATTTACGGGTGTGAGCCCTATAGTGAAGGTCATTTTTCTTAAATTATCATTTTTCATAACTAATGTCTTTTTTATGTTATATTGACCCACACTAATGCAAAAATATTGATATCATATCATAGTTCACCCATTTAAAGGGGATATTTAAACAAGATATGTACATAGGGATTTTTCAGATTATTGTTGTAACAAATCTGCTTAACTCATACTGCAAGGAACTGACAGTTGTATGTTATGTTTTCACTGATGGAGGGATAATCACTTCTCATGGAATCGAAAAACACACAGAGACTTGAGCTTCGTGTAAAGTAAGACATTGACCCTAATTTGCAACCTACAGATGAATGAAATAAACAAAAACATTAAAAACTAATATGTGCATTGAAAACAAAGAGTGTTGACTGTATTTCTTCCACCAACAATGTGAGGACACAAGTGTGCAATGATAAGAAACAAGGCTTTAAAGAACAAAGAGGTATTATTCAATAAACTACAAAGAAAGAGAGAGAAAGAGAGAGAGAGAGAGAGAGAGAGAGAGAGTGGGTTACAGTAATCGGGTCACTCAGGACTGAGAGTGCTCCAGTGGTAGTACCTACTACTGCATGCCTGTCAAAGTTCCTTGCTGCCATCAATCAGTCACCAAGCCCGAGGTTGTGTCCATGGTAATGGCTGCTTGAATGGGTCAACAAAATGAATATTTTATGACGTCACTAGAATGACATAACAGAAAGGAGAAGGTCTTCCCCATTCCTTGTAGCATGAAATATCTTAGAAAAATGATATCTCTTAGAAAAATGATGTAATCAATTATCTCACTGATTCCATAGAAAAGAAAATCATTAGTTATACATACTCTTATAATTATTAAGGAGCATAAAGAACAAGAGCACAAACACTTTATTATATTGCAAGGAATATCATTCAGATCATTAGATCTCGACATTGCATCGATAAAGCAGTATATTCAATACTTCCCCATCTTGTCATAGGAGAAAGTAAAGGGAGATGGGGCCGAAAAAACTGTCTGTTCTGAAGAAGAAGACTTATTTGCCTGGCCACCAACCATGGAACAAGGGAATGACTTACAAGAGTGAAAATTCACAAAATAATTCTCTGACAACCTATATTCGCCTTACCAAGGAAGACTTTGAACGCACAACACTTTCAGACACTTGTGGAACCAACCCTCCAGATTGCGGTCAAGTTTCCCAACAAACAAGAACAGTCATGCTGTTACGGCCTAAAAAATCGGAACTGACACTTCTCAAAAGCTGTGTAACATCGGAAGATGGTTTGGCAAAAGGGCATCGAGTTATAGATGTACAAAAATTGACAGAAGCAATGAATGGTGTCTGTAAAGAGCACAGAGAGAAAAGCCCTCTGTGTAGTGATATGAAATTAGTAATACCAGAGGAAGCAGAACATCAGAGAGGAATCGCTGTGCGTACATACTTTGTTTGCACGAATTGTAATTTTGTGTCTTCCACTCACAAACTTTACAAGGAGATTGCTCGAACAGGACCAGGAAGAAGAATTGCTGTACCCAACATGGCCCTCCAACTTGGGCTTTATCAGAGTAATATCGCTCAGTCAGCAGCATCGCGAATCCTGATATCGATGAGTGTACCACCAGCTTGTATGAAGACCCTTCAGGTTAATTCTAATCAGTGTGGAGATATAATGTCAAAAGCAAATGAGATGGATATGACAAAAAAGCGCAGGAAAGTTGTGGAAGTACTAGAAAACAGAGGTATGGATCCAGACACACCAATCGACATCGAAATTGATCGACAGTACAATGTGCCACTGAGTCATGGAAGGAGGAGAACCCCATTTGCCCCAGCTACACAAGCAAGGGATATTGCAGTGGAAAATGTGACTTCAGAAAAGTATGTCATTTCACATCAATCCTTCAACAAACTGTGCCGATATGGGCAGAGGGAAATCCGTGCTGGTAATAAGCCCAGTTGCCCGAATCATCCAAAATGCACAGCCAATCTAAAACTGCATGAAAACATCGGAGACGAATTGAAAGGGGGCGAAATGTGTGCTAGAAACCTGTTTGATGGAGAAGAAAAGCTTCTGATTGGAAGTGTGACTACTGATAGCGATGGCCATTTTGCACGAGGAATACAAAAAGTAATGAATGAAAAAGCAAATATCAAGACAGAGATGTATCTATGCTCCATTCATCTACAGCGATCTCTGGCTCGTCAAATCACTAAATTGAAATTGAGCAAAACTTGCTTTCCTGGAAGAACTGCCCAAATCAGAGCAAAACAGCAACAAAATCTAGCAGATGACTTTGCACAGCGTGTTCAAGCAGAACTCAATGCAGCGCACGAAAGGTCTCCTGGTAATCTAACGAAATATACAAAGGAACTTGGTGAATGTGCAGAGGCTATACTATCATGCTATGTTGGGAATCATGAACTATGCCGTACTCAGAGTTTGGTTTGTAAAGGAGACTACAAATTCTCTTTCTTGGGACCAGCATTCAGAATAAGATTAACACTTAATGCTGATGACAAGAGACAAATACTCAACATCATCACACAGAGGTTGTCACCGAAAATGCTGCAAAAAACTAAACTGCATTCATCAACCCAGAAAGCAGAATCTATGAATGCCGCATTTGCAGTAACTAGTCCCCACTACACTGGGAGATATTCCCGTAATCGTTCAAACAGGGAACAGTCTGCTATCCAACTTACCAACAATGGACCGATCTCAATTCTAGAAAAGGCTTCGGCTGCTGGTGTACCACTGGAGGGAGGTCGAGTTCTCAACCGCAGACTTCTACACTTGCAAAAGCGACGGGAGTACTGGAGGAAAAGGAACAGAAAACATGGGAAGGTTTCTAAAGCTATACACAGGAATTACAGATACAGACTTTATGAGCAAAGCAAAAACTGGAAGAACGACGATCGATTTCGGTCATATGTTAAAGGGCAGCTTGAAGAAGAGCACTTCTCTGTTGCACTAGATCACAGCTATGACAGAATGATTACAAATGAACTTGAAGAGTCAGATGATGAATCCATCTAGATCTGTTTTCCTGGGGCGGGGGGGGGGGGGGGAAGAGAAATTCAACAGATTTACAGCACAGAAGAGAGAATCATCCCCTCCCTCCCCCCCCCCCCCCATAGACATGATAGACTCATACCATACTCACAGTCACAGCAGTTCAGTCTTTAATTTTAAGGGAAAAGTACAAGTTACAGTGTGGTTCTAAAGTTTAGACTTTCAAAATGGGGGATGCAAAGTCCAAAGAATCAATAAATTAAAGAATCTATCAATGACTTACTCTTTTCCATTTGCAAAGTTGGCATTGTGTGATAAAATTATTGAGCTGGTGGAAAAATGCACCTTGGTCTTGGATCATGTCCAGTGCAAACTTTATAAGTTTGACAAATTTGTCTGGATTTGTTTTCTTCACGGCTCTCTAGCACCAGGTGACTGGGCCTCACACAATTTCGTGTGCCACAAAGGTGGGATGCATCGAGCTCAGATGGAATATCCCATGATCCAGTGACCCAGATCATCAAAGCAAGTCGATGAGCATGAATTGTTGTTCGCACTTTGCTTCTCTCTGGAATCACAACATCCACCAGCCCATAACCATTCTTTTTAATCCTTCCCGTGAAGAGCCAGCAAGATGCTGGGTCTTCCCCACACTTCTTAGTTTTGCTTTGCAACCTTTCCTTGAACGGAGAGAAGCCTAAATCACTTGTAGCCATGACAAAGTCTCTTCTTGAAAATTAATTCACTGTAACTTAGCTCTGACATAGGACTAGAGACTAGAGAAAGAGTACAGCAATAATTAACTAGGAACGGATAGGACTGTACTAGGCCTACTAGTAATCAAACTTCCGCGCTCAGGCTCTCATTTAAGTTTTAACCTGACAGTGACAAAAAGACTCTACCACCTAATCTATAAAATTCATGTCGGTAATGAGAAAAAGACCACACTTGAAAGAAATTTGAAATCATTTTGAAAGAATTTACCAAATCTGCATCAGCTCCAGTTTAATCCTACTCTCATCAGGCGAAGATGTCGAAGAATAAGTATTGACTGTTTACATTGGCAATTCCCAATTGCATTGCCGAATTCACTGGACCGAGTACACGTATGTAGAATACCTATCTTGTACGCGGTACGCGTGTACGTGTATGTAGTGTCTCAGGCGAGCAGCCCACAATAACACGAGTATGTGACGTGACTAGTCTTACATCTAGCTGGATTTGCATTGTGTACAGACTTGCTAACTTGTACTGCACTAAACGAGCATGATAATTACTCTAACTGAAGTACATATTTAAAAAAAAAATGTGTAATAGATTGCCTAAATGATCAGTTTTCACAAAACAGCATTTACTTTTTGCTCACAGTAGCTGCCATCGTCATATCACAACAATGACTCCCAGTGCAATTCAGGTTCCCATTGACTTGTGTACAATATGACCATTGTCTATAGGGCTCACACCCATAAATATTTCCCCATAGGGATGTGTGTTAAAAATCAAACTTTAAAAAATTCTGTAAAATAACTCATACAAACGGCGTCTTTCATATCGCATGTCAAAATAAAGTAAGATGTGCCCTTTCACTCATCAAAATATCAAGCGGTTTTTTTCAGTTCAAACTCTGTCAAAAGGTCCGCAAAGTCAGACTACGTGTCTTTTTAACTCAAAAAGGCTCTGATTTTCTGTGCGTGCGCCGAGTTAAATTAGTCCCTTTAAATTCCACAAGAAAAACCTATCACCTGCCAAGCAGAACATATTTTGTAGAGGAATTCACACTCATCAACGTAAGCTAAAAACTTTTCTTCTACCTTCATTTCCTGATTTTTAATGATTTTTTTTCTGAATTAATTTTGGTATCTTTGGTACGAATTTGTGATCAGGCCGGGAAGAATCCATTATATTTACGGGTGTGAGCCCTTCACTCTGATAAAACCATTTCACTCCGATAAAAAAAAAATACGTTCCTCTTTTTTTCCGGCCAAAAGGTGGCGCCAGTCTGAGAGGAGTCACAGTGCCATGGCACTTTGTTAGCACTGAGCTGAGGTGAGTGGCCGGCCAGCTGGCCGGCTGGCTATGCAGTACCTAGATTTAACGCGCTACGCTGGCGCGGAAGCGACGCGAGGCGAGCTAGCAGTCGACGGTCCTGGCCTCGGCCTCACTCACATGTGGATATGCACGCTCGTGCCGTTACATGCATACTACATCGAAAATTGAATCTACGCCTGACTTGCTGAATAACGTGTGTTTTACAACGCTTTTCAACAGCGATGTTGTGGGGTAAGTTTGATGTCTGACTTCTTGTGATCGACATGCTATTTTTTCCGGTTCAAAATGAGTATTTTTTGCCGTTTAAATAGTATCTCGAAGTTGACATAGTATTTTTCCTCTTTCAAAACATTCCCGTGTTTATAGCTGGCTGCTGACCCATCTAAAAAGGGGATTGATGTGACTTTTTGTTCATCAGGTCGGCAATACTTCGTGCTTTACACAGATACCAAGATCGACGGTGCCCTAGAAGCATAACTTGTTAAAAATTAGGCCTGAAGATCGCATTTTTAGAGGCCAAATAATGTATTCTAGTCCTCCGGAAGGTCACGTGATCGCATCTAGTGCAGAAGGGGACTTTTTCGGACCATAAATGCACCGTTGTTAACGATCTCTGCGGAGGTGCAGGGTCAGTCCCATATATTGAAATTAGCGTTGTTCATTCGCTCAATTGGAACTTCGTGATATCGTGTGTTGTGTACAGTGAGTCAGTGTAGGCCGGTGGCGGTAGGCCTACAATTGTATGTGGCGATGGCAATTTGTAAATTTGAATTTACAACTTATTCACAAAAATTGTACAGTGTACAATGTGTATGCTGTCTATAATATCCTTCGTGATAGGCTACATTTTTATAGCCCTTTGAAGATTATAGAAGAAGAAGAAGAAGAATAAACAGGGTCTTAGTCTTCATCTCTTAGTAGTTAATTATTATATGATTTACTCATCACTTAATACAAACAAGAACAGTATAGATTCAATATTATTATTATTATTAGTTTTTTCTTTCGCATGGAGAAAGAAGGCACAAGAGCGATTCTAGTATTTGATGTAAACATAATTTTCATGACATGTTTAAGAGTTGACCCGGCTGCAATGTTAACACGAATAGAGTACCAGGCTATTTGAATTTTTCAAGTTGGTATACAAGTTGTCAGTAAATATAGAGATGTATTATTAGTCTTCCGCATCTACAATTTGTAACAATAAAGTTTACGAGGATGTCTGAATGAATGCAATTATTCTCAGAATAATATGAAGAGTTTGTTCGCAAAAACCGATAAGTCCATATTTGCCAAATGGAGGTATTTGCGATTAAAGGTCATGAAAAATAAAGAGAATACTAAGAAAATTTTTGCTTCTTTTGACCATAACTTCAAAAATGCCCTTTTATATGTAGTGACCAATATCTCATTTAAAAGGTGTTATTTTGTACTTTATGACAGAGACTGTACTTGAAAATCTTCAAAAATGGACTTATCGGTTTTTGCGAACAGACTCTTCATATGTTTACCATAGTACAGTACATGTCTGTAGTTTCTCTCTGCTTGAATTGGGGTTTACTCCAACATAATGTTTTCGGACATGTTATTGTGAATAATGGTTTATAATATCATCTATGATTAATTTGGAGTAATATCTGGAAAAGTTGTTATGCATTTTCTAATCCTTTCTCTATTTGTGTCACATTGTATATGTAGGTATCCCCAGTACCTGACATCACATCGATGGAACATGCATATTTAAGGTGATTCTCTTCTCTGTGGCCTCCAGGAAAATCTGCATGACATAAACGAGAAGATCTACACTGTCAGTTCTATAGTGTATTTTGTTTTCTTGGATGCACACGTACCATTCAATCTCTGACAGATTTTTATCAAGGAGAGCACTGCTGCTTTGCAAGCGCTGAGTGACTTCCTCACAAGAATAGAAACAACTGATTAGTACATAGATGCCAAGTTCAAAATTTTTTATGAGTGAGATTTTCATGCCTCAGCGTCTCGGCGCGCCCGCATGTGTGTGAGCGAGGGGAGGGTGTGGGAGGGGGATGTCCGCCCTCCCACGGTAGGGAGCTTTTCAAATTTTTAGCTCTTCATGGTGCAAGCTGGTGCATACTTTTTTAAGTGACTATTTTTTACGTATTTTGAAAGACAAAAGGGAAATATGCCTTCAATTGCAACTCTCACTCTACTCCTTTAAGCTATGCTCCCAAAGCGTGAGAAAAATGGGTGCCATGCGTGAGATCGTGAGACGGACCCTAAATGCTTGAGTCTCACGCAGAATGCGTGAGACTTGGTAGCTCTGTTAGTACACCTGTCAACTTTTTCATTTCATTGAAAAACCTAGAGCAGTATGTGATCATGATAACCTACCTCAGAAAGGTGCTAAATATGTGATATGATACAATAGGAAGAATGAAGTTGATATACAATTGTAACATATTACAGTATGTTACTGTATATCAACTTCATTCATCTTTACAGTAACATTTTTAGTAAAGAGGATGTACATGTATATTCTTTGAAAAGCACGGTTGTTGTAGTAAATGTGAAGTTCGACCATTACAGATACATCAATGTGTGGAACTATGCAAGATAGTATGTGTTAAATTATGTGCATATAAATTACTTTGGAGTCTCTACAGATGGCAGAATTATGAGCCCTGATTAAACTAAATATTATCCTTCATGATATTCTTGATAAATGTTATGGAAGCAAGTACATTGTACAGTATGAAGTAGTATCTGGACGTACAGCCATTACTCGACAGGGGGCATGTCTTGTTGCTGAAGGTATGAATTTAATTTGTACATCATCACTGAAGCACTATAAGAGGTTTAGTTAGTACATGTATGCATGTTTTATTGCTAATATTTTGGTTGTGACCCATTTCAGAAGAGGTTTCAAAGATGTAAGAATTCTGTTCGATCAGGAAGATACACAAGGTATGTCACCAAGAGGAATTGAACGGTCAAGAAGGGATAAGGAAGATGAAGATTTTGACACAACAGTTAGATAGATGATACATTACATTAGTACTTCCCCCAAATCAACCAAAATTTTGAACATGTTCGCATTGAACGGGCATGCTCTTATTAGATACCTATAAAGAAAAATTGTGGACCTTGTGAAAGGTAAGATGAGCAGATTTTTATAACACCTGGGGGGTTTCATGTTGGCCTGTAGTCTACCCCAGGGTTGTCGAGTGTTGTTACTGGTAAGGGGTTCGAATACACATTTGTATCATTCACTCAGTCATAACCATGAAGAGAGTGACACACAGATATTTTAAATGTGTATGATACTGCTTGTGTACATGTACTGATACATGTGTATTCAGTTGACAGAGATGTTGGGATGATTAGTTTGCCTTTTGACATTTCAGATAAGATTATATACAGTCAATGCTAAAGTTGGGAATGAAAGATTTCTTCACATAGATGTTTTGCAAGATGCTATAAGGCCAAATCTAATCTGTCTGCTTCGATTTCCAGTACTATTGATGTTTTAAAGTTACTTTAAATCTTTTATCTGTTTAGTTTCCAGTATAAAGTGTACTTAATACAGTGGCGGATCCAGTTAGGACCGCAACTGGCGCACGCCCCCCTTTATTTTTTGTTTAAACAAAAGAAATTAAAAGAAAAAAATGGGGGGGGGGAGGGGTGCATGCGCCCCCCTTTAATTTTGTAAACGCGTCCCCTCTTTACGGAATTCCTGGATCCGCCCCTGCTTCATATGTAGTATGTACACTTCTGAATTGTTGATGCAGCTGCCAGTTCATGTGTTTGAAACATTGGCAGTGTGACCAATAGATACATTGTACTTGCCTTCAAAGTATTTAAGGGCATATGTACACCTTCAAAACATTCTCTGCTGTTTGGACTGTCGATGAAGTTTATATATTTTGTACATGTTTCATTTTGTTTCCAGTAAGTACACTTCATATGTATACATGTACACCCTCAAATTGCTCTTGCAGCTGCCAGTTTACTGTCACCCTCTATTCATGTGTGTGAAACCTTGGTGATGTGAATACTATAGTAGATACACGTATGTGTACCTGCCTTCAGAGTACTCAAGGGCATTTGTACACCCTCAAACATTCATGCAGTTTGAACTATTAATGAAGTTATCTCTGTACATGTATCATTTGAGTGAAACCTTGCCAAAAGTGTAGATGGCATGTAATTTACAGAGTATTGCCTCAAAACATTTGTGGTATTCTTGCTTGATTTTATTCTCTTACATAACATTCAAGCCATATTCACAACTGTTTCATGTTTATGCAGCATCGGTATCAGTATAGTTTGTTTATTGCCAGTGTCAAAATTTGCCGGCATTTTATTTGTACAGATCTGCTCAATACAATGTAGCTCTGCAATTGTTCAAACTACTTGGTACTTTCATTTGCTCTTGTCTTATTACTGAGCTTCACCAGAAGATTTTTTTTTTGAAATGTTCACTGTACATCACTGTTGTAGTCAAGACAGACTGATCCTACTCGCGTTCCTACATGTACTCACAAGACCGCTGACAGTTGTACCTTTCGCAGGTCTCTTACATGCCACTTGGCTGGAGACTGAGTCCAATACCACCACCAAAAAATAAATTAAAAATAATTAATAAATGGATGAATAAATAAATGAGAGTTATAAATAAAAAAAATAAAATGATCTAAAACTGCATTTGACTATACTGCTAAAAAGTACATAAAACTGTAGACTGCTTATGCAGCTCTTACTTTAGGTATTATTTTTTTTTTGTTATGTGTGTGATACATTGTCATGAAGATTGGTTGATACCTTGAAACTTAACTGCAATGTAGTTCTTTCAACACTTACATGTAATAAATAAATAAATAAATATATATATATATATATATATATATATGGAGATGTATATACATTTATAAAGAAAAAAACTTGTGGATTGTGCTCCTTTCTCTGTTGTTATTAATGAAAAAAAAAAGGTATTTTATTAATTGATGAGAATGGCACGTGCAATAATGTATGTAAATTTCTCTGCCTAGTTAGGTAGGCCTATAGTAATAGAGTGAAGTAATGTAGTGAAGTCCTTGGGATCAACAGCTTTCTTTTGTTATATCAAAATGTTGTTATAACCAAGCATGTAAAAAAAAAGTGGATAATGTAAGCGGAATTTCGATATAATGTAACTGTGTTCACTTTAGCGGAGTGAACGGTATAAGTAGTGGTTATACAGTAATGTATTTGAGTGGATGCTTAGGATGCTTTGAATTGAGAGAGAGTGATGTGAGTGATTGATGGCAGAATGAAACTGAGAATCAGACACTTCCTGTTGACGAAATCAGAAGGGTGGACAAAAGCAAACAAAACAAACATACATTGTATTATGAATAACAAGAACAAGACATATAATCAAAAAAAAAGAGAGGGAGAGAGAGAGAGAGAGAGAGAGAGAGGGAGGCCCAGCAAGAGGCTGTAGACTATTAGTACGTAATGTCTAATGACAGACACAAGAACAGTATATCACAGCTAGACGCTCGAAACTGACCACGTGTATTTACGCTGGGGTCGCTCATACAGTAACACACACGTACAAAGGCACCGAGGACACACGCCAATTTTTATATGTGGGACAGTACAGTACTTCGCGATTTCGTGCCGAGAAAAAAAGGAATGACATCCCTATGATATCAGCTGGCTGCTGACCCATCTACAAATCATCACATTACACTTTTAGGTATCATCTTAAAGCTGAATAAATTTTCTTTTACATGATATAACTTTTGTTGGTGCCCACGATAAAAAAGAAGACTTTTAGGAGAATTTTAGAAGAATATCTGTATCCATTATTTCCGGAACATCTGCAATTAGTTAGCCACGAAGTTGATAATCTTTCATGTCGTTCTTGGAAAAATCAACAAGATAGCATCCAAGTTTTAACCTTTACCTATCAAATAAAAGAAAAATCATGTGAAAACGTAATTCAGTGACCAAGATATGAGCATTTCAAAACGATTCTCCAATCGCGCTCTCTATGACTTGCGGGGTCAACTCGCGTGCGAGGACTTGGATATTCTAGACGGGTTTATTCGGGCTTGCCGACTGACTGGCTACTCAGTAAATCTAGGTACTGCATGCATAGCCAGCCGGCCAGCTGGCCGGCTACTCACCTCATCTCAGTGCTAACAAAGTGCCATGGCACTGTGACTCCTCTCAGACTGGCGCCACCTTTTGGCCGGGAAAAAAGAGGAACGTATTTTTTTTGTTTCAGAGTGAAATGGTTTTATCAGAGTGAAATGGTTTTATCAGAGTGAAATGTTTTAGCGCAGTGAAATGGTTTCGTCTGAGTGATATGGTACGCCAAAGTGAAATGTATTTTTGTGAAGAGTGAAATGAATTTGTATCTAAAAGTGAAATGTATTTTTATGAAAAGTGAAATGAATCTTTATGTAAAAGTGAAATGTATTTTTGTGAAAAGTGAAATGAATTTTAATTCAAAAGTGAAATGTATTTTTGTGAAAAGTGAGATGAAGTTTAATGCAAAAGTGAAATGTATTTTTGTGAAAAGTGAAATGAATTTTACTTTAAAAGTGAAATGTATTATTGTGAAAAGTGAAATGTATTTTTATAAAAAGTAAAATCAATGTTTGTGAGTGAAATGTATTTGTTAAAAGTGAAATGAATATTGGCTGGAGTGAAATGAATTTTGTATTGTTTCCTTAATGGCGTTCCATAGTGGTCAGCCTAATTGCGTTACTTAACTTCCTAACTTGCTCTGCGTAATGAAAAATCCAACCGTCATCGTCTACAACTTAATAGGCCTATAGTATCGGCGTCGGGATATTTTGCGCTATCAATTTGTAAACATATCCATTATTGAGGTGTGAATTTTCTTCAATTTGTCTCCCTCTACAAATTATGAATGTGTAAGATCGCAACTGCTGATCTATAGTTTTAACTCACACCTCAATCTTCACCCCTCTGCTTAATATTCTCTTGATTTCATATCCATAACTATTGTTCCGTTCCCACTTCGTTTAAGAACTCGATGACTTGAATCAAACAACTATCGTGTGACAAGGTGAGAAATTATTCATTTACATTTATCACAATCAAACTCGGCTGACATTATGATAGAATTCGGAAGAGTGAGCAAATAACAACGCTGTGTACTTCGTTATCACGACACACATCTCAGTTTGTACAAAGGGGACTGCAAGAATGAAATCGCGCCATCCATTTTGTGAATTCCATGAGATTGATAAAATCGGCCAAAACGATATTCAGTTCTCTTGATCAATTCAATGTGACGTCTCATCTATCTATTTTCAATTGATGGAATAATTTTCTTGAAAGCATCCTATACCTTCTTCCTCTCATCCTAAATCTTGTAATAGTGAGGCTTTGTTTCGAATACTCCAGTGGACACCATGCAGGTATTGGGCCGGATGCATAAACGCTAGCAATTGCTTGTGCTAGCCGTTTACTCGAATTCGTATGCATAAAAACAAGCAATTGCTTGCGAGCAGAAGCTTTTGCTAGCAAGCAATTGCGTAAAGACTAAGCGTTTGCTTAAAAACGTATGCATAAAACATACCTTTTGCTTGTTCTTGCTAGCAATTTATTGCTTACGATTTTCCAAGTTCTGTAAAATGAACTTGAGCTTTTGCTTAACTTGGACGTTCCCTTTCAAGTATAATTTTCACATTCATACAAGTAAGACCACACTTGTGCAGGAGTGGTATAAATCTACAAGAAATTACTCTTTAGCAGTGTTAGAAACTTTTTCATTTCAACAACGGGAATGTCCAGTGATCAGCACGCAAAATGTGATGAAAAACAGGTAGGATGTCTGACTTCGGTGGAGAGCAAGGAGACCTCTCTCCACATGAGATCTGGCAGATCCGGGCTATCTCTATAAGCAGTGATGGGAATCAGCCAGTACGTGTGTGTGTATAGATATGTGTGTGTGCGTCTGTGTGCGCATTTATGAGTGCCATTTCATAGCTCTATTGCTATGTCAGGAAATGTTTCGCACACACGCACGCCCTTTCAAATACATGCTGTCACACTCGCTTTTGCTTGAAGCAATTGCTTGTTTTATGCATTCGGCCCATTGACGGCCACACATAAATTCTTGCTTACTACTTTTTTTTTTTAATTCATGCTCCATATTCCACATTTCATACAAGTTTTATATTCCATTTGATTTTAGAAAAAGAAATGTTTTTAACTCAATGGTCAGTTTGAAACAAAATTGCACAAATGTATAAGGACGTATAATTGACATGTAATATGAGGAACCACTAAAAAGCAAAGCTTGTAGGAAATATAAGGTTCCAAAAATATATATGATATAGGCTTTTAGCACACTATATATTAATGTAAAATTGTCTCGTATACGCGCCAAGGACTGAAGAAGGCAGATAGTATAATGAGCTGATGAGGAGACAGAAATATATATATACAACTATCAAATTGATTATCAACCTCTTATGACAACACCGGTGATACTGCTAGTTTGATACATGTACAGGTTGTTCGTCGTCTTTTAGTGTTATCCCAACGTTGAATGTGAAAGTTCTTGAGATATTAAATGATACGGTCTTCATGTATAAGATGTTGTGCTTATCCAACACTTACTATCTATAGGTGTGAACGAATTACATGTACAGAGATTTCAGTTCAGTTCAGTTCAGTTCAGTTTTTATTTCTGCATTTCAAAATCAATACAAATCAACAAATCAACAAAATACTTACATAGTCATTTACACAGCTAATATTCGTAACGTTTGGATCTTACATACATTTTCTTTTCTTTTTTTTCAAGAACGAATATCATATATGAAAGGAAGCAATAGGAAATGATAAAAATGAAATGCAGGGGACCATCATCATAAGCTAAGCTTGACGAGGAAGATGGCCCCAGGTAAAGAGATACATAAAGAAAATCTTGCCACTCACTGAGTGGGGGGTATTGTGCAAACAGTTTAACAGTAATGAACTTCATTGCAAACAATTTAACAGTAATGAACTTCTTATGTGTGTGATATTTGTAGTGATTGGGATTTTTAGAAATCATGTATTAGTCCTATTCTTATGCAATCTATTGTAGATTGTGTTATTCATGTCCAACGATGATTCGACTCTGTGTAATTGGTAAACATCCTTCATTTTTTGTTTTTGTTTTTTGATCCTGCAGCTAAACAACCTCATTTCCATGAAAAGATTTCATGGTCGGTGTTTCTCTTTCTTTCGCCTGCTGCGTTACCACATGGCTCTGATTTATCACAATGTTATGTGGTTGTGACTGCTACGAATTTCTTTTCCTTCCGAGGTATTGTCATAATTACATGTTGATCACAGTTGTAAACAAATCTTTGAGAACTACGCGAAACAAATTAAATGAATTTGATTCAACTGAAAACAAATTGTGTGGCGGTAAGTCTTGGAATTGGACGAGACAGAAAGGGGCAAAATAGAATAATAATTTTCTGACTGTGTAGACTTTTAAATTGTTCAGCAATACATTACGCGAATTTTCCATCATCCTATACGAAAAGGCCTTTGTTGGTGGAATTCCATTTGAGTCATTTGTAAAGTGACACACGGTAATTCCTCTGATATAATGACAATTGGAAAAGAAGTTTCCCATAACACAATGTTTGTTTCATCACATCGATACGTAGAAAACTCACAAAAGGAGACGGGATGAAGCTCGGGGACATTGGTGGCGTCACTCACGTGAACTCTCGTTCATCATTGATCGCCGATTTTCAAACATTCAAAGAATTTCAGATGTGCATCATTGCCTTATAGATACCGTTTTATACAAGTAAATAGTGTAATTTCCTTTGAAACGCAAGTCTGGCAGCTGAAAATCCTTTGTGATTTGATGGTTGTGCCTCTTTGTATCTTTCACATCCAATTTAGGCTGTTTAAGCCCTTTGTTACCGATATTCCTTGGAAAGGTATTTACTCTCACATGGCGTTGCATCAAACAGAGGTTAAGGTGGAGTTCAGTTGGATAGTTGCCGAAGAGTCAGTGATGATGCTCGCTGACAGAAATCTGCTCCCGTTTTACAAACATTTCTCACTAGCACAAAGGAGCAGATGATCTTATCATTAGGTTTCATCCGCGGTGACCTGGTTTCCGAGAAGATTTTCCTATAATATGAGGGAACAAAACAAGACGAAACAAAGGCTCTCAAAACACCATAGATAAAAAATATGTATATTACACGTGATTCACTATTAGCAATGCAGCATTCTGACGAATGTGATGTCAAGAATCTCTTTTGAGAAATTAGGTTGGTTTCATACGACGCCAAAATGCTCTTACATTATGAAAAGCTTTGTCGAAAAAGTTTTTTTAACACCATGCACCTTTCTGTTCAGATAGCAAGTCGCATGATAATACTTGTATCAGTTTATCTGGCATTTAATTTTAGTGATTATATAGGGATAATTCTATTGTATAGTGCTTCCTACACTTAAAGCATCATCATCATCAGCAAAATCTATACTTCTTCATTGATTCTGTCTATTCAATATCTATGATACAGGTCTATATTTAAGAATAAAACGATTCTCTGCTAACACACTACATAGACATATACCGCCGCTTTTGATCAATTAGAAAACTGTGATAATAATAGACGATCTAACAATTTTATACACTCTAAGAAAAAAAAAATCAATTCAACTTTGTGCCTTTACCAGTATCACAAATAAATAAGAATTGGACAATTACACATGACTTCGAGAAAGAGTAATATGATCACGACCGCTGTCCTCACAGTTTCTCACTACTCTTTCATTGCTTTGTACATAACAGTAAATATCTTGCTCGGATTTAACGATTGGGAAAATCAAAACCCTTTTTGCGCAATCACTTTAACTTAAGGGCAATTTGATGCCAAGAGTACAGTTCTAATTATTGTCATCTGTTGAGATCATTATGCAATATGATATTAATCATTATCAATTCAAACAAGTATTGTCACAAATGGCACGTTCGCCTTGAAGAGACTTTCCTGTAGTCAATAAAGAGTCCCGTTGTTTGTTTGACAAATAACGAGATCTACTACTTTGGAACAAATACAGTATACCATTTGCATAATGAATAGATCTGATGAGGTACAGAGTACAAACAGCGCAGTGCCGAAATAAAAAAATGCAGACCTAAAAAAAAAGATGGAGATCAGTGTTACACAAATATCAGCAACAACGCTTACGGGAACAAACTTTTCTGTAGACTGCCATGTTGAATGATTTGGAGACACGATGATAATTTCAGTCATAACTTTTCGTAAGATATTATGTCTATAGATTACTTTTTGATTTAGTTTGTTCAAGTTTTGCTGCAAATTGGTTGCTTTTGGTATATCTATTAATTGTATACCCACGAAAAAGACCCATCAAAAGATCGAAAGCTTGGCAGATCGAAATAATAATAATAATAATAATAATAATAATAATAATAATAATAAATATCATTTATAAAGTGCTTATTACAATGTTTCTAAGCGCTGAAGAAGAAATTGGAAAGATAGATTCAATTATGGAATACGTGTATATACAAATTGAGATACGATGAAACGCAATACAAGATACAAATACATAAAATAAACATTGTAAGTTATAACTTATAGAACGAACTAAGATATATACAGCTAGGACAGCTTTTTGGCTTCTCCTGAATTAATTTTGCTTATGTGAGATATGAGAAAGAAAGGAGAAATCGGTGCGTAGCTTTGACACCATTATTCCTCTCACTGTTCCTCTTTTTCGGAAAAGTGCAAGAGTTGAAAAGTTGGTCTCCGCCGGGAATCGAGCCCGGGTCTTTGGCATGGAACGCCAACGCGTGAAACCGTTCGGCCACGGAGACGTCATCGCGGTTCATGCACGCATGCAGACCCAAGCTCGATTACCCGATGGACCAACCTTTCAACCCTCTTATATGCGCATGTTCCTTTTGGGGGCAGAGAGTTATGAATAACAACAAGCCGCATGCCTCAGCTGGATCTTTGAAATGAGATTCACGTATCGGTGAACTAATTGGGATAATGTTTTGCGAAAGAAATCACCGCTATGCATATACTTGTGTGTGTGTGTGTGTGTGTGTGTGTGTGCGTTTATAAGTATGTACATATCATGATATGCAATCAGGCATATACTTATTGAATTCAAATTTGGTTTATTTATATCAAAATAATATGACAAATAATATTCCCATAAAATCAAAATCATAATGAACTAAAATCATTGGTAATTCTCATATCTAAATTTTTGTAAAGACTTTGATTAAACCATTGGCTGACCTGCTGTTGGAATTTTATTCTATATTTCTGAAAATCATTATCACTTTTGACAAACTTCCAGCGTCTAGCATTTATGTTCTATACCTTCTAGAAGCTTCATCACTGCAAATTTAGTAATGTCAGTTAGGTTAAAGAGGTAGAACAGGATGAAGGTTTATAATCGAACGAATGAACCACCTAAAATATCCTTGCAAAGTACATCGTTGCAGTGTGTAAAATAGTGAATTGGCAAGACGACAACTCAAGAGCAGTTCTGTACTTGCGTCAAAACTAGTGTCAACAGTGAATAATTACTGTCATTCTCTTTTATCTTTTGCCATGTTGCCGAACAAAATGTTGGCGTTATAGGCTATTTACGTCAATTATGACGAACATCTGACACCATAAAAAACCACTAAAGTTGCTTGAGATACTGTAGTGTAAGCATGCTTATTTGTTCGGATATAGAAAATCCGATTCATTCTATCCAAGACTTTCGTAAATTCAGGATTAGACCTTAATGAAGGCCTACTTTATTGTACTTGACAATCCCACCTTCCACATCACGCAAATTTTCTCCTTCGTTTCTGTTTTTTCTGCGAAAGTTCGATTCTTCCTATACCTCAAGTGTATTATACTCTTATTCCTGACGCACGAACATTAACAGAAACTTCGAAATAATGAATCGACATTGGTGGTTCACTAATAACAAACGTGGATAAAAGAGGACTGTTTTCTTGACATCTCTTAGTAATAACTATTCACGTTGGAAGAATTAATTGAAGGTGTTTGACGTAGATTTGTGTAAGTGCAAACAACTGTGGTAACCATGTATCGCTCTCATCTCTTGGTCAGTAATGAAGTTTGGACCCGGATTTGACCGAAGTGTTGCCCACGCAGTACGTCACAAACATGCGCATTATTGTGATAAATGTTTGTGTATGTGTGTGGTTTTTTCTTATGATCAATGTGACCATTCCACTGTTGTGTCGACGGGATTTTTCTGAATCCTAATAACAATGATCACTATGTAGACATAAAGGAAAACTCAACCAATGACTTCTTGGCAGACCATTGTGCCAGTGAAATCTATACGCATTTCTTTTTTTCCCCTTCAAATTACTGATATTGGCCAATCTTACAATGCAATAATAATGTTAACCCTGTGGAATACGGTCTTCGTCTCACAATGGGTATAAAGGGATGTAATAAGTTGTGACGTATTCAACTCACCAAATGAAAGAGGAATTAGGTTTTTCGGGTTTTTGTTCCCCGAATCGATTCACTGACCCATACCTAGGTCAGCAGGGCTATGTTGTCACCTTCTTTGACCTCGTCGCCTATTACGTAAATCGCGCTGGACAAACGGCAACAAAGAAAGGGGGCAGCGATGTTAGTTTTGGGTCGCTCTGTTTATGTGAAAGATGACGGTAAACAGACAGTGAAAAGTTTCTTTGATTTTCCTTTCTCTGGCTAGAATATAAATATGGCAGATTTGGACAAGTTTCTCCAGATTGCTCAAGAAGAGCACAACTTGACCTACCATCCCAGGAAGAGCACAAGAAGTTATCAACACTCAATCTCTGCGAGAAAGATTGATGTACAGAAGACCGTTTTGAAGAAACTTCCCTACTACTTCTACTGCACAACAGGCCAACAAAGCTACCACAATGCGAGTTTGCACGTACGCAGTACTTGCGCTGATAGCCCTCCTTGTCCCCGCTACCCTCGGGGTCCCGATCGGCAGCGGCGTACTACAAAGAGACGCCAATCCGCAAAAAGATGAACCAATGGTAAGCGCCTTTTCTCCCATACTCTTTGCTTTTCTTTGGGGAGTGGCAAATATTCAGACGGACTAGCTGTGTTCAGGACAGGGTGATCCCGACATTTCCTGTATAGATTCTAGAATCGAAGATATGAAGGACCGTTCATGTGTGTGTGTGTGTGTGTGTGTGTGTGTGTGTGTGTGTGTGTCTGTGTCTGTGTGTCATTATTCTCCTGCTATCTAATCACTTCTTTTCATAGGAATGTTCATTCTTGTAAGGCTGCCATTGCCATCGATAGTTATAGGGGTTGTTTTGTTTGTCAATAATGTGTTGAAACACGCCAACAAAATACGAAAATAAAAATTTATTCATGTGGCATACCATGATTCATTGTCGACAGGAAACCCCTCCACCTAAGAAAGAAGTGGATCTCTCCGTCTCCGAAGAGAAGCCGGTGTCATCCCACCAGGAGCCCAAAGATGAAGAAAATACTCCAGGATCTTTTCAGGGAGACATGATGTTGACTGACGAACAGTTGAGGGAAGTCATGGAGGCTATCGATGAAGAGAAAGCTGGTCGCAAGAAGAGGAAGGCTGTATCGAACACTTTGACCCGCTGGAATCAGAACATCGTGCCTTACGTCATCTCAGCTGCTTCAAGTAAGTCTTTCAAAATGGCGCTTAAAATCATACGAACAGTTTTGCAACTACGCATATATTTACGTCTTACCAAATACATTGCCTTGGAATTAGCTAAGATAACAGGACTGTAGTGCAGATATTGTTTCTGTTGTCATTTGCGTTGGAGGGGTCAAATGTCTTTAACTATAAACATCGGCAATTTGAGACCAGAACCTTACAATAAACACCTGAATTACTCCTGAAACAAATTCTATGAACACAAAAACAATGAACAAGCTTTTTCTTTTTTTACTCGAAAACGAAAGTATAAAACACTCTACCAAAACACTTATACATGAACAAAAAATGGGATGTTAATTTCACTCATAGCCTACTATTTATAGAATGATTTTCTGTTTATGCTAATAAACATGTATAGGTATGTAACTATACTAGTCTAGTACTTACAGATGAAATATTTCCTCAATTCTATTCTTTTAGTTTCTCCCGTTAAACTTTTTTTTTTCGTTTGTCACTTTGATCTCATCTAAGATTTTCATTCCGAGTGAAATGGCTTATACTCTATAGCTACTATACTTCAAATTACTTCAACATTTTTGTGTTCATCTATTTCAATTTCAATTCATTTTATTCCAACAACGCAATAAGATAGAGCATATCTATACAGTGAAAGTATGCTAGAAGTCACTAAAATCAGGACACATTAATAATGGATGCTTTTGTTTTAGGGGGTGACACGAGTGTGATCCGTTCTGCCATGGACCACTGGGAACAGCACACCTGTTTGAGATTCGAACCTCGAACCTCCCAGCACGCCCGTCAACTCGGTCACGGTACCTACCTGAACTTCATCAGGGACGGTGGGTGCTGGTCCTATGTCGGAAGGGTGTTTTCGTCTTCACAAGACGTGTCCATCGGCAATGGGTGCGCTTATGTGAGTACACTTTGTTCACTTTCTTGAGAGAGAGAGAGAGAAAAAAAAGTACTTAAGTTTCATTTGTATAGCAGATTGGCCATTGAACAATGTTGTTTATCGAAATCTAAATCTAACTTAACGGAGGTGATAGACAATAGACGCTAGTTTAGTGAGATGCAGCCAGTAGAAGTGAAAATGTTCTTAACATATCTGTTTTGACACAAACAATAGCTGTGAATGATCCATGCGTACATGTATAATGTGATAAATCGTAAGCTTCCTCTCATTTTATGATTGTCAACAACAGCTCGGCATCGTCGCCCACGAGATCGGACACGCCATCGGTTTTCATCACGAACAGTCTCGCCCTGACAGGGACGACTACATCAGAGTCCACTTCGAAAACATCGAACGCGGATTGGAAGGCAACTTTGAGAAATATTCCTGGAGCGAAATAACAACCAACAACGTCGAATACGACATCGGATCCCTCATGCACTATGGATCTCATGTGAGTGTTTTTGTCTGTACATTGTTAAAGCAAGTATTAAAAAAAAAACTCATTTCGGCTACTTGATATTCACTTCAAAATCACATTTTGCGCGACGAATCAATGAACAGGATATTTCATGAAAAGAGAAACGACAAGTCCTGTTTTAGATAGCGATTATGGGATTGGAACCTTTGCTGAACTTGAATCACTTTCAGATCAAATCTATGCAAACTAAAACTTAAAAACGCCCTTGCTCTTCTTCAAAGACAATATTAATGGTTAGGTAAATAATTCAACTATATAATACATGCTTGTGTATTTATGCATTCATTTATAGACACATTAGTAATTTAGGCCTACTTTCAAATTCAACATGTCTTAACAAAATGTGATCGTATAGGTGAGTGTGGGAGATGAAGAACTTCGCAAACAAAATACGCAAGCAAGCGCCTTGTATTGTAGTTAGGAGCAGCAACCTCCCTGATGTCAGTAAATGTTTATCTTGTACATACCATAAATATCTTATTTCTATCTGATTTTGATTTGATTTGATTGATCGCTTCTCAAATAGGGTTTCTCCCGCAATGGCCAGCCAACCATCACTACCATCGACCCGTTGCAGATGAGTCGCCTTGGAAACCGGGATTTCCTAAGCTTCGCTGACATCAAACTTGCCAATCTCATCTACAACTGCAACGACGACTGTAGCAATAACCTGGCCTGCCAAAACGGCGGCTACCAGGGTCCCAACTGTGATTGCGTGTGTCCTCCAGGATTCAGCGGAGACCTGTGTGAGAACGATGACGGCCCGACGGAGCCCGAAGGATGTGTCTACAGACTGACCGATTCCGAGGGAGAGATCATGTCACCAAACTATCCAAGCAACTATGACAATGAACAAAGTTGCCAGTACATGATCGAGGTAAAGCATCTCGAAATAACCGATTCCTTTTGCACTAATCTTGTTTCCAATACGAATATTTGGCCCTGTGATTTTTGTGGTTTTTTATGTGTAGATAATATCAACTATGTGCCGCTCATGTTAACCGTTGCCATGTTTCAATTTTGATGTTATCATTTTATTACATGTCTCTACAGTGATCATTAGATATAAAAACTAGATCAAGACTGTAAAAAATTGAATTCACAATATTTTCATCCGTACACTTATTTTTCCAGGGAGCTCCAGGTTCTACGATCACACTCACCTTCGTCGACATGGACATCGAGCCTCACCGTACCTGCGCCTATGACTCCGTGGAGGTCCGCACTGGAGATGTTAGCTTACCCGGACAGAGGTTCTGTGGTGCTAACCTACCAGGTGATCAGGTGTCTACCGGGAACCAGCTACTGGTTTCCTTCACCTCTGACTACAGCGTGACAGGGCGTGGCTTCAAGGCTACTTACGTCATCAACGGTGGCACCGTCACCAGCAGCCCTGTTGTTAGCACCACCAGCCCTGTTGTTAGTACCACCGACAGTCTTGAGGAGTTCGTGGGTACTTGTGGGGGAGACTTCACCGGGAACAGTGGGACGATGGCCTCTCCAAACTACCCAGACAACTATGACAATAACTTGGAGTGCGTCTACACCATCGAGGTCGATTCTGGTCGTCGAGTCGCGCTCAGCTTCCACGATTTGCTGATTGAGGATCAGAGGAGATGCGGCTGGGACTCTCTTGTGGTGGACCTTGGAGAAGGGATCAAGGTGCCTATGAAGTGAGTATCCAACATCTCGGGATCTATCGAAATATCTAACACTTTCGATATTGACATCAAATTGTCATGACAATACGATTCATGTATAAAGGTATATGATGAACATACTGCTTGACAGTTTTGTATATAGAACTAATTTAAAGACATCAATATTTTGTAAGTCACATTGTAATATTGCACTCAGATATGTATGTAACGTTTGCTTCTTGATCGATTACGTTTTCAGGTTGTGTGGAGGTGACTATCCAGCCGGTTACTTGATTTCACTCGACAACAAAATGGAGCTGACTCTGAAGACCGATAGGAGTGCGACGGAAAAAGGCTTCGCAGCAATCTACCGCGCCATCGACCTGTAAGCAGAAGGTACCAAAGAAAGAATCAGTGTTTCTCGACTGGTCACAGTAATGCATTGACCCAAGGCAAATATGAAGGTACTGATCGAAGTGTAGTTCTTTGGTGTGTAGAATTAATTCCGCTATCCTAAGTTATCATTTTTTTTTTTCAATCAGATGTCTAGTCCGTAGATGCCTGGAATAAGTTTCGGTCTCCGAAGGTAAATTTGAATTGAATGATCGCTGTTGTAGTAAAAAATATCCGGAACTTTGTCAACATTTTGTTAAAGGGGAATTCCAGACAATGTGATTTCAAATCCAAATTTTGCCATTTTTAGAACGTTCTATATGGATTTTTTTCTCTCTCTTTCGTATAGAATTTATTCAATTTGGGAGTGGATTTCCTCTTTAGGAGAGAAATACTGACAAGGACAGTAATGCTTCAAATACTCCGTCAAACAGGACCTAATGAGCATTATGTATTTTAAACTTTGTTTATTAACAGACAGTGCTTTCATCAGAATTTGGTGATTTCAAATCCAAATTTTGCCATTTTTAGAACGTTCTATATGGATTTTTTTCTCTCTCTTTCGTATAGAATTTATTCAATTTGGGAGTGGATTTCCTCTTTAGGAGAGAAATACTGACAAGGACAGTAATGCTTCAAATACTCCGTCAAACAGGACCTAATGAGCATTATGTATTTTAAACTTTGTTTATTAACAGACAGTGCTTTCATCAGAATTTGGTTTGCACCTAGAGCTGCGAAGATGTTAGAGTGAAATTTCTATTACAAGATACAATGTGAAGGGTTAATGGAAGACGTTCTTTTAATTTACCATCTAATGATGGGTCAAGCGAAAGAAATGTATCGTGCGTGCAGTGGTTAGATTTGCATGAAAAGACACTTAATAAGTGACAAAGTACTAGGGTAGAACGCTATCAACTGAAACTAGATTTCTATTTGAATGGCGCTTCTGCCAAAAGAACTACACTCAGACAAAAGCAGGTGTCTGTAAGTTGTTGAATAATTGCAATGAATAGAAACATTTTTTATCCCAGGCTAGACTGACAAGGTATACTATAAAAGGGATACAGTTGATATACAGCACGATATATAGCACAGTCATATCATAGACGTTGATTTCATAAGACCCAATACCATCTTCGTCTTAAGTCACAAACATTGAATTACCTTTTCCAAAACAATCTTTTCCAATATCTTTATCTTTATTTGGTTGATTTAATCATCTCATACTTTTATATCTTCATCTCTATCGCTCGATTACAACTACAAAGAAGTGGAATACAGTTCACAGTGATATTAATATTTCATTCGCTCAGTTTCTCTGTATTTCGTTCACTCAACGGCGTATCACAACAGTAATCAACAGCATAAAGATGCTACGTTAGAATCTGATGAAAGAGAATGTGCGTAGTTTCATTATTATCTTAAAAATCCTCTGCTGGCTGTCTTTATCTACAGTGTGTACAGTGCAGTTTGAATCAGTATACCTCTGGGTATTTGAGTGTTGCCTTATAGATCCGTCCAAATTCTTGATAGTACAAGGTTTGTATCTTGCAATTCATGTATGTTATTGCAAAGTGCCAATGCAAAAATTCTTGATAGTACAAGGTTTGTATCTTGACATTCATGTATGTTATTGCAAAGTGCCAATGCAAAAATTCTTGATAGTACAAGGTTTGTATCTTAACATTCATGTATGTTATTGCAAAGTGCCAATGCAAAAATTCTTGATAGTACAAGGTTTGTATCTTAACATTCATGTATGTTATTGCAAAGTGCCAATGCAAAAATTCTTGATAGTACAAGGTTTGTATCTTGACATTCATGTATGTTATTGCAAAGTGCCAATGCAAAAATTCTTGATAGTACAAGGTTTGTATCTTAACATTCATGTATGTTATTGCAAAGTGCCAATGCAAAAATTCTTGATAGTACAAGGTTTGTATCTTAACATTCATGTATGTTATTGCAAAGTGCCAATGCAAAAATTCCTGATAGTACAAGGTTTGTATCTCGACATTCATGTATTTTATTGCAAAGTGCCAATGCAAAAATTCTTGATAGTACAAGGTTTGTATCTTGACATTCATGTATGTTATTGCAATCAATGCAATGTGCCAATGATTTTGACTGAAGTGCTTTTCTATTTTTGTAACGATACATGTATAGCGAGAAATCCGTCTGGAACGGCAGGATCTCTATATAGTACTATATGTACTGGAAGAAATGTATCTTTTTTTTTTAGATTTTAAGCCATTTATGCGTTTGCTTTCTAGGTGACATGTAAACTTCAAACTTGAATGTTTAAACTTGTAACTCTTTAAATGATTTATTTCTAATTTCCTTCAGTGTGTTATTTGAATTATATACCTACAGAATTACTTACTGATCTTTGTATCATATCTTACCATAGATGGTGTGTGGAATTTCCGTCTGGTACGGCTGGTTTATGATTCTTTATCTTGCTTTATATTTGAAAATGTTCGATTGATTCGACATGATCAATAAATCAAAATCGAATATCGTAAATATTTGTGTTTTTTTCTCTTCACTGTTGTGGTTAATAAGTATCTATTAAGAATGGTTGATGTGTTGTTCCTTACCATAATGGTGTATGTTTTATCGCAGATTATTTTTTTTTCTATTCCTCTAAATGGATATCTGTATTCGTATGTGTCGAGTAAAATAGCATATAACATTTCATTTGACTAAAAAAAACGTATGATGTTTTCTACGGCGTCCTACGAAATCAATCAATGACAAAACATTTCGTGGAAATAGAGGCCAAATGAGAGAATAAGAAATACTGAGAAGGAAAACTACCCAGAGATAGATAGATAGATAGGGAAAGAAAAAGAAAGAGAGAGAGAGAGGGGGGGGGGGCAGGGTATAAAAAAGAGACAAAGAAGACAAAAGTAATATGAGATGGATTGTAAGTAGGAGTGAGCCCTGCTCTGCAAATCTCTGTTCACTTCTCTCACAGTTAGAAAGAATTAAAGCACCTTTACTTTTTTTTTTAAATTAAACTGAATAAAATATTTTTGGTGTTGTCGTACGTTTGGGCAACATACCATGACCTTAAAGGAATCGTATAGTTTTGGTTAAGACCTAATTTCAAGTTTCTAACATTTTTGTGACATAATGAGAAACCTCTTATGGAATATGAAAGAGTATGTAATTCTATGAGGAATTCAATTTTTATTTGATGAAAATTGATTTTGAAATGGCTGAGATATCCAAAAAAGAACGATTCTAATAAAGTGTGGGACCCACACTTCATTACGATCTCTTTGTTTTACCTTGTTTTTGGATGGTGCAGTCATGCCAAACCCGATTTTCATCAAATAAACTTTGAATTCCTCTTAAAGTGATATTCCCTGTACTAAATTATCATAAGTGTTTTCTTAGTATCTTGCAAAAAGTTAAGAGCCTAATTCTCATCTCCACCAATACTGTATCACCCCTTTAAACAACCTGGGTACCCTTTCATAAAAGTTGTCAGCACTGACAAGTTGTCAGTCTCTGACAATAACCATAGTAAAAGTAAGTGACCAGACCTTCTCATCCAATCAAAACCAAGGATTTTACTGAAATTGTCAGAGACTGACAATTTGTCAGCGCTGACTAAATTGATGACCCCCCCCCCCCAAGAACGTGCAAGTCGATATTGACAGACAGGTATGACAAAAGAGTAGAAATAGGTATATAGGCAGGTATACAGAAAAGGAAAATACACACAGATTGAAATCGGAAGACATACATAGTAAAATATAATTTTAGATTTGTCTGCAATCAAGGCAAGGAGTCTTGAGAGGAATGACGTGATGGTGATTAGCATTTGAAAACGTGGTATAAAACAATTATTCATTAATAAAGAAGGAAAAAAGAAGAGATATTTGATAATGATACAAGTACACACACACACACACACACAAACACACACACATGTATGTATATGTGTACACAAATACAAAGTTTATATCGGCCCTTTTGATGTATGCTGGTTGTACATACATATTTTTCATTTTTGGTGTCAATGATTTCGCAGTTAAGATTCCCTTTTTTTTTCTTTACTAATAAGATAGTGCTCGATAAGTTTTCGTGATGTGTGATTCTTTCGAACCCAGAACTTTATCATTGTTTTTCTATTTTTTCTCAATTTGTCTACATGCTGTGTGTTTAATTTCACATTAATCACAATCGTCACGAGCTCGGCACCCACGATTCATACAGCCCACGAGCTAGGCACTCAGTGAAGAAAGCCCACGAGCTCGACGTCACCTTTTCTTTTCAATGTCTAGATCGTGGGCCGTATCGTGATTCGTGGATGTCGAGCTAGTTGGATGGCCTTGCTATTGGCCACCGAGAATTTTCGCGAAAATCTCTGAAATATGAGCATGATGAGCCCGAGAAATGAATAGTTATCTATACTATGCGTCATGCATGCGCTTCAATACTAAATCACTCATTTAAGTTGTTTTTTCTTTAAAGGGATATTCATCTTGGTCATTTCCTCATTATTTTCGATCTCAATACTGATGATGACAACTAATGTTATCCGCATAATTATCATCACTGTCGAAATACGATGATTACTGCATATTTCTTTTGTTGAATTTAAATGTCGTTTGGCATTTTGTGCATGTTACGGACTTGTGTTACACACCATGTATTGTTCGTCTTTGAATGATATGAAAATGAATTAAACTGAAAAGGAAGAGGCTCAATTTTCGTTACTCAACGCTACTTACTTATTGAGCTTTGCGAATCCGTACAAAGCACAACGTTTTGCCCGGATTAAAGATGGCGCATGGCCTCTTCAAATTCGCACAGTATCTCCAGAACTGCACGCGCGGCGTGCGCAGTGCACGCTCTCCCTCTTAAATGTATCTCTATGGACTCTAACGGGAAATATTTTGTCTTAACGTTTTTCTTTTTCTATTCTTATGGTTGGTTGGGTGGTATAATCAAGGATTTTGTGATGGTTAAGTAGGTCCTTGGTACGTGAGAGCTATGCAATACTTGTACAGCGTGTGAATTCCTGTCTCAACCATTCCTTTATACTTTGCCCCGAAGTACAATTGTAAGAATTGTCAAAGGAATCAGCTCATTTAATCCACCATTTGAGAATGCCTTATCCTTTAAGTCCATGTAATCTTTCCTAAAGGCGATTTTCGATTAGGAAAGTGCAGGAATTATCATGGACTAAAGGCGCTTTTGTTCAATGGACCTCGTTCAGGTAAAAAGAGCTTCTTTTGCAAACGGATATCACGGTGGAAAGCAGGTTACAAAATTAAGACCAGCTGAACTGCCGAACATTTCTGAGGTGTCCTGCCTAGAGAACTGTTCACAACAAAACATTTATAAATCACTGAAATCTTTGGCAAAAAGGAAGTTTATGATATGTCGATATGAGTGGCAGTGACGAATCTGACATTCACCACTGAAAATAGTTTTTACTTGATAGTACAATCGCAAGGATCTATAGCCACGATGGCCATGATTTCCAAAAAAGAAAAAAAAAAAAAAAGGTAAGTGGCCAGGTGACAACCTATATATCACAGTGAAGAACAAAACCCCGGACATCACTGGTGGTCTAAAAGTAGATAATAAGCAGAGATGGGAGGGAAATGTGTTCACCTTCATCCCCTTTTGATTGATAAAGCGTGGGCTACCTAATCTTAAATTTCGATTTTTTTAAAAAAGATTTTGTATTTATGGACACTTCAAATGAATTAAGTTAAACAATTTATTGAAAAATTGGCAGCATAGTCTAACGAAAGTGTTAACCAGATTGCCGACTAGACTCCCCTCCCACACATTCCACGTTCGGTCCACCCCCATAAACTTAGCACACAATGATAGGTGAGTGCAGGAGAGATAACACGATTTAGCCATTCAATTCACATCGTCCCTGAATATTTATTGTTCATCCTTTTTTTTTAAAACTTGCATATTGATAGACAAAATGTGCGCCAATTCGGTGAAATGTGTGTGTGTGTGTGTGGGGGGGGGGGGGGTAAGTTTTATCACAGAATAGTATGTGAATAATGATACATACTAATAAAGTCATATGAATATTACAGCGTATATCACTGGGCAGCATATATATACTCATCTCATCTTTGTTGAGGCACTCTCACCACACATTCTTCATTTACAGAGGTGTGCCCAAAACATAGTCAAATAATTACATTGATATCTACATTTTTGTAAATCGCTTGCTGGATATACCAATAAATGTCACCGAACTTGAACTCGAATCGTGACTATCTCGTCTTCAATTCTGTAAACGCTGGCAGACCTTCCCCTGGCTTTAAGAATTTTTTTTTTCTTCATAGAATTGCTCAAAGACAGCTCTGATAAGAGTTTTCTACGAAGTGCAAACAATATGGCGTAATTGAGATACTTCAAGAGATTTAGGAACGCATTTCCGCCCGAAACTCAATGATCCGAATAATTCAGAGTTCAGAGTTCAGTAGCCTTTCGGATCTCAATAATCGCTTGACAAAATTACCAGATTCTATGAACCTTTCAACCTCTCGTCTTTAATCACTTAAAAAAGCTGGTCAGCCGCTTTAGTGTCATCTGAATTGAAGAGGCAACTGCTCATTCATGGATGTACAGAATACATGCAATTGATTCTGAAATGGTACCTCCATGTTTCGCCGGAAGTACAAAGTATCGCAGTTATATTCCCAGAGGGAAGTCTGTCTGTACGGAAAAGTCCGATTACCACATCTTGCAGGTAACTAGGACTCAAATCACCACGTTTGTTGTTAGTAATGTGGCAAAATTTTAGTTAAATGTTTATTAGATGTCATAGTTGGATCATTGTAGAAGTATCTGTGAATATTTACTGTATGTAATATACATTATCACTATGATTTAACGTACTTAAAATCCGAATATAATTATGAAAGGCGTTGTGATTTCGAAGCGCTTATGTGCCGTAAAGAATATTATCATTTTGAGAATATAAATACGTTCACTTCCTATACAAAATGAACTGAAAGAACCAAAGACGTGTAAGTATGATCAAAACATAGTTAATCAAGATAGGTTTGAAGAATATGTACTTTGTCGTACTTAAAATGTACAATAGTTATCAAATGAAGAGATGGACAAACATACACAGAGAAGAGGAGAGAGACTCTCAGAGTACCTGAAGTCCCCCCCCCCCACGCCCACGCACACCCAGAAACAAAGAGGAATCGATATCAATGATGACGACAAATTGGAATACGAAAACATACGTACACTTGAAGCCAAATCACCCATAACCATTGTATTGACGTGGTGAAGCAATTTCATGGATCGTTTGCGCTCGCAGATAAAACGTGCCGGAGGTGACACAGCGATTTTGTGTTCGAAAATAGACGCCTTATGCATTCTTGCTTCGACACAAAATGTCACGACATCAAAACAGAATAAACAATAAAATTTGCTCGTGATTCATTACCTGATCAAGGTATTGTATACGAAAAGCCTGCTCTTGAAGCTAGCCATATCTCACTAATTTGATGAGCAAGACAAGTTATCTCCGACACCCTTTGCGATATAGGGGTATATCCGGGTAGTGGACGTCATTATAGGATCATAATTATCTAGTTAGGAAAACGATAATTTCTATCACTTCACCATTTGATTTACCATGGTGCTTTAATATATATATATATATATATATATATATATATATATAATATATATATGTATATATATACATATTGTATATATATATATATATATATATATATATATATAATATATATATGTATATATATATACATATTGTATATATATATATATATATATATATATATATATATATATATATTGTGTGTGTGTGTGTGTAGCAAGTTGTGTAGTGCATATGATGCTCACAATCTTGATGTTGAATTTCAATTTCAATTTCAATTTTATTTCCATTTCCATTGAATAAACAGAAAAAAATTTATACAATACATTTACAGAACAAATTTATAACTATTTCAAAGAAAACGTACAAGTGGTCACGAGTAACAACAGAATTTCGTTTCTAAGGTATATACCTAATACAAAGATTAGAATGGAAATGGAGGGTCCCACTTAAAAAGCAAAGCTTGTAGGGTATGGGACCCTCAATTGATGGTGATGACTCATTGTAATGTTGTAATGATGATGATTCATGTTCATTATAATTGTAAATAGTACTGTCAAGAATTAATAACAGTGATATAAATCTTATAATCATGTTTTAGTCATAATCACTAGTGTTATTTATATCATTATCACTATGACTAAAGCGTTGTGTATTTCACAGAGGCACCGAGTAATGAAAGCTTCCCAAGCAGTCAAGGCAGATCATTGTATTTACTATAGCATGATTCTGTGACCAGGGTAATGATAATCGAGAACCACGTAAGAAAATTGTATTGGATAAAAGACCCCATATTTTACTTTATTTCACTAGCATCTTTTATCAAATTGTCATTTTCATGACAAGCTGATAATATGATAGCCTTTTGAGCCTTCGGGGTTTTCAAGCTCAAGTTTTTTTTTGTATATATGTGTATATATATATATATCGCTTGAAACGCATTTTCCTTCACTTCAAGACAATGCTTAATACAAAAAACACTTCACCTCCTAGGTCATCACATGAATATAAGGTACAAATTTCACTTAGTTGCGTTATCCTCGTTAAGTGATGCAAATGAGGCCTTAACGTTTTTATGACATTACAACTTTGGGACCAACTGGACTTAGTTTATTCCTGCTTCCTACAACAGCTACTGATGGCATATACTATTATTATCTAGTACTATAGTGCTTTAATACTATTAGCTAGATAGGATAAGTGGCACATTCAGATATTTCATTTTGTTCTCTCCTTGTAATAAAATTAAATTAGTTGCTGTTACGATGCAGCAATCCTTCAAAACTTCATTCAACCTGGTCGTAAAGTATTATAGATCAATAAGGATAGCTTCAATTCCAAATCCGATTACAGCTATTAAAGATCAGTTTGAATTGAAGTGAGCTTGACTTGTTTTTCCAGGGACGCAACCAGCTGGGAGGATAGGGGCTTCACGTCTCTGAAGGACGAGCCAATGAGGATAAGTCCATTCCCGTGGACACAACCACCGCATCTATAGGGTCTCGAACCACATACTTCATGATTAATAGTCCGTTGCCTTATCCACTGAACCATATCACCTCTTCATACCTCTGCACACATCAGATATACATATATATATATATATATATATATATATATATATATATATAATGTATAATACATTTATATGTGTGTGTGTGTGTGTTATGGAAAATAATATTTATATACGATTTCCATTTGTAGATCTTTTATTTGTCAAATACCGTGCGTGTCTCATTAAACTATGTCAAAATCAAATACATGTATATATATATATATATATATATATATATTTATATATGTATATATATATATATATATATATAATATGATATATGAGTGTGTGTGTGTGTGTGTATGTGAGTGTGTTAAAAAGTGTTTGTGCGTGTGTGTTATGTAAAATAATTTTAATATGCCATTTCCAGTTTTAGCTCATTATATTTCATTTGTCAAATACCGTACCTGCCCCCTATCAAACCATGTCAAAATCAAATTTGAAAGACACTGCTAAGGTATCTACACAAACAAGGTAACATAGGCAAGACGGCAGATACCCCTTGCACACACACACATACACGCGCACACACATTCCCACACACACAAACACTAACGTCCTCCAATGTTAACATAAGCACATGCAACAAGTAAACTTTCATTGCGATAAAGAAAGTCAGTATACAAGGCATGAGTTAAGGTAACATCATGTAAAAAAACAAACTTTATTTTTTTTCTAACTCGTTTCCAGTCGTCACAGACGGACAAGTTGTCACATATTGACATGAATTTTTGTTTTCATTCATGTCAGAACAACAATTTACATTTCTTGCAAGAACAGCATAAATAAGTAAAAAAGACATAAATTGACTAAAACATTTCATCTACAGCTAACATGGAATAGAATCTTTTCTCAAATCATGAAGGAATATCCAGCCGTTCCAGACGGATCGTTCTTTTTCATAAATAATATATGTCTTTCGGATAGAATCAATCAGCTTTTGCATATCTCATCAGTGATATATAATATTTAAAACACTGAAATTGTGTATTATATCATATCCAGCCGTTCCAGACGGTTTTTTTTTTAATCACAGCACACAAAAATGAGGTAAAATTGTTTGGCTCTTTGAGTTTCATAAGATCATTTTTCGGCATCACTTTTGTATTGCAACTTGTTAAATACAATTATCAAAAAATAAATATGCAAGAAATACAGTTCCATTAAATTCATGATTATTATCAATAGTCCTTTGCAATCAAGAGACTAATACACTGATCACTGACATGGCGGTGTATCGTAGGAGTCAGAATATTAAGTCAACAGAAAGTAGAAAAGAATGTGATTACCCAACGACCATACCTGCGAGACAATCAGAGGCCGTCAGAAAAAGATATCATCTCCGTCCCCTGTTAACTTCCTGCAATGATATTATAGGTTTCCCTATGTATCGCAGTTTCATTTCACCCAATTTGATTGCTGGAAAGCAATTCATGATAAGATATAGAGATGTGCCATGTTGGAAGAAAAATGGAAGGAATCTTTAGCAACGCATCCGGTAATGGGTTTTCATTTTCGTGGATTTTTTTTTTCAGTCCGTGATACACTTCTTCAACATATTACTGACTCAAAATACGGAATGGTTTGACACAGATTAATGTGTTATAATGTTAGACTTTTCATTACTGATTAAGCAACACAACAAATCTGAAGCGTCGCTATAAGGTGGTCGAAAAGCCAATAGTCTTCTCAGTTGAATTCGGATTTCTGTTAGCGCTTGTAGGGAATTCATGCACCTACAACCAACTCTTTTGATGCAAGAGCAAATGTTTTCTAAGATGAACATAATCTATTTTTACCAGCTCTTTTTCGAGTTACTGTGTTAGACGTCAATTGCACGGTAGATTGCAGCAAAGCCCCTATCTGTCACGCTTCCGTCGGTCCTTAGAGTCAGCTCAATTTTGTTACCAATGGAAACCAGAGAACCAATCGGATAGTCGGCACCACACAACCTGAGAAGGCACAACACAGAAAGAAAGCAAAATCGTTTCGTTAGTGTTACAGCAAGCAATCAAAGACACTTTTGAAACAAGTAGTACTAATCAGCTCTTCTAATACAATCTAGTATACACATTTTCCATTTGCGAATACAGACTAATGAACAACCTTCTACGTAAATGAGGCGTTAAGAAAGTTATCGAGGAGCAATGATTGTTCTTTAAAAACATTAACCATTAAAACCATAAACGAAAATCTTTTGTCTGACACGAAAAAACATTTCAGATGTCTTTTCAAGTGAAGACAAATTCGCTGTATACTTACTTCATAGGCACCTTGACTCCTTCTCCGAGGTCCACCTCAAGGTAGTCCCAGCCGCACCTCCTTTGGTCCTCGATAAGGAAATCGTGGAAGCTGAGTTCGACTCGACGACCAGAATCGACCTCGATGGTGTAGACGCATAGCAAGCCGTTGTCATAGTTGTCTGGGTAGTTTGGAGAGGCCATTGTCCCACTGTTCCCTAAGAAATCTCCTCCACAAGTACCGACGAATTCTCCAGGACCGTTGGTCGTACTCGGAAGTGTAGTTGGAGGTTCAGGATTATTGATGACATAGGTAGCCTTAAAGCCACGCCTTGTTACGCTGTAGTCCGAGGTGAAGGCCACCAGTAGCTGGTTCCCGGTTGACACCTGCTCCCCAGGTAGGGCGGTGCCGCAAAACTTCAAGCCTGGCGAGCTAACATCTCCAGTACGGACCTCTACGGAGTCGTAGGCGCAGGTAGCGTGGGACTCGATGTCCATGTCGACGAAGGTGAGTGTGATCGTAGCATCTGGAGCTCCCTGGAAATACCAATGTAGAATGGGGAAACATTCAATATCCTGTCATTTGAAGTTAATTTCAGTCAACTGTCAGTAGTAGTAATAGTAGTTTCAGTAGTAGAAGTAATAATAATAATGATGATGATGATGATAATAATAATAATGATAATAATGATACAGTACTTAAATCGATAGTCAGTATGACTACTACACTGTCTGTATAATGGAAAAGGAACTGTACTGATGTGTACGGTAAATTTTGAAGTTTCAAAGACTAAAAATTCATTCAAAGTAATTTTTAAGCAGAGATGTCTTGAGAAGGGGTTTGAACTTTAACATTATCATTTAAAGTAATCACTGCAACACTTGTCAGTATGACGTGTAGTTTACAAACAACAAACAAACAACAAACAAAAAGTTGAATCTAATTGTAATAACGAAAAACGTATGAAAGGTAATAAGTGAACATAGCCTTACAGCAATTCAAAACATGTATGAGCAAGATTGCATAACATTTTACATTGCTCACCTCAATCATATACAAGCAATCCTGGTTGTTGTCATAGTTATTTGGGTAGTTTGGTGACATGATCTCTCCTTCGGGATCGGTCAGTCTATAGACACATCCTTCGGGTTCCGTCGGGCCGTCACCGTCCTCGCACAGGACTCCGCTGAATCCTGGAGGACACACGCAGTCACAGTTGGGACCCTGGTAGCCGCCATTTTGGCAGGCCAGGTTACTGCTACAGCCGTCGTTGCAGTTGTAAATGAGATTGGCAAGTTTGATGTCAGCAAAGCTGAGGCCCTCTCGGTTTCCAAGGCGATGCATCTGCAGAGGGTCGATGGTGGTAATGGTTGGTTGGCCGTTGGAGGAGAAACCCTGCATGGTATGAAGGGAATAAGAGAAGGCAAGTTAATAACATTAAAACTTTGAAAGAATGATAGCACAAAAATATCTTTGAAAGAAATATGCTTCATGACAACACGGTCTATCACATTTACTGAATAGCGTCTCATTGGTTATAGTTAATGATACTGCCATTCAGTGTGAAGAAATAAAATGCCAATAATATACTAAAAGATATGAATTCTGGAAAACTTACATGAGATCCGTAGTGCATGACAGATCCGATGTCGTATTCAACGTTGCTGGTTGTTATTTGGTTCCAGGAATATTTCTGAAAGTTGCCTTCGAATCCCGACTGGATGTTTTCGAAGTGAACCGTGACGTAATCGTCCCTGTCAGGTCGAGACTGTTCGTGATGGAATCCCATGGCGTGGCCGATCTCGTGGGCGACGATGCCGAGCTATTTGTTAAGATAATCAAAGGAAGAGATACCGTAAATATTCTCCATCTCCTTCGATGAGTAATAACACAAAATGAATCAAACGCGTCCGTCAAAGTCGATATACGAAAATTGCTTCGTATCCATCTTTTCCACCAAAGCACACTGTTTTCGTTTGCTTGTGAAGTCTGAAATCCTTTATGTAATATTATGTCAAATGAAACTTTAGTACTTTTTTCTCTTTTTCTCAAGAAAGTGAACAATGTGTACTCACGTAAGCGCATCCATTGCCGATAGACACATCTTGGGAAGACGAAAACACCCTTCCGACATAGGACCAGCACCCACCGCCCCTGATGAAGTTCAGGTAGGTTCCGTGACCGAGTTGACTGGAGTGCTGTGAAGTTCTTGGTTCGAATCTCAAACAGGTGTGCTGTTCCCAGTGGTCCATGGCAGCACGGATCACATTAGCATCATTACCTAAAAGACCATTGACAAGGTGAAAATAATGAGCCTTAAATGCATGTTTCTCATTGTAGTTGTGTTATATAATAAGTGTTTCAGTCTGATTTTGCTATATACCTTAAATGTTAACCTAATGGTATATATTCATATCAAAATCTTGCTCACTCTTGCAGCACACTTTCCGCAAGCCTTAAAAAGGGACAAAAATGTGGACGATTTCTGAAAGCAAGCCCAGACACGTTACTGTCAACGTTCTTTCTGCAAAATTGATATCAATGAAGTGCTAGAACTTACTAGATGAAGATGAGATGACGTAAGGTACGATGTTCTGATTCCAGCGGGTCAAAGTGTTCGATACAGCCTTCCTCTTCTTGCGGCCAGCTTTCTCTTCATCGATGGCCTCCATGACTTCCCTCAACTGTTCATCAGTCAACATCATGTCTCCCTGAAAAGTTCCTGGAGTATTTTCTTCATCTTTGGGCTCCTGGTGGGATGCCACGGGCTTCTCTTCGGAGACGGGGAGATCCACTTCTTTCTTTGGGGGAGGGGTTTCCTGAAAAGCGCAGAGAATGGAGATGTTTTATCATTTTGTATCAAGGTCAGTGAAATCTTTGTAACAAGCATGGACAATATTAGTGTTTCAATATTGATGGTTGTATACAGGCCTGTAGACATGGTAGAATGAGAACAAAATAAACAAGAGGTAGCAACTGAATTCTATCGTGATTTTTGTGCTTACCATTGGCTCATCCTTCTGAGGCTGCGCGTCTCGAACAAGTCTGTGGAGGACACTGCTGCCAACCGGTATGGCAAGAAGGCCCGGGACTAGCAGGGCAACCACGGCTAATAAAAATGCAGCTTTCATCGTGATGTCTTCCGCGTCTAATACACTTGTGCTGTTCTGTCTCCGATATTTTATCTTCGATACGAAATCTCTGCTGTCTCCCCTTTAACGATGATAGTTGACTTCGTCGTTTCTTCCTTCTAGATTGATGTGTCACAATTTGCTCTTGAAGAGCGATCTGAAGAAAACTTTTCAATCCAGCCATATTTATACCTTCTCTTCGATCAAGACACGCTATATCGCTGACGTCTTCAATCACAAGACGTATCAAAGGCTATGTCGTCACTCAGCTTTGTCTGGTGCGGTTCAAAGGGGAAGTCAGTATTCCAAATCCTCCTCTAATAGGCTTTAGAAGGAGCGCCTGGTAATCCACCAAATAGGGTATTGATTCGGACTTACGTGAGTGTAAACAACTGTCAACAATAAACACACGGGGAAAGGACACCAAGTCTGAAACTGGGTCAGATACTCTTCACTTACTTCTTTTTACCAATGTAGGCCTACCATTGCCTACTGATAACTTGCATGAAATAATATTTTCGTTAATCTTTGCCTAGAATCAATCTGGTTGCTTAAGATAGAGAACATCTCGAAAATTCATCACGTCATCTTAAATGTTCCAAGTAGCTAAATTTGAAAATGAAACTATTGAGAATATTTCAAACATGAAATTTCAAATTGAAATAAAAAGCATGATAAACAAGGAGAAAGAATGAATAAGTTTATTTTAAACTGATCGCGGATAAGCTCTGGAAAGACACGAATTTTTCATGTATCATCTTAACATATATATATATATATATATATATATATATATTGTGGAAGTTGTCAAGTAATGTAAAATGCTAGATTGATCATGATGATAAAAACTGTTGAGTTTATTGCCAGTGCAATATAAAAGACGAACGAAGCATATACTTATTTTGTTGACTTTAAAGGACAAGTCCACCTTCATATACATGTGGATTGAGTGAAGGCAACAATATCAGAAGAACACATCAGTGAAAGTTTGGGGAAAATCGGACAATCCGTTAAAAAGTTATGAATTTTTAAAGTATCTGTGCAGTCCCTGCTGGATGAGAAGACTACTACAGTGTGTGATGTCACATGCGTGCAACAATAAAAGGAAAATAAAAAGAGAATTTCACAAAACTGTACTTTTTTAATAAAGTGCACATTTCTTCGACTTGTTACTGACGTATGTTTAGGGGAATATTTTCCCCCTGCCTTCTGAAAGAGAGAAGTTGAGTGTTCTTTTGTTATGCGAGAAAAATGGAAATATGTTGAATTTTCTTTATTCTTTCTTTATATCGTTGTACTCATGTGACATCACAATCTACAGTAGTCTTCTCATCCAGCTGTGACTGAGTAGAAACTTCAAAAATTCATAACTTTTGAACGGATTGTCCGAGTTTCCTCAAACTCTCGCTGATGTGTTCTACTAATATTGCTGCATTCACTCAACCCACATGTCTATGAAGGTGAACTTGTCCTTTAAAAGAATCCTTACCCAAAAGTGTTATACTTGTGGACAGAAATGCTGAGTTTTTCAGAAGGACATGATTGGAGTAAATTGTATAAATCTAAGTTTAAAAAAATATTAAGTAGTAAAGTAAAGTAGTAAAACAATTATTTTTATTCATTATATTACATCTCTATCTATCTCATCTATATCTGAGGGGGGTTAGTCTTTCAAAGAAAACTTGATTCAATTAAGGATAACATTACATGTGTTTTTAATCATTGTAAAGACGTTGAAACAGTCTCTCATGTTTTGTTGCATGTCCATGCAAACTCATTCTTGCGACAATTGACCTATTTCTTTTAGCAGTCAATTTAATGAAAATATTGGATTGGTGAGAAAAAAAAGGCATTTACTGGTAGTATAAGTCAAAATAATGAATATATTCATTTTGCAACTGTTATCTACATCTTCGCAAAATTCACGATGTCAGAGTGTATATAGAACGTTATGTCAGTTTTCTTCAAAACAGTTCAACTAATTTCTGCTATCATAATTCAAGAACAATCTTATTAGCAATGTAAAATTCCCTGAAAATATTATTAAGATGAATATTACGGGATGATAGCGTAAAGTAATACAAATTTCTTGATCTTTAAAACGATATTATTCATAGCTATATATGTTATAATTGTGAATACGATATAATTTCATTTGTTTGCCCCTTCATGGAAAAAAAATCTCTATGAAAAAAAAAAGAAAGTTTGTTTTTAATTATCTTTGCATACTCATAGAATTGTGCACCTAATGTATGTTTTTGACACATATGATACAAATGAAAAGACGATTTTCTTCTTAATCATGTTATTTTTTTTGTATAATTATTGCTCTCATGTGAGTGTGTGTCGTCGATTCATAATTGTGTGAATTATCAGTCGACTGATTTTCTACTTGACTAGATTCACCAGTAAAAAAAAAAAATCATAGAGAAATACAACAGAGGATAATGCACAAGAATCGAGAGGGTCATTTAGTTCTTGTTTGCCCAACATTTGTCAAAGTTTGGTACCCCTGCATTCTTCCTTCATCGAACCTTTTCTCTCAAACCTGCGTCATCACCTTTGACCTATACACACTGGGTCAAGATGAGGCGGCTGCAGTGTCGTTGTACGCACGAGGGTCAATTGACGCTGCCTTTACGTCACAGAGAGATTATGACACATTGTCTTGACGAAGTTTAAGCACAATGGGATTAAGACTACTACACGACGTCGTTAATTCTGATCTTGTATACTCTAACACATCCAGTGGCGAACCAAAATGGAGAGAAAGCGAGCAGTACGTATGAATGGCTCTATACGTCAGCTATGCACCACACGGCATTGTGCACTGAAGCGCAGTATCACTGACTGGTCTTACCCAAATAAGGAAAATTCATCAATAGCATTCTAAAAGATTGGGTAGAAAAACAGGGTATGACAAAACACGAAGATAGGACGAGAAAGCAATTCATGCACAGCATTTTGTGATATGCGTGACTTTTGATTTGAAAAAGTTTCTTTTTTTTTGAGGGGGGGGGGTTCTTAAGGAGATATATGAAACACTATTACTGCTCTGATAAAACTCGAATGAACAAATTCTAAGCAAGAAATATCATCTTAAGATCTTAAGTTTCTGTCCTCAGAATTGTTGCAAGGATATTCATGCAGAATTTATGTTGTGGCAACATAAGTATAAACCTTTTTTGGGGGTGGTGTTAGGTAGTATTTATTGGCTTTTTGGGAAGTATGTCTGTTTGTATAATATGTAGGCCTATATATTTACATGTGCGGTGAGCGTTTTAAACGCAAAAATGATGCCTGCGATTAATATTGCATGTTTTTCAATGGGTTTGTGGTGTGTACTTTGTACGCACGAGTGTGTAGGTGTATTTATGCAGAAACGAATGTGGCCTAACTCAACAACAAGCCACAGCATTTTCTCAGTGATTCAAACTGAAAAAAAAATGACCCATGTCATGTAGTTACGAATATATAAACCTCACTCATGAGATGGAAGATATGCAATTATGATTAATTATGATTAATTATGATTATGGTTATCATCGTCGTTAGTATTATCATTATCATTATTATCATCGCAATGCTATGTCATCGCATGCATAAAATAAAGCAGATTGACTTGCCACCATGATTAACTTTCAAAACAAACGGTTCAGCTTAAGGAATGGATGTAATTTTAGCTTAAGGAATGGATGTAATTTTCGCTGTTTCTTTTTTTTTCTGGTGCTAAACTTTGAAGTATGAGATACGAAGACACCAGAGGAAACATCATGGTTTTAAAATCATCTATCAAAGCTGTCCTGATGCGAATAGTATTTGCTGAAGAGACGAACGCATAAACTATTAGTTCCTTCCTTTAGTTAAATAAAAAAATATGTTACAAGGCATGATTATTATTATGTTCAGGGGCCGTTGTCCAAGTCAAGCGTTTTCCTTATTGATAACGGTCTCCTCCACCTGTTCACATAAAGATCTGTAATGAAGATTTATCCATTATTTCACATGACTATATATTTGTAATGCGACATTTTGTTTATATTTTCATGACTTGTGAATGATATGTTCGATATTGTTGTACTTATTTTCTGTTATGTACAAGTGGAGGAATAAAACTTACTGAAACTGAAACGATTAGGCAACAAAATTCACGACAGTGGAATAAATCAGGGAGGTGAGCATGAAAATTTTGATCTCATCAGGTTAACGCATCGCTTACGCTAACAGACATCCAAAAACGAGCGAACTCACGCTGGAAATTCTGCAAGGGATCTTTTTTTTTTTTTGCCGCTTTTTCAGTCGATAGATCTAAGTCTGACATTATAGATTTGATTTAAACTGTCTTTGTTAATTTTGGTTTTTGGTAGGAAGAGACATGATTCCTGAAAATATCTGCATCAGAGAATGTCTGTAGGAAGTTCAAATCTGTCACAATCTCAACAAATACTTTAAGGATTCATAATAGTGTCGATCGGTCGATTAAAGATGCCACCAAAAGATATGACTATGCCCCCTTACGCGCTGGGCTGGTGTTAACTTTTATCTCCATGTCTTGATGTACCTTTGTAGTAATCTTGCCAAGGTTTTCAAGTTTTCACTTGATATTTTCCATAACCCTCAGGATTTCCTTTATTTTCGGACAAATAACATCCCTCTTTGGTGTATAAATATGAGTTTTATATCTGCTATATACAAACAAATCATTCTATTTTTCTTTTTACATCATAAACTTTTACATTTGTTCAAGAGTTGTAGTTTATATCCGTCTTCTTTGAAACGGCAAAAGGAGGAATACCGATTGTCGTTTCTACCACGGAACAGAGCACCGAAACCGGAAACACAGAAGCAGTTTGTGCTCGTATTTTTCAGATTCCTTTCGATGAACAGCTTTTCAGATATAACAGTTTCTTCTGCGTCATTAACTGAGAACACATGAAACAAAATTAATGTCCTACCTACGTCACTGCGGCGACGTGAAGCGCTGGCGTGTTTGTTCCCGCACGTCCCCTAACCACGTAAAATGCGGGCAACCAATGGGTGCTTAACCCACTATTCAAGGGGGCTACGGTTCAACAGTCTCCATCCCACGACACGCGTTTTAACACGAGTTTAACGCCGAAGAAGAAAAGAACTTTTAGTAAAAGAGCAATTCTTGTCTCGATTGTCACGTAAGACCTCTGATGGACAATAGACGCACATAGAAAGGGGAGGATCTGAAGTCAAAGAAGCATTAGTTTAGTAAGGCGTTATTAAGTGGCACTAATCTAAGACCCGTCCTCGTAAGCCTTCAGTAATGACCCTCATGCACCTACGCACTCACGAGGTGGGAAAACCTTTGTTTCAGCCCAAGAACAGAAACAACTTACCCTTATTGACGACGTGCAAAGCGCAAAAGTGTAAGCCTCTTTTGAAAGATTGTACAGCAGAGGGGATGAGATTGCACCAAGAATCACCCAGATTTTAGGAGATAGTGTTTACAAGTATCATTTCCCTTTTCATAGAAGAGAGCAGGATTAGTATTTGGCTTGACCGGTATAATACTATAACATTGAGAAATAGATGCATGCACTGAATATGAAACGTCAAACATAATACTCTTGATAACAGCAATGAGTGTATAACAAAAATTGAAGAAAAAAATATGTATCATAATGATAACTCTTAATGGGAAATATTCTAAAAAGAAATTAAGTCTGAATCGGGGTGTGAATATACTGATCTTCAAGCTTATGATCAGTAGCTTTGCCCTGGGCACATCAACAACGTACATATTCAGACCCGATGCATTGGCTGTCATGAATTTTAACATGGCATCCATGTGCCGCAGTAATAATAATCCATTGTAAGTTCTCATGTTGAAAGACAAAAAGGGCAGTTTGCTTCAATTTTGAAAAACTAGTACATTCGTCAGGATGATTGTCAAATCTAAAACAACAACAGCAACAACAACCTGCAATGGAGGTGGCATAATAATTATTGTAAATAATAATTCTTATCCGATCGATTAGCTTATTTTGTTGCGACACGATTAGAAACCTACACTGCAAAAAGTCCGGTGTTAAATATGAAACACCGAGCTGGTGTTAAATTTCCGGTGCTCATTCATGGTGTTAGATTAACACCTCCGGGTGTCATTTCAAAATTTAAGATTGTGTTTTGAATAGTTTCTTAGTTACTGCACTTCTTGTTAATTTTGAACTTCAACAAGACGATAAAGAATTTTCCGATAAAGTACTTGGTTTTTGAAAAAAAAAGTGTGTCAAACACATTTACACCACATTAACACCAGTTGGTGTGGTCCCCTATTGAAGCTGGGCGGGTGTTATACCATTGAAATCAACACCACCAGTATCACATCAACACCATGCGGTGTCATTATTGAGTTAACTCTAGCGCAGTGTCAAAAATATCACCAGCCACAGTGTCAAATTAACACCACGAAGTGGTAGGCGAACACTTTTTAACACCGTCACAATACATTTTCAACACCTGTGGGTGTGGTCCTCTATTGAAGTTTGATCGGTGTTAGATTTAACACCCATGTTGTTAAATCTAACACCGATGTTTTAACAGTGTAGCTCTCCTGAGATCACTACCCACAATATTGCTTCTGTAACGTCGGCAGGCTCCTATATGAAAAAAAAAATATCAAAACATTCTGCCTAATTGCATAATAGCCCATTTTATCCCCCGCCAATACTATCATATCATCAAACGCGTTCCAGCCTGTGTGCATTTAGTTTGTATATTCACAAACTTCCAAATTGATACTCAGTACTTCTGTCCTTCCCTAACAATGTATCTCTTTCACTTGGCACAGCTTCCTATTAAACCTTGGGAGTGTTTTCATCTCAATTCTTCCTACCTAAAATGGTACATCAGGAGAATAACAGGTAATAAGCGGTATACATAAAGTCAAGCTAGCGAAGTGGTTTGCAATATTATGTGTAGGACCCTACATGTAGTGTGTAAGTTTAAAATGATACAAAAAACCGTTGTATTCTCAGTGAATATACAATCAATGTATACAGAAAGTCTATTATGACGCCATTAAATGCATATATGTTTTTGATCGCTTGTTTATAAAAAGTAACGATAATCCATATCAAAGAATAATGTCCCGCATTGCTAAACTGGCATGAGTAAACGTAAAATTAAACGTAAAAGTTCAAGAGTACATCTGAGTACATCTGAGATGTATTAATGTTTCAGGTTTCCCTGGCGAGGTAGGGCTTGTGGAAGCAACTGACCTGATTTGTATATTGTGGACGCGCGCGTGTGTGTGCGTGTGCGTCTTTTTGATACTTAGTTGGGCGGTCTATGCTCATGATTCAGGTCGTTGGTTCATGACAGCCCAAATAATCGCTTGACCTCAAACCATTCCCTTATCTCGTCAGTAGGTATCTACTGCACGGGAGAAGTGTTAAAACGATTAGCTCATTTAAGCTACCGTTTGTAAACGTCTTATCCTTAAAGCTAATGTAATCTATCTTAAGAACGATTTTCGATTGTGAAGGATTGAAGAATTATTCAAGACTATAAAGACTCTTTCTTAAAAGGGATTCCATGAAAGTAATAGTGAGTCTCGTTTGCCGACGGATTGTGGAGAACTGGTTACAAATTAAGACCAACCGAACTGTTGAGCATTTCCGAAGTGTAATGCATTGAGAACGGTCCACGCCAGAATCTTTATATAAATCACTAACCAGAGGGAGGTTTATAGTCTGAATTGAAATGATGGCTACCCATGAATAAATCTTTATCTATGTAATACAAGCAATCGCCGGGAGGTCGTATATAGTCATGGTTTCCATTGCAAAGGAAACAACTGGTTGCCATGTGAAGAACTACATAACAGAGAAGAGCAACAAACCAGTCATCATTGGTGGTCTGTTCTTCTTCATGATTTTGACAATGTACAACAGCATTGTCACCTCCTCTTGATCCTTATTGTTCTTGACCTCGTACTTGTACTCCATTAGGAAAAAAAAAAACAGGGAAAGAAAACTACGTCATTTCCTTTCTTTCCGGGAACGATGTAACGCTCGATTGTTCAAAACATTTAACAGTCTTCTTACCACTCAAGCAGTCCAAAGTATGAGGACCTAGGTACTTTCACTATTAGTTTTTCACAACGGTTTTTTTTTCTTCAAATAACTCACGATTTTTTCCTCTATACGCCTAAACATCACAACGTATAGCAGCATTGCCATCTTCTCAGCACAACTGTATTGATTTGCGTACCTTGATTCTATTTCTATACTGGTCTGCTTGAATATCTCGAAATGCATCATTATCAATTCACGCACTACAATTCAGAAGCTATACAGCCATTACAAGAGATGTATCAATGACACAGGAGTATTACGACACAAAATCTCTATAATTTTTAATCATGGTCATTGTGCAATTCATCAACTTTACTTTCAGAAAAAAACACAAATGATGTACGTTTTGGACTCAATTTAGCGGCATGCTACAATTTCATTTCGTTTCTGTATTTAGGTGGTTCTCATAACAAATTTTCTTTTCCGCACACACACACACACACACACACACACACACACACACACACGTTTGTAATATTAGTGTCTGATGTAAGATTGCTATTAAAACTTAACAGTGAAATCCGTTGTAGTGATATAGGAGCCAGTAGGATTGTTACTAGAATTCCTAATCAATACAGTCATTTGCAGTGCTTTCTATAAACACTAGCAAACTTTTCGCCTGCATGTCTTTTTTTTTCATTCATTGAATTACTCAAAGACATTTCTCTTAAGGAGATTTTTGTGAAGTGCAAACAACCATAACTTACCATTAAGATACTTCAAGAACTAGTGAAAACCTGGGGAACGGCTTACAGTCGAAAATTAACCATCCGACTAATTCCTGGGTTCACCAACCAGAAGGAATCTCAATAATCGCTTTTTAAAATTTGGGATTCTGTGAACCTCAACATTTCTCTTCTGTAATCATTCTTAAAAAGCAACAAAAACAAAAACAAGAACAAAACAAAATGTTGTATTGTTTAGACAATCATTCCTGAGGCCATTGTCCTCGTCAAGTGTTTGCTTATGATGATGGTCTCCTGAATTTCTGTACATCAAGAATTGTCTAATTTGTCTTTGAGCAAGAGATATACTGTAACTTATGTTTGCGTAAATGTATGCACAAAATAGTTTATTTTCATTATGAATTGTGTCAGGAAAAAAAAAGTTGACTATTTTGATTAATCATATATTTGCTGTAATTCTCAGATTCAACCTATACTGTGCTCAATTTGTTTGTTCAATTGACTTTATGTATGAAGAAGTTCAGTAATAAAATCAGAATCAGAATCAGAATCAGAAAAACAAAACAATATATCAATCTATCTATCTATCTATCTATCTATCTATCTTTATATATATTTATATATATATGAATATATTCGCATATATATGTATATAATTGTAATATGTATGGATATATATATATATATATATATATATATATTTGCATATAAAGGAGTAGGCTGACTGCTGATTTAATGGGGTACTATTTAGTTATCATCATTGTCTAAATATGTAATGAAACACGTATCCATCATATCTGTATGAATATGTGTGTGCACAAAAACAAGCGAGCGTGCACACACACATTTGATTATGTATACACATATATATAAACCATGTAAATACATATGCATGGTTGTATGTGATTATGTATGTATATATATATATATATATATATATATATATATATATTCATGAAAACATAAGTAAGTATAAGTATATACTCACAGTACATAAGTATAAATGTATTCAATGTTCACGGTAGGTAAATGTAGGAATCTGAATGTTAAGGCCCTGCATATAATGTGTTAACAATTTTGTAGTTGAAAAAACAACAGCAGTTTTAATGCTTTTAGATAGTTCTGAAATGTGAGTTAGGGATAAGAATAACTAACATAAAAGTGTTAGTATAATATATACAAAAAGTGAACCATTGTTTTATTGAAAACCGCTTCTATAATATACCGTCAACAGATATGGTTTATGGAGAAACTTAGTGATATCTTCTTATATTTGCGGCTTTATTGCAAATTGTTTGTGCGGTAGGGTGTTTTGTGATATACATGTGGCTGAATTAAACATTCAGTGACATATGCAAGTTTAATTCGAACATTTCTTTTTTAATCACTGCTCCCAACGTTAGTTTGTGGCTTTAATGTGGTTGATAAAGTGTGTATGTGCCGTAAGCGGTAGCCGGATCATTTCGATTTTCAATCCTGCATTTCCGTAAGAAGGTGATGCTTTGATATATAAATTGAAGAAAAGACAACGTCAAACATTGATAAATCATTTAGCACGATAAGTCCAACCGGATTTTCAACAAATACGCCTTTGTTCTACTTCATAAGAATGCAACAGTTATCCCATAAACAATACGGTGACAGTCATCTTGCGCAACTGCTAGGTCTTTAGCGGCCATTGTACATTGTTGTAAAAAGAATGTGGTGCATAGGCGTCTAAATATTTGCACAGTACACAAGGAATACACTGAAAAAAAAATATCAGAAAGCAAAGCAATGAATAAGTAGTTAGGGTGGGAAGTTCAGATACAGCATTTACTGTAATGGAGCATAATCAGACATTGAACTTTCAACCTTACTTGTTTCTTACGTGATCGTTACATCTGAACTGTAAGCGACACATATCGATGGCAAGATAGCAAAGGTCATCGTTAAGTCAAATTTCCGTTCATTATCGCACATTTTTTTTCCACTGCATGCCCCAAACAAAACCAATACCAGCATTATTTCAGGATTATGCATATATGAATAAGTAAAGTTTTGCAGTAAGAAGTAGTTGATGTTGATGCGTGACGTAATTGGCTAAAACCCATATGTTCTTTCAAATGTATAGTGATGGATGATAGAAACGTTTTCTTATTCTAGCACATACTGACCAAAAAAATAAAAATAAAAAACCAATAATGATTTCAACTTACCTATGGAATTCCTTCTGTAAAGAACTTCGCTTTCTACACAATGACAGGAGTGTCGTTTGATTCCAACTGTATCTTCATTTACCATTTCAAACGTTTAAGAAAGAGGGATGGAGAAAGAGAGAGTAGGGAAATTGGGAGAGAGTGAGAGAATAGGGAAAAGGCGGAGAGAGAGAGAGAGCTAATTGCTGAAGTCCTCACTCCTCCCTCACACACACACACACACACACACACACACACACACACACGGAGAAAATTTATTTGAATGACATAATCAAAAACATTAAGGTGTACGTACATCTCATCAAGTGTTATCCGTAACAAGGATTGTTTGTAAAAAAACAAAAATGGAACGTGACACAGCGATTTCGTTTGACAAAAAGAAAAAAAAAGGTTAATCAATCAAAGATGGAAATAGACAATACATGGATGCTTGACTGGACAAAATGAACAATAGAATTTGGTTCATGGTACGAAGATCCTGTTCTCGAAGTTTGCCTGCTACTCGTGTCCAAGTGAGCAAAACAAGTTTTCCACATCGCTCCCAAAGTGCGCATTAGGGTACATGATGGGAGGTTAAACGTCATGAAAGTCTGACGAGCATTTCCTTTAAATCATAATTCTATTTGTGTACTATGCTTTGTTTACTTACATAATTACACATATATTTTGGGAGGTGCTTAATTATGTTTAAAATTTTGTAGCATTTTATGATATTGACTACAATGTTTGCGATGGCTTTAATGGTTATAATGATGCTTTATTGTCACTGTAAATGACGTAGAACTGTCCACGATTTGACAACAGTAGGTATCATTACTTATTAGCATGATTTTTAAATACTTCTTTGTAGTACTGTAATCCAAAAAGATCATTCTCATAATAAAGCATTTTGTATTCCAGAATTTATGCACACACTTATTTTCAGTCTGTGTGAAATGAAAAAAGTAGAAAAAAAAATCAATGTAAGTTAAAAACCATGGATTGCTGATGTCTGCTGAAATTAGCACTCGAGGAAAAGAAAAGAAAAGAAATTATTATATTTAGCGGCAATTAGAGTCGATTTATTTCAAGCAAGAACATAAAAGTGACCAGAATCATTCCTATTATTAAAGACCGGCGCTGCAGATATAAGAATTGATTAAGCAAACTGAACACCCGAATTATCCCTCAATCCGTTAACTCTCTGCCTTAAATACTCTTCTAATTGAACAAAGCTTATTTGCTCGCAGGTGGAAAAAAAGCTTGAGCCTTCTAACACCAATTTTGATAGTTGTGGGTCGATTGTGGGGGAGAAAAAGGGCATTTAAAAATCCACCTGCAAATCCGGACTCAAATCCCCCTTCGTTTGAACGCTTCCCTGAAAAAAAGATTTGGTCGAGTTCTCGTACAAGCTGCAGGATCTGTTCCGGATGAACAATAACAAAGACCCGTACGACTGTCTAATAGGGAGAAATTACTGTCGTAAATTCCTTGACTACCAACGGATACGGTTGACGTCATAAGGGGCCAAGTCGACTCGATTCAATAATGAAGGTTCGAGGACTGCAACACACCTAACGGTGCAATCGTCGTCCTCGTTGTTGAGATTGGGATTTCAACTTTTTGAGAAAAAATTAAAACAAAGTGTTCCGAACAAAAGGCGGGACCCACCTTTAGAGGGTAAATCCAGTCCAAATATGAGTTAAAAGAGTAAATAAAAAAAGGAATAAAAAAAATCTTGCGAGTTCGACGGTAAAAATTCGACTGAAATCGGATGAAAAATAAGGAAGTTGTGTCATTTTGAAGTTTTGCTAATTTCTGCAGAACAGTTCTTGTACAGTGGATATTAATACGCAAATGAGTGAGCTAACCATGTCATAACCTCACAATTTTCCATTGATTGTGTATAAAGAAATGACGAAAATTTAATGTTTATGTCATTGAAATCTGAAACATGATGTTATTCCTGGTTGAATAACTTCAGAATAATGATCAGTTAGATATACCAGAATTTGAGCCTTGGGCATAATTGCGTTTGAATATAAAACTGGAAATTTCAAAATCTTATGTACAAACTATATGGCAAGTTGTAAGGGGATGACATGCTCACTTTCCATTTGCATATTCATATTGACCGATCAAGAACTGTGTCATAAAAAATTAGCGAAACTTCAAAATGTCATAACTTCCTTATTTTTCACCTGATTTCCATCAAAATTTTACCGTTGAACTCATAATATTTTACTCTTTCTTATCAGCCTAACTTATATTTGGACAGGATTTCCCCTTTAATCAGGACCAAATTGTTTTGCGTTTTGTTTGGATATCTCAGCCATTTTAAAATCGACTTTTATCATATGGAATTTTATTTCCTCTTGAGATGTATGCTCTTTAACATTCCATACAAGCTGTTTCTAATCATCTCGTAAGAATGTTAAATCTGAATCCCCATCTCAACTAAAACTATACCATCTTTTTAAGTTCTATCATTCTAATGGTTTTGATGATGATTAGAGATAAGACATACAAAGATTTAATCATTGCATTGGGGTAGTACATTCCAATGAGGTTTTTGTTCGCACAATACTTTTGTGCATAACATTATATTCGTACGAAACAAAATACAATACGTAACAAAAACTACGCGCACCCTTCCAAAAAGACACAATTACATTACACGTAACACAATGACACATTGTCAGAGAAAAAAAGAAAGAAACAGGAACGAAAGCAAAATAAAACAAATAATGAGACGAAGGAAATAAATGATGAGTTGACATGTCTTGAGGAAATGAAAAGCGGTAAAGTGCTGCTGTATTGCTTTTTCCCATTTTAGTTCACGTGGAAGAAATGTAATGTAATGGTAATACAGTAGTAGTGATATGCATCTATTTTTTCGGGGTGGGAGAGGGCTGGAAACTTTACAAGTGGAGAAAGTCAAATATATATATATATATATATATATATATATGCAAGAAATTAAGTGTAAGCTTGATTAGAGGTAAAGCAAAGAGCAACGTCTGTCTCAAACTTAATTTCTTCCATTACCGTGATTACTTATGTTTCACAATGAGACACCGAGTACGTTTTGGTAAGGATCGATCTCTCGCATGTATATATATCATATATATATATATATATACACATATGATCCGCCTATTGGCAGTAATATAGTATCATCATGATAGAGGAATGCCTTAAATGCCAAGTGGTGTTTATTAGAAATCAAAATTTTCGAGGGCCTACCCCTTTGCATTTTGAAAGTTTGCAATTTCATCCTAAAGGAGAAGGCCCCCGAAAATTTGGATTTTTCATGAATACCAATTGGCATTTAATGCATTCCTCTATCGTGACACTACTACATATATATATATATATATATATATACATATATATATATAAACTATATATATATACATACGTACATATATATACATATATATATATATTATATAAACTATATATGTAAAAGTATACACACACACACACATATATATATATATATATATATATATATATATATATATATATTTGTTGGTGTGTGTGTGTGTGTGTGTGCAGTCCTTTTGCTATTTGCAATTCAGATCATGCATGTCTTCATGTTATTGATCAATTTACCAACATATTCAAATTTATGGATGTTTCTGTGGTTTTGACGTAGGAACGAGTTTTTCTAAATACACTTTTCGGTACACCTGAAATCCAGTTTATATACATTAATTGTTGCTGCGTTTAGCAGTCTCGAGCAAACCTTCAAGTAGGACAACTGTCATTTAGGCATGTACATGTATTAAAATTTGAATATGTCAGTAAACCGGTTAATAATTGCCTCCTTTGTCAGTATTGCAATCATAGAAACCGCTAATTATTTTGTGCAACATTTGGTTATTTGTTCTTCTTTGATCATATTTGACAAGAATCTTTTGTACCCAAAGCATTTTTTTTTAAACTTTTGTCTTTAGTTGAACTTGTGTTCCTCATCCTGTTCTTCACACTGGGCTTCTGTTGAGACCTACATATACTCAACAAGCTTACTTTTTGCTGGACATTATGTATCATCATATTTTGTTGTATTTTATGTATTTTCAATCGAAAAATACAAAAATGAAATTGAATTTGAATTTGAAGTAATAAGTTGTTGTTTTTTTAATCCATGGCTGATTATTGGTTGAATGAGCTAGGTGCTATTTCTATTGCAGCAGAACAATGCTCTTCCGTAAAGTTAACAAAAGCAATCAGATGCACGCACGTTTTGAGATTAATTTTTTTTTTTTTCAAGTGTGTGGTGTCTAATCAGTATGTTGGGGGTGTTTTCCAAACACTGTGTCTTTGGTTTCTGTAGATGAGAGACAGACATGTTCTGATATGCGATCTCCCTATACGTTGCTAAAAAATACAATATGGACAACATAATTTTGAAAAGAAAAAAATATCAAAAATATAAAATGTCAAGTCAGAAAGAAAGATGAATGTCATGTTTTTGTTGAAAGATAGAAATATACTTGAATTTGCATTCTAGTGAAAAGCACAAAAAATATCTGTTAGAATTTGGCCACGTGTCAACCTAAGGTTTGAGCCATCCGGAACATACATGTTGTGCCTTTTATAACGTTCTGACATTGACTAGCTTCATAATAACTGATCATCAAATGGTCTGTAGATTGTACCTAGCATTGTAGGTTTGTGAGTTTTATTCAGAATAATCACAGCGAAAGAATATGATCTCTAGATCTCTAGAAGATCAAAATATAAACAAATGTTATAAGAATATTAACTATACAAACATTAATACACTAGTACATTCATGTAACTACAACATATAGATTATAACCGCAATTCTGCCGTAATCTCGGTGTATTCATGAACAGAGCTGTTCCTGTATCTTACTTTGAAATGTGTTTATACCAGGAAACACAGTGTAGGCCTAATGAGCGAAAATACCGACACATAGAATTCTAGAATATCTGAACATACAGTGCTTATCATTATGGCACTGGTTACTCTTGAATGTTTTTGAGTCAAAGAATCTCTTTTATTTTGCTTTGCTTTTCCCTCTTCTCACAGCAGTGAGCTAGTCTATAGTCCACGGACGTTATATTGTAACGTATGACGAAATGGAAGACATGGAAGTAGTAAGTAGTCTTACAGGTACTAACTCTTATCGCTGCTAATGTTGTAATCCTGAACGCAATTTCAACATTCTGTGCAGAAGAAACCAAACATCTACAAGACTTCATTTTCAGTACAAGTAAAAAATGAGAAAATAGATTTTTTTTTTTCCATTCGTGAGGAACTAGAAGAAGATTTTTTTCATTCGTACAGGTTTTGTGACGAAGACAAGTCATCTAAGCACTGATGAATTCTTAGACGTCGACAGCCCTGAAGATTGCTGCAAAGCCGCTCTCGGTCACGCTGCCGTCCGTCCTGAGAGTCACTATCATTTTGTTGTCAATAGAGACCAGAGGACCTGTAGGATATTCAATTCCACACATTCTGCAATGCAAAGAGAAGAAACACATCATTTATGAGACGGAAAATTACAGAAGCTTGACAAATTTACACGGCTGTAACAGAGATAATGTTCAAGGCCTCCTGACTTCTGGAAAATCGATGGACGAGACTGCAGCCAAAATTAACTAGTAAAATAATTGATTGCGACAGTTGGAATTAAGTTTCTGGTCAGGAGAGGATATTAGACACAAACAGGTCACGTGACCGAACTTTCGTTTTCTTGGGGAGCCCACAAAATAACGAAGTGATCAATGATCTGATTCGAGGACTTGCCATAAAAACCCTAGATTAAGTAGTTTTATATCAGGAAGCTGTACCAGAAGAGGTCGTGAGGACGAAATAACATTGATTGACCTAATATCACGTAGGTTGGCTGTGATCCCATAAACCATAATCATGTTACAGAATTAAACGTACGTGTCCACGATGAAAGAAATGATGTGCCATTAATACTGCAGTTTAAACCCATCATGGAGCTTCCGGACAAGAATGCAGATGATTAAATATGGGACTTGTTTACGAGAGAAGCAAAATGAATAGTTGTCCAGGTTTGTTCCAAATTCGATCCCCCAGTGATATCGGTTACTTCTCAACTTATTTTTTGAAGTATTGGGAAGTTTATATGTCATCTTTGAAGGTTTTAATGACGATAGAATATTGGGTGATGACGGGTTTCGCTGCTCACCATGTATTATTTCTTGGATGTGAGTGTGGTCCTGAGAAGGGGAGCGTGGAGGGCGGTAACAACATACATACCATCGCGGTCAGACTTTAAAAAAAAATTCGCTATCACACTCACATCAAGAAAGAATACATTGTAAACCATGACACCCTCCATTCAAGTGTCTTTGAATGTCGTGCTATTACGTAATACGTCACACTCAGTGAAAGGAAATAGAACCACGCTGGATTTATTCTCTGAAAAAAACAGAGATATCAATCTCTGTCAATATTCATTGCCAAACGCATGCCATCCTGACGTCACTGTTAAATCAGATTTGGCGAATTCAGTTGTCAAAATAAATCAATGAGCACATTTAATTACTATGTTGATTATTGCAATCACCGGCGGCAAAATGAAGAGTGGAGTATAATCATAAAGAAATGTCTTACTTCATAGGCACCCGCACTCCTTCTCCCAGATTAATTTCTAGCCAGTCCCAGCTGCATCTGGCGTTTCCCTCCAAATCAAACTCGTGGAAGGTGAGTGCGACATGGCGACCAGCGTCGACCTCGATGGTGTAGACGCACTGCAAGCCGTTGTCGTAGTTGTTTGGGTAGTTTGGAGAGGCAATCGTCCCACTATTCCCTAAGAAATCTCCTCCACAAGTGCCGACGAATTCTCCAGGACCCGTGGTCATGCTTGGGAGTGTGGTTGGAGGTTCAGGATTATTGATGACATAGGTAGCCTTGAAGCCACGCCTTGTCACGCTGTAGTCTGATGTGAAGGCCACCAGTAGCTGGTTCCCAGTCGACATCTGCTCCCCAGGTAGGGTGGTGCCGCAAAACTTCAGGCCCGGCAAACTGACATCTCCCGTACGGACCTCTACGGAGTCATAGTTGCAAGTAGAGTGGGACTCGATGTCCATGTCGACGAAGGTGAGTGTGATCGTAGAACCTGGAGCTCCCTAGAAAGGTCAATGTGGCGATGACAGTACGTGAAACTCTCATGTTCATTCATCCACTAGTTGACAAGGGATTGATAACATTGTGTAACCTACCATTCAATGAAATGCTGTTAAACGAACCTACTTCAAGGCATTGTCTTCGTTTCAATGAGCACAAGTGATTTCACTCGATCTTCACGTGTAAAGGAAGAATCAGGAGACAGCCATTTGTTTGTTTTTATATGAACGTAAATAGTATGGCTACTTCATTCAGCATAAGAACATTAAAGAAAGAACGTTTGTTTTGCAATCGTATATGCTTATTTCATTCAATGCATGTGGGAACAAGTTGGAAAAATAGACGAATGCAATATAAGTCAGTTTTTGTATAATGCCAAGAAGAATGTCAAGCAAGAATGTCACGTGACATGGTGGTTATATTTACGAGGCCAATATGGCGCCAAATTAAGTGTAGGCCTACTAACATTTAAACAATCATAGTTTTCAAGTGCCTTCGAACTTTCATCAGTTTCTCTCCCCCAGGAAGATGTTTACATGTAGATTTACCAAAATAAACGATGTGTCTTATTCCAGAATCTTGCATACAGTTTCAGTAATCTTTATTCCTCCATTAGTCTTGTTTGAAAGAATTCAGTTTGACAAATCAATAGAAATCACCTGAAAATGTGAACAGGGATACTCATAAGAAATAATACAAGTAGATCAAGGAAACCGTTATCGATAGGCAATGCGCTTGCCTTGAGTAACGGCCTCTGGACAATATGAATTGTTACTATTTTTATCTTATTTTCAGCTTAAGAAAGCCCACAGAATAAATAAAAATATTTGTTTTGAGTATATTCGATGTAATTTGACCTAGGAGGACAAAACAAGATGAATATAACAGGCCAGAAAAAGAATTTTGGGACAAGAATTAGGGGATACCCGAATAAGAAAACTTGAGAGAAGAGGAAAAAAGCGATAGCATATAGGCCTACCGTTTTCAGGAGTTGGGAGCTTTATACAGTAAAATAAGCCCTGCTAATGTTTACTTAAACACTTACTTTTTAAGAATGAGACTTTACAGCGAATCAATAATATTAGTTGGGGCGGGGGTAAACTGATCAATTATACTCATAATTTCTCATTCGAGTGATACGTTGTAAGTTGTTGTTGTTGTTTTTTTTTAATAAGAATGATTGAAAGCATGGTAGAGAAGAACTGCGGCTAATATCGTCAGTCAACGAGTTCCATACATTCTCCATCAACCCAAGAAGATAATCATTTTTTTTCTTATTTTCACAAAGACTAGCCTAACTGGTGGGGAAAAGGGTCAGGAGATAAGAATGGCTTTATTTCAATCAATTTCAGTATGGTTGACTATCGTGCTCGCAGTGGCTGAATACTCACCTCAATAAGCCATGTGCAGTCTTCGTGGTTGTCGTAATTACTTGGATAGCTTGGTGATGTGATTTCACCATCTTCATCCGTCAGCATATAGACGCACCCTTGGGGAGGTGGTGGTCCGGTAGGACCGTCCTCACACAGGATTCCGGTGTGTCCTGGAGGACACACGCAGTCACAGTCGGGACCCTGGTAGCCGCCATTTTGGCAGGCCAGATTATTACTACAGCCGTCGTTGCAGTTGTAGATGAGATTGGCAAGTTTGATATCAGCAAAGCTGAGGCCCTGTCGGTTTCCAAGTTGATTCATCAGCAGAGGGTCGATGGTGGTGATGGTTGGTTGACCGTTGGAGGAGAATGCCTATACAACAAACAATCAAAATAAAGAACAAAATATTAATCATTTTATAAAACCATCAAGGAATTTGCTGCAGAGATTATTGTTTCGAGGTCATTGAATTTTGAAAACCTTACAGCACTGTCATGTTGGAGACATAAAACTGCCTGTGTCCGGTTTAAATTACTTAATCTGTTGAAAATAATTTCTTTATTCCAGACATTATTTACAGAAGTTTACGATATTGAGAACACAAGGCAACTTAAATCTTGTAAAAATATGTTGGTATTCAGATTCAAGACTCACATACAAACTTATTCTCTCAAAACAAAATTATGTGCAATTGATACAAACAATGAAAAAAGAAATATGGGCCAATAGTATAATGATTGTTGAGAAAAAGACGCATATGCGTCGCCAATCCACAGGAATGTGGTTTCTGACACTTGATGAATATTAATATCAGATGCCCTTTGTCAAATGAATAGTGATAAATAATGATAAAAATTTTTTATAGACCTTTATGTTACTAAATTCAGAGAAAGCGGAGAATAGACAGATGTAGATGGCATTGGTTTTGCATATTTGCTATAATATTTGTGTCACACACACAAGCACACACACACACACACACACACACACACAAGTAACGATGTACACCTCTCTTCGTGTCACTTTTTTCTCAATCCCTCACTCCATCTCTCTCTCTTCATGCGCAATGTTTGCAAACTTACTGTATTTATTCATAATTATATATCAAATAATTTGGATGAAGACATATACGTTCTAATAACTATGTGTTAATGGGTTTCAACATATCTCTCTATATACATTGTAATATGATATGCTTGTATATATGTATGGAGTAGGACATATTCCTTTTTGCGCATAAAAAAAATCAAAAGAAATCAAGTCTGACTTACACCAGAACTGTAGTGCATAACTGATCCAACGTCGTACGGAACATTTTCCGTGGTTACATCGTTCCAACTATATTTCTGAAAGTTGCCTTCGAATCCCGACTGGATGTTTTCGAAATGGACCGTGACGTAATCGTCCCTGTCTGGTCGAGACTGCTCGTGATGGAAACCCATGGCGTGGCCGATCTCGTGGGCGACGATGCCGAGCTATTTGTTAACATAATACAAAGAAGATATATTAAGCCTTCTCATTTCACACTGGATCAGCTGTAAATAAACATATTGATTAAAAGCGTCCTTCAAATTGGGTGCGCGCCAATTCTCAAAGATGCCCCCTCATTTTTCTTATAGAAAAAAAAACACGGTAAATGAAGTATGACATTCTTAATGAGACGTGTCAAACGAAAGTTTATAAATGCCAAATTCACCTTAGTGAACATGTGAATCTAATAATTGCAGCAATGTCAGTATAACACATCGGTGAAGGTTTAGATCCAACTATCCATTCAAAAGTTATGGATTTTGAAAGTTTCACTCACGTGGTCTACTAATATCAAGTATTTTTTTTCTCTCTGAAGAACGCAAATCATGGGTACTTACGTATGCACACCCATTACCGATGGACACATCTTGGGAAGACGAAAATACTCTTCCAACGTAAGACCAGCATCCACCGCCCTTGATAAAGTTCAGGTAGGTTCCATGACCCAGTTGGTTGGCGTGCTGTGAGGTTCTTGGTTCGAATCTCAAACAGGTGTGCTGTTCCCAGTGGTCCATTGCAGAGCGGATCACATTGGTGTCACCGCCTGAAACAAAATCAGTTGATGTCCCAAGCTCGTAATTCTAAAATGCCTCTTTGCATATCACTGTTTTCTGAATAAAAAAATTAAAGCGATTATAAGCCAGTTTGTAATTAGCTCATGTGCACGTTGGTACAAATGACCTTTCTATTTTCTTGGTTGGTTAGGCACTTAACTCATATTCAAAGCAACATAATGCGTACCGGTAAGTTTGCCTGGCGTAACAATTTATGGAATTCGTGTTCAACAAAAAATGATCATGCATAGCGAGACCAGGGCCCTGTTGCATAAAACCCTTACCGCTGGACTTACCGCTCCTTTCTAGCGGTAAGTCTTCAAATTAGCGGTAAATTTTACAATCCTTGATGCTGATTGGCTGTGACGCTTAATTTTGATGGTAGTTACCATTGAAATTCAACGGTAAGTTTTATGCAACGGGCCACAGGTGACCAGAATGGTCCGTCAAACAACCCTGGGGGAAGCATCCATTTCTTTGTTTTGTATTGAAATCAATGCATTGAAACATGTTTATATTCGTATTGCCAAATACCAGGTTTGCAGTCAGGTGGATGCAACGGCAAGTATCATGTACAAGGATTGCATAAATAATCACTATATGACACATGCTTATCTCCGTGAATTTAAAAACCATCATGCGTTTTGGTACCTATAACCTTTTACTGCTCATGCGCAAAGTAGAACTACGAACTGGCTTATTGTGAGGGATCTCTGAATATGTATAATGTCGATTCAATCTCAATCGCCTTTATGTGAGACACCTCAAAGTGGCATCATTTGCTCTCATAGAACATAATATGCAGTTCTTATTTAAATGGTGTTCAGTGAAAAACTTCACCAAAGTTCTGGTCAGCTTTGATGGAAGCAAATTAAAGACCGGGTGAAATGAATTTCAAGTGTTTTTAATTTCGCGGAATCCAGGACATTAACAGCGGGAACAACCCTCGAAGCAGGCAGGGCAGTAGAATACATGGAAAGCGATGACGTGATTACCTCTTCTAATTCTAAAGTTATTCATTTTATCCGAGTTTGATGAAACATATTCTGCTATGATTCTTCATTAGCGTCAGCTTGATATAGGTTTGTGTTTCATTATCTGCTTTGAATCATAATTATGCGACTTCTGATGAAAAAAAAAGTGGGTAGTGATGCAGTCATAACCCATACGTCTGTACGTGCCGTCTTGATACACGAACAGTTATGTTTCTTGGTAGAAATACAATGCCGATTTCAATGTTGGAGTGCATTATTGTGGACAAAGAAAAAAATGTTCTTTCACCAATCTTATAATACTTTGTAAAATGGCGTATTTTCGCCCGAGGATTTTTTTTTCTGCGCGCGGCCGGGTAAGATGTATTTCGCGTGTTTCTAATTGTGCAGAATCCAGTAACCACGGGAACAAAATAAAGATAGCATGCAAAATTTTATCGTGCTTTTATTTTCGCGCTAGCTTCCATGGTTGCGCGAAAGGCGCGAAAGTTTCCACACCTCGAAAAAATCCACTTTTACAGAGGGTAACAATATTTCGATAGAGATAGGTTAAAGGCCTTCATGCCGAATTAAATTATACACTTATTTGATCCTGACGAAATTACATTTACCGACCTGCAGGTGACGAATCCTACAGAGATATCTTAAAGGGGATGGCTAGTAACTGATACAGTGGGAATCAGTGGTAATGCTGGGGGATGATTGTTCCAATTTTTGTGGGATTCATTTAAGAGTACATTATGTATCTATTGTTGTGCGAAAATTATTTGCTTCAGAATGGTCTCATATTCAAGTTATGTGCAGTTTAATGTTTCCAGGTTAGCATGCCTGCACAGTGACGGGGCGATTGAAGTGCACATTATTTGAATATGAGACAATTCTTAAGCAAATAATTTTCACACAACAATAAATATATAATGTACTCTAAAATGAATCCCACAAGGATTGGAACAATCATCCCCCAGCATTCCCATTGATAAGTTACTAGCCAATCTCCTTTAAAGAGGGTCCGGAGTCTAAATTGCCCACGTTTTCTCTTCATTGTTGATATCGTACAGGTGTCAGAACTTACTAGATGAAGATGAGATGACGTAAGGCACGATGTTCTGAGTCCAGCGGGTCAGCGTATTCGATACTGCCTTCCTTTTCTCTCGGCCATACTTCTCCGTGAAGATAGCCTCTTCGATTTCTTGAGCCTGTTCTGGCGTTAGTATCATGTCTCCTTCGAACGAGCCAGGAGTGTTGTCTTCGTCCTTCGGTTCCTCATGCTGTTCAACCGGCTTCTCGAAGGATACGCTAAGAGACTTCTCAGAGGAAAAGCGTGACAGAGGGAGAGGGAGATATATAGAGATAAAAAGTTGGGGGAGAGAAAGGAGACAGGGCGATAGAGGGAGAGATAGAGGGGAGAGAGAGAAAGGGGGTATATATATAGTAATATATATATATATATATATATATATATATATATATATATATATATATATAGAGAGAGAGAGAGAGAGAGAGAGAGAGAGAGAGAGAGGAGAGGAGAGAGGGAGAGAGAGAGTGGGGTGGGAAGAGAGAACAGGTAAAAGGGAAGTGAAAATGTAGCCCAGAAAAAAAAAATCTGGATGCGCGGGATAAAATTTATCAGAGCACCATGTGCACTCATGTTTTTTTTTTTTTTTAAGGTGGAACATAATTTGGAGCTATAGCAGCTTCCACACTCGCGACTTGTTTGAGCTATTAACTAGTCCTCACTATAGTACGTGTGTTTTAATTAATACACGATGAACGTTGTTGACTTGTATGCCATAGTGAATCCATTTACAACATTTAGATGTTTGTCAATTCACATCACAATGCATTCTTCATTGAAATGATCTATATGGAGTATGTATATTGCATTGATAATTTATCTGGTGATTCTTCTACAAGAGAACATATCCGAAGAGGTATATAGGTCAAGTAGCTGTAAGCACACAAGTAAAAGAGCCAACAACGAAACACACATGTTTATGTACATAAAATTTCTCATACTACAACATGACACCAACTATAAACAATAGCAACGATATGACAGGGAATGAACAATATATGGAAGTCAGATTCAAGCAAATTGAACTATTTCTACTTGTTGATAACACCAATAGAAATTGGAGAGCATGTAAACAACGCCGTTGATTCAATTTTTAAGGCGTAGGGGATTCCACGGCTTTTAAGACACTTAACAGGTTGAGAGAGAAAATTAAGAAATGATTAGGGGTGTCTGACAAGTTTAATTTCATCTTATTATTCCAGAGGGATAAAATCAATTTAAGGGCTTGTAGTTACGTGTGGTGAAAGTCCCTTCAGCATATTAGAAAAAAAAAACAAGTGGGAGAGAAAATGCAAAAATATGCACTTACACACACAAACAAAATGTATGACACGTATAGTGAAAATTGCTATTTTCCTTTTTTGTTTGTTTGTTGAAATCGATCTGTAGAAATCATTAAAAACATTTTACAGGCATTTGAAACGCTACTAGAGTCTTCAGTGTGAAGTGTCTCTTGGCGTTGGTCATAGTGGCGTTGCACGTGACGTAAATTTTCGTCCATGTGCAGTCACTGATAATTAGGACTTTGACAGTCTCTAATGCTGCCGATTATTGCTCTCTTTCAAATGTACGTTTTCTGGTCTTGGACATTACCTTTGCCAACTTTCTAGTGTCAACACGAAGGGTTTCTTAAAACTCAACGGAAATTGTAATTTTCTACTCTGGGAATGCTTGAAGATAATTATGTGTCGTTTTGATGATATTTCTGCATGATTGCAGACTAATTTTCGGAATCATATATGATACAATATCATACTCACAGGTAAAGCAATCATTCAAAACCAAAGCACGCGGAAATAAAGACAGCCGTGCTAATCAGGTCGGAGGGAGATGGAGGGTAATATCAATAAAAGCAAAACAACGAAATAAAACTCGAGCAAATAGTGTGACAGTTTTTTTTAATAACAGTGTATTGTTAGTATTAATGATGATGATAATAAAAACAACAAGAAAAATATTATTATTACAACTATCATAGTATTATTATTATCATTATCATTAGCATTATTACTATAATTATAATTATCATTATTATTATCATCATAGTTATAGTTATTACATTGGCACAGCGTACATACCACTGGTTTGTCTTCAAGGAGCTTCAAGTCGCGGGCAATCTTGTCCAGTAAGTCGTTAGCAGCAGGTGCACAAAGTAGGCCGGGAACGAACAGGGCTAGCAACAACGATGACACCACTGAAACCGTCATGCTGCTGATAGTACTTTAAACACTTGCGAGTTTTTGGAGTTTTTCCGTTGGTGAAGAATACCTCTTGATGATGTCTACTGACTTTGAAGTTAACGTAGCCGTCTTCGATGGCGAGTCTGAAGCTACGTTGTACAAACTGCCATATTTATATCTTCGAGCCAGCAAAGAGAAACCATAAAAGCAACCTTAACCCGACCAAGTTAAGATGAAGAACACAATTGACAATCTTCTTTCAATAATCTTCTCTTCTTTTTGTTGGTTAGTTTGGTTGTTTGTTGTTTTAGTCATGTTGAATCCGAGTGGATAAGCGTTTAAGACCTGCTCGTAGTTTAATACAATGAGAACAGCTCTTGGGTATTAGACAAGAAATCTTCGGGGTTGACAATGTAAGAATATAAGAAGTGAAAAATCACTTCATCAGACCCTTTCTCTCTTGCAAGAAAGACCCCACCCTTTCAAACGGTAAGATTCGAGGAAAGTAGGTAATTGTTGATAAGTTGTTAAGCACCTTACGAGTAACCTTTGTTTCTTCTGGTCTGAGCGGAGACATTTACGTGGCTGGTTAATTACAGTTCTGTATAGAACGTACAAGGTTAGGTTATTTGTGAAGCGTTCGAGCGTCAAGAATCACTGCCCTATAATACAAAAGAAAGACACTCTTAACCATGTCTTACAACCTACGCCTTGTATTCAGAAAGTCCATTTGAGGTGTTTTCTCTATGTGAGATTTTGACGCTATTATCGCCTCAGACATTGAAGACTGAAAGGGTTCGTTTCTTCTCACAAGAAGAGTATTACCCACCCTGAAACTAATTAGATTACTGATTGATATTTTTTTCGCCCACTAGTACTCAATCTCTGACGCACGAATCAGTATAAGCGTCTGGGAGTAGACTGCTCATTTAGATTTGCTTGAGCACTATACTTGTAGTAAATGAATAATAACGATATAATAAATCAGTATTGTTCAGCGAAGAATCTATGTGTCTTAATTGGCCCTTATCTTGCGCTGTAAGAGCTCCTCAAATGCTATTTTTCCTAGTAATCTATTAATTTGTGAAATATTTTAAATAAACATTAGGTGAATAGAAAAAAAATAGACATATAAGTCTATATGTTGTGCTAATTTTCGTCAGCAGAATAAATTGATAAGAAAATAACTACTATAAAAGAAATCCTATAGAATTTTTGATATGGGGAAACAATTTAATTCAGGAGGTGTTGTGAATAGTCTGACAAACCTAACGGAGACAGGTTTATTACCAGATATATTTACCAGCAGTTAAAGAATTTGTTCATAGGGCAATTTCAACTCACGGGGGCTCCATAGTATAGGCCTATATCTATAGGTCTAACCCTTACAAGACCACCTTGCATACAGTTCATTCCACATCATATCAAATTACAGCAAAATAAATGTATTATTACATTGACATCTGGATTTTAATCGATCAAAGATACTGTGATAAATCATAATATAATCAAATATACTGTATGCACTATCTCTTTTATTCATTTATTATTTTCAACTATGCAAGACAGGAAATATGAATAACTCCCTGTTAAAGAAAAAGTTTCGAGTTTTGATCCGATGGCTTCTATAATGACTGAGATTTTCTGATATCCAGTGGTGATCTTACCTAGAGGCTGCCAAAGGAAAAAAAAGTCACCTGACTTTATGTATACTGTGTTTTACAGGGAATCTACAATACGAAAATAATATAACCATTGGTTCGAGGTTCATTTATTCCATTATTGTATTAAAAAGGAGTTAAACCACTTAATGTTTTGTAGACTATGAGTCATCAGTATCTTCAATTCAACTCCTTGGCGAATGGGCAACCAGGTTTTGATTCTCCAGAAGTGGTGTAACACGGCCGAATCTTGGGAGGTTAGAAATAAATCTTGCATATCATGTGTTTTGATCCCGTTCCAACTTCACAATCTGCGTGTCTGATAATCCAAACAATAAATCATTACACCACTCTAGTTTACAAAACTATGATGCATCCATGAATAACAGTTTTCATATTGTTTTAATCGACACATTTACGAATGCATCTCGGGTTACAGATCTACGATATACCAAATTGCACTCGTAATTTGTGATTTCATATTCAGGCGAGTATCAACGAACACTCCAAATCATTATTTGATGGCATTATCAATGTTTCCTACTAATAAAACATTTGATCTAGATTTAGAAATATGATATGAATGACCAACAGGAAGGGTTGTTTTCTTGTCATTGAACATTAATTGTTCCGTAACAGACATTTTCAAATGTACTTAACGCATGTACGATGTAATTATGATGGAATTACAAATACAATACTATTTGTCAAAAATGTAAGGAGCTCTGTTAGTTTGTGTCTTTGTGAAATTTGAAATACTTTTCAAGTAGGCATATTATTGTGAGGAACAGTTTTGCAGAAAGAAGACGAAAATATCGTTTTGGATATAATGCTTAAATAACAAATGAGTGCTGTCATGTCTGACTGTATATCCAAGGATCACATGTTATGTAGCCGCAAAAAAAAAAAATGACAGTGTGTGGTAGTGCTTACGAACGTTTTCACCACCATGCCGCGTCAAAAATATGTAGCTTGAAGGTGAAAGGGCTATAGAATCTTTTACATCTTCCACATCTTCTACATCTTCCAAAGAGTAGTTTGATTCTGCGGTGCCATATATGGATGGAGAAGCCGATGTTTGTTATTTCAAAGGTTCGTTAAGCTGAAAATGAAAAAGGATTCATTAATCCGAAAGTTTGAGGCGTTATTCGGATCAGAGTTCGTTATTCCAAAGGTTCGTTAATCCGACAATGAAATATGATAGGGTTTATAATTCGAAAATAAAAATAAGATGCATACATACTAACGAACCCTTCGGAATAACGAACCTTTCTCTTATTTTAAATTAACGAACCTTCGGAACAACGATTCTTCGCAAATTTAGCACACAACATCGGACAGAAACCTTTCAAAAGGCAAAATATTAGATTAATCTAAATAAAATAGAGAACAATCAGTGAGGAAACGGAGCAATCATAAGATACAAATGTGATGAGTGAAACATAATTATGATGCAATGAAACATCTTCGGTCAGTGTATCTACGTAACGCTCAAATGCTTCAAATGACATGGACAGAGTTATCGATCTTTCAATCTTGTTTCACAGTATATAGTGACTCCATTCTGCGTACCTACTACGATTGCAGTGATTTATGATTGGATTTGGGTTTAGCTTCAGTTGATAATAGCCAGATCATGTATTGTACCTAGTGTCACGAGGACTAAAGAGTTCACTGATCCACGGAAGACCAGTAGTCAGCCCGCCAGCTCGGAAAGGAGAATGAGTTAATTGTTTGGACCTGCGAACATTTAGCAATAAGGGTGTAGAGTGTCCACAGGTCGTTTGTAGAGAACATACAATTAACCTGCAAAACATTTCTTACAGAACAATTTTGGATAAAAAGCAATATATCACATCAGTAATGCTTTCCAGTTTTCCCCCAGACTATGTTACAATCATCAAGATGAGACTGTATTATAGATTAATGTAATAACAACAAAGCACGGAAATCAAACATATCACGTCTCTACAAAAGATATTGACGCCTTTTCATTTCATTTCATTTCATTTCATTTATTTCATTTCATTTCATGTCATTTCATTTCATTTATTTCATTTCATTTCATTTTGTTTATTTCCATTTTCATAATTGGTTTAAAATTTTTTGCATAAAAAAAAACTGTGTGTGAATAAGAAGAAACGTGAACTTATATTTCTTGGTATAAACACCATCTCGTCCGAAGAAACCTGAACCAAATACCAAATACCAGGATTATGTAAGTAATCAAAGTGAGCGTTCCATTGCAGATTCTCATATATCACTGCATGCTCCCAGATATGTACATGCTGTTCTCTGAATTACGTATTTGTCAATATGTACGTTCATAATCCTGGTATTTGGTTCGTTTCTTCAGGCGAGATGGTGTTTATACCAAGAAATATAAGTTCACGTTTCTTTTTATTCACACACAGTTTTTATCCGATAACGAGTCCGATAGCGAAGCAAGGTCTTCTTAAAATGTTTAACAACGTCACCGGGTTTCTTTGCAGAATAAGATGAACAGGTGTCATTTGCGTAAAGTGACAAGTCACTATACTTAACAACAGCATGCAATTCATTCACATATAAAGAAAAGATTACAGGTCAAATCAGGGATCACTGTCGTACACCAACATCTCATAATTTGCTTATCTGAAACAAAACCACTCACACATGTACATCGTGTCCGGGTCGAAAGGTTATTTCAAAATCGTACAGTATTTCCATTAGAATCATGTATTTTTAGCTTTTGAGTCAATATACAGTGATTTACAGCGTCAAAAGCCTTTTTAAAATCAATCATTACTACCTCAACAATATTTCCAGAGGCAATACCATCAGACCAGTACTCTGTTACATTAGCAATGCATCTTTGGAGGTGGAGTGCTTCGGATGAAAGCCAAACTGTTTATCTGTCTGTCTGTAAGATTGTGTGTTTTCAATCAGAGAAGTCTGTAGTTGGTCATAAGCAACTTTCTCTACGGTCTTAGCAAAAAACAGGGTAACAGAAATAGGTCTATGATTGCAGATATCATCTCTGCTGCCTTCCTTGTAAGCAGGTGTAACACGAGCCTCCTTCCATTCATCAGGTATTGTGCCCTTGTGTATTGATTGTTTTATTAAGTTGGCGGGGCTGCAGCTGTCAAGGATGCAACTAGTTCAGAAGTTTGACGGGTATGTTGACCCGTGGCTAGATCATAGGTAGTCACTTTAACAAATCGCACACGTTCTTGTATAGCTTTAAATGTTTTGAGGGGGAATGTGGTCATGGTGGTGTAGCCTTTGCTGTAAAAAAAAAAGAATGCATTTATTTCATTGATTAAACGCTCAATTTTCACTCTCAATTTTTCCCTATGTTAACCAAATAGCGATTAAACAAATCAGCTAAATATCTACCACTAACACTTTTGTCATTAACATTGATTGAAGTGATTTGTGAGTCTGTTTTCTCTCCCGGTATCACATACCTCAAAGATTGCCAAATTTCTCTTGTACAATTTCCACCTGTTTCAATCTTAAGCGAGATTAACTAACTTGGCGTATTCTGAAAGTGACATTATTTCTAACCTTGTGATGTTCCACATCCGAAGACAGCTTCGCTCTTTTCAACTATCTTGTGAGCTTGTCCCTATATCACAAATAATATAGTTCGAATGGCACTTGCCATCCACCGAGATTGTCTTTTTACTCTCTCTCTCTCTGTTTATGTATATATATATATATATATATATATATATATATATACATATATATATATATATGTATGTATGTATATGTATAAGTAATAAGGTCACAGTAGAGGAATGCATTGAATGCCAATGGCCTTGATTTTATTTTAAGAATTTTCGGGGGCCTCCCCCTTCGTCAGGGATGACAGTGCGAATGAATTTTCAGTGATATTAATGATATATACATATATCATTCCGATTTCTTTATCGGTAATATCGAAATTCCTTTCTCATCTTTTTTTCCTTAATTGTACATTTACTGTTGAAAATCTGTAACAAAATGCCCCCCCCCCCCACACACACACAAACACACACATTGCAAGCGACAAGTTTTCTACTGCGCAAGACAAAGCGATAATAACTCAGTACACATATCATGAATTATGGTAACATCCATGTAAAAGGACTTTAATTCATTTCAACTCGTTTCCAGCAGTCCACAGACGGACAAGTTATCATACACATCTTCGTCTTCGTATGCATGATATTAGTACATTAATAAATTACTAAAACTGATGCAGCTTTTCATCGTGAGGTCTTCTGCTGTTCTGCGTCTGATATGTGTGCTCTTCAGTCTCCTTAATTCTTTCTTCTATTCGAAGTCTACGCTGTCTCCTCTTGAACAATGTCAGTTGACTTCGTCGTGTCTCCCTTCTAGATAGATGTATCACAATTTGCTCTTGAAGAGTGATCTGAAGAAAACTGTTCAACCTAGCCATTTTCATACCTCGTCCCGATCAAGAGGCATAGTAGCCAATGTCTTCAGACCCTAACGTCTCCAGCCACAGCACTTGTCTCAAAGGCTATGTAGTCACTTATCTCTGTCTGGTGCGGTTCAAAAGAGAAGAAGCATTCCCAATCCTCTTTCATGAGATTTAGATGAAAGGTCTAAAAGGGTATTGATTCGGATTTACGCCGTGGTGTTGAACAACAATAAACAATAAACGCACGGGGGAAAGAACACCCATTCTTTGACTGGGCTCAGATTTGTCCTTATAAGTTATTGTACCATTGCACAAATTTACAGATAACGGAGAGCTAGTAATGTAGTGTATCTTTAGCTATTTTTGTTTCCAGAATCGAGTGAGTGCCACATGTTATTTTGAAAATGGTAAATGAAGTGACGATTTATTATCCTTACCCTTCTGTTTTTGCAATTGTGAATACACGTGCATTAATTTGATCAAACAGTAATTGCGAATACTATTTGTTGACTGATTATAATAACTGACTGGATATAACAATGAAGGAAAAAAAAATCAGATCTGCCAAATTCTACCAGAATTGGGTAGGATAAGTAACCTAGGAATGTAATGATATTCATACACTTGTAGGGTGGCGATCTATGAAAAAATTAAGTATGTTATTAAAACAACAGTTCGACTTTGTATTTGGTCTCAAACTCTCAATCGTATTCGTCTTATTGGCCAAATGATGACAAGGCTTGGTTCCCCCCTTTACCGTTTTTCATTGGACCTTTATCCGTCAAACCTGCGCTATGTCTAGACCTGGGTACACTAATTAAGTCAAGACAAGGCTGCCGATCGTGAAGTGTCGGCCCTAAGCACTATAGGTCTCGGCTTAAATGAGGGCAATTGATTCTGTCTTCACGCGCAGTTTAACATATTATAAAAATAGCGATAGTACAAGGAGTCGTGTATCCTGATTTACCAGTTAATCCAGTGCTGATCGAGCCGAAACACAATGAGGGCACAGATTTCATGAATGAATATACCACAACCACGCCCTGCGTCATCGTGCATTGAAGCGTGGTATCGCCAGGCGTTCTTATTCCTGTCCATATAAGGAGAATTCACTTCTTCTTCAGACTCGGTAAAAAAAGCACAGACCTCGCTGTAGTAGAACAAATACAATACGCACAACATCAAGTGTTATTTGTGATTTGTACTTTGAAGATGATATGAATATGAGACAACATAACATTATATCAGCACTTCCTATAGAAAACTTGCACATAAAAGGTCTTAAACTTATTCTAAAACATTTTCGGTTTTTAAATTATATACGATATATCATAATTTATACTCTATGCCGGTAAAACATTGCAATAATGTTTATTTGGAACATTCAGTTACAAATTCTGAATTCAATTCAATCTATTTAGTTTACTTTCCAGTTAAGGAAATGTGTATGTATAAATGTATGCATGTCATTTACTATACAGTGTTGATTCTATGCTACAAATTATCTGATTGTAGTGACACACAGTATGTATCAATAGAGGTAGGCTAGATACGAGACACTATAGATCTTGTTTTTTTTAATTTTTTTTGTACAGTGTTTGCACACATGGCAAATGTACACACACATTTGTGTGGGCTTATCCATGAATCAAAAATGAATATTGTTTGTGCTTTTATGATATTTGTTTTTTTTCCTTTAATTGTTATTTACTTTATGTCAGTAGAAATATTCCAGTTTTGTTTATTTGGAGCGTCCATTTACAAACAATGTTTGATTTAATTCAATTCGTATAATTCACTTTCCAATTCAGGAAATAGTTTTATATATGTATACGTATATATGTAATCATACAATATATATATGTATATATATATATATATATATATATATATATATATATATATATATATAATTATGCATTCATTATAAAGCATTTATTCTGCTAGAATTATCTGATTGTAAAGACATACTTAGGTAGGCTGTACACGAGATACAAACACATCGTGTGGTTTTTTCCATGTATTGTATGTATGGGTGTTTGTGTATACACGTGTGTATGGGGGAGGGGAGGGGCTTACTCATGCATGGAACTGAAAAATTGTTTGTGTTTTGATGGTATGTGCTTTTGTGCATGAACACAATGCGCATGTGTGTGGGTGTGATGCACGATTAAAAAGAATGCCCATGGACCAAAGAGCAGCCGAAATATTTTTTAGTGAATCGAACTAAGAAATTAAAACACGTTGCAAAAATATAAACACACTGAGTGACTGAAAAGATGTTAACTATTATGATCATCATTCCAATACTGTTACACTCCAACACACATCATTGATAAAGCCGATTGATTATCTATACATGATAGGTACACCATATATATATATATATATATATATATATATATATATATACCTTCACTATTTTGAAAATTGTACTTTTAGTTGCCTTTACTTTTTTTCCCTGCTAGATTTGGAAATGTTTGATTAGGAGACACATAAAACGGAACATCCTCATTTTATTGAATATTATAATTCATACTATACTTATTACAACTATACGTAATACACAGATGCGCCATTCTGATGCAAACTGAATTTGCTACAGACACGAACATTATAACTCATCAGCTGGAATTTACAATCGTAGCATGCATTTAGACCATAAATAATGTTAAGTTTTATCGGCAGACACACACCGTTTACATTAACAAACACCAAGAATAATCAACTCACATTGGTGCAAAGAATGCCGCTCATCGTGTTATTTAAGCCCATAAAATTACTGTATTAGACCTTTGCGAATTTCGGCCAATATGCCCGGAGACACACAATATATCCCTGAACGTATTTGATATAGATGTCTAGAAAGCTAAAGTCTGTCACAGTCTCATCAAAGGTTGTTAGAAAAGCATGGGTCTTGGTCGATCAAAGTTTTATACGACCACTAAAAGATATGCGCTCTAGGCCGAGGTTCCCTCTCGAAGTCTATGTCATTATTGTTGTATTTTCAAGTTGTTCCGATTGTCTTTTTTTTTCGCTATAGTTCCTGTGCATTTCCTTTACTCTCAGGTAGAATAATTCCTCTTTCATGTTATGTGAGTTCCGTGCCTTTAATACATGTTATAAGCAAATTCTTCATGTGTTTTTGTTTGGTTTTATTTTGTTTTGTTTTGTTTTGTTTTGTTTTGTTTGTTTTTGTTTTGTTTTTGTTTTGTTTGTTTTTTTACTTTAGAACACATAGTCTGTTAAAACGGCGAATGGGAAATACTCATTTTACATTATTACCATGGAACAACTCACACACCACGACCGGAAACAGTGATGTAGTTGCGAGTTTGTTATTTGTTCGTTTCCTTCCATTCAACAGCTTTTCAGATACCATAGTTTCTTCCGCGTCATTAACTAAGAACTTAATGAACAAAGCGAATGTCCTACGTCACTGCGGCGACGGAGCACACCGCCAATGTGGTAAAGAGCATTATTGTTCCAGTGACCAGTGACTTGGTAACCAAGTAATTAGAAGGCAACCCATGGGTGCTCAATAGACAATGCAAGGGGGCCACGGTTCAACAGTTTTCATCTCACGCATTTGTCATTTGTAAATAGTTACGCTGATTACACCAAAGATGAAAGAAACATTTAGAAAAGCACGATGCTTGACTCAAACATGACGTAAAGCCTGTGATTAACAGCAGACGTACCCGAAGGATTTGGAGTAAAAGAAAAGCATGAGTTTATTTATAGTTGTTGATGAGGGAACTTTCATTGTTCTTTATCCAAGACCATTCAATCAATAGCATTGACCTCCTGCACGTCTATACAGGGGGCGGGGGGGGGGGGACGTTTGTTTCAGCTCGAGAACAGTAACATCTTCCCTCTTTGACTAAGTTAAACAATCTGCATTACACAACGGAGGAGGTGGCATGTTTCCATGCAAGTTTCCATTCACTTTTCAGAATAAAAAAGTAGAATGCTGAAAAGTGAAAATTTTATTCAACTTTTATTGAATTACTTAAGACTATATAGAGTCCAAAACTCTATGATCTTTGAAGGTGATGAACCGTAAACCCAATATCCGTTATTTACTCGTTATATATTAGAAATGTCGATAATGATAATTCTAATTACGGTTATGACATAATAATGAAATTATAGTAGTGCAAATAATCGTAACACTTAACTCTGATATTTTTTAAAGATAAATCTTTGTCTTAATTATATCGCTTTGCTGCTGGGCGTATTATACATTGCATCATACCCCCTTTATGCGTTCATATGCCCGCAATACGAATATGTAATTGTAATTTTTTGTCTTGTTCACTATGTGGACTACATGTAAAAAAAAAAAAACCAGTGAAAAGAGAATTTCCTTTATGGACAATAAAGCAATTCATTCATTCATTCATACAGACGGATTTTCGACGCTTTATTATACCATACTCACTCAGTCCAAGATGATGGACATTTCAAATACGTCATACAGAGTATGCCTGCTTGTCCGGCTGTGATATGAACGTCATTTCCGTGATTTTCGTCTCAGAACACTTATGAAAATTTTATTATTTCATATAGGGTATTTGTTAGATGAAAAAAAAAACACCCTAAATTCAACATCATTCGTATAGGGTATATGGCCCCATTTTTTTTCTCTCTCTCTTCTCTAAAACAACAACAACAACATCATTCGTAGCTAGCTCCCCGGTAAGATCGCCGCTCGCATGATACACGAAAATAAATAATAATGTAGGCAGTGTAAATATGATATGCTTACTCCACTTACTTTGCATGAACATGATAGAATTGTATCATCATTCATCATTATCAGCGTCAGTATTGGTATGCAAAATGAGATTGTGAACATAAGGACAGATAGAGAGGAACTTCAACCTTCAAGCTTGCCTTTTATTCTCAATTTTCTCGCCCAAACAAAGACATTCAGAAAGTAGCTGTCAATTCTTAGACAATTTTTTTTTAAAGTAATATCACACTATCCACCTACGTAACCTAACAACAGGGAAACATTCGATTCATGTTGGACAAAAACAACTTCCGTTCTTTCCTAGTTCTCAAGATTGTTACAACAATTTCTTTTCAGGTCCTTTAGTATTAACTATTGAATCACATTTATACAACAGAGAAAAATTCAAAATACACTATAAAAACGCAAATGTTGAATCAACATTTAAAAGGGCCGAGGAGTGACAGCATTTTTTGAAGTGTTGCATCCAACTTTTAAAATAACATTTTAAATGTTGAATCTAGCAGGAAAACCAACACTTTGAAAATGTTGTCACTCCTCGGCCCTTTTAAATGCTAATTCAACATTTGGGTTTTTAGAGTGTACTACACGCTGAAATGAGTCGTGGTACCCAATTCCAAACCCCAAATTCAAGTGTTCATTCTCACACTTACTATAGTATAAGATGTATCATAGTAACTGAGATTATTGGAACCATAAAAAGCCGGATCCAACCGTATAGCAAGGCGATGTACAATGAGGAACCTTCAAATTACCAAAACCCAGAATGAATCTGGATTTTTCGCCACCATAGGTCATGCGAAACAACTCGTTATGGTTATAGGACCCTGGACTCGGAAAAACCGTATTCTCGTACAAAGCAGCATTCTATAAACGTGATACAACTAAACGACGGACGTAAATCTTTGTGAGATATCCTCTTCCCGCACAAAACTTCCGAAGGTATTGCTGCCAATGATTTTAGTCATATTTTTGTTCTTTTGCGATTGTTTAAATTAACTGCATGTTTGGCTGGATTTCCTTTGCTTTTTAAATGCATACAGGAGTTGCGGAGATTTCCACTAAAACAGATAAACTGATTAAGTGATTACCTGAAATAAGAGTTTGCTTTGTTTGTGTTTTATTGCATAAAATGTGCATATATGATAACACCATCGAATTATAGTGCTGACACAAAGACATCCCGTTTCCGCAATAGTAATACTAGTAATCAATATCTATCTACCTATGTTGAAAGACAGAAAATACAAATAGCTAAACTTGAAGAAACAATATCTTATTTTCTTTTCTAAGATGATTGTCAAATGTCAAAAAAAAAAAACCTGCCTCGCAGTGGGGAACTTTACTTGTGCTTCTCCAGAGGAACCTACTCTATGTAAGACATTTCGATTTTCTTATGCTCCTCCCACAAAAATGTATATACCTGTATCTGTAGCTGTATTTTTCACCACCACCCCCCCCCCGAATCATTATATCATCTTGAACGTGACGTACTACCAGGATCTGCTCATTGAGGCGACTGCATTCGTTTATAATTAGTTTGTCTTACTTGTTTTAACTGTATAACGTCAAGTGTTATTTATTAACTTGAATGCAATCAGTTTGTGTCACATCCGGTAAAAGTGAAAATAAATGTGAATTTGATCAGTGTTTGTTAAATCGACAGGTTAAAAAAAAAGCGCAATGGCAAAAACAACAGTGACATGAAACATAATATCAAAGCTATATATTCATGACATGGTTGTGACGAGCTTGCGCGTTCGTGCGTTGCGCTGTTTACGAGTCCCCATTATGTACCAGAGTTAAGTGCAAACACAGGGGGCGCCTTATCTATTACCACAGGCGGATGCTGATACGGTAAACTAGTTCTAGACAATGTGGACCGCGAACGGAAATGTCATCTATAAATATATTATTTAAAGAGAACAGCAGAGTCATGTTGATTTATTCTTTGAAAGAAACGATGACTTCGTTGCCTAAAGGTCGCAATAAAAATCACTTCAGCGAAACGGTCGCCCTCACCCCCTTGAAGTCGGAATAGTTAAGATCATCAGTCAAGCGTGTTTGAAAAAAAAATGTCATTGTCAGTGACATTTGAAAAAAAAAACAGAAGAGGGGTAGTGACGACATTCACTTAGTTGTGCAACATGCAAACAGTAGTCACCAGTATTTGTTGTGGTACATGGACCGTGTGGGGGAAGATATAAATATGGCTGGACGGACAAGTTTTCTTCAGATCGCTCATCAAGAGCAAACTGCGACACATCAATCTAGAAGGGAGAAACGACGGAGTCAACTGTCAGCGTTGAAGAGAAGACAACATATATTTCGAATCGAAGAAATTATCAGTCAAGTTAGTATCAGATCTCAAGATGAAAGCTGCATTAGTATTAGTGGTGGTTGCTCTGCTCGTCCCAGGTCTTCTCGCCGGACCGGTCGGCAGCGGCGTCCTCGACAGACTCGCTCGAGACGTGCCTCCTCAGAAGGATGAGCCGGTGGTAAGCACAGTTAAATATTCACGAGTTCAAGTTCAGTTTCTTCTAGTTATTTCTTTCGCTCAGATTCTATAACACCGCCGATATTGCAGCACTTTTGATACAATGGTTTGCTAAACTCCGCTCTCTAACATCCTAGTCCACCCCCATTCTTTGTGCTTTTCAGGAAACCCCTCCCCCTAAGAAAGAAGTGGATCTCTCCATCTCCGAAGAGAAGCCAGTGGCATCCCACCAGGAGCCCAAAGATGAAGAAAATACTCCAGGAACTTTTCAGGGAGACATGAAGATGACTGATGAGCAGTTGAGGGAAGTCATGGAGGCCATCGATGAAGAGAAAGCTGGTCGCAAGAAGAGGAAGGCTGTATCGAACACTTTGACCCGATGGAATCAGAACATCGTGCCTTACGAAATCTCAGCTTCATCTAGTAAGTTCTGGCAACTGTATGATATCAACAATGAAGAGAGAACGTGGGCAATTTATACTCTGGGCTCTCTTTAAGATATCATCTGTAGGTTTCGTCACCTGTAGGTCGGTAAATGTGCTGTATTTCAAGTCTTAGAGACAGGACTTTGAAGATAAAGATTCTACACAAATATACAGTAACTGGTATTCGTTGATTAAACTTTATATACTGATATTTTCATTCTTAAGGTTCATTATCTTCGTCTTGTTGACTATATTTCAGGCAGTGATGTCAACGCGATCCACGACCACTTGATCATACTTGATAATGATCATTTATGCCTTCTTCGGCAAACAAAAACGCAAATTCTATACCAAATGTAGTCAGAATCATTGATTGTGATTTTTTCCTGGTGTAGAGTTCTTGGTAGGCTCATTATCATGATTGTTATCATCTTGTTGATTGTATTTCAGGTAATGATGTTGATGCGATCCGGGCTGCCATGGATCACTGGGAACAGCACACCTGTTTGAGGTTCGAACCAAAAACCGCACAGCACGCCAGTCAGCTGGGACACGGAACCTATCTGAACTTTATCAAGAGCGATGGATGCTGGTCCTACGTTGGAAGATTCTCTTCATCCATCTCTTCGCCCAGAGCTCAGGATATTTCCATCGGATCTGGATGTGAATCCGTGAGTTTGCTGCTATAGCTGATTTTGTAATACACGTAACATTTTTTTTTTATTTGATGCCAAATCATTACATATCATATGATTTCAAACAAATAATTTTCTAATCCGTAGTTCCAGAAAGGTACATCAAAAAATATAAGTATTATGTAAATATTCAAAAGATGTTAAGGTTCGGGTTCACACCCCCCCCCCCCTCACGTCCATTAGTGCGGATATTAAAAAGTGTGACGAATACAATGAGATGTTATTGCGGCAATATAACACCAGTGAAACATGTCACAATAGTAGCCCGTAGATGTAATTTCAGAATTGGTATTTTGGAAGAGTTGAAATTCGATTATGAATCATTTTTCTTCAGTTCCATTTAATAACTCCTTTCCTTTAATTCTAACAATGATAGCTCGGCGTCGTTGCCCACGAGATTGGCCACGCCATCGGTTTCCATCACGAGCAGTCTCGCCCTGACAGGGACGATTACGTCACGGTCCATTTCGAAAACATCCGGTCTGGATTCGAAGGCAACTTTGAGAAATATTCCTGGAACCAAATAACAACCAGCAACGTTGAATACGACATCGGATCCCTCATGCACTACGGATCTCATGTAAGTTTTCATGATTTCAAATCTATTAGGATATAATTGACATGTTCATTTTCTTCCCTTTCGTTTATACCCTGAATTGCAAATCAGGGGAAGCTATTAAATCAGTTATGATAAAGATGTGGAGCGGAAACATAGGCTATCTTTTCCTGACAGGTTCGAACAGCTAGGGTAACCTTGTTTGAAAGCGTTGGTATTATTATCATGCCCCTCTTTCTTTCTTCCTTACCATGCAGGGTTTCTCCTCCAACGGCCAAGCAACCATCACCACAAACGATCCTCTGCAGACGCTTCTTCTGGGAAACCGAGAGGGCCTCAGATTTGCCGACATCAAACTTGCCAATCTCATCTACAACTGCAACGACGCCTGTACTAGCACACTGTCCTGCCAAAATGGCGGCTACCAGGGTCCCAACTGTGACTGCGTGTGTCCTCCAGGATTCAGCGGAGACCTGTGTGAGAACGGTGACGGTCCGACGGAACCCGAAGGATGTGTCTACAGACTGACCGATCCCGAAGGAGAGATCATGTCACCAAACTACCCGAATAACTATGACATCAACCAAAAATGCCTTTACTTGATAGAGGTGAGTATTTCAAACTGCAGCCTTGTTACTGTATGGTGGAATTTAAAGAGCATTTGAATATACGGTTCGTCCTGTTTCACAGAGATCCTAGATTAGATAACAAAATCATATTCATCACCAACCTAAGTAATGATTGAATGTGACAGTACAAGGTTTTAAAATGTCTTCCCCAATTGTATATTTTTTATTTCCAGGGAGCTCCAGGCGCTACAATCACACTCACCTTCGTCGACATGGACATCGAGTCTCATTCGACCTGCGACTACGACTCCGTGGAGGTCCGCACTGGAGATATCAGTTCGCCCGGCCCTAAGTTTTGCGGCACCACCCTACCTGGGGAGCAGGTGTCGACCGGGAACCAACTACTGGTGGCTTTCACCTCTGACTACAGTGTGACAGGGCGTGGCTTCCAGGCTTCATATGTCATCAATGGTGGCGTCATGACAACTACTACCACAAAGTCTCCCACTACTGTCAAGACAACTACTACTACACAGTCTCCTACTACTACCACACAATCTCCCACAACTACCACACAGCCTCCCACAACTACCACACAGCCTCCCACAACTACCACACGATCTCCCACAACTGCCACACAATCTCCCACAACTACCACACAATCTCCCACTACCACCAAAACAACTACCAGCACCCCAACGGTATTCGTGGGTACTTGTGGAGGAGACTTCACCGGGAACAGTGGGACGATGGCCTCTCCTAACTACCCAGGCAACTATGACAACGACTTGGAGTGCGTCTACACCATCGAGGTCGATCCTGGTCGTCGAGTTGAACTCAGCTTCGACGATATGCTGATTGAGAATCAAAGGAAGTGCAAATGGGACTCTCTTGAGGTCAACTTAGGAGAAGGTGTCAAGGTGCCGATGAAGTGAGTTTTCTTTTACAGAATCACCAACAGCCTCATAAAGGTGAAATGTATATTGTCATGAACATGCATTTATGTTAAGCAAGTACACGTACTGAATAACCTATTCAGCCCAGGTGGGGCAGAGGAAGATTCGAGACTATGGGGACTACGGCGCTGGAGGAGGCGCGGGGACAAATAAAGTTTCGTTGTTACTTATAGGGGATGGGTAGTAACTGATCAGTGGGAATCAGTGGGAATGCTGGGGGATGATTGTTCCGATCCTTGTGGGATTCATTTAAGAGTACATTATATATCTATTGTTGTGTGAAAATAATTTGCTTCGGAATGGTCTCATATTCAAGTAATGTGTAGTTTAATGTTTCCAGGTTTGCATGACTGTACAGTGACGGGGCGATCGTTAACGATTAACTGCACATTACTTGATTATGAGACCATTCTAAAGAGAATAATTTTCACACAACAATAGATATAATTATAATGTACTCTTAATTGAATCCCACAACGATTGGAACAATTATACCCCAGCATTCCCACTGATTCCCACTGATCAGTTACTAGCCCTTCCCCTTTAAGTCTGGTATGGTGATGGTGATTTGTTTGGTGTCAATTATGATATGTGTGACATGTTGAGTTGCCACCATCATCTTTTCCTATCCTCCGTCATAATGCCATCTCAGGTTTAGTTGTTAGAGTAAAAATTTACTTGCCAGACTCACAAGGGTGAGGTGAAAGTCTTCATATTACTTGCTCTCCTTCGATGTTAATTTTAAAAGAAAAATCATTCATTTGGAAAGCAATGACTCTATCGAATAGTTGTGCATTTGTGCATTTGCTTTTCACATGTCTTTAAGCTCTTACAAAATGAATAACTACGTCTATTTTCTGTCATATTATGTTTGATTGTAATGATGCAAAACAATGTTTGAGGAAATCATTAAATATTAAATTCTGTGATAACTTTCTCTGAATAGTTTCGTTCAGGAGTAGAGTTCTTGACTCTACAACACTTTGATTTATAAAATAAACTAATGGACATTTAATTTTGTTTCTTCATCAGGTTGTGTGGACCTAACTATCCAACCGGCTCTCTGGTCTCAGTTAACAACAAAATGGAGCTGATTCTGCGGACCGACAATAGTGTCGCTGAAAGAGGCTTCGCTGCAGTCTACCGTGCCATCGATATCTAGTGAATTTATCAGGGAAGCCAAGGAATTCCAGTACAGCAGGAAAAATCAGTTCTTACCTTATTTTATTATCGTCATTATTATTGCTATTATCATCACTACTACTATTACTACTACCATCATTGCAGTTTTCATCTGTAGGTGATTCTATGTCAAAGAGAGTGATAGAACTACACAGGCAACTCTCCACACTCTGATTTTGTATATTGTTTTATTTATTTACTTTGTTTTTTAGCACGAAAGTCAGGAGTGGAGTTACCATAGTAAGAGTTTATAGGTAGGGCCTGTATGCATTGATTCATTATCATGATGACATGACTACATATTGACAATCAAAATGATGATTATATATACCTTTATATAAATTACATTCTCATTTTAATGCTGAGTGTTAACTTATTAGGATGTTGATACCGTCCTCGCTTCATGCGAATTATCTATGGTAACTAAACAGCCATTTATATAAGTAGACCCTGTGTCTGGTTACGATATCTTCCATTAGTGACGTGAAGACTATGCAATACACAGCTATGATGCCAAAGAAAACATGTCCGAAATGAAATCGGGTTAGTTCTTATATATTGTCGCTACATTGCGTGAGTTATCCGTCTGGGACGGCTGGATTTGTTTCTTTATTTATCCGTTTGTCTGTGTGCTTGTTAGCTTGATTCCTGTCTGGTTTATTTTTCCAGATGATGGTTTACTGTGACACAACGATGAAAGTTAGTTTGTCGTGCAAAATATTTAAGAAGAATGTGTTATTAATATTATGCCCCATATTATTCGTTCGAAGTATCCTCTGTATCTTCAGAGCATATTATTCACACGAGATGATGTGTTAGTATAACGCACAGACATAAATATAAGTTATAGTTGTTATCAGTTTTCTTCCCGTCTGAGACGGCTGGGTTCGCTTGTTATCTGAAATAAAGTTGAATTGTGATATGGAAATCTAACGTCTCAAATACCTTCCTTGATGACATTGCTCACTTAACGCACCAGCAATAGCCGCTGTACTTGAATATGCTACTATCATGAATGAACACGCAAACACACACATCCGCATATTATATATACATGTGTGTGTGTATGTGTACATGAGTTTGTGTGACTCTGGGCCTGCTTGATTTATCTCGTATCATGCAACAAAATGATAATGTATGAATCATAGAATTGTAGTGTCTAATAGTTTTCATTTTGTGATATGAACTGCATTTGGAGTGATAAAATAATACATGTAGTGTGTACACATATTTCAAATGAAGGCCCAGTATATATTTAAGATATGTATATCAATAGGGCTATTATGATAGATATGTGTGTGCGCATGTGGGATCATTCAAACGCTTACGGCAGAAATGAATTACTTTTCTCTCTCTCTCTCTCTCTCTCTATATATATATATATATATATATATACATATATATATGTATACATATATAAAAAATCATATATATATATATATATATAATATATTTATTTAAATTTATATTATATGTATTATACACACACACATACAAATATACATAATTATATACATACATACGTACATAATATGCCTCAAATGAATGCAAGCTTTGTGTTGCGGGATACTGTTTGAAGTGAAACAAAAATATCAAACTGCTTCATGTTCTGCTTGCTTCATCCAACAAGAATTGAACATTCAATCACAAAGAAAGTATAGGAAAAAAATCTCATTCATTCATTTTCTCAGGCAAGAAACTGTTATGTTACTTTTTAAAAATACAATGTTGATAATCATGATTATTTTCCGTATGTCTAAAAAAATCGAACAGAGAAGGAATGAAAATAGATAAAAGGTACCTAAGACACATGAAATAATACAATTCAAGTGATAATTCTCAGTACAATTTAGCATGCAATATATCGATGGAATGGAATGGCAATTTGAATATTTTATACTCAAGAATAAAAAAAAATTACGTACCAACTTCTATGGATAATGTAGACTAGGTAGTCAATTGATTATGTGCTTGCTTCTTTCACATACAAAACTACTACGTCATTAATAACGTCTGCCAGACTGTGCGTCAAAACATGAGCAGCGGTCTGATTTTTAGGAGAAATTGCATGATTGTTATTTTTTTATTCATCCTTGTGAGTACTTGTATTACCACAACGATTCTAAGAATAATGCTTACAATATCCGCCGGAATAGAAAGAAGATGAGCCATGCCTTGACGTACATAAAACAATTAAATGTCTGAGTAATGTCAATGTTATCATAGCTACCTATCGTCATGCACAGATCGAGGCCTTCAAGAGTTTTACGTCATGTCCATGGCTTTTCTATGATACTGGACTGCGTCAGAGAGGTGACGAAGTTGTGCCCTCGTGCGTTGCAGCTCATCCTAATCCCAGTGAAAGCGTTACACGGGGGCGCCTTACCTATTGCGACAAGTGGATGCAGTTTAGCTCACTTAGTTTGAGACGAAATAGAAAGTAACCAGAAATGACGTCTTTAAAACTAGCGGAGACAGTAATGTAATCAAGAAACTCTTTGTCAGTAGTTTCATCAATGTTTCTGATGAGCAATGACGACTTAAGATGTGACTACACCAAGTCTCAAGAATTAATGTACCGAATCAGAGGACTGCCCCCTCACCTTCGTGGATCCAAGGCAAACGTAGGTCCAAATCAATACCTATTGAGTTGATTCACCAAGCGTGTTACCCCAACAAAAGGCAAACCGTATCCCTCGTGAACACAAGCAGCGAAAGGAAAGTGACGACATACCACAAGATATGCATTGTGTCGACAGACGTCATTTTCCAAGCTGCAATGTTTGCTGTGGCGATTCTTGAGAAGGGTAAAACATATAAATATGACAGGATCAAGATGTTTTCTTCAGATCGCTCATCAGGAGCAGAAGAAGACACACCAGTCTACAGTGAAGAAACTACGAAGCCAATTGACAGTATTAGAAAGAAGACACTGTAAACCTCGACTCGAAGAAAGAATTTGGAGACCAGACAACGAATTTGCAACACCTACAAAACAGCGAGATGAAAGGCGCGCTTCTTTTGGCGATTGTTGCCCTGCTGGTCCCGGGCTTTCTCGCCGTACCGGTCGGCAGCGGGGTCCTCGACAGACTCGCTCGAGACGCGCATCTTCAGAAGGATGAACCAATGGTAAGCACAGTAACCCAACATTGATTTTATTCTAACTCTTGTTTAATTCTTCTCTTGATTGTTCGTTTTCTTTTCAGTTTCATATAGTTGCTACATTTGTTACACTGTGTATAGTTGTTACAGTATATATACAAACGACACACAATATAATTTCCATCTTTGCGTTTGTTTGTTGTTGTTTTTCAGGAAACTCCTCCCCCTAAGAAAGAAGTGGATCTCCCCGTCTCCGAAGAGAAACTAGTGGCATCCCACCAGGAGCCCAAAGATGAAGAAAATACTCCAGGAACTTTTCAAGGAGACATGATGTTGACCGATGAACAACTGAGGGAAGTCATGGAGGCCATCGATGAAGAGAAAGCTGGTCGCAAGAAGAGGAAGGCTGTATCGAACACTTTGACCCGCTGGAATCAGAACATCGTGCCTTACGAAATCTCCGGTTCATCGAGTAAGTTTATAACATTTACCTTAAGTCAATTCAGTTTGAATTTCAGGTTGAAGTTGAATTTTCAGTGACGTATAATAATGTATCAAACATAATTCACCAACGATACATCTTTCTTGATATTCGGCCTTTTATGATAAATATTATGGTCATATTTAATATGGTCACACTTGATTATGATTATAATATGTCTGCTTCGGCAAACAAATCGCGAATTTTATACAAAATGTAGTCTTTATCATTGATTGGGATTTTTACCTGTTGTGAACGTTCCCTGAAAGCTAATTGTTGTCATCTTGTTGATTGTATTTTAGGTAATGATGTTGATGTGATCCGGGCTGCCATGGACCACTGGGAACAGCACACCTGTTTGAGATTCGAACCTCGAACCTCACAGCACTCCAGTCAATTGGGACACGGAACCTATCTGAACTTTATCAAGGGTGGTGGATGCTGGTCCTACGTTGGAAGGTTCTCCTCATCAAGCAACACGCCCAGAGCTCAGGAAATTTCCATCGGATCTGGATGCGAATACGTGAGTTTACTGTTATTCTTGAGTCGCTGTGTTCATTTTAATAAATTTCCAAATACATAATTCCAGTGATTAAAATTTGGTTTGCCTTTCCAGTGTTTACAGGTACAATCTTTTATCTGCGTTTATGTACAGTGCAGTGGTTACAAAAGTTGCGGTAAATTATCACTAGGAAGACTGGAAAAAGTGTGCCAGTAGTTATAGATTCAAAATCTGTATTTTGTCGGTGATGTATTATGATCTTTAATTCCTATATTTGATTCCCTGAGGTTCTTATTTTTCTTTATTCCCCTTTCAACAACAGCTTGGCATCGTCGCTCATGAGATCGGCCACGCCATCGGTTTCCATCACGAGCAGTCTCGCCCTGACAGGGACGATTACGTCACGGTCCATTTTGAAAACATCCAGTCGGGATTCGAAGGCAACTTTGAGAAATATTCCTGGAACCAAATAACAACCAGCAACGTTGAATACGACATCGGATCAGTGATGCACTATGGATCTCATGTAAGTTTCAAATTTGAAATTGAGTCTGTGGTTAAAAGATTATAATGACCCTAATGCCTAATACTAATGATGAAAGCAGAACGGTGAATTCGGTGAGGCTCTAGGATGTCCTAATAGGCCTATATGCCTTTTCTTGTATTTTTCTGTATCTTCATTATCCTTTATAATTCTTCTCAAAAGTAATGTCTCACGTTAATTTCTATGTTAAGTCTCATCTTAAGTATGTATATTTATTCTTGTAATCAGTTATGATAAAGATGTGGACCGGAAACATAGGCTATCTTTTCCTGACAGGTTCGAACAGCTAGGGTAACCTTGTTTGAAAGCGTTGGTATTATCATCGTGCCCCTCTTTTTTTCTTCCTTACCATGCAGGGTTTCTCCTCCAACGGCCAACCAACCATCACCACAAACGACCCTCTGCAGATGCATCGCCTTGGAAACCGAGAGGGCCTCAGCTTTGCTGACATCAAACTTGCCAATCTCATCTACAACTGCAACGACGCCTGTACTAGCACACTGTCCTGCCAAAATGGCGGCTACCAGGGTCCCAACTGTGACTGCGTGTGTCCTCCAGGATTCAGCGGAGACCTGTGTGAGAACGGTGACGACCCGACGGAACCCGAAGGATGTGTCTACAGACTGACCGATCCCGAAGGAGAGATCATGTCACCAAACTACCCGAATAACTATGACAACAACCAGAATTGCCTGTACATGATTGAGGTGAGATATTTTGATTACCCCACCAAATTTGTATTTGCACCTAGCGTAATTACATACCACTTTTTTGAATAGGTAATTTTACTTTTTCCCTATAGATAACATCTTTGTACGTTTTAAATGTTGCTCGTTGATTGTTACCACTTCTTAATTAGTCTTAAGTGGATTGGGTAATAAATATCATGAAAATATTCACACTATTTTCATTCATCCATTGACCTTTCTAGGGAGCTCCAGGTGCTACGATCACACTCACCTTCGTCGACATGGACATCGAGTCCCACACTACCTGCGCCTACGACTCTGTTGAGGTCCGCACTGGAGATGTTAGCTCGCCGGGACTGAAGTTTTGCGGCACCGCCCTACCTGGGGAGCAGGTGTCGACCGGAAACCAGCTACTGGTGGCCTTCACATCAGACTACAGCGTGACAAGGCGTGGCTTCAAGGCTACCTATGTCATCAATAATCCTGAACCTCCAACTACACTCCCGAGTACGACCAACGGTCTTGGAGAATTCGTCGGTACTTGTGGAGGAGATTTCTTGGGGAACAGTGGGACGATGGCCTCTCCAAACTACCCAGACAACTACGACAACGGCTTGCTATGCGTCTACACCATCGAGGTTGATTCTGGTCGTCGAGTCGAACTCAGCTTCCACGATTTGCTGATTGAGGATCAAAGGAGGTGCAGCTGGGACTACCTTGAGGTGAACCTCGGAGAAGGAGTCAAGGTGCCTATGAAGTAAGTATTGCCGTCGTGACATTAATCACATCCACACACTTTAACTGAACGTCATAATTCATCCACTCTTCTCTGATTTAGGCTCATAATGGAGTGTTTGATAGCATGGACCTATGATATTGAAAATTTAGTATGATGGAGAATTCGAGAATTCCTTATCAGTTAAGAAAGTTAATCACAATAGTTATCATGATTTTTCATCTAATAAGTAGATTGAATTAGACAAAGTTAACAGTTGCCATTTCACAATATTACCCGTTATCAAAAATACGATTCTAACCGACTGTTTCGCTATTTTATATTATTTTCTCAGGTTGTGTGGGTCCGACTATCCGATTGGTTCTCTGGTTTCTATTGGTAACAAAATAGAGCTGACGCTAAGGACCGACGGAAGCGTGACAGATAGGGGCTTTGCTGCAATCTACCGTGCAATCGACCTGTAAGAAGCATCACCGAAGACACCTCGAATTCCATAAACTCGAAATAACCTTTCCGTTTGTAGTCTGCGAAAACGTATTACTTACAAATTACATAGAAAGAAAGAAATAGTATGAGTCAGAAAATTATTTTATTCCATTCTTCGTTTGCTATAGTTTGTTTGTATGTTTGTCTTTTATTTTGGAAAGGCCGTTGTAATGATTCACAGCAAGATTAATTTGATCTGTTTACTCTGAGCATTCGAGATTAATGAAAAAAATAAACCTGATTGCCGGAAAGGGATTATTTCTTCTAGAAGCGTTAAATTGTTTTAAAGGAGAGATCTAACCAATGTTACTTGAAGTGACGATAAAGACAAGATTTTGTGTGCATTCTGCAGAGTTGAACCTTAGCCATAGACTATTATTGTTAGTGCTATACAGAAATACTGAAATGTCAAAAGCCAAGATTATTGTCCAAAAAACTTGCATGTATATTCGAACTGTCTCTTGATATCCGTCTGGTACGGCTGGAAACTTATTTCGCTTAAAGAATTATATTCCAGGTATCTCATCTATGCATTGATTGTATTTATGATACTTTATGTTGGAATTTGTGATTGTATTTATGAAACATTGTGTAATGAAATTTACGATTGCACATTAATCTATGTATTTATAACTTGACCGTCTGGGACGGCTGGTAGCGAGTCAAAATATGATATTAAAATGTTTTGATAATTATAAACATAACACGCCATCGTAATATGATCATTGATTTGCTGAACTCATGCAATGAACGATGAATGGGTATGTGTGGGACATGAAAGTGTGTGACAGCGTTTGTGTGTACCTTGTGCATGTTTGGAGGGTATACAACATCTAAGTCAATGTCAGCGATCGTGAAGGTGTTTTTATCTAGGCCTATTTGAAGTCTTCAAGTCAGTTTTTTTCGTAACACAATCCTAAAGAACTTCCCAATTTGTCTTTGCAAAACTCTCTGATCCTTTGTCATCCACATTTACTTATCTCTCTCTCCCTATGTCTCTCCCTCTCTCTCTCTCTCTCTCTCTCTCTATATATATATATATATATATATATATATATATATGATATTAGCTTGTATGTATATTCTGCATTTGTGAACATATTCAAATCCATTCAATTCATTTTATTTCCATACTTCTCATTCATGAACTTTATAACAGAAATCAAACAAGTTTTTTCACCTTGTAAACAATGCAAAACACAACAATATACATGGTGATAACACAGTAATTATGTAATAACTGGTCAAATTCGAAATCGAGATTGGGTTGATCAAAGAAAAGTATGACGGGGCCTACATGAAAGCAAGCTTGTTTGGCTGTAAGCCCCGAGTAATCAGTGTTTGTGAAAAAGAAACGGAGAACGGATAGTAGATAAGACCAGATGATGTAAGGGTGCCAAATAAGAAAAAAAATATGCTAAAATGTGAACTATTGCGGTGACCGAGCTATCATTGGTTTCAGGAGTACAACATGATTTGCATAATCATAAAGCCTACTTTGGTATATACACTATAAACTGTCGTTGCATTAAAGCTATCGCCAGGATATGATCAGTAAGACACAAGAAGTAACATGTACAGCTATCAAGCCATTTGGTGCCCGCCGTCAAGCTCTGTATAGAAAGTTAGGGAGAGAAAGATGGAAAGAGGAGGAGAGGGAAGCGAAGTAGAATGTGGAATTGATAATGATGAATTCGGAGAGCCTGACAGCAAGACCCAAAATGGAATCTGCAGCGTGTTGACAAGAATGTTTGATCGGACAATAACATACCACAATATTGCATAAGACATTACAATTATTCAGTTTCTGCAAGATATACCCTCAATAAAGACTCTTTGAATTTGCGTTTAAAGGAATATAAAGACGAGCAGCTTGTTATTTCGGGGGAGAGGTCATTCCAATATCTAGGGCCCGTATACATTATCGTTTTTTTTAGCGAAAATTGTTCGAGTACGTGGAAGGTGAAATGCGTCACTTTGGCGGGTAGGATAATTATTAATCAAATAGCTTTTCCTGAACATGCGAGTGAAAACATCCGGTAACTCCTTGGCAGAAAACTTATACATAAATATGCCGACGTTGTAACTAAATAAATCTGATGTTTTCAGTATCTTATTTTTGAAAAATAAATCATTCGTGAGGGACAAATATCCAACATGGTTGATATTTCTGATGGCGCGTTTTTGAACACGGAACAGTATGTCAAGAAGATTTCTAGGTGCATTCCCCCAAACAAGAATGCCATAATCAAGGTACGGAGTAATCAAAGTAGAATAAAGATTAAGCAGGATTTGACTTGGAAAAACATTCTTCAGTTTATTAAGAACACCCGTATTTTGGGAAAGAATATTAATTAAATAACTGACGTGAGATTTCCAAGACAAATCACTGTCAATAAAAAGCCCTAGAAATTTTATACTACTAACTTGATTTAATTCAGTTTCATTAAACTTGATGTTACAAGGAAGGGTTTTAAGGCTGTTGCTAAAAAGCATACAATGAGTTTTATCGATATTAAGTGACAATTTGTTGGCGTATATCCAAGATTGCACAGATTTAAATTCTTTATTCATTGTGTTAACAAGAGTATAAGGATCTCTGTGTGTAAAAAAACAGATTGGAGTCGTCAGCAAAACATATAAAGGAAAGAATTGGCGAGGAACTAGGAAGATCGTTAATGTACAAAATGAACCAAAGTGGGCCTAGTAAGGAGCCCTGTGGAACACCACATGTTTGAGTATGTACCACAATCATTACGCTCAGTTGTTTTATCCTCCCCCCCCCCCTTAGTAATACTCATGCAGGCAGAAAAACAGTAACTATATATTATATAGATATAGTGTGATGATGCTGATACTCGTACTGTACGCCTCTGTCATCTTAGGAAGAATTATAGTCGAGACAATGTAGATGACAAAATATGTCGCATGAAGCCGGCTGTTACGAAGCTTTCGACCTTGGTCTTCCTCAGCTTTATCATCTGCTAAGCAGACGTGTGGGTTACTTGGGTGTCTTGTGGCTGCAAAGAAAGAGCAATATGTCAAGTTAAGAAGCAGAAGGGCAAACAAGAAGAGGCTGCATATCCCAATGTATCCTCCAATAGTATACAAATAATGAATGTTTATGAGTGCAATGGACAGAATATTTCATGAGGTGAAAGATGAAATGATCCATTCAACGAGGCGCGGCCGAGTTGAATGGATCAAACATTTCATCTTTCACCGAATGAAATATTCTGTCCATCGCATGAATGAAAAACATTTATTATTTGTTTTATATAACGCCTAAAATAGATCCTTGTCATTTGATGTTTTATTAATTTAGCAACAAAGAGAGAATCTAAAGGCCGTGTCACACCATTCCGGGCAAGCTACGCGGGCTTGTGGCGAGGAGGTAGTTTCCAGCACGTAGAAGATTTTCAGCGGGCGAACAAGAATGTTTGCAATTTTCATTCATGCCTTGTCATACCGTGCGGGGGAACTTCTGCGGCTCGACTTGCGGGGAAACAAATTTACTCCCCGGAGCTCTCCGCAGTTGGTCCGCACCTGACAGTATCTACCGCGTAGTTGCCCGGAGGTGCTCACGCAAGTCCGATTTAACCGCAGACAAGTTTTGAGCATGACCAAAACTTTTTCCGGGTGAGTCGCGGGAATGCCCGTAGAGGTCCACGCAGAACGACAGTAGGACACCCTCAGCTACAGTACTTCCCAGGCAATGCCCACGCAGGTACTTCGCAGTCCCGTATGCAGCCAAGATAATGAAATTCTGTGAGATTTCAGCCATTCCATTAAAGAAATTCCTTCACTGAGTTGTCAGCCCCCACGCGACTGGTACAAAGGTCACACAGTATACTCGCAAGTATAACGCGTCCAGCAAGTAAGACACAAGCGCTGACTCGCACAAATCCTTTTCCGCCCTCAGGAATGTCCGGTATGCTAGAAAATCCCTACACGTAACAAGCCCGTGTAGCTTGCCCGGAAAGGTGTGACAGGGCCTAAACACGGTTGCGGGTAAAAAAATATGCGTGCGCACCTCCGGGCGACTACTTTTGAGATACATGCTAGGTACTGTCATGTGCGTATCATCTACGGGGACCTCCGGGTAGTCAAAATTGTTCTTTGCAAGTCGCACGCAAGGCTGGTGTGACACGGCCTTTAGAGCGCGCTGTCGCATACACACGCTGCAAACGCAAGCTTCTTGCAAGCGCGCTGTAGCATACTACACACACTGCAAACGCAAGCGTTTTATACACGCGAGTGTGCCGGGCTCTCAGCGAGCGTGCAATGGACCAAATCGTATGGATCCAAAATTGCACGGTAAATGGAGCCACAATTGCACGGATGATGATGTCATAGTGAAATGGGCCGAATGATCAATGTCAAACAGCCAATCAAATGACAAGGATCTCTCCAGGCGTTATATAATATACAAATAATGAATGTTTATGAGTGCAATGGACAGAATATTTCATGAGGTGAAAGATGAAATGATCCATTCAACAAGGCGCAGCCTCGTTGAATGGGTCGAACATTTTCATCTTTCACCGAATGAAATAATCATTCTGTCCATTGCACGAATGAAAAACGTTTATTATTTGTTTTATATAACGCCTGAAAGAGATCCTTGTCCTTTCATGTTTTATTAATTTAGAAACAAGAGAGAATCTAAGATTGCGAGAGAGTGCTCACTGAGTGCTTTACCCTATTCTCAGTAGCGCGCAACTGCAACACGTACACGCAAGCGTATACGCGAAATAAGCCGGGCTCGCAGTGACCGTGCAATGGAGCAAATCGTATGGATTCAAAATTGCACGGTAAATGGAACCACAATTGCACGGATGATGACGTCATAGTGAAATAGGCCGAATAATCAATGTCAAACAACCAATCAAATGACAAGGATCTCTTCAGTCGTTATATAAATCAAAATATAAAACGGGTGGTATACACCAGTGCAAAAAGAGTATAGAAACTGGGCATTATGTAAATATGAAGTATGAACAATTCCATTTCATCACTCAGCAGAGTTTAAAAAGTGATTGCATTTCACCTTCATTTTAACTTTCTTTTATTTCTTCTTGTGAAGCTGCCTGACTTGACATTTCTAAGACAACAGAATTGCTACATTAATGTCTATATAGTAAATATGTCAAGTATAATTATGCATCAGACCCCCGGTGCGTTCACATGCACGCAACACACACGGATTTCCGACGCTTACCATAAATACTCAGTCCCAGATGATAGACATTTCAATTGACAGAGTACGTCTGCTTGTCCATGTTTACTGTTATATGAAAAATTTTAAGGAAACATGTCATTTCGATAATTTTCGCCGTAGGATCCTTATGGAACTCTTTTCATTTTGTAGGGTATTTGCTCGATAGATAAAAAAAACCCAACTAAATGTAACATCATTCGTAGCTATCTCGCCGCTCGCATGACACATGAAAACAGATATGTAGTGATATGCTTACTCTACTTACTGTACCTGTACATGTATGATCATTCATCATTTTAAACAAAAAAATAAGATTGTAACATAAGCAGAGATGGAGATGAACTTCAGCCTTCAAGTATCAAGCTTGTCGTTTATTTACAGTTTTCTCTCTCAAACAAAGACATTCAGAAGTATAGTTGTGGGTTCTTAGAAAGTTTTTTTTTCCTTTAAAATAGCACACTGTCTACACAGGAAAACACTCGATTGACGGTAGACAAAAGCAACATCCACTCTTTCTTAGTTCTCAAGATTGTTAGAACCATTCCTTTTCAGGTCGTATAATGAATATGTAATCACAATAACAAGAGAGACATATTCAAAATACTATATATACACACTGAAATGAGTTTTGGTACCCAATACCAAACGCCAAATTTAAGAGTTAACCCGTTTCCTAACGGAACCTAGTGGCTCATGTATTAAGTCTAAGGGATTTTAGAATTCAGTATGGAACGAGGTTATTCTCTCACTTACTGGTATAAGGTGCGTCATAGTAACAGAGATTATTTGGATTATCAACCATAAAAAGCCGGATCCAGCCGTATTATAGCAAGGTGATACACCATGAGTAACCTTCAAATTTCCAAGACCCAGAATAAATCTGGATATTTCGCCACCATAGGTCTAGCCTTTAAACAAGGCGACTCGCTCTGCGTGCCCCCGTATAGCGCGTTTACCCCACAAACCTGTTGGCCGGCGAGTGGAGCGAGCCGCCTTTATCCACTCGTTCAGGGATGTGTACTTTTGTCGTTGTTGTTGCTTTATATTCTTTGACAAATTTGCGTACAAATTTGACGCAGAAAATACGCACGGCACCAGAATATAAAGCAACAACAACGACAAAAGTACACATCCCTGAACGAGTGGATAAAGGCGGCTCGCTCCACTCGCCGGCCAACAGGTTTGTGGGGTAAACGCGCTATACGGGGGCACGCAGAGCGAGTCGCCTTGTTTAAAGGCTACCATAGGTCATGCGAAACAACTCGTTATGGTGATTGGTCCCAGATCTCAGAAAAACCTTATTTTCGTATAAAGCAGCATTCTATAAATGTGGTACAACTAAACGACGGACGTAAATCTTTGTGAGATATCCTCTTCCCGCACAAAACTTCGGAAGGTATCATATTGCTACCAATAATTTAATCATATTTTTATTCTTTTGCGATTGTTGGATTGACTGTGCTGTTTGACCGGATATCCCTTGCTTTTGAAATGCATCCAATAGTTGCGATGGTGTTCCTCCATTCTATAACAGATAATCTGATTAAGTGATAACCTGAAAAAAGAGTTTGCTTCGTTTGTGTTTTATTTCATAAAAAGGTGCATAATTGATAACATCTTCGAATTATAGTGCTGATACAAAGACATCCCATTTCCGCAATAGTAATAATCAATCATTATCTTCCTATGTTGAAGGATAGAAAATACAGTTAGGTCCACTTAAATTAACAATACTGTATTTTTGTCGTTAGTAATAATTGTCAAATGTAAAAAAAAATACTTTGCAGTGGGAAACTTTACTTGTGCTTCTCCCTATAGGAACCTACTCTTAGTAAACCATTTCAAGTTTCATATGCTCCCGGCACAAAAAAGAAAAGAAAAGAAACACACACACACACACACACACACACACACACACACACACACATACATATATATATATATATATATATATATACAGTTGTATCACAAATGTTCCACCTCCCATCATTATATCGTTTTGAAAGTGACGTACCACCAGGCTCTGCTCATTGAGGCGACTGTATTCGCTTATAATTAGACTCTGTGTTAGGAAATTGTTTGTCTTACTTGTTTTAACTGCACAGTCATGTGTTATTTATCAACTTGAATGTAATCAGTTTGTGTCACGTGTTATCCGGTAAAAGTGGAAATAAATGTGAATTTGATTGGTGTTTTTGAAATCGAAAGATTAAACAAAATGCGCAATGGCAAAAACAACAGTGACATGAAACAAGTTTAGTTTCTTCTTGTTTCTTTTGCTCAGATTCTAAAACACCACCAATATTGCAGCACTTTTGATAAAAAATGGTTTGCTAAACTCCGTTCATTAACATCCCAGTTCACCTCCATTCTTGTTGTTTTTCAGGAAACCCCTCCCCCTAAGAAAGAAGTGGATCTCTCCATCTCCGAAGAGAAGCCCGTGGCATCCCACCAGGAGCCCAAAGATGAAGAAAATACTCCAGGGACTTTTCAGGGAGACATGAAGATGACTGATGAACAGTTGAGGGAAGTCATGGAGGCCATCGATGAAGAGAAAGCTGGTCGCAAGAAGAGGAAGGCTGTATCGAACACTTTGACCCGCTGGAATCAGAACATCGTGCCTTACGTCATCTCATCTTCATCTAGTAAGTTCTGGAACCTGTATGATATCAACAATGAAGAGAGGACGTGGGCAATTTAGACTTTGGGCTCTCTTTAAGATATCATCTGTAGGTTTCGTCACCTGTAGGCCGGTAAATCTACTGTATTTCAAGTCTTAGAGACAGGACTTTGAAGATATAGATTCTACACAAATATAACTGGTATTCGTTGATAACACTTTATATAATGATATTTTCATTCTTGAGGCTCAGTATCTTCATCTTGTTGGCTGTGTTTCAGGCAGTGATATCAACGTGATCCACGACCACTTGATCATACTTGATAATGATCATTTATGCCTTCTTCGGCAAACAAAAACACAAATTCTGTACCAAATGTAGTCAGAATCATTGATTGTGATTTTTTCGTGGTGTAAAGTTCTTGGTAGGCTCATTATCATGTTGTCATCTTGTTGATTGTATTTCAGGTGATGATGTTGATGCGATCCGGGCTGCCATGGATCACTGGGAGCAGCACACCTGTTTGAGATTCGAACCAAGAACCTCACAGCACGCCAGTCAGCTGGGACACGGAACCTATCTGAACTTTATCAAGGACGATGGATGCTGGTCCTACGTTGGAAGGTTCTCTTCATCCAGCGATTCGCCCACAGCTCAGGATATTTCCATCGGATCTGGATGTGAAGACGTGAGTTTGCTGCTATAGCTGATTTTGTAACAAGCGTAATATTCTTTTGATTTGATACCAAATCATTACATATCATTCGATTTCAAATCAATTATTTCCTAATCCGTAGTTCCAGGAAGGTACATTTTTTTTTTGATGTAAGTGTTATGCAAATAATATACAAAAGTTGTTATGGTTTGGGTTCGCCCCCCCCCCTTCATTAGTGCGGATATACAATGTGATGAATACAATGAGATCTTATTGCGGCAATATAACACCAGTGAAGCATGTCACAATCAGGCAATAGTAGCCCGTAGATGTGAATTCAGAATTGGTATTTTGGAAGAGATGAATTTCGTTTATGAATCCTTTTTCTTCATTTCCAATCAATAACTCCTTTCTTTTAATTCTACCAACAACAGCTCGGCGTCGTTGCCCACGAGATTGGCCACGCCATCGGTTTCCATCACGAGCAGTCTAGACCTGACAGGGACGATTACGTCACAGTCCATTTTGAAAACATCCAGTCTGGATTCGAAGGCAACTTTGAGAAATATTCCTGGAACCAAATAACAACCAGCAACGTTGAATACGACATCGGATCCCTCATGCACTACGGACCTCGTGTAAGTTTTCATGATTTCAAATCTATTAGGATATAACTGACATGTTCATTTTCTTCCCTTTCTACCCTGAACTGTAAATCATGGGAAGCTATAAATCAGGTATGATGAACAATGTGGACCGGAAACGTAGGCCATCTTTTACTGGCAAGTTCGAATAGGCTAACTTTGTTTGAAAGCGTTGATATTATTATAATGCCTCCTCTTTTTTCTTTCATACCACGCAGGGTTTCTCCTCCAACGGCCAACCAACCATCACCACAAACGACCCTCTGCAGATGCATCGCCTTGGAAACCGAGAGGGCCTCAGCTTTGCTGACATCAAACTTGCCAATCTCATCTACAACTGCAACGACGCCTGTACTAGCCCACTGTCCTGCCAAAATGGCGGCTACCAGGGTCCCAACTGTGACTGCGTGTGTCCTCCAGGATTCAGCGGAGACCTGTGTGAGAACGGTGACGGTCCGACGGAACCCGAAGGATGTGTCTATAGACTGACCGATCCCGAAGGAGAGATCATGTCACCAAACTACCCGAATAACTATGACAACAACCAGAATTGCCTGTACATGATTGAGGTGAGATATTTTGATTACCCCACCAAATTTGTATTTGCACCTAGCGTAATTACATACCACTTTTTGAATAGGTAATTTTACTTTTTCCCTATAGATAACATCTTTGGACATTTTAAATGTTGCTCGTTGATTGTTACCACTTCTTAATTAGTCTTAAGTGGATTGGGTAATAAATATCATGAAAATATTCACACTATTTTCATTCATCCATTGACCTTTCTAGGGAGCTCCAGGTGCTACGATCACACTCACCTTCGTCGACATGGACATCGAGTCCCACACTACCTGCGCCTACGACTCTGTTGAGGTCCGCACTGGAAATGTTAGCTCGCCGGGACTGAAGTTTTGCGGCACCGCTCTACCTGGGGAGCAGGTGTCGACCGGAAACCAGCTACTGGTGGCCTTCACATCAGACTACAGCGTGACAAGGCGTGGCTTCAAGGCTACCTATGTCATCAATAATCCTGAACCTCCAACTACACTCCCGAGTACGACCAACGGTCTTGGAGAATTCGTCGGTACTTGTGGAGGAGATTTCTTGGGGAACAGTGGGACGATGGCCTCTCCAAACTACCCAGACAACTACGACAACGGCTTGCAGTGCGTCTACACCATCGAGGTTGATTCTGGTCGTCGAGTCGAACTCAGCTTCCACGATTTGCTGATTGAGGATCAAAGGAGGTGCAGCTGGGACTACCTTGAGGTGGACCTCGGAGAAGGAGTCAAGGTGCCAATGAAGTAAGCATTGCTATCATGTCATTAATCATATCCACACACTTTAACTGAACGTCATAATTCATCCACTCTTCTCTGATTTAGGCACATAATGGAGTGTTTGATAGCATGGACCTATGATATTGAAAATTTGGTATGGTGGAGAATTCGAGAATTCCTTATCAGTTAAGAAAGTTGATCACTATAGTTATCATGATTTTTCAGTTAATAAGTAGACTGAATTAGACAAAGTTAAGAGTTGCCATTTCACAATATTGCCCGTTATTAAAAAGTACGATACTAACCGACTGTTTCGCTATTTTATATTACTTTCTCAGGTTGTGTGGGTCCGACTATCCGATTGATTCTCTGGTTTCTATTGGTAACAAAATGGAGCTGATTCTAAGGACCGACGGAAGCGTGACAGATAGGGGCTTTGCTGCAATCTACCGTGCAATCGACCTGTAAGAAGCATCACCGAAGACACCTCGAATTCCATAAACTCGAAATAAGCCTTCCGTTGAAGTCCGCGAAAACGTATTGCTTACACGTAGAAAGAAAGAAATATTATGAGTCAGGAAATTATCACATTTCCTTCTTATTTTGCTTGTTTGTTTGTATGTTTGTCTTTTATTTTGGAAATTTCGTTATTATGATTTTACAGCAAGATTAATTGTTTCTGTCCACTCCTGAGCATTCGAGATAATAGTGGAAAAAAATGAACCCGAGTATAACGGAAATGGAATATTTCTTTTAGAAGCCTTAAATTGCTTTAAGAAGAAATCTAACCAATTTTGTCGAAGTGATGATAAGAATAGGATTTTGTGTTCATTCTGCAGGGCTGAACCTTTGCCATAGACTATTACTGTTAGTGCTATAGAAATACTGAAATGTGAAAAGCCAAGAGTATTGTTCTAAAAATTTGCATGTATATTCGAACTGTGTCTTGATATCCGTCTGGTACGGCTGGCTAACTTGTTTCGTTTAAAGAATTATATTCCAGGTATCTCATCTATGCATTGATTGTATTTATAATACTTTGTATGTTGGAATTTGTGATTGTATTTATGAAACATTGTGTAATGAAATTTACGATTGCACATTAATTTATATATTTATAACTTAACCGTCTGGGACGGCTGTTATAGTGAGTCAAAATATATTAAAATGTTTGGATAATTATAAAACATAACAGGCAATCGTAATATGATCATTGATGTGTTGAACTCATGTCATGTATGATGAATGGGTATGTGTGGAACATGGAAGTGTGTGACTGTGTTTGTGAGTTTCTTGTGCATGTTTGGAGGGTATACGACATAGACATGTCAATGTCAGCGATTGTGAAGGTATTTTTATCTATTTGAGCAGTCTTCAAGTTAGTTTTTCGTAACACAATCCTAAAGGCTTTCACAATTCATCTCTGCAAAACTCTCTGATCCTTTGTCATTCATATATATATATATTCATATATAAGATGAAGAAGTAGAGTGGTAATGCATTTTGACAGTCCAACAGTGCTATTTATTCAGACCAAATTTTCGACGAATACATTCGTCTTCCTCAGGGTCGACAATGACAATTCTGAAAGTAAACAAGGTGACTCTATTCTCTATCTAATAATACAAGATAATACACTCTTGAGAGAATAGAGTCACCTTGTTTACTTTCAGAATTGTCATTGTCGACCCTGAGGAAGACGAATGTCGTCGAAAATTTGGTGTGAATAAATAGCACTGTTGGACTGTCAAAATGCATTACCACTCTACTTCTTCCGAAAGCTTCCACCAGCCGGCATCTTCTGTCATCATTACATTGTCTCGATTATAATCTTCCTAAGATGACAGAGGCGAACGGTACGAGTACCAGCATCATCCCACTATATGTATCATAATTATATATACTAGTATGCATGTATATTGGGCATTTGTTGTTTGATTCCCCCCCCCCCTCTTATTAATACTCATGCAGGCAGAAAAGTAATACGTGTAAATATATGTATATATATACATATATATATATATATATATATATATATATATATATATATTTGTGTGTGTGGGGGGGGGGTGGAGCCCCATGATTATCAGTTTTATGAGCATCATGGCAATGAACACAATATAACACACAAACTTAACAATATAGAAACACATGCAACAGTCTACAGTATGAATTTGTAATTGATAGATGGGAGTATACCACGTAAAATATTTGGGGAAATAGAATATGATAAACATGTAACACGTCGGCAGAAATTCAGCAAAAAAAAAAAAGAGGAAACACACAAAAATTACTGTGTGTGTATGTGTGTGTGTGTGTGTGTGTGTGTGTGTGGAGAGAGAGAGAGAGAGAGAGAGAGAGAGACAGACAGACAGACAGAGATGAAGGGAGAGAGGGAGCAGTTGAGATTACTGACCAGGTCTTGGTGCAATTTGTTGATATTTTTTCCCGGTACCATTTCAAAAGTCATCTTTATTCCAATGTCACAGAAAGCAGTCACATTGTTTAATCTCACTTTCTTTTTAACGAAAAAAAAAACACATTTTATAGCAATTTCATTCAATATAGAATACATTCTCTTCACCATCTCATTATCTCTCAGATTTTCATGAAATTCTATGCGTAAGACAAGACAGACTAGCAATACAATGTATCAAGTGTTTGCTGCCACCAGGCTATCATATCTGTCAGATCAAGGAGGTTTTTATACATGGAGTTCCAACTGGCTGTAATTTATTCAAACAGTTGTCTGATTTCTATTGATGTACAAAAGAATTCCACAGGTGCACTTTTGCCTTTGATGATCGATGTTCCAAGCCGCCGTCTTGCTGAGCAATCTGAAGATTCATTTTGAACGTTATCATAATGTTGGCCATAATTTGCTTACCTATTCATTAAATGAAATGAAATTTCACTTAATAATAAAGCATGTAAAACAAAAGTCAATCCGTTCAAAAATTTGCGCAAAAGTGTAATTCAGAGCTGTATTATGTGAAAATGTTTAAAACTGTACCATCCTGGAAAGCTGGTTTTATCACTTTTCGACTTAATTTCCCCAAATGAAACTAACATGTTAATGATCTTCAAGTATGATACTTTATTGATAGATATATCAGATTAGTGCCCGCGTATGCCCAGTCGAGTAATTTTCATTTTCATTTCAGCACTTTTTCCTCAATTTCTGTTCTCGCATCCTGGTGTCTGTACCACCTAGCTTTTATAAGAAGGGATAGCGAAAAGTAATTACCATCACAAAGACATATCTTCCTTTGAAAGTGGCTGGTGATTATGTAATGAGGCACGAGTCAATTGTCTTCGTATCAGCGCGGATCTAATTGTTTGGCACATGATTCAAATATTTTTGAGCGGCGGCATCGAACATAGATCAAAGGGAATAACTCTGTTGTTACTCCATCTCTTCAACCTCCTTGGTCAGATATAACCAGAATCTTGGATACATACAATGATGTATTTGACTTCACATACGTTACAGAGAACCTGAGGGAGGACATTGTCAAACACCACTAGTACACTGACAGTCAGAGCTTTTCTAGAAACTGTTGAACTCTTCCAATTTTCACCTGCAAAATTGACGAGAAATGTAAAACAGCTAGTACACCGCATCAACATTAGGCGTTTTCACATCAGCCCGATAAAAATCCAAGCTCGAGATATTTTTTTATTAGGCGTTTTCACATCAGAACGATAAAAATCCAAGCTCGAGATATTTTTTAATGTCCCAAGTCAGAAAAATAGCGCGCTATTTCGAAACATCGGGCTGATGTGTAAACGCCTATTTTGGCAGTTTTAAGTGTTTGTTTTGTTTTTTTTTATTGTTGTTTTCTTAAATAGCCAGCTTGCATTGACAATATAAATGTTAAACCTAAATGTTTTCTTTTGAAAGCAATGAAGTGTTTTGAGGTGTTGACTCAGAAGATTCGCTCCTAAATTATGCACATTATGTATAGAAAGAGCAATAGGCGTTTTCACATCAGCCCGATAAAAATCCAGGCTCGAGATATTTTCCAATTTCCCAAGTCAGAAAAATAGCGCGCTATTTCGAAACATCGGGCTGATGTGAAAACGCCTAATGTGTCAAGTTAAGAAGTGGAAGGGGGTACAAGAGGAGGTTACATACCCTCCATTATTGATCAAAATATAAAACCAGCACAAAGAGAGCGCTAAAACTGGGTATTACGTAAATATGAAGCATTAACAATTCCATTACATCACTCAGCAAAGCAAAGACCATGTTAAAAAGTGACTGCATTTCACCTTCATTTATATGTGTTCAGTTACCTCATTCTGTGTTCAACTATGTTGGCAATTGAAACCAGAGGCATTTCAACCTTCTTTTAATTTCTCCTTGTGAAGCTGCCTTACTTGAAATTTCTCCTTGTGAAGCTGCCTTACTTGAAATTTCTAAGACAATGGAATTGCTATACTATGTCTTTGTAGTAAATAGGTCAAGTAAAATTTGTGTTCTGATCGGTTAGACAGCACCATGTGACCATGTGAAAATTTCAGTGTATAGTGCTCAACCATGCCCTATACCTAAACACTAGCACCTGTATACTTCACGCCAACGCTTTTTATTGTCTGTGCAGCGATATGCAAGGGGAGGGAGACGAAATTTGGGCAAGGCCTTCTTTAGTTCTTTCAGCTTTATACGTACAGCACAGGATGCAGAAAAGTATGAAGATATGGTAATTCACAAGTCTGCTCAGCACTACGTGGCTGTACAATCCCGTAGTCCATGGGCCAGGCCAGATGTTGGTACCACCTCACCTGAGGTGGCAAAACCTTTTTGGTGTCATTTTGTTTGTCGGACATAGATATGCTTATCAAGCTATGATAGCATTTCCAAATGAGTAGCTTAGTCATAATAAATGAATTTTTAACCAATTTGGTCTGTTTTTATATCCCTATACTTCTGAATCGAAACTAACCGCTACACAAAGAAGAGCACTGTCTTCTGTGGCGTAAATCGGGGGGGGGGGATGGGGATATATCCCCCCTGAAATGGAGGAGGGGGGGGGGGTGGCCTGTACAATCATCCCCCCCCTGAATTTTGAGGGAAAAAATGGAGGAAGCAGAAATGTCATTGTAACAATTTTGACATAATTATTGCATGACGCTTGTACGCCGGCCTTCAGACAGGTAACATAGCTGAACAGTATTCTAAATCTTGTAGGAAAATGCATAATATCTCAAGCGCTCGCTCGCTTCACTCGCTCGCGAAGAAAGTAACATCGACATACAGTCACTGTAAGGTATGGCTCAGACGTTGACAACGTCAAATAGTATAGGCCTACATGTAAACATGCTATGACGCGAGTAACTGGGGACCATCTGCAAAATATGTACGAAAACAAACAAACAAACAAACAAACAAACAATAACAAAAACTATGTCGTCATATTTGAACCCCCTCCATTTCCTGAATCATTCCTGAGAAACGACAGTGACTGATTACTCAGTCAGGATATATCTATGGGCATTCCCAGGGAAGATTAGGGGCGTCGAATATATTGTGACTATTTCATTTTCTTATTTTTCTTTTAAGAAAAGAAAAGAAAATTTTCACCAAAAGTGTGCACCGGATCGCTGAATTTCAGGTCTGAAAATGCAAAATCTTCCTCGTGTGGGAGAGGGATACCCCCCTACACCACCCCCCCCCCCCCCCGTTCGGTCGCTCCGCTCCCTCTCACAGATATTTAAAAAACAAAACAAAAATGTCTTCATACTTTTAAGGTCTGATTTTCCGCCGAAAGTCATCTGACAAGCAAAAAAAAAAAATCAACAACAAAAAATCTTCACATTTTTGCTGCCACTTTCCTCCCACTTTATATATTTCATGCAAAAGAGTGGGACATCCGATCCCTGTAAAGTGTGCTGGGGGGGGGGGGGGGCACCAAGCTTCTTCCCCCCCCCCCCCCCCCCACTCCTCAGTACGGATTTACGCCGTTGCTTCTGTATGTCCACAGGTGTTCTGTTGTAAACACGGTGCACTTAGTCTATTCTCCCTGGTACCAATAACCCATTTTTCGGGTCTTGGCCCATGGACTAATAAACAAGATTTCACTTTATACTCTACACACACAAAATCAGTACCGGTAGTAGATCTTGTAGGGCCTAGACCTACAGAAAATACATGTAGATCTAGGGGTTTTTTACTATAGCAATTAGTCCATGTTTTATTGATGCATCAGGACTTGCTGGGCCCTGTTTTATCAAGATAAAGTTGATTGTGAAATCAACGCTAACTTTATCCAACTTGGGCCCCGTCTTATAAAGCCTTGAAATCAATCACAAGTCCCCAAATCAATCGCAATTTGCATTGCAGCACACATAACAAGAAACTTGTGATTAATTTCTATCACAAGTCTTTATAAGACAGGCCCGCTCTAACTTTAAATCTACTGTACTGTAAGTTTCCGTTTTACGAAGAGACTATTATAGTTATTATAGTTATTGCTGATCACCATGGCCATGACTTATATTATCTTAATCGATATAACAATTTGTGGACGAGCCTTGCGCCTCCTCATTATCCGAAATTGCGCAATTTTCACTACTGAGTATTTTATGTTCACATGTCGTCTGCGCGGAGAGGAGAGGAAATTTTGGTAACCAACGCAACAGAACGTGAGTATAGAATATGCGTTAAATGCGTCATATGGTTACGACCAAAGTTTTCAGAGTTGAACACAAATGTTAATTTTATGGATTACATGTGCGTTTAGGCTCCGATGGTGTGTAGACTAAAATTACTTTCAACGTTTGCGCGTACCGCGTCATCGCATCGCGTTGTCAGCCGTAGTCCCACATTACTATGTACGTGTAATGCCGTTCATGCGGGTTAATTAAGGTTACTTTCATATGGAATGCTGCACACAGAGACATTGAAGCTGGGAAGTTTAACGTTACATTCGTTGACAAATGTATTAGACATGATGCAATTTAGAAGCCACTGTCTAATAATACAGAATATATATATACATGGATTCCCCGGAAATCCTGGGTTTTAGGGAGCTACATTTCTTACTCGATCCTCGATTTTTTTACTTAGCCTGACCGGGCGGGACCGTTGAGCGACGATGTGCGAGCTAGCTAGTAGAGTCTATAACGTTAGACTAACGAAAGGCCAAGGCCTACTCGGGTACTCGGCTGTGTCTGTACAGTGCTGTAGGACCTATAAATTTATAGCTTTGTTTTTACTTTCCGACGGTAGGCACCTAATTACTAGATTAGTTAGAGTATACAGGCCCATATGACTGGTACAGCGCCATAATATTGGTACACCCAGCACAGGGAGTGGGAGGTGACCTCCCTGGTGCAAAATAAAACCTAACGTTATAATTCTTTTACACACTGAAGCTGACATAGGCCTTTAGCCAAGTGCTAGTCTAGATTAGATAATTCATAACCTTGTGTGTAATTTGTATCATGTTTGAAAGATGCAGCCTGTTACCTCTTAAAATTTCACAGGCCTAAATTTAAACAAGGCGCCAGCAGAGGCCATGAAAAAGCTTCACCAAAAGTTCTTGTTCTTTGTGACCTTCCCGAACTAGAATTTCAAACTAGAAATTTGCAGGCAAGTTAAGATGCGGTCCTCGTCATTTATTTGTAGACCACTGTTTCCCAGTTATGCAGTTGTTGGGCACGGAATGGTGAATAGTCATTTGTGCAAGTGAAGTGTGTTTTTTCAGTCAGACTCATCAAGTGACAATTTGATGCAATTTCAATAGTCGCGCTCTATCCACACGTAGTGCTCCTCTACAAGTTAGTTAGCGTGGATGTGTCTTCCTGGACATTTTGCTGACTAAACCATACAGATAGTCAACAGCAGTCAGATTACAATTGACTAGTGAGCTCACAAAGATGTTTACTTAAAGGACAAGTTCACCTTCATAAACATAAGGGTTGAGAAAATGTAGCAATAATAGTGGAACAATCATTGAAAGTTTGAGGAAAATTGAACAATCCGTTCAAAAGTTATGAATTTTTGAAGTTTTTGTGCAGCAGCTGCTGGATGAGAAGACTACTGCAGTTTACGATGTCACATGCGTACAACAATACAGGAAAATATAAAGAAAATTTCACAAAATTTCATCTTCTGAAAAAAGTACACATTTCCTTGACTAGTTACCGACATATGTTGTAGGTAATATTATTCCCCCTGCCTTTAGAAAGAGGCAAGTCAAATGCTCTTTTATTATGCGAAAAAAGTGAAAATATGTTGAATTTTCTTTACATTTTCTTTATACTGTTGTACTCATGACATCACAAGCTGTAGTAGTCTCCTTGTCCAGCAGTTCCAACACACAAATTTTAAAAATTCATAACTTTTGCATCGATTGTCCAATTTTCCTCAAACTTTCACTGATGTGTTCTACTAATATTGTTGCATTCTCTTAACCCTTATGTTTATGAAGGTGAACTTGTCCTTTGATAAAATCAGCCTTTCCTCCAGACAGACTGTGACATGATTGGAACAGCTCCATGAATTTTTAGTGGTGACAGCGTGTTTGAAGCTTGCAAATTAATGAAGTTTTAATATCAGTGCATACAAATTGAAAGTGTGTACGAGTCATGGACAGGCTTAACTATGATACACAGCCCTGTCGCTGTACACAAGTGTAAAGTCGCAACAGGGCTGTACCGTGTGGACACTACGTAATATTATAATTCTTTGGCGCCAACTCTTGTTTTGAATTTACTGCACCACATTTGTTACAAAGACTACATAAGATGAAAACTTTACTACAGTGAACTCCCATTACAACGAAGTCCTCGGGACCGGCAATTTTCTTTCGTTATATCGAAATTTCGTTATAAAGGAGCAAATCAACAATAAAAATACATAGAGTGGATAATATTGCGGCCTGAATTTTTTCTTCGTTGTAACCGGAATTTCGTTATAACCGTGTTCGTTATAACGGGAGTGCACTGTATTTAGCTACCGTTTTCAGCTGTTGATATTGACATAGATATTTAACAACTTAACAAAGATGACACATCTTTTAATCCTGTACGCCGCAGAAATCGTAGAAGTGAGTCGAAATGTCGGCGCAGCACTTGGCAAAGGGGGCATTGTCGACCGCGTGGGCGTACAAACTCTAGCAGCACAATTTGCATCTTTCAAAGCTGGTAAAGATTTATTTTGAATCGCCCAGCGAAGATCACAGCATTCCGGGTTAAGATTATACTTTTTGCTCAGTGTATGTTGCGTGAAGGCTTTCTATGGACTGAAATACCATGCTCATAGTCTAAGCATCTCAATTCATATGAGTGATTCGTAAAATTAGTGATAAGAATGTATAAATTTTCAACAGTTTTGTTAGTGTGTGGCCGTGTTCGAGAGGTTTAGTAGATATGTGTACCACACACCGTCAGATGCCGTGCGCTAGCACGACTTCTGGTCGGGCTAGGACAGGCTGTACCAAACTTGTCACTAAAGAAGTCAACATAAAAAACTATTTTTGGGGGGGGCAAAATTTCTTCTATGAAATAAATTGTATGCATTTATACTGTCGTTATAATGCCACATAGTTTTCCAAACATACACTCAAGACTTAATCTATTTCGAAACTATAGCACAAAAACCCTAAAGTGTACCAATCTTGGGCATGTTAATCTATGTGTCTATACCCATAAACTAGGGTTTAATACATCTCCACTATTCTAGTGGAGCTGTTTGTTTGTTTTTGTTGGCCCAATCCAATGTCCTAAGATTGGGCCCCATTTCATCAAAAGATGAAATTAATGTAAAAACCAGGAAATCATTATTTTTGTTTTTGTTATGAAATAACTGCATCAAGTACATATGGCTTTTTTTTTAATTCAAAGGCTTACAGACATGCTGAAATCAAAGAATACAGGATGTGGATTGACTGATGATGCCAAGGTAAGCAGTTTTAAGGATCTTTCATCCCAAATAGATAAGCAATTTTTTTTTTCAATAAACAATCTACTTTAAGTACTTATGTGTTTCATATTCATTTTTCTCAAATCTTCTCTTAATACAATGACTTTTTTTTTTTGTTAAGTTTATCCAAATGATGGAAAGCTTTTATTGAAGCTAAAATAAGTAGTTGGCCAGTTAAACATCACTTGTGTTCTCTTGAAACTGTTTACTTACAGTGAGCTGATGGCACTTTTTCAACGAATACAACAGATGGATCATATCAAGGAAGACTGTCCACCTCAATAGTGATGTGCTGGCCTCTGGGATGATAGGAAAAATGCCATGACCTCTTGAAATAATAGGCCTACTTAGTTTTGTGATATGTAGGTTATTGATATGTGCAAGAAGTTTTTATTGATGTGACTTTGGCAATTCTGGAGCAACTATACTGTAGTTTGTCCAATCTAATTTTTGCCAGCATGGGTCATGGTTGTGAATATAAACTGTCCGTCCGTCATCAATTCTTTTCCTACTAATTGAATGTATACCATTTTATGAACAGGTAAATCGTATATTTGCTTTCCATGTTGCCTTTGCATACAAGTGAGATGATTGAATACTGCGTCTGGTCTGGCTATATCGCCTTGTGCATTTTCAAACAATTCTTGTGTGTAAATATGCTCTATAAGCCACATTTCTTGTCGGATTTATTCAAACTTGCTATGTAGGTTTTTGGGGAGTTAATCTAGGAATCAAAAGCTTTCATTGCCAGCGCTCTCATTGTTCAACCTTTTATAGGATGACATGTCATATCCCTTGTATGTTATTATATACATACATTTCTTGCCGGATTTTATTGTATCCTGTGACAGTTAACATATTTTACAGCATTCTTGCCTAAAAAGTAAGATGGGGTATAGGAGACAGGTTAGGGGGGTACATGTACATGTGCTCAATTGCGAGTGCTCTAGGTTTTTTAGTGTGTCAAAAACAGAAGGAATGTGAATGATAAAGAAATATTTATTGCATTAACTACTCTACACTATAGTAACTTGTAGAGGGGACAAGTGGATCACGAATTACAATTAACACCAATTAGGATAGTGTGGGGTAGTGGAGGGGGGAGGGGGCTGTGGAATCTGCCCTCTCCCCCCTCCCCCCCCCCCCCTGCATTTCTTGTAATAACTTGGCAACGCAGGAAGACCTCATCCCCCACCTTCTTTGCCTCTTTCTTTCAACACATTTTGAGACCAAATTGTAATGTCTCTGTATACTGTGATGAACTCACATAGATTTTTATAATGGCATGTTATCCCAAAACATTCACAAGTTGGTGATTTTGTTTACATTCTTGTGAGAAACAGTGTGTGTGTGTGTTTGGGGGGAGGGGGACTGAAGTCAGCCAAATCTAGCATCACCAAAAAAATTCCAACCTGTTAACGGTTAAAAAAGCTTAACTTCATAACAATGTTAAGGCCTATTCCAGTGATATGCCGTTAATATCTTTTTATTTGTCTTTCATTCAGGCAACTAACAGTGCAGAGCTGATGGATCAACTTGTTTCAGTTATCCCAACAATAGCAGTGCCTGTACTAGATGAATGTGAGTGCCAGACCTGCTCGTCTTTCATTTGCACATAATTAAAAAAACAACAACAATTATTAGCATGGAAAATTTTGTTATTTCAAAGGAACATTTTCTTGAAATTCGACAAAATGTAAACATACTTTTGTGAGTATGATAATTGATAGAATATTTATTTCAGTTCTCTGCAATTACAAAAATATTGTTCATATTAATTTTTTTCCCTGTCCCATTGAATACCTCAGATGTCACAAGAAATATTAAAGAAAAAACCTTTACCATGCGAACTTAATAAGATAAAATTATGCATTCAGCCACTAGTTTAATGTCAACAACTTCAACCAATGAATTCTGTGTGTTTGACTGTTTTTATGACGCTCATTATCATTAAAGTGGATACCTTTCTGTACTGAAGTCAGAAACTTTAATGACCATATCAATTACGCTGATGTCAAGGAACCAATTTAATGCAAATATTTTTTTTTTTTAAAGTTACCTAGTGCAATGGACCAAAATTACGCACTGTATAGTGAAATATAGGACACACAACTCAAGTCAGCTGGAGCTCCGTAAAGAGATTTTATATCTTTGGCTGAGATGAGGAATCTGCCGTTAACTTATTGCAAGATGCTTAGAAAACACTGTGATGTGTTAAAAAGTCTACAGGTCGTAAAGAGGAATTTAATCTTTGATTGATGAAGATCGCTTCTCAAATTACTTAGATATCCAAAAACAAAGTGCAACAAAAGCATTCTAATGGGGGTTTTGACCCACTTTTCAGTAGCATTAATTTGTTTTGGATAATTTTTGACATTTCTTAGCAAGTTGTTATCAAAAACAATTTGTATTGCTTAAAATGCTCTTTATTCTCAGAGTTTCAATACTCTATTACATCTCGTAAAAGGTTCATCCAAATAGTTGAAAACAAGTAGTCCCATTTAAACCATTCCATTAAATTGGACACCTCTATTGATTACATTTTTTAATAAAAAGATCTCTTTCCATCACATTAGCATTCATTCATTGTTAGTGTTTTATCTTAAGCTTTAAAGGGTGTGTACAGTTCTGGTTGAAGTGAGGATTTAGCTTTTAACGTTTTGCGAGATATTCAGATAACACTCTATGAGATGTCAAAGAGCATGCAATTCTTAGGTGTGCTGTAAAAGTGGATATTTTCGCGCGACTAATTTTTCGCGCTTGGCTGGGTAAGAAGAGTTTCGCATGTTTATAATTCCGCGGAATAAAGACATCACGCACAGGAACATATTACGGCAAGCAAAAATATTTGCGTGCTTTTATTTTCGCGCTAGTTTCTGGTTGCGCGAAAATTTCAACACCACGAAAATTTCCACTCTTACAGTATCAAAAGTTTATTTGATGAAAATCGGTTTTGAAATGGCTGAGATATCCAAAAGGTGAAACGAAGAGATCCTGATAAAGTTGTGGCCTGTAGTCTTTTATCATTACACCTGTATCACTTTTTTGGATATCTCAGCCATTTGAAAACCAATTTTCATCAAATAAACGTTGAATCCTTAAAATTACACGCTCTTTCATATTTCATAAGAGGTTTCTCATTTTCTCACTTAATTAAGAATGTTAAAAACATGAATCCCCACCTCAGCCAGTACTGTACAGTCCCTGTAATGTGAAATATAATTGGGATGCAATATGTGTGTAATATTTTCATAAATGACACTCCCTGACTTGAATCATTCGTATTCTCTTTCTGCAAAGTTGAGGCAACTCCACCGGTGCATCCTAAACCATGCCAGGCAACATCATCATGTCAGCAGCAAGTTCTGTCATCACAACCTTTGCAGTCATCAACAACAACACCAACACAACCAACACCAACACATAAACCACCAACATCAATGACGTCAACCAGGAAATCACCATCAGAACCAACCCTACATGAAATTCAAGTTGAGCTCCTGAACACCAAACGTGAGCTGCTCTCTGTTGAGAAGCAGGATTTGGAGGTTAGGAGGGAGGAACTTAACATTTTGAAAGACATTCGTACCTTGCTTAACAATCTTGTTTCTCAGGAGGATTGAATCAGATGTGCTCCTCTTTTGGCAGTATTAATAAGCCATTTTAGTTCTTGTAAACATTGGTACAAATGACCTTTCCTTTTATCTCATTTAGTTAGGCTCTTCACTTGTTTTCAAAGCAGTATAATGCATAAGCTTGCCCGATTTAACAATATATGGAATTCGTGTTGAAACAAATAATGCAATTGCATTGAGAACATGTGATCAGATTACTCCAGTAGTTTTCAATTTCACCGGCATCCATGTCATTGTTTTTATAGAATGTAATAACAGCATATTTCCTGTTATATTGCAAAATACTATTTTTTCTGTTAAATGGATGTGCTGGCAAGAACCATTTAGATAAGAATCACATGAATAATCATCGCATCACAGATGAGTACCTCAACGAATTTACAAACCATACAGATTGTTGGTACAAATAACCTTTTCCATCTCTTGCGAAAATTGGATTTACAATTTAGTCTATTCATGTGATCAACATCAAGTACAAACAAAACTACCAATACCACGAGTTCTTCATTTTCTAAAGACAGCTTTTCAGCTGTTTGCCATTTTATTTAAAGAAACATTAAGCTGAAATGATGTTGTTAGTCTCTCATTACTAGTCAACATTTCAGTAAACTATGTTAAGCAAGAGGTGATTGAAAACGTCTATTTCAATAGCATACCCTTCAGATGAAAATTGTGAATGGGATCGACCCTTCATTCTTTATAAGTCAGCAGGTTAGTACAGAGTAAATGCAACAACATTTAATGAAGGTGTATCATAGCATGTAAAAGTCAAGTTTAAGTCCACCAAAGCAGTTGCCTTCCTGCATGAATGGAAAAGAGTTTCCTCAGTAAGCAGATATAGAGACTGTGTCCCATCATGAAGTGATTGAAGTTATAATGTAGGTATCATACCTTTCCTGAAATGGTTGCACATTTTACTACTCAAAATCTCTTACTCTGTTCACATAAACATATCAAGTGTGTGGCAAATATCCCTGAAGATGCATTGGCAGTGATGAGATAATAATTCATAAGGAGCATTGAGTTAACTGCTCAACAATGTGTGGTTGTGAAGAAGAATGAGATAGATATTTCCCACAAGCAAGATTTCGCGCTCAGCTGAGTAGGATGGATTCGGCATATTTTCAATTTTGAGGAACCAGGGCGTAAATTACTGGAACATTTGGCATGCAAGAATAGTTGGTTGCTTTCATTTTTGCACTAGGGTCTGATTGTGAAAAGTGTGCTGAAATTTCCACTTTTACAGTACTTCATTATGTTATGACCTTCCATGAGTTTCTTGCATTGTTAACAATATAACCAAGTGATGTCTTCTATTGTACATGTAGTGATTATCACAAACAGTGCATGACGCAGCTCCAATATAAACACCTTAGCAAGAAGTTTTGTAAAATAATAATTACAGTAAACATTTGCAGAACACCTTTTTACACTGGATACAAATGCCCCTTCCAAAATAATTTTTTTTTCTTCTTCACACTTGCCAAACGCATCTATCAATTTGGTAATCAGTTTTATACCACCAATGTGGATAAAGTTGGTCTGGTGAACTGGTCATGTGCTATACTGATACAATCAAATGACATGACGCTATATGCAAAGAAGTTGTTATATGCAGTTGAAATATGACCGAAATCATATATAAGTTGATGTCCACGTTGTGATGTAGATGAATTCAGTGGTCCAGTCCACATCCAATCTTGCTTTGTTTCCATAAGTTGTTAGTGGCTGAAGAGAATTTGACAGAAATAGAGAAATTACTATTGATTAGATCATTATTCAGACATGATGATTACCCTTCAATATAAAACCAACACAATTTATCAAGACATTGACTTCTAGTTAAGACAACGTTTTGAAAAGAGCTGACTCTGCGCTTTAAGATGATGTACCCAGTAATTCAAATGGACTCTTCCAACCTACTTAATTTTTGGAAATATCGAACCTACTGTGGAATAGTCAACTGAGAAAAGAGGCTCTGAAATACAGCATCCATTCAAGTGCTTAATTTACACGAAGCTGTGCTATCTATTTAATGAATGGAACAAAAACAGGATGTATACCACCAGGGCAGTAACATTGAAGAGTTTTTCTGATTAAGCTGAAATTGATCATACTCAATTAACACATTATTTCCATAGTTATTGGCAACCTTTAAAGGTAATATCATTATTCTTTCAAATATTGTTAAAGTTCAAAGTGAAGAGTGTGCTAAGGATTTCAAAAAATAAAAAGGGACCTCTAAAATGTACCTCATCACACTGCTGTACAAAAAAAGGAGATTTTAAAAAAAGAATTGCTGATAACAAACTTTTCAGTTTATTTCATGATCGAAAGCTTAGGACTCATAGGAAAAAAGCTCTTTGAGAAAATATGAAAAACTCAAGATTGACTTTGTTGTTCAATTTCACCTTTTCTGAGTCCTCATGTAAGATCAAGGGGGTGCAATTTTCTATTGATATTGCCAGCTGGTTATTGTAATGCATGTTCACTTACATGCAAATAACCTGTAACCTTACAAAAGTAACTTCACATTGGATGGTTGGACGATTTCAGTATAAAGATATGGTTCACGTTTATGTTAAGGGATAAATATTTACGCCCAACCAAAAAGTGTCAATGGAGGTGTTTGATTTGATTGTTGTCTGTCTGTTTGCCTTTCCGTCCATCCTTTTAAAAGGAATTGACTTCATGTACAGCATAAGGGCAATTCTGCAGTTAGGTGAACATGACGTGGATAAAAGAAATGTGCCTCTTTATCTTATTCTTTAATTTAGGTATCAATTAATGCTGTGGATGTTCACCAATCACTAAGGTCTTTCAAATTCAGGTTTTATTTTTCGTATTTATTGATTTTGCGAGATCTAAAACCATCATTTAAAATGTACATGTGGGACTGGGGAGCTGAAATTCACTTAAATGCCAATTACAGTGGGTTGCTTTGAAATTTTTTCCTTAAATTTTTGCTAAAAGGTAAAAGATGAATACATTGAAGTACTCCAGAAGTCATGCAACATTTTGTCAATTATAAAAGGGTGAAATGACCTGCGGAATTACTCAGGACAAATGTAACGTTACTAACCGTAACATTACTAACCACGCATTTGGGGGTCTAGCTAATAAATTATCGGTTGAACTGCTAAAAATATTTGCATGAACATTTGTCATGATGCAATAATTGAAATCAATGCAACACTTTATATGAACTTTTTGTTACAAGACATTGATTTTTTGGTCATGTCTTTTTTCGTAACGTTACTAACCAGCCCTTCTAGTTGCCGTAGCAATTCTAATATTTATTGGATTGTACTCATTCTTTTCTATATCATAGACCTGGGAAGGATGTACATGTCTTAACATGATTTTGACTTGAAATGAATAAATGGTGATTTAGTAGTAAAAATACATTTCTAAATTTCTTTAAATGTAACGTTACTAACCGCGGCATTGCCCATAAGTGTTTCAGATGCCCTTTTCAAATGTGGCTTATGTATGTAATTATGTATTGGTGGAAGAAATTGTGCCTTTCAACTGTTGGATATACCTGCTGAAGTTATTAGGTTCAAGGTCACGTTTTGAATATGCCAGAAATTACCCCATATCTCTGAAATACATTTATTTCAGAAAATAAAGTGTGTGCATGTATTACCATGTAAAAAAAAACTGGAGGGAAAGTTTTGAGTCATTGGGTAAAACTGATTCTGATTCTGATTGTAATTTCTTGAGCCATTGGGTTCATAAGTAAAAAAAAAAGAAATTCCTAAGGTGAAAATGTCAAAATTTGTCATTCAATCCTCACATTTCCCATTATGACTTCTTTTTTTTTTGCCATAAATTTTTACCCTGTTATATCTCTTTTTATCTGTTATATCTCTTTTTTAAAAATCTGTTATATCCCATTCACGTACAATTTCTTTTACGCGATTGGGCGAGACACATTATGGCACTTGCCTTGTCTTGTATAAATAGCATCAATGTGTGTTAAAGATACATAATGAAATGCCAGATAGTTGCAATTACTCTATATCGAATGTTATTATTTGTATCTTAATTGTTATATTATTTTTATTAATATAATTGTTTTTAATATCTTCAATGATGTTCTCTACACCTTTAAATTATTTAGTGCAAAATAATAAATGTATATTTATATCCTGTATATTATATATTTATTCCTGTATCTTAACCCTAATCAGGCCGGGCTCCCGCCGCGATGTTTCATGACTTTTTTCTTTCAAGTATCGCGCAACTTTTGAGACCAAAATTGTTGCGCCCGCGCATACCGTTTTGACGCGACGCCCGTTCGAAAAAAATTTGTCAACCCCAAAATTGCTCCAAAACGTGATTTTGTGTACAAATCCAATGCAAATTGTGTTTTTTCAATTAATTCACATAAAAATTCATATCTTGACTTAGAATGGACGAAATTAATTTATTTTAGCATAATAAAGCTTCGAAAAATGTCTGTGACAAATTTTGGCCAAAAAAACAAACAAAAACAAAAGGTCGAAAAACAAGGAAATACATAAGAAATTAAAAAAACAATCAAATACATAAGAAATTAATTTCGATACAGATTTTTTTTATCCTATGTCTCAGGAGAATGATACAAGAAACATTTTTAAAAAGAAATTAGCTTAATTAGAGCATTAATAAGTGATTTAGAGCCCAGAACTGATTTTATGCATAAATTACAATAATTAATTAATATAAAATATAAGAAAAATTTTTCGGAGAAAGCAACCATACATTTTGATAGTATACGTCGCGGGCGTTGCGTGTGCCGATTTTCGGCGCGATCACGCGTTCCACAGGCGAGATCTGAAGGGGGGGCGGAATCCGCCCCCCCGATATAGCATAGCCAAAAAAGCCCAGCCTGATTAGGGTTAAAAGTATAGTTGCAGAAAGTCTGTTATAAATATTGGAAATTATCAGTAAAGCGATCTTGTGAAAGAAGATGTGGGCAAGAGGTAATTGTCAAGTGAAAATGATCAAATCCTCTAATACTAGCCCTCTGCAACAAATGAGTCATCAGAATGAAATCTGTAGTATTTCAAAAATGTTTGAGCACGTCATACATTTGAGGTTGTGGTAACAATATTTCAAGTCTCTCATTTTGAAGACCAGACAAATTGGAAAATAATGTAATATTGCAGAGTTATACTAGTCACAACGGCAGCATTTGTATTTATGTGTTAAAACCCACAGAAGAATAACTGATTGCATCGTTGTTTAACTTAATCATTTCTTTCAAAAAAAATATATTGTGTTTAACCAAACCTCTAGCCAGATATCTCTCTGCAAATGGAAAAAATAGAAAAGCACATGCCTCCACCAAGCCAGGAACTCATTTCCACCCTTACACGCATGCAATTTCCAGAAATGCTATTACTAGTAAAAGCCTTTTGCTTATGTCATTTTACGCTGCATTTAAAGGGAAGGTAAACCCAAAGAGCAATGTGGATTGAGTGAAAGCAGCAACATTAGTAGAACACATCAGTGAAAGTTTGAGGAAAATCGGACAATCGATGCAAAAGTTATGAATTTTTAAAGTTTTGGTGTTGGAACTGCTGGATGAGGAGACTACTAGAGGTTATGACGTATGAGAGGACAACAATACAAAGAAAATACATTGTATAAAGGAAATTCAACAAAAATTCATTTTTCTAGCATTATGAAAGAGCACTTGACTAACCACTTTCAGAAAGCAGGGGGAGTAATTGCTACCCTTAACCCTAAAGGGGCCGGGCTTTTTTGGCTATGCTCAGACCGGGGGGATGGATTCCGCCCCCGATCGCGATGAAATTTTGCATGCGTGAGACCCGAGTCATAATCTACAAGATTGTGTCATAAGATTTTTTTGAAACAATCAATTTCTAATTTTAATTAATTAATTGTGCAAATTAAGCTCAAGATGATATTTTAGCCTAATTAAAAGCAATGAGAGTCTAATTTTTGATCTGCAAATCTGTTTTAGCATATTCAACAATTGTACATCACAAAAACTTCCAAATCTCATTTCAATTCTTATGTATTTTATTGTTTTCAGAATTTCTTATGTATTTCTTTGTTTTTCAACTTTTGTTTTTTCTTTGTTTTTTCATTGGAAATTGTCACTGACCACTTTTCTACCATAATTAGCACAAAATCAATCAATGAAAGTGATTAATTGTAAAAATAATCAGGTTTTTATGACTTTCATGACAGAGCACTGTTTTCCATAGGAAATGTACACAAAATCACAAAATTGTGACCGTTTTGGGGCGACATTCCGTGACAAAAATGGGCGTGGCTTCGCAAAAGTATGCGCGGACGTTGCAAATTTGGTCTCAAAAGTTGCGCGAGACTTGAATGAAGAAAGTCAAGAAGTCTCGCGACGAGGCCTTCTCGCGTTACAGAATTATAGCGCGAAACGTCGAGGGGGGCGGATTCTGCCCCCCCCCCCCCCCCCCCCCCCCCCCCCCGGCACTTTTAGGGTTAACATGTGTCAGTATCAAGTTGACAGAATTTGTAATTTTCATGAAAAATGGATTTTTGTAGAATTTTCTTTATATTTTCTTTGTATTGTTGTCCACTCATACGTCATAACTTCTAGTAGTCTCTTCATCCAGCGGTTCCAACACCAAAACTTTAAAAAGTCATAACTTTTGCATCGATTGTCTGATTTTCTTCAAACTTTCACTGATGCGTTCTACTAATGTTGCTGCTTTCACTCAATCCACATTGTTTTTAGGGTTTATCTTCACTTTAAGGGCAGACCTTACTGTGTTGATGTTCAGGTAAATTTACATTTTTTGTCAAAAGATTAAAAATTCTTCAAAAATGCACATAAGTGTCAGGTCTTTACCAAAATCGAATGAGGAGTCTGTTGTATCAGTATTGACTTTCTATGCAAGTTTCATGTTTGTCCTTTCAAACCTTATTAGCAATTTTGCAAACAGACAAACCAACGCTGATTAACACTTAACCTCCTACTTTGTAGCCGGAGGCTATAAAGAAAATAAAAGGCGAAAATATGGCTAATTTAGTCTTTGTTTCACTGTCAAGGATGTCATGAGATTTTAGTGAAATGAATAGAAATGTAGCAAGTGAAAATGTAAGATTTCATTTGGTGATTACACTACACTGAGTATGTCTTAAATTGAGGAACTTGTTAAATATGTTACTGTCAGTTTTTGCATTGGAATTAGATATGTTACTGTCAGTTTTTGCATTGGAATTAAATATGTTACTGTCAGTTTTTGCATTGGAATTAAATATGTTACTGTCAGTTTTTGCATTGGAATTAAATGTTACTGTCAGTTTTTGCATTGGAATTAAATATGTTACTGTCAGTTTTTGCATTGGAATTACCTCTCTCATTACTGATGTACATATGGAGTAATAAATTTTAATGTATATAATATGAATGAATTAGTCTATCAGTCATATTGATTTCTACACTAACATTGGATTTGGTGGTTCAACTCTTAACAGATAGGTCATATTCATAAGCTGCTTAGAGTAACTTCTCACTTGTGTGCAGCAAGATATCGAACATATTCTGCACGGGCAGCAACATCAGACAGGTCACTCTCTGGGATGGCATCCTGTGGAATGGCATCATGTTGCAGCTCTGCCATCAACATGTCATCCATGACTTCATCAGGTCCACCACAGTCCTTGCTCAACTTGAACAGGATGCAGCGTGCCATTATCACCTAATGGGATAATAAAATTGTAGCACATTTATGTTTATGGATGAATCAAATATGGATATGATCTTTGGAGGAATGATGTTACCGTACAGAAACATGATGTAGAAGTTAAGAAAGATTGTAAATAATCTGTGAAGAAGTCACAAGTTTTACATGTATTTGGATGATACCATTGCTTGACGAGGATAAAGATTGCTAGTATAATACAGTTACATTAGTTGGCATAGACAAATATATACATGAATGAGATTTTTTTTTTTCTCATGTTCACTGAAAAAAAAATGCAAGGGTGATGATCATCGAAGAATTAATTGGAAAAAAGATATCAATATTACTCATGTTTTTGCACTGTATCATTTGAACTTTTTTTTTGCAGGGGATAGTGAATACCATTATTAGTAATTATCTATTATTACCTTGCAGGCTTTTTCTGGCCTCATCTGCATTCCGTGTCCAAGAAGACATCTGAATTTCTGTTTCAATTGCCCATTCACCTGCTCAATCAGGACCCTTGTTTTGATTTGAGCACTGTTTGATGAAACATACATATTAAAGAATGTTTGAATTGCATAATTATGATATTCACAAGTATTTTTTTTTTAATAGACCGTCCCTTTTATGAATCTGTAGATAAAAAATGAAAGCACAGTGCTTATGACGTTACGGTTTACCTTTCCTATACACACAGCTTTGATAATGAGTTAGTTTCATTGACACAAGTCACATACTACATTAAGATGATTTGTATTGTTTTCTGAGTTTATCTAATTTTATTTCAATACTAGAGTAGCATAGACGCTGTCATTTCATTTTTTTTAAACTGGTTTTTATGTACACCGTATCTTCCAGCAAGGTCACTCACTTGTTGTAGGCTTCTTCCTGCTGGTTTTGTGGATTTTCGAAGGGAGTCAGGAGCCATGGTTGGAGAGGGTAGCCCGAATCCCCTAGAAGTACTCCTTCCAGCTGTCCTCTTCCAAACAGCTCTGCTAGCTTGCTGGTCTGTTTTCAAATGACATCAATGTTAAAAAAATTGATAAGAGGTAAACATTATCATAAACAACTATAACATTTTCTCCCTAAAGAAAGAATGTTTGTTTAAAATAAATGTGGAGAAACTTTAAAAATGATAATAACAATAAAAAATTTGCCAACACTAAATACACAGATTCTAAGCCTCTAGGAACACATATGGCTAAAGGACAGAAGAAAATACAAAACCTGATTTCATTATATTTCTGTGCCTCAAAAAATAAATCATTACTTCATCTCAAGTAACATTGAAGTTAGCATTTAAAGAGTACTAGTCCCAAAGTGCTTATTCATGTTGTGTGTAAGAAGGCTATCTGTTTTAGTTCATTATATATTGTATTTACACTAACATCTAATTTATTATTTCTTGTTGTCAACGGCTATATCTTTTGAAGCTAACTCTGAGAATTCTACTATCATGCGTTGATCCAGGCCACTTTGCTACTACGCTTGTGATGCGATATCTGCTGTTGCAGACCAACTGCACATTTATGCTATGTCTGCCCTTTCGGTTGATGTATATGTGCTCATCTGGGCCAAGATGTGCTCCATGTAGTCCCACATGTGTCCCATCAACACAGCCGAGTACGTCAGGGAGACCTGCTACTCTCTGAAAGCCTCTCTTTGTTTCCCCACATGCTTCTCTTGTTCATGGGAATTTGATCACCTGTAAATGAAGAGGAAGTGTATTGCCAAAATTAGGCTTAAAATTGAATTAATTCACAAGAAAGATTGTCAGAATGAAGCATTATAGTCCGGCAGCCAAAAGCCATTTTTTTGGTTGAAGTACTTTTTCTCTGATATAGTTTTTTTCTCTGTTGATTATTCATCTTTGGGGTCTCTTCAATGATATTCAGGTGGGTGTGGAGCTCTCACCCTTGGGCAATTTTAATTATTCAAAATGGCGTCCAACATGGCCGCCACACAGCCCTCAAATTAGGAAAATGTATGTAATCATGTGTTTCAAGTGCTACTATACCAATGTTTAAATTGGAGCATTTGTCTAAAGGTCCAACAAGTTGAATAAGATATTTTTGACATTTGTTGCAAGACAGTTTTTATGGTAAACATTGAATAATTAGCTTAAAATCCCTAAAATGCATAAGATAAATACAAAATGATATGGAATCGGGTTTGCGATGTGTGATTGTTGCTGGAGGGACATGTTGACCTGAATGTTTGGCAGAAAATCGTAGAAACTATTTTACTTAAAGGACCTGAGTAGATGGTTGCCATGGATACTTGCTCTTTGGCTGGTTGCAGACATGATATTTAACATACGAATGTATAGTCCCGGGATGTCTTAGAATGTATATGAGTAACCTGTGTATATAGGAAGCTCATCAATCTGTATAAGAAACTGACTACATGGTCGCCATGGAAACTTGCCTTTTTCTTGATGTTATACATGTTACCATGAAAGTATCATCTTAAGAGATAAATGCCTACGATGTCTTGAAACATCATAAAATCATATACATTTACTGGTACATAAAGAAAATCCTATGATATCAAGTAGGGGAGATGCAGGAGAATTGAGCCACTTTTTCTAGTTTTGGATATGTTTCCTAATCAATCCTTGCTCACAACAAGTGTCTGTTACCAAACTGAAGTACAACTATAAACCTGTCTTGTAGCTATGAAAATTTCTTCTAGGTCATTGCCTAATTTTAAAAAATAAAAACTTTCTCTAGAAAAATAAATGTCAACACTCTGCAGTGTAGGGAGAGTTGAGCCATGTTTTAAGGAGAGTTGAGCCACCTTTAGAAGATATGTGCCACTTGTTTGAGAGTTAAACCACGACGTCAAACCATAAAGATTAGATTAAAAGATCGGCTTACAAGTAGCCAGAAATAAATCTTAGCTAACAAAATCGGTTTTATCCTAAATTCAGGCATAGAACCATCTGAAAATTTAAGAAGTTCAAACACTCGTAATATGCACTAGTGTCTTTATTCTTAAACAGAACCACTCATATTGGGGCTGGCGCTATGTTTTAAAAGTGAGGCGACCTGGTTTATATTTCTGGTGCCACTTCTGGGTTTTACTGATAAGCAAAAAAAAAAGGGGGGGGGGGAGAGGGCTTAACTATAAATTTCTGATGCCACTTCCGGGGTTAATCGGCTGAATCAGCTGACAAGAAAAATAAAAGAGAGGGGGGCCTATCTCACTTTTCTTGTGCCTCTTAAGTATAAAATAGTGTGGGGATCCTAGTGGTAAGACCCTATATATTCCTATATATTATGCCCCCTCCCCCCCCCCAAAAAAAAAAAAAAAAGTTGAGGCGAGCCCTCACCCCTTATTTGCGTCGGCCCTGTGTACTACAGTGAAAAGTACAATTTTGCGTCATGATATTTTGCAATGGAACTTCTTCAAGTTTGATTGAGAAAGGTTTGCGGTGGCACCACTTTGTTTGGCAGAAGAGACTAGAAAGAGGGGAATTAAAGAGGGAAGCGACATATGAGGGTTGTAAGGAGGGCAAAAAGTGAAGAGTGGGGGATAGTAAGGGGTCGGAAGTTGAAGTCAAGTACTTGTGGAGACGGTAGAGAAGGGAACAGAGAGAGTGGTAAGGAAGAATAGAGTGAGAATCAAGTAAGATATTTAAGATTTTTTAAGTTTACTCATCCCCTCCCTATGTCTTATAGATACTATAATCCCTCGCATAATGAAGCAAAGTAAAAATAAGCTACTCATCAGAACTGGAACCTGAATCTTAAAAACTAACAAGACCTAATTTAGAAACCTACATGTACTACAGAAATGAAACAAGAAAAGTAAGTCATAATAATATGTTATTTTTGTTACAGAAAATTATAACAAACACATATTTTCTTTTTTTTTTCAGATTGTTTGTGCCTTCTACACTTGTATAATATCAACTTCTGTTAAATTAATATGCATGACTCATGAATAAAAACTTCAGGCAAGTGCAGTAAGATAATTAACAAAAATCATGAAACAAGCTGGATTATTTCATTCTCAAGGATTGTAGTTTATAACAATGTATGTATTGATGTCAATGTCATGAAAACATGTGAAAGTTATTTCATTATAGCCTTCACCTTGTTGCACATAGGAAGTCTCATTTTGAAATGTTGTTTTCACATAACACCTAATGAACGATTTTGAGGACATTTATGCAGGTTGTAATATTGCAATGTATGTTCCAATAATCTGACAAAACCATGAAATTATTTCACACTGCATGATTTCATTCATATCATAACTTGGAAACAAATGAAACCATGCACATCACCATGCAGCTAACAGTCGGTTTATCCACCAATACGTATTACACAAAGATGTTGTTAGTCTCTTACCATCTAACTTAGTGTCAAACAATTTTGTTGCAATGTATATGTATGCATGTTATGGGACTGTCCTTGAAAGTGACATTGAGCAGTTACTATGGCAACCAGGACATATCAACTTCATATAACAGAGGGAGGTACCGGTATGTGCAACCAATATAGGCATATGTAAGACCTGAAATGTGATATGTCACATTTTCACATCATTGCTTTACTGCAGTTTAACCCTTCGGTACGTATTCACAATTAAATTCACGTCTAGGTTGCTATGGCAACTATAAATATAAATAAAGGCTAGATTAATGGTTACTTCATTAAGACTAAGGGGTATGCAGGTAATTGGTATTTTGTGCATGTCGCACAAATAACAAGCATTTTTGTGTATTTTGCATACTTTTCTAACTTGTTATGAGGTTTGTTTCGATGTATTGATGGTTACCATGGCAACCAGATTCTACTTATCAACTAAAGACATTATACTAATATTACCGGTCTTTTAGTTGAGTGTTCTAATTGAAATACTAGTTGTTTCAGTGACATTTTTCTGGCTTTTAGGCTTCATGGCGGCCATTTTGGACACCATTTTGAATAATTAAAATTGCCCAAGGGTGAGAGCTCCACACCCACCTGAATATCATTGTAGAGACCCCAAAGATGAATAATCAACAAAGAAAAAAACTATATCAGAGAAAAAGTACTTAGCCCCCTCGGCTGCCGGACTATTAATCAATTTCAACATTTTCCTAAACATTTGATTAATCAAAGAGATACATTCTATTACTCTTCTCATAATCAAACAAGCATTCATACTGTTTTGCATCTTTGAATGTGTTATAAACGTGAATAGTCCAAATACATTGTACATTTACTGCTTGACACATGTAGGTATGCTTTCTTAATGAAAAATCAGTTGGATTTTTTCTTATGATTGTAATGACTGTCTTTAATGATGAATATAATGCAAGTGGATATCATTCATACACTACATTCGATTAGATAACCAAACTTAGTAATGATACCCCATCACTTGGTAGTAAATTGAAACACAAGCTACGGTAAGAGATAGAAATTATGTCATTTCTATTACATGTGTACTGCAGTACCTTTGAGATATGTACTACATGTAGTAGTTGAAAAAGAAAAAAAATAGTTATTATAGGTAGACCTATGGGGCATAAACTGAGTAAAACGACCCATTATATTTAGAGTACAAAATATGTTATATGTTTCAAAGCTGGACTATAATGTAGTGCTTCCATGTTGTTCTGCAAAATTTTCTAGAAAAAGTTTAATGGTTATGAATTACCCCATGTAATGTTTATAATTCAGGTGAAAACAGACATCTTTGTGAGATATTTCACGTTTGAAATGACCTAATATTTTTGACCTGAATTTAATAGCAGGAGATATAGGCTTACTATTATGTCATAAATGTGAGGAAAAGCTGAAGTGTGAGGACAAGCTCTGGGGGTAGAGGGTTTACATGTTTCTTTGTGTCCATTTTCTACCTTTTTTAATTTTGAGTGTTGTTAGTGGGGGGGGGGGGGGGAGGGGAAAAACAAATGTAACCAAAAGTGATTTTTTTTTTTTTTTTTTTTAATGTACAGGCGTGTATGCTATGCATACAATATTGGAAGCAATGAAGGGGAAAGTTGCAGATATATAGGACCGGTGTTGTAGGAAAACTGTGATTTGATAAATTTTCTCTTATCTCTACTGAAATTCAGAATGGGGGACTAGCACCATTAAATATTGGTGTGATGGGTTATACGTGTATTTCCAGTTGACGTGTAATACATGTGCAAGTAGTGGCTGTCATGGCATATAGTTATGGATGTATACACCCGCTTTTAAAAAAAAAACTGTAGTGGGGAGGTGGTGGGGGGGGGGGAGGGAGGGAATCGACCCCTTACTAGAACCAAGGAGGTTCTAGAGAATGGAGTCACAACCGTCTTATTTCCTTTGCTAGATGTTCGAAGCCGCCTCTCAAAAATATTTAAAGCATGTGCCAAACAAGATCTGCCATGCAGATACGAAGACGATTGACTCGTGTCTCATTGCATAATCACCAACCACTTTCAAAGGAAGATATGTCTTTGTGATGGTAATCACTTTTCGCTATCCCTTCTTATAAACGGTAAGTGGTACACACACGAAGATGCGCGAATAGAAATTGAGCAAAAAATGCTGAAATAAAGATGAAAATTACTCGACTGGGCATACCCTGGCACTAATCTGATATATCTATCAATAAAGAATTATACTTGAAGATCATTCCATATTAATTCATTTGTGGAAATTAAGCGGAAAATTGATAAAACCAGCTTTCCAGGATGGTACAGTTTTAAACATTTTCACATGATACAGCTCTGATTTACGCTTTTGCACAAATTTCTGGACAGGATTATCTTTTGTTTTACATGGTTTATCATTAAGTGAAATTTCATTTCATTTAATGAATAAATAAGCAAAATATGGCCAACATTATGATAATGTTCAAAATGAATCTTCCGATTGCTCAGCAAGACGGCGGCTTGGAACATTGATCATAAAAGGCACAAGTGCACCTGTGGAATTCTTTTGTACATCAAAAGAAATCTGACCACTGTTTGCATAATTACAGCCAGTTGAAACTATTGTATAAAACCTCCTTGCTAGAACTATGCAGCGCCACAGATCGCATATGTAAATTGCACACCGTATTACCGCGTATGGCTACGTGGGCCCGGCCGAATAGCATGTATGGGATCAATGGACTAGGGGTTTTAGCAAGCAGAGAAACTCTGCGAGACACCGTCACATGTGTAAGCAGCTGCAAGAGGTGATCGTCATTAAGTGTACCATTATTCTTATATTTCAAGAATCTACCATACGGCTGGTTAATTTATCGTATAGCCTGTAGGCCTAGATATAGTTATATTAGTTAAATATCAAAAATGCTGTAGCTTCTCACTTGTGTTTTCAATTTTAGACAGATTGCATCTGTCACCCGGCTCACGGTTGTTGATGCCGTTGCCCTCGATATCCCATGCATAGTGGCAGTTGCATCTAGCACACCTCCAGTCGCGTAGAAGTTCTATGTGGTACAAACTTGCAGAAGAGGTGACAGTGCCTGGCTGCGGTTGGTGTCATGCTTAATTGTTTGTTCCAGCACCAACACCAACTCGATGAGACCCTCGTGAGAAAATCTGTATTTCCTCCACAGATCTTCCGGACTCCAGTTCAAAGGATTTGTGCGGTGTCGGACGACTCTTTCCCTTCTCAGGGCCCTTCTTGCCGCTTGGTCAGGCAATATCACAACTGCTACAGCAGCCATCTTGCTTGCTTCTCTGACTACACTTGGATAGAGTTATTAGGTGATGTGGATCAACGATTAAAGTTACAGTTGATTTGTGGAAGTTAGAGTGTATTTTGTAAACTTACCAGTTGATTTGGAAGGAAGTTAACTTTGATTACAACTCATGGTGTCTTGATAAAACGGACTTGGAGTTGATTTGGAAGTTAATCATAGATTAAGTGGACTTGGAGTTGATATGAGAAGTTAATGATCGATTATCTTGACTTAGAGTTAATTTCATCTTTTGATAAAACGGGGCCCTGGACTTTACAACTCCAAATACTAAGTTATCCCTCGTGCACTTTTATTTAATCTTGGCCTGTGGCCTCCGAGAATCAAAACAGCACTTGTGAAAACTTTATTTTGTTGTTCTATAATCTAGTTTAGTACATAATAGAGCATGCATTAATTGTATGTTTCACGTTCACTGGGTGTATGTGGTTGACTTAATTGTGCATCTGTAAATAGTACTTGTGACATCAATTTCTTCCTAGCTATTGCCACACAAGTAAGCATTACAATATAAATTTACTGGACCCAACAACATCAACAAAACAATATACACAATCATAATAAGAGAATTAGGATAACCATTATTATTTTATGCAATCAACCTTGATGTCAAATTTCAGTACATTTTGCACATAGATTATCACAGACTGTAACACAGTAGGAGCACAGACTTGACTGAGACTTGTTGCTGTTATGACACCAACTCCTGACTATATCCTTGGAGAGTATTATGAAAAAGGTATGAATTGTAGTACAGGTTGTGTAAACTGTAGTGGTTTCATGTGGAAAGCACAAAACTAACATTAGCCAATTTCGAGGTTTTCAATATCTTACTTACATGTAGGTCCTTTAGAATCATATTAAAGATGTAAAAGAAAAGGAAGACGATAGCAACATCTGAAAGAAAGCCTCTTGATGGGGACAAGGTCAAAACATTGCAGAAAAAGCACACACATAAGTGCTGGTTAATCTTAATCTTAGTTGAAGTTGTTTGCTTTTATTCTGATTTTTAGTTATTTTAGTTGTGAATATTTATGCCTTAGGTACTGGCGTCAGCAGTCTCACTAAAATCATATACTGTAAACGTGGAAATTTTCGCGGTACATTAATTTTCGCGGATTTCGCGCTACGTTCGGCTAGCGCGAATTCAAAAACGCGCGAATATATCTTCACAATTTTCTATGCACATTTTGAACGGGATGAATTGTGTGCGCTTCATCGATGATACTGCTACGTAGTACAATGTACAGGCATGTTTACGCTACTAGTGCTGTGCGAAGAGACCGTGACTACGGTACTACAGTCACAGCTGTACTACGTATTTGAGTGTTTGTACTCGCAGTCGAGCCGCTCGCTACGTCGCTTGTCGTACGCTGGCATAGCAAGCTATGTAGCAGAGGCTTTGGATGAAAGCAGTGAATGTGTACTACAGTGAAGTAACCTGCTGTGGAGCACGAATTTAAGAACCCGCGAATACGTTTTCGAGCCGCTCAGCGCGAAAAATTAATCGCGCGAAAATATTGACGTTTACAGTACTGGCATACAACTATCTTACATTGGAGCTTTATTTAACACTTCAAGGGGGGGGGGGGGGTGAGAAGGTCCCCAAGGAAAAAGAAAAAGAAAACCAAACAAACAAATATCTAGCAAATATACAAAATCATAGTGACATGGAATCTTAAATTGTAATCTGACACAACTGTGCATGAGATTAGCCAATTTTTGGTATAAAAGGTGCTTGAGACACAAAAAAGGAGTTAACAGGGCATTGTTAGATCTTCTTGCAGTTTGAAATAATCACAAAAAATTAAGTGTGTGTGTGTATGTGGGGGGGGGGGGGTTAAGGGGGGCATCATAGCTTCCCCAGACTTTCTAAAGTTAAGGAGTACCTCATAAGTTCAGTGTTGAAACATGAAGCAATTGCTCTTTGAAATCTTACAAAAAAATATTTCATCACAAAGTAGAGAGTCTGAAAATACAAGACATACCAGAAATTCAATTTCTAGGCATCTTTATGAGCATGTAATCACAGTCATCATTATTATCATAGTTATCACCATTGGGAAACGGCTATAGTTGGAGCAAGTCTTCATGTGTCTGTGTATGTTGTACACTCATTGCACTGGAAGTCACTGTGGGTGGGCTCCCTCTGTGTTTCCATGGCAACACAAGCACATTAAGCACTCCACAGAAAATATTGCTCATTCCATACACACCTTTCTACTTCAAGTCACATGTAACAACTTATCATTCCTTCATGTGTTATGACTTCCTAGACATTTCTGAAAACTTCCTCAGTAGTTCGTCGGCTGCCATCCCCGATGTGCACCTGCCCGCCATCACCTCCTCCTCCCACCGCTGGATGTCCCCTCCCAGCTCCCTGCTCTCCCGGAACTGCTCCATCATCCGGTCCTTGATGTGTTGCCACATCCACACCCGCCGCTGCACCTGACGCTTTCTCACCAGCTCCCCCGCCCGGCTCATGATGCCTCGGTACTCCTCCATCGTCTGCCATGCCTTGTCCAGCCCATCACCCGTCTTGGAGGACACCTGTTTCACCTTCAGTGATTCAGTTTGTTTGAAAAAAGAAAAGAAGAAGAAGATGTCAGTAATAATTAAGGGTCACAGGATATATTTGGCAGGAAGAAACAAGTTGGAATATAAGTTATTCATGAAACAGAAACCAAAGCCATAACTATTCCTTTGTCTTCTTCTATTTCTGCACAGTAGTAAAAGTTTTGTCTAGTATCTCCTCATTGCTCATAACTCACATTGACAGCATTTGAATGCAAAAAGGCACCCTAAAATACTTCTCAGATTTGTTGGCAAAAGTAGAACAAACTAAAAAAACCCAGAAAAGCACAAGACCCTCCAAATCCAAAACTCCAGTAAACATTGAAAATTCAGTAGGTGACTTATATTACAAAGTTTAGAAACTGACATCATGCTATACATCACAGGAAAAGACAAAAAACATACTGCTGAGCTCTTTGTTTGAGCATTCCCCTAACATGTTAGTAATTAATCGTATTAATCACACCAGACCTACTTTGCATGTCATTTTAAAAGCACTAATGAAGTGGCAGATACCAGCAACACAAGGTTTGAATTGGCATGGTGAAAATATGGCAAATATAACTTTTTCTTTTTTTTTTAATGGCGACCAAGTACACCAAACCCACACTACAAGATTTAATGATATTTGTAAGGCTGACAACATTCAAACACCACAATCATGTTGTAATGCAGAAAGTGATAATTCCATAATATTGGAAGATTTCATATTTTCTCATCGGATATTAATAAATATACAATTTTGCCGGGAGCCTCCTCGTTTCCTTAAAAAGTGATCTCAGGAAAATATGTCCCCATTCCTGCTGGCATAGGATGGACATGACAAAAGATTTACAGGAATACCAAACAAATGATAAGAAATAATAGTGAAGTACATGCCCTATGCTTTGTCAGAGTGGGTTAATACTGGTATGTGAATAGCCAAATACAGGCCCTTATTAGGCCTTTCATATCAGTCGACTAATCTGATTTATCATAAATGAAGAACAAAGACGCTTGGATGAGCATTTCAAAGGGTGTGCTTTGGTGTGAACATTTACAAAACAAATCAAACCAAAAAGGTACCTTATGAATATGTTCTTCCATCTATGCCGAGAGTCACACTTGCAAATCTTTTGGAGAATCTTTTTTTTTTTTTTATGAGGTACTTGCGTGTTGGATAAGGAAAAAATAATAAATATAATTCTTATTAGGTAACAAAAATTCTTGAGACCATATCATATCCATCAAGAAATAATATCTGTGTAGATCTCTCACACATGTGTCTCCGCTCACTCTGGAAAGTAGGAATTACATCTTGAACAAACAAGGATCAGCTAAAATAAGTTCCACACCTGTGGCTTCCACAAGGGGGAGCGTGTGTACATGAGTTTGACGGCGCTGGTGTACTCGCTGCGTATCCTCCTGGCCGGAATGAGGAGCTCTCCATCCGCCTTGTTGATGAGGATGAAGTCGGCTCGCTCGACGATGCCTTTCTTGAGGCCCTGCAGCTCGTCGCCCCCTGCTGGTGGGATCAGGAGAACCAGCATGTCCACCATGTCCGCCACCGCATACTCGGACTGGCCAACACCTGAATATAGATGACCGTTGCAACATGGAGTTACAAATAGCAAAAATGATGTATTTTCTTACTACATTGTTTTTGAAGGCAGCATATAAGGTTTCAGGTGAAATGGGGTGGTGTATAAGGCCAAGCCTGGAACAGGTTCTTGTACTTTGCACTGATACAGGTGCAACAGTAAAGCTGTTTCACACAATTTTTTTTTTTCAATGTAAAGTTGCTCACCAAAGAGTAGGAGAAAACAGCACTACTCAGCACTATTTTTTACACATTACATATACCAGTATGCTCACATTTTTTTTTTTTACCTAAGTAACCTACCTATCAAACGTTTAGTTTTCACAGTCAAGATGGATCTTGAACTGATGTCTTTTAAAAAAATAATCTATGGCAAGAGAATGGAAGTTTCATGTCTGGGTCATGTGTAAACTGAATTTGGCGTATGTCCTTAAGTGAAAACAAGCAAATCTCCCAGAGTGCTTGCTCAGTGACATATAGGACATATAGACTGTGACATGTTCATCTTCTGTATACGTCAAATATTTAGCGAATCTAAATTTTTGCGAATCAGAACTTCCTGATGATTTCGCGAGTGGTTAAATTCGCAATCATAGAGTCCTGTACCGAATGGAGAATTGTATACGTGAGCATCACATTCATAGCGTGATCAGAGTCAATATTTTCATGTGTCCTTATTTACACGAATAGCACCTGACTTGCATAATTCGTGAAAATAAATACCTCCCAAAATATTTGGTGTATACAGTATATCATGCTCATTATATATTGCCAAGTTGAGTTCAGACGAGTGCTTGCATTAGTTACCAATTGTTTCCACTATGATGACATCGTAACCAGCAGCTTCGCAGAGCAGGATGGCATCGTTGGTGTTCCTGGTGACCCCGCCCAGTGTTCCTGAGGATGGTGAAGCTCTGATGTAGGCGTTGGGATCACGCGACAGCTCAGTCATACGCGTCTTGTCGCCAAGAAGCGAGCCTTCATTAATGACATGATGTGACAATGTGATTGTATTTGCACAGAATCTGTCATAATATGTTGGAATATTCCAATTCATTGAAGACTACAATCCAGCTCAAGACAGCACAAGAAGCAAATGAGTTACCTTGTCTATTCAGTCTCAAATTTGCAGAATTTCTTGAAAAAAAACGGCTACAGCAATGATCCAGAATTTTATACACAATGTCGGACATATGTTAAAATGATTATCATGTTGGTAGCAATGTGATTTTATTGAATTCATTATGAATGGTCTTTAGAGGGAACTTTAACACATGACTCCCACTGGTTATTTCAGCTTGCAATAGAGGTTGACACAAATCATGTCAAGCTTTCATAATCGTGAGTTAGGCGTTACAAAACATAAATCTGAATTCAGTGCTTGCCTGCTTGCCTGGGGCTACTGTAAGCAGCTATATGGAACGTAAAAGGAATGGGTATTTGTCTGTTCAAAATACAGTTGTATCAAGTCCATAGGGGTAACCCATTGAAGGCTAGTCCCAGAAATACTCAGGCAGGTGTCTATGGAAAATATGTGACTTGTGTTATATCAAAATAAGCCCATCCTCAACAGGTAAACCTAAGGCCAATTGGGCAAGTGAGAGATTTTTTTCCGGGTTAATTATGACTTCTTTTCTGCTTAATAATGGTTGGTAAGTAGCTGCAAGAAAATATAAGAGACTACAATCCACAACACTTTGTCTCAGCATGATTCTTGAGCACAACTGGAAGATTGCATCTAAAAGAAAAGAAAAAATCCAAATCACTCACCTCCTGTGATTGATGATGATGGATCTACAGCCAGCACTGCAACACGATGTCCCTGTGCAGTCAGTTTCTTGCCCATGGCTTCTATGAAAGTTGACTTGCCAGCCCCTGGTGGCCCCGTCAAACCTGTATGACCCCCGGGAGAAATAATCAAGAGTCAATTCAACATGACCCTCCTGACACTGGCAATTTACTAAGTTGCATGTAATACACTTCAAGGTGTACTGTGACACATTTAAATGCTGTTTTGAAACCTTGAAATCATGAGATCTTCAAACATTGACAATTTATATTGCATTCAATTTGCAGCAGCCATGAGGCATGCACATTTCATTCATAGAGTTTCATAAAGAGAAAAAAATATTTCTAAACAGTAACAACTTTCACTTTTCATTTTCAAAATTTTGAGTTGGTAACAAGTAAATATACCTGTGGTCCAGCTCTGACAGGATCCTGAAGGTCTATCTTTAACTCCACAGCTTCATATCAATCTACTACTTGTCATCACAATGGATCACTGAACAGTATTTACGAACATACGCTTATTTCCCATAGCAGTTTCTTTCCACAATTCTAAAAATATTGTGCTAAGATTCGTTGATGAATAAGCCACACAACTCGGGGAATTACCTACTATTCAACTCACCGATCCTGAAGGACGGGGGAATCCCCCTGTGCCGGATCTGCTCTTGCTTCAGATGTTCCAGGACCGCTCTGAGCAGGACCTGGGCCTGCATCTTGCCCTTCTTGTTTGTGGACTCCACAACGGTTATCGCCCGAGCCAGTGCCCATCTCTCGCCAGCTAGGAGGGCCTCACTGAGCTCCTTTGCATAGGCATCCTCTACCTGCTCTGCATCACTCTTGGGTGCTGCATCTGCACTCCATCTCGCCGTCCGGCTCAACTGGCAGACCGGTGATACCAATATGGATCTGCCATGTAGCAGTAGATTGCAATTACTTTGAGTCACGTGTTGGAGTGCTCTGAGGTAGTTTTGATGCTGAGCACTGCGTGAATGCAAGTGTCCCTGAGGGAGTGGTTGGTAATGTGGTGCACTGAGAAGTGAGAATGTCCTGGTGGGTGATGCACTGGGAGTACATGACTGTCCATGAAGACTTGCTGCTCCAAGATACGTACGCCAATTTTGACAAGTGCTCTTGCCACGTCCGCGTCCAACCTGGGGTCCTTCAGCCGTCCTAACCCAACTCACGTGACCAGGGTAAATTGTCCGCTGGCCGGAGTTGGCTGCCAGCGATGACAGTGAGGCAATGCCGTCCTTCAGCTTCCTATGGCAGTGACTACAGACCACAGCCAAACCTCTCGCTCCTCTCATATTCTGCAGGAAAGCACTCATGGTGCTAACAAATCTCTCCAGATCATCAAACTCCTAAAGAGTGTAGTTGCAGATTGGTAGATATGTACAGAGATGTCTTTGGAAGTATTCTTCTTTCTTGATTTTGTTCTAAATCTGTAAGAAAAGAAAAATGCATCAAGGCAATTCCGCGGTTAGTAACGTTACATTTAAAGAAATTTAGATATTTATTTTTACTACTAAATCACCATTTATTCATTTCAAGTCAAAATCATTTTAAAACATGTTCATCCTTCCTAGGTCTATGATATAGAAAAGAATGAGTACAATCCAATAGATATTAGAATTGCTATGGCAACTAAAAGGGCTGGTTAGTAACGTTACGAAAAAAGGACATGACAAAAAAATCAATGTCTTGAAACAAAAAGTGTGCAAAATTTCAAGTTACTTGAAACAAAGTGTTGCATTAATTTCAATTATGTGTCATGACAAATGTTCACACAAATATTTTTAGCAGTTCGACCGATAATTTATTAGCTAGACCCCAAATGCATGGTTAGTAACTTTACGGTTAGTAACGTTACATTTGTCCGGAGTAATTCCGCAGGTCATTTCACCCTTTTGTAATCAACAAAATGTTACATGACATCTGGAGTATTTAAATGTATTCATCTTTTACCTTTTAGCAAAAATTTGAGGAAAAAATTTCAAAGCAACCCACTGTAATTTGCATTTAAGTGAATTTCAGCATCCCCAGTCCCACATGTACATTTTAAATGATGGTTTTAGATCTCGCAAAATCAATGAATATGAAAAATAAAATCTACTGAATTTGAAAGACCTTAGTGATTGGTGAACATCCATGGCATTAGTTGATACCTAAATTAAAGAGTAAGATAAAGAGGCACATTTCTTTTATCCATGTCATGTCCACCTAACTGCGGAATTGCCCATCACATGTTTTCATAGAAATATATAGATTTCACTCAACGGGATGGGATTAAATGATTGAAAGATAATAAGAGATTAAAGCTTTCACATTCTTAATCATTCATCATTGGTTTGGGTAACATGGTACATTGAGAAACCTTGCATAAAACCAATAAATGCAGTAGTGGAAGCTCACTGGAAATTTGGAGATTTGAAATATTACTAAAATATAAATAATTAGAAATGTCACTACAGTGACTGGTATGCCTCCGCCATAATGCCTCCGCAGTAATGCCTGGGTCTCTCAATAGGTCTAGAGTACTTCTTGACAATGTGAGATGACATTTTCACATTTTCCCACCGAAAGTGAAAACACACATCCTGGTCTTCAAGACTAGAGAGGAGGCTTGATTGGATCGATACCCCCTCCTTCAATGAAAAATGAAAGCCAACCTTAACAATTTTCTCCCTGGAACTAGTATGAAAGACTAGACATTCTGCCTACTCCCTGAAACCAAAAACATGATAACCACATATTTAGCTTTCATAACACAACTGGAAAAAAACAAAACAAAACTCAAGTTCATACACATTGCATGTCAACAAACGCACACCATAACAATGGACGATAGTGCTGTGATTGGTTTAATAGTGATCACAGATGTCCGCACTTCATACAGAGAGAGATTCAGGACATTCATCTAACATGTCTAAGTAGCAAAAATGCAGTGCAGAGACTAAAAGTAGATCTGTAGAGTATGTGATGTGGTCATAAAGACTACAGATACTAAAAGTGAGTAAAACTAGGTGTTGGTGAACACAGCTTGCACAGCGCCGCTTTTACTGCACAGTCTATACACTTTATGCAGGCCACTTCGTTCTAAGTTTTGATAATATTCTTACAAAAATGTCTGGTGATTGATTAGGCCACGGAATTATCTTTCAGATCTGAGTGTAACTGTTAGAACCCAAGACAAGTGAGTTGCTGAAGGGCCAAGCAATTGAGCAAGGGTCGCTAACTCTAGAGCAGTTTGAGAGCCCCTTCCCCTCTTTCACCTGTTAGACTCTGAATTAATCATGAAAAGAGGGATATGTGTATAGAACTAACGTTAGATCTCAATTACATACAACTTACCATTCTGTGTCTGTGATGATTTTATGAAGAGGCACAATTTCATAGACAACATAGACTCTAGTATTGTATTTTAGCGACTACGTACCACAGCACAAGTGACTGATTCTGTGTTGGATAGGTGGCCACGATTTGCTTGTAAATTTACTGGGTTCGTATCTTCTCGTATTTGTATGGCGATTCCAAGCCAGCCACGGAGATGAGAGAAAGCACAATTTTGCAGCGTATAAATTGCGAGTGTCCAAGAGAAAGCCGATAGCAATTGCAATACAACTGTACTAGTAGTCGTGCTGAAACGGAGTCTTCGCCTTCGCGGCGCCTAAGGTTGAGGCGTAGAAATCAGCAAATGCCCGCTGTAAGCTGCCAGACTGCTGCAGCTCCAAGTCTAGTCGTGTCCATCAAAGCAAGCAAGGTGGCGCATCTCTACGAAGTCAAGACCTGCGCCCTCTACGTTTCTGAGCGCGTTACAAACGTAACCCACGACCACCGAACTAAAAGAATAGCTAGTTCGGTGCCCACGACCCCACAACAAGGTCAGTGGTTGTACAAGTACTGCAAAATCAATATTAGTGTACGTACTTATATAGTAAGTGATATATTAGTACATGTACAATGTACCTTGTTTTCATACTATAATTTATGAGGAGCAGATCCATCCTGCTCACTTTTTTGGTATAGAAGTATAGATACAAATAAGCATGTATCAATTAGCGACTTCAACCTTCGCGAAATATCGTATTTCAGTACTAATTGTAATTATTAAATAATTACAATTAGTACTGAAATACGTAGAGCACTAAATCAATTTATGTGCATAATTATGTCACTTAAGACATACTGAAATGATAAAGTGAAAGTGATAAGAAAATACAGGATATCATAATCATAACTTCTAGAATATTCCTTGTTATGTCACAAGTGAGGTATTACAGGAAAGGTTTAAATTTGCTCTATCTGATGATCGATAAACCGTACTTGGAAATGTTTTAAAAATGGCGCTTATTTAGGTCATTTTGCAATAAAACTCTCCATATATATATATATATATATATATATATATATATATATATATATATATATGTATATGCATACAAAAACATAAAAGTGGAATCGAAGAAAATTGATTACGAATTGTAGAGGTAAGAAAACCGCAAGTGTCAGACAATTAGAATTTGCCTCTTTTCCTCATTTAATTTACTTCTTGTTTCTTGTTATGTAAAATAATATCGTACTATACAAGTGGAAATTTACAGTTTTTACATAGGCCCTAATCAATGACTGATTTTCTTTTGAAGTGAGTGATAAAAGACAATCAATCTGTCATAACTGATTTAGATTGAAGACAAATGTGCATAACTGACCAACAAACTAGATACATACTAAATACTACACGTTAAAGAGTTCGAATCCCCTGCTCTTTGTGTGCTTGACAATTCCAACATACTGTAGAAGACACTGTAGTTGACGTTAACGGAGAACTACAGGACATTCAGAAAACTTTTCGAGGGATTCTATAATTCAATCTAATTCAAAGTTATTACTTTTTCACTTCTATGGTGAAACACGCGCTGATCAGTGTGGGTTTTATCAAAATGAACATCATACGTGCACACGAAAAAAAAATACGCATGTCAACACAAAGTAGTGAGACAGTTATAATGGAATTGAACTACTGTTAGTGAAAAATAAGAACGATGAAAAATTGTCTTTCTTGAGAGCTTGTAAGATCATGATGCGATGACAAAACTGAAGAATACGCACCTTTGTCATTATGGAAACCGAAATCCTTGACTTGGTCAATATCATCAAGGCGGTAGTATAAATGGGCAAATTCATCTTGAATGGGATTTGGAATCGTTACAAGAAGCCTAGGGGTATCCCCCCACCCTTTGAAGCAAGTGCGTATCTCCTCAAAAAGATTTTGTGTTGTCTCTTATGGTCGAATCCTCATTTATTTCTTACGCATCTCTACTCTTAATGATAAGGCGTATGATAAGCATCATTGTAAGTAGACTATGTGATGTGATGCAGCCCTTTCTTAAACAGGAAAGAAATGCAAAGAAACCTTGTAGCATGAACGTTGCATTTTTCAAACGCAGTCACTGAATATAGAAAAACTGACAAATTAGAAATCGGTTTGTGTGTGAAATACTCTGTCTGATGCAGAACCACGTAAAGTAGAAAACGTAAAAATGAGGAAAACTGTGAAAGTGGATGGTTGAATGCTTTACACGAACAATTACTCAGTAATACTCTGTGACTGACCAGATTGTCTAGAATTATACAAGAACAATAAACCAGTACGTAAATGAAACGGTTTGACAGCAGAGCTAGAGTGATATACGATTTCTTTTTATTCAGAGCGAAATGATGACAACATAACATAATTGAATGCTTTAGAGTTGTTATTGTTTGTTCTTCTTATAATTTGTTTGCTTGTTCGTTCGTTGTTGTTGTTGGTTGTTGTTGTTGTTTGTTTGTTTTTTGGTTGGGTTTTTTTTTTTTTTTTTTGGGGGGGGGGGGGGGGTATCCATTTGAACATTATTGCAACCTGTATCAGGCAGCAAGATTTGAGTTTGTGTCTGTGTTATGTGAAGCGATGTCTATGACGCCGAGACCTTTCCCTATAGAGAGTCTACGTCTCCTCCATTCATTCATATACCTTCCTCTCTCATCAGCATAAAACACAAACAAACATACAAACAAACAAACAAACATTAAACAAACAAACTGTTTTGGACTTGTTTCATGCATAGTTTTGTTGAAGTCAGAGCAATATTGTTATTGTTGCAACGGACAGAGTTGTTGTTGTCTAGCTATTGCTATAGTACCGGTAACAAAGGTTCCATGACATTTGCTCCTGCGACAAGATTTATTGCTCCCATGAAATACCTACACGTTAAGCCAAACATACATCCTACCAACAAACATAACCATATAACCCTAATCCTAATCCTCACATCAAACTAGATCTAAAATGCTATTTGACCCTGACCCTAAGCCCTTTGAAGAAGTTTAGACCGGCGCAATTGTCGCAGGAGCGAATGTGTGTCACCGCTAGAAAAGAAAGAATCATCGCTGCTGTCCCTGGTCAACGACCATGTACCGGTTTGTATTTACGATCTACTCCTTAATCCTGTTCAGTATGAGCTAAACTCCACTAATGACAGGGAGGCAGTCCCTCCAACCTCTCTGCAAGCGTCCACTAAGCATCTTAACGATGTCCTTGTACTTTTCGACGTCAGCCACGTTGTTGTTCTGCTCAGGGTCGAGTTCGTTGACGTAAAGCTCCCGAGCTTTTACGTCGTTCCAGTCCCCTTCGAAAGTGGTGTTGCTGAAGCCGATCCATTCTGTATAGTGGTACTCAATCGTGCGCATCGAGTATCCCATGATGGTAATGTTGGCAAGGTGCGGAACGTCGGTTAGTTTCCCTGGATGCACGCTTGGGCGGGGGTACTGGCTAAAGGTTGCGTTCTTCCATCGTTTAATTTTTTGCAAGCTCCTGCTGTCATTGGTCGTCCAGCGATCAGCAATGTAGTCCTCCATTATCAACGGAGCAAAGCTGACACCTTCTGCGCAGAAGTCGACATCGAATGAATTCGGAGGACATATCGGCGGGATGGTCAGGCCAGCAAGCTCTGACACGCTTGGAAATATGTCCACGAGTTCTACAAAGGCATCAACACTGACACCATGCTGATTACCTTTAGGTTCAAGTACGTCATTGCCTTCGCTTTTGGGACTGCGAAAGGGTAAACCAACAGGTAGGCCGGTGCTTTTCTTCCATGTTATCTTGTCGTCTCTAAACTTCTTCCATGACAGTGTGCCATCAGCCTTGTGATCTACCAGAACCCTGTTGGGGGCCTTGAGCGGGTCTTTCAGGGTGAATTTTTGGGCGGAAAGCCAGTTAGTATCTGTCACACCGGGAACGTGCACCATGAGCGGGACGCGGGTGGCCAGCTCGAAGTTTGAGAACTTGCACCATTCACCGTGTTCACCAAGTTGCCAACCTGAGGACATCCAAAGTAATAACAACGGTCATCATAACAACTCTGCAAAGATGTCTGCCATTAATAGGAGCACTTAATTGTCACCACAAATTTCCCGCTGCAACAAATTCCAAATGAAATTGGTTTCTTGGTATTTGATAAGCTGACAGGTGTCAAAGTTGACTCAATCTGACAAGAGATTTCAATCCGTGAAATGCAAAGATGGTATCGAATGTTGCTGAAACATCCAAACCTATTTCAATTGCAAACAGAAAAAAAAACATACAATGAAAGCATTAATGATCATACATCTGCTTTAGACTCGAAAAGAGCCATCTGAAAAAAACAAACAAAAAATACATCTAGTGCATAAGATCGTTACAGACCTGACTGTGGAGAGAAGATAATGTTTGCTAAAGGTAGGAAATAGAAGTAGCATAATGGCGTTTGGTTCTTTATTGGTAGGTTTGGAGGGACGGAAGTTTGGAAGCAGGGAGTATAACCGACAGAAATTACCCGATAACCATGTATTTACCACGAATGCTCGATTTTTCACTTCAGCTTCAGATATGGTAGCATTATTACGTACAATGTATCTCATCCACTGAGAGAGGCTTCACAATCACTATCCAGGGAATAAAGTTAACTGCTCTTTAAACCATGTATATAGGAATGAGGTTTCTAAGGTTAATCTGATAAGAAGCGACAGACCTACTAAAATTAATGCACCACATGATTGTGATGAAATCTTAAACGCACTTTGATAGAGATGTGAACGCTAGAACGATGTAGGTATATTTTTCTCTCTCTTCCATTCTGTTTGTCTATCTTTCTTTCTCTCTCTCTCTCTCTCTCTATCTTTATCTTTCTTTATATTCCCCTATATACCCCTCCATTCCTTTCCCTCTTTTGTATAAACGGTATGATCAAACTCAGTTGATGACACCATACAGAACATAAAAGTTGACCCTAGTGACACCAAAGTTACTTTCTACGACCAGTAAAGAGATATTGTACAGTACCACCACATCTTAGGAACTGCAATCACAATATATAGCTTTTTCTTTGATTTTAACTGATTAAGATGCTGAAGCTCACCATGATCACCAACGAACAGGATAATCGTATCGTCGGCGAAACCGGAAGCTTCCAGAACCTGAAGCAGACGCCCAACCTGGTAGTCGGTGTACGTTGCTGCCGCATAGTAATTCTGACGCATTGGTCCCTGGAGGAAATAACATTAAAGTATGATAACACTCTATCATAGTTGCTGCTGCTGTTCCGTACGATTCTATCCAGGTACAGGAACAAATATTCATGATGAAAAAGGACAATTATATTTTTGTTTGCATTTTGGTCATTCTCTTTACCATCGCAATTATCGTCATCACGTTAACATCTTCACAAACCAATAATTACAGTCATGCCGACCCATTTATAACATTCTACTTAGAATCATTGACGGGGTTCTGTCGCATGTTTCCCTAAGTCTATTCCAAAAGCCATTTTTGACGGAACGAAATGTATAAAACTACATCGAGAACGCAGACCAGACTGATAAAACCTTTGAAACCACAAAATCTTGCAATTTTCTTAAAAATGTCTCAAGCATACATACATGAATGGATGTGCCTAAAAACTGGGAATATTTTCAGAACAGTCTCTCCTTCTTGTTTTTTAAACAGGAAAGAATCTCAGCAAGTGGATTTGATGTTGGTTCAGAGTTAACTTTGAAACAGGATAGATAGGTTTGATTAGCCAATTGAAAGCTCAAACTACGAATAGGAGAGCAAACTTTCCAAACCCTTCAGCGAATATGCCATACACTTTGGCATTAAAAATGGTGCTTATGGCAACAAAATTCTTACTCTAAAGGCTAAGAGAGTAGAGTTCCTTCAGATGTCATGTTGTTTTAGCTTCATACTGTTTGTTGTACGGATGATAATTATGTAGCTTCCGACTACGCTGTGTAAGTTTATTCGATGGTTTGACCATTTAAGTGCATATCAAAAGTGAAAAAAAAGAAGAAGAAGATGAAAACGTAAAAAGTTTACGCACAACGCACGACGGACGCCGGACGAAGAGCGATCGCAATAGCTCATTTGAGCCTTCGGCTTTATAGGTGAGCTAAAAAACCAGAGCAAAACAACAACAGAGAAACAAACAGTTAACCCCCACCCCCCCCCCCCCCCCAAAAAAAAGCACTAAAATGAAACAGAACAAAACAAAAATCAAAACAAAACAAAACTGACAAAGGTGGTAACACAAGAGATCACTGCTGTGTACTCAGACAAGATATTTTACTTCCTGTGTCCACGGAGTAAGCCAGGAGATTACATGGGTACCTGGTCATGCTATTATGCTGGGTAATATACACAGGGCCAAGCAGGAAAACAATACTTAAAGGGGATGGCTAGCAACTGATCAATGGGAATCAGTGGGAATGCTGGGGGATGATTGTTCCAATTCTTGTGGGATTCATTTAAGAGTACATTATACATATCTATTGTTGTGTGAAAATTCTTTGCTTCAGAACGGTCTCATATTCAAGTAATGTGCAGTTTAATGCCCCGTCACTGCACAGGCATGCTAACCTGGAAACATTAAACTGCACATTACTTGAATATGAGACCATTCTGAAGCAAACAATTATTTTCACACAACACTAGATATATAATGTACTCTTAAATGAATCCCACAAGGATTGGAACAATCCTCCCCCAACATTCCCACTGATTCCCACTGATCAGTTCCTAGCCATCCCCTTTAAATTGAAGAGAGCAAGCACAAATAAATGAAACCGACCTTTGTATTTTGTTGGTGCTGTTTTCACGAACAAACTTACATGGAAGTCCAGTGGTATTGTGCCAAACGGGAAACTTAGGTTCATCGCCTTCAGATCATCCCGAAGTCGCAACGAGTGAAAGTCATCCCAGGCCACACTCGGCATCTTCTCGGGTATGTTCGGATTCGACGCGATTTCCACCGACTCAAGTGGATACAGGGCTTGGTACGCCTTCGGGTATTTCCACGGAACGTGCGGTTTCCGGTACCCGACGCCGAGGAAGAACGGCGGCTTCATCGACTCCCGAAAACCAGCGTCCGCCGAATCGTCTGAGCCAGGGCGCCCTCTTGCGGAGACCGACAGATTCCGCAAGATTTCAGCTGCCCTTTCAAAGGCTTGTAGATCTGGAAGTGTATGCTCAGGCATTTCCTCTACATCTACTGGACACATGATGTTGTTATGTAATGTTCCATCCAAATTTGGGCAGACCTTGAAAATCGATAAAGTGATGGAAGGAAACGGATATTCATCTTTGGGCAGACCCATGAAACAGGAGATAATTGCATAGATTAAATTGAGGGCAATGTCCAGCGAAGGGTTAATATTACAACACACCTTATTCTAGATTGGTCATTTTGTATTGCTTTTATTTTCTAATATAGAGACGCGCACTACATGGACATTGACCAGATACCCATATACAAAAGTTGCATAGTTTGGAAGAAAAAAGACTCATACGCCATGATAACAAAGTGCTCATGAAAATGTACAGGTCTGTGTTACGTCCCTTTTGAGTCTGAGGGTTTTCATGGTTCTAGGAACACTACCCCCTGGAAAACCACCCTCCGGATAACTACCACCCGGATAATTACCCCCCAGGACAATTCCCCCCTAGGGCAACTACCCCCCGGACAACTACCCTCCAAGGGCAATTACCCTCCAGGGTAATTACCCCCTAGGACAACTACCCCCCGGACAACTACCCTCCTAGGGCAATCACCCCCTTGGGCAATTCCCCCTTAGGAAAACTACCCCCTGGATAACTACCCCTCGGATAACTACCCCCTGGATAACTACCCCCCGGAAAACTACCCCCTGGGTAACTACCCCCCCCCCCCCGGAGAACTACCCCCTGGATAACTACCCCCCGGAGAATTACCCCCTGGGTAACTACCCCCCGGAGAACTACCCCCTGGGTAACTACCCCCAGGATAACTACCCCCCGGATAATTACCCCCCGGATAATTACCCCCCGGATAATCACCCCCCGGATAACTACCCCCCCCCCCCTCCAGATAATTACCACCAGGATAATTATCCCCAGGTTAATTACCCCCTCCTCCGAAAACTAGACCCCAGATAACTTCCACCCGATAACTACCCTCTCCGATGACTTCCCATGGATGATAACCCCGGATAAATAGGCCTACAACTCCCCCTCCCCTATAACTATCAAGAGGAAAATTACTCCCAGGACAGTGCACCACGCCAATTACCCCCTGGGTAACTACCTCCCGGGTCATTGCCCCTACCCCCACCACCAATCTTACTTTTAATAAAAAGAATATCATTACTACAGGAAACGAAGTTCTTTGTATTATTTGCCAGGAATCACGGGGATGCCATATTGATACAACATCTTATGAAAAGAACATCTTAAGGATTTACGATTTGTATCGTTTGCATTTAGGACGATTTATGTACAAGCTTAATTTCTCCCTCTGTATTTTGCCTCTATGTTCATAAAAAACGAAGCTGTCCCTTCATATCCTACCCGGTAATCCAGTAAATGTCAATGCCTTTAACCAAAACTATTTTCGCTAAATCTGTATTTTCTTTTACTGTTCCGAAATTTTGGATTTCTCTTGATAGTATAGTATAAAAAAAAGTTTTAAGTTTGAATGCCTTTACCATTGAACTAAAGACATTTTGAAGAAATGTTACACTTCAGAATGAGTTAAACTTTTTGCAATATTTTTTTAACCACAATCGTCTATCGTTTACCACAACTCCATGTTCCACTTCTATATTTTGAGGAGCTTAGGCATTATCTCATGCCTCACGTGCCCTGGTTTTGACCCATCATCTTCCTCTTCCCTCTCGCTTTTCTCTGTCCACCGTGAAGGTAGTCTATTCCTGTCATTCATAACTTACCTTTCCTCTTTCTCTCATTACAAGGGATTTATCTCGTGTGTGTTCATGTGCAGTGCACTCCCATGAAAACGAAATGCTCAGGATCGGCAATTTTTTTTTTTCATTTTAGCGAAATTTCGTTATAACCGAACAAATATAATATGCGATGTATAACGAAAAGAAGGAAACCACGCATAAAAAATTCTGTTTGTTGAATCCTCATCATACACTGGAAAGCTATGTGAAATGGGAGATTACCTTTTTAATTTCGCTTAAATATTACATTTTAAAAAGAGCATAAAGTTGTTTGTGTTGTCACACATGTGTAGAAAATGACGGTGTACGATTTGGTTACAGTTCGCTATTCCAAAGGTTCTTTTCTTACTAAAGTACGTTACTCCGAAGGCTCCTTATTCCGAAGTTTCGCCATCCACGGGATTCCGATGGTTTGTTTATGTGAAGGTTCGCATTTCCGCAGAATCATTATTCCGAGAGTTCATAATTTAGATCAAAATAATATATTGTTCATTTTCCGAAGGTTAGTTGATCTGAAAATGAAATGAGGTTCGTCATTCTGAAGGTTTATAAATCAAAAAAAGAGAAAGGTTCACTATTCAGAAAGTCCGTTGTTCCGAAGGCTTTTTCATCCGAAAATGAAATAAGGTTCGTTACTCCGAAGAAATTTTGTTAATGAAAAAAAAATGAGAAAGGCTTGTTATTTCGAAGATTTATTTATCTTAAGACGATTATAAGAATTGCAATTCTTAAGTTTTGTTGTGTACTCTCCTTTTTCCACCATGGATTAACGATACTTTTTGTAATGTTCCGATTAACGAACGTTTTGAATTCCTGTCATTTTCGGACTAAAGAACCGTATAAGAATAAGAATAAGGACTATATTTTATTATCGGATTAATGAACCTTTGGAATAACGCCAAAATATGCTTAATAACAAACCCTCTTTCATTTCCGAACTAACGGACATTCAGTTGTATCAGAATCTGTGTGTTTTGTATTAAAGGACTTCGGAACAATGAAACAAACCTTATCTGAATTCAGATTATTGTATTACAATAACGCAAGTTCCCCTCGGAAACTGTGCGTGATACACGGGAGTGAACATTCAATGATGCGTTCGCTCATGCAGACTGAGATGCTTTAAAAATGCTTGTTCCGCTATGCATTTTCGAATGCGATCCGCATTTCGTTATAACGGAGCACATTTCTTTTGTTTTTCTTTGTCAGTGGCGCTCAGAAAAGACTTCGTGATAACGAAAATTTTGTTATAACCGTCTTCGTTATAAGCGCATTTTGTACCATAGACTTTAATAGCGATACTAGTAATTTTGGGACCAGAAGTTTTGCTTCGTTATGACGAAATTTCGTTGTAACCATGTTCGTTGTAACGGGAGTGCACTGTATCTTTATTTGTGTACTTCGTCTCTGTCTTAATGTGCTTTATTTATACAATGTATTGTTTCATCAATTTTGTAACTATTTTACTGTTATACCGTTAACGCTCATTTCAGAATTGCCCTACTGCATTATTGGGCATTAACAACTAGTATATCAAGGATGTGGGAAGAGATTGTTACCTCCTTGGTATGATCACCGCAGAGCATTACCTCCCTTGACAATTACTCCTTATTAAAATTAGGCTCCAAACAATCACCCCTCTTACGATAACTCTCCCCCAGAAAAGTACGTCTCTCATTGTTATTTTCGAACAACGTTTGCTATTTGAATTGAAAAAAAAAAATCATATCATCTGGTTTTGGTCGAGACCTAACTTCAGCTTTTAAACATCTTTTTGGTGAAATAATTAGAAACCCCTTACGAAATATTAAAGAGCATGTTATTCCAAGAAGGATTCAAGTTTTTGTGAAAAAAAAATACTCTTGAAATGGCCGGGATAAAACAGAGCAGCCCTATAATGTAAAAAGGATTCTGTCAACTACAACTCTCTATAGATCTATTCAAAAAGAGGTTGCAGGACAACAAGGCAGGACAACTAGGGGTGTTTTGTAAAAAAAAAAGAAATACCGTTAAACTCGTAATATTTTACTCTTTCTAATGAGACTAACTTATATTTGAACTGGATTTCCTCTAAAAGTGTCGAGAACATTTGATTTGAAAACTAGCACAATTCTACTTGTATGTAAAACAAGCTGTAATTTTACTCTTATGACAGATTAGGGCACCGTCTGATAAAAGTTGCCAGTTATGACATCTTGTTAGTCTCTAATAATTTCAATAAAACCATGGGTTCTGCTTGATTGATAAGCTCGAGTCACTGACTTGTTACCATGGACCTGCTTTGATCGACCTCCAACGATTGGTAATTGTGTGGAACTGACAGCTTGTCAGGACTGATAACTTTCATAAAACCGTGCCCGGATCCTAACAGAAATTATGGCTTTATATGGAAGGGTCCCTCTCTAATGTTAAGGGAATATGAATTGCAGTGAAATCAACTCTCCTTTTCTTATGTTTATCGTCTAATGTGTTATAACGGTAGAAAATGACAAGCCAAAAGAGTAAATGTGACCGTGCACCTCAAAACGAACATAATGTCGTACACACTGATTTTGCGTGAGGACTGAAAATAAGTGAAATGGGTCAACCTAGCCGAACTTGACTTTTTCATATTTTCTGAAAGAGCGGGTCATCTTTTACATTATGCTCAAATTTGGTATCATAAAACGGGCAGGAAAGTGTGTTTTCTTAGCAGTTTATCTCGAACATTTTTGGTAGAATAATGTGATTAGGCGTGTCTTTAGAATCCCTTTTTCATTTCTGAAAAACCTTGTCCACACTCTTCACTTTCAACTCTAATAACTTTTGAAAGGATAGTGCTACTGCTTTGAAAATTGGCATTAATTATGGACAGAATGTGTTAATGACGCATGCTTAATTTCAGTTTAATCTGATAATCCTTTCATTGTTGTAAATCTGGTGGTTGACTTCTTGTTTTTTGTCCCATTCATTGCACAGCCAGCACGGTTTGGTAAAGATTAAGCGCTTGAATAGACACTGTACTTCAGAGCCTCTTTTCTCAGTTCCCACTTTTCCTGAGTTTGTGCTTTCTTTTCAATATTTAGATAGGTTAGGAGAGTCCATTTGATTTGAGTTATACATCATTTTAAAGCTTAAAGTCTGCTCTTTCAGAATATGGTCTTAACTATAAAAATTCATATCTGGCGACTTTTTATTTGTTTTGAGGTACAGGGTCACAAAATATACATGATGACAGTGTAAGAGAAAGGTGCATCTTCTGATATGGTGTTATGAACTTATGGAAAAATTACAACGGGTGGTAACTTTCGGGGGGCGGGGAGAGAGGGTTCTCCAGTAGGTAAGTATCAGGAGGGGGCGGTTCGGGGTATGGTTATGGGGGGGGGGGGTAGTAATCCGGGTGGTAGTTATCCTGGGAGTAGTTATCCGGGGAGTAATTATCCGGGTGGTAGTTATCCTGGGGGTAGTTATCCGGGGGGTAGTTATCCGGGTGGTAGTTATCCGGGTGGTAGTTATCCTGGGGGTAGTTATCCGGGGGGTAGTTACCCAGGGGGTAGTTCTCCGGGGGGTAGTTATCCAGGGGGTAGTTATCCGGGGGGTAGTTATCCAGGGGGTAGTTATCCGGGGGGTAGTTATCCAGGGGGTAGTTATCCGGGTGGTAGTTATCTGGGGGGGGGGGGGGGGGATAGTTATCCGGGGGGTAGTCATCCAGGGGGTAGTTACCCAGGGGGTAGTTATCCAGGGGGTAGATGTCCTAGGGGTAATTGCCCTTGGGGGTAGTTGCCCTAGGAGGGTAGATGACCGGGTGGTAGTTGTCCTAGGGGGTAATGGCCCTGGAGGGTGATTACCCTAGGAGGGTAATTGTCCGGGGGGTAGTTGCCCTAAGGGGGAATGGACCTGGGGGGTAATTATCCGGGTGGTAGTTATCCGGAGGGTAGTTGCCCAGGGGGTAAGTGCCCGGATACGGGTTTTCATACTGCGGTTATTCCATTATAACTACCATCTTGATTGGTTCTGAAGAAGAGGTGATTGGAAGAGTTATACATGGGAAATGAACAGCAGTTCTTCAGAAATAGTCATCACAGTGGTAGCCAGAATCCTTATTTTTCTCTATGTCGAATTTGCATATTATTGAAGAAATGCTGGGCACTGGGGAACCCTGAAATGTACAAGGCTGCAGAGAAAGTTATAGACAAATTCACTCCCCTGGGTTTGAAGTATGAAGTATGCTGCGGGAATGGCATACCATTTCTCACCTTTGCCTTGATGTACTGTTCGGTTGAAGGATGGTAAGCGGGAATTGACCAACTGTAACGGTAGTCGTCATCGCCTCCACTAGGAACACCTGTTAACACCAATGAATAGATTTCCTACCTGAATAAACTGTAACGCACAATGTCTATTACAAAAGAGCTTGATCAGAAAACTGGTTAAGCACCATCTCTATACATTTTAAATTAAGTATATCATAAACAGAGCAAAAAATAAAAATAAAAATAAAACCTTTCCCGAGATAACATCCTTGAAGTAAGTGATAAAAACTTCCCATATTTCATATATATATATATATATATATATTTTTTTTTTTTTGGGGGGGGGGGTAGGGGTTAGCAGCTGAAATCGCAATTATCTCATATTAGCACGAATGGACTTAGTTCGTTTTGTGAAATTATATATATATATATATATATATATATATATATATATATATGATTCATATTCCAGTACATAGTTCATCTATTATATAACAATTGTGTATACCAATGATAAGCCAAGAATTGTGTTAATATAGACTTTATTCTTCGTTCCACCGATAAAAGTGCATGTTGCTTCTCAGGGGGCGAATGGGTAGTTCACTAACTACCTCTGGATTAAATATGGTCTGACAAAAACCTGCCGAAAATACGTTTCTTTTTTATCCTTTCTTTCTTTCTTCTTCTTCTCCATTATCACAAAATGAAGAAAAGAAATGAATGTGAAAGTTTGAAAGGCAATCATACAAAAATAGATTTCAAGTCCGAACGCTTTCGACCACGTGCTGGTTCACTACCCATGCTGTCAATAACATTGCGCACAAAATGATTAACTTGCTTGCGGTAAGTGAAGAGTCAAGTGAGACTCCAAGTATTCAGGGAAATGCAACTGGTTGAAGGTGTTGATCAGTTTTCAAATTATGTATTTTCTTTTGATCTGATAGTAATCTTGCAACAACATCATAACAACGAATAAGTCTTCTCCATACAACATGAGTGATTGGCCTATAAGAAAAAGAAATTACAAGCTTTGACTGTTTGATGTGTGCGTAATACAATAGCTGACAGTCGCCCACCCCTGGTCTCAACACCTTTTCAGAGTACAGTACCATAATGATAATTTCATAGTCTTTTGTTCTAGCTTGGGTTCGGACCAGGTACGCGCATAAACACTCGGTCCAGATGACGTTGTTTAGAACCAGTTTTCATGGCGATGAATGGCTTTATGATAACACACTTTGACACTTTTTATACTGTGATTCGATTTTAAGTTACCCGGATGAAAGACTTTGCCGACCGAAGCTGTGAAGTACCCACTCTCCTTGAAATGCTGCGGCAGCGTGGTGTAGTTGCCGCCCGAAACCCTCCAGTACGAGTCGAAGTTGTAGACCCTGGTGGTATCGGGTCTTCGGCCGGTCAGGAAGGACGTTCGGCTGGGAGCGCACAAGGATTGCTGATGAAGGCAGCGACGGGTCAGGAGAAAAAATAATGATAACGTTGTAATCATTTGATTTCCAACTGTACATCTTATTTAGACATGTGGAGACTGTAATCCGATGAGATCCTTATTAAGACATTATTATCATTCTCCTTGATGCACCTTGATGCACAATGATTACATTTATTCTCATGTCAATCTTTGCATATATTATTTCACTACATAGGAGCAAAGAACAACAACAAACAACGCACAGCTTTTCCCTAAACGCACATAGCTCCCGCTGTGCGAAGATCAGCAAATTGGATATGCCTAGATAATAAAAAAATACTGCAAATTAATATAACATTAATTGATAATAATATTTTCGACTGCAAAACATTTCAACTCAAGGACAGGACCTATCACCATTAATCATACCTGGACCATGGCGTTGGTGAAGACTGCCGACTGCGCAGCGAGTTGGTCGATGTTTGGCGAGATGATGGGGCCGCCATAGCAGTCGAGTGATGGCCGCAGATCATCGATCACGATGAAAAGAACATTGGGCTTGTCGATCCTACTGGCTATCACTAAGAATCATGAGGAGAATACGTGATGTATGATACATTATCTGGTTCATCTTGGTTAGATGAGAAAGGTAATGTGTTTGCTGTAAAGTCCAAATCCTATATTGCACCTATATACACCTATATGCCAAAAATGTTTTCCTAAGTAATCATATCTGCACCAGAAAGACCTATATGCCACAAATTGTTTTCGTATATATCAGCATCAGAAAGAGCTATATATGCCACAAAGTGTTTTCCTGTAATTATATCAGCACCAGAAAGCTCGTCCACGTCTTCGCCGACCCTGAATCAAAACATCACACATGTACGTATACTCAAACTGGATTCCAAGTATTGAACTGCATATTCAGCAGGAACAACTGACTGAACTGGTTCATTACTATAAAGGTCCTCAGAGAAAATAAAAACAGTAGAGTAGATTTCAATTACACGCTAAAATGTTATCAAATTTCATGCGTATTTTCTGAACAAAGATATCCATCAGAGCTCACGAGAGCTTGGTGGAGGCTTACCATACCTTATCTACAACGGCGTAGCCAGGATTTCATCTTAGGGGGGGCGGTTAGTCTGCGAGGGAGCGAAGCGACCGAGCCCGAGCGAGCGGAGCGAGCGAGGGGGGGGGGGAGGGTGTGGGAGGGGGGTGTCCCCCCTCCCAGGGTGAGAACTTTTTGCATTTTGATGTTGTAAATGGTGCAATTTGATGCATGCTTTTGCGCGTTTTATCGACGTGAAACAGTCCCACTTGTTTAAGGTAGCAGTTTATTTTGATGTAGATTATTATTGAACAATTTGCCTATAAAATGGTATAATTCAAATACACTTCTTGTATTAATTCTTTTCACTGAATATCATGAACGCGACTGAACCCGAGCAAGCGGAGCGAGCGAGGGGGGAGGGGAGGGTGTGGGAGGGGGTGTCCCCCTCCCACGGTGAGAACTTTTTGCATTTTGATGTTGCAAATGATGCAGTTTGATGCATGTTTTTGCGCGTTTTATCGACGTGAAACAGTAACATTAGTGTAAGGTAGCAGTTTATTTTGATGTAGATTATTATTGAACAATTTGCCTATACAATGGTATCATTAAAATAATCTTCTTGTATTAATTCTTTTCACTGAATATCATGAACGCGACTGAACCCGAGCGAGCGGAGCGAGCGAAGGAGGAGGGGGAGGGTGTGGGAGGGGGTGTACCCCCTCCCACGGTGAGAACTTTTTGCATTTTGATGTTGCAAATGGTGCAACTTGATGCATGTTTTTGCGTGTTTTAACGAGTTGAAACAGTCCCACTTGTTTAAGGTTGCAGTATATTTTGATGTAGATTATCATTGAACAATTTGCCTATGATATGGTATGATTTAAATACACTTCTTGTATTAATTCTTTTCACTGAATATCATGAACGCGACTGAACCCGAGCAAGCGGAGCGAGCGAAGGGAGAGGGGAGGGTGTGGGAGGGGGTGTCCCCCCTCCCACGGTGAGAACTTTTAGCATTTTGATGTTGCAAATGATGCAATTTGATGCATGTTTTTGCGCGTTTTATCGACGTGAAACAGTAACATTAGTGTAAGGCAGCAGTATATTTTGATGTAGATTATCATTGAACAATTTGCCTATAATATGGTATGATTTAAATACACTTCTTGTATTAATTCTTTTCACTGAATATCATGAACGCGACTGAACCCGAGCAAGCGGAGCGAGCGAAGGGAGAGGGGAGGGTGTGAGAGGGGGTGTCCCCCCTCCCACGGTGAGAACTTTTTGCATTTTGATGTTGCAAATGATGCAGTTTGATGCATGTTTTTGCGCGTTTTATCGACGTGAAACAGTAACATTAGTGTAAGGTAGCAGTATATTTTGATGTAGATTATTATTGAACAATTTGCATATAAAATGGTATCAATTTGAATAATCTTCTTGTATTAATTCTTTTCACTGAATATCATGAACGCGACTGAACCCGAGCGAGCGGAGCGAGCGAAGGGGGAGGGGGAGGGTGTGGGAGGGGGTGTCCCCCCTCCCACGGTGAGAACTTTTTGCATTTTGATGTTGCAATGGTGCAATTTGATGCATGTTTTTCGCGTTTTATCGACGTGAAACAGTAACATTAGTGTAAGGCAGCAGTATATTTTGATGTAGATTATCATTGAACAATTTGCCTATAATATGGTATGATTTAAATACACTTCTTGTATTAATTCTTTTCACTGAAAATCATGAACGCGACTGAACCCGAGCAAGCGGAGCGAGCGAAGGGAGAGGGGAGGGTGTGGGAGGGGGTGTCCCCCCTCCCACGGTGAGAACTTTTTGCATTTTGATGTTGCAAATGATGCAGTTTGATGCATGTTTTTGCGCGTTTTATCGACGTGAAACAGTAACATTAGTGTAAGGTAGCAGTTTATTTTGATGTAGATTATCATTGAACAATTTGCCTATAAAATGGTATCATTAAAATAATCTTCTTGTATTAATTCTTTTCACTGAATATCATGAACGCGACTGAACCCGAGCGAGCGGAGCGAGCGAAGGAGGAGGGGGAGGGTGTGGGAGGGGTCCTCCCACGGTGAGAACTTTTTGCATTTTGATGTTGCAAATGGTGCAACTTGATGCATGCTTTTGCGTGTTTTAACGAGTTGAAACAGTCCCACTTGTTTAAGGTTGCAGTATATTTTGATGTAGATTATCATTGAACAATTTGCCTATATTTAAATACACTTCTTGTATTAATTCTTACACTGAATATCATGAACGCTGTCTGTTCAGCAATCAAACAGAAAAAGCATGCACACGAGGTTGTAGATAGGGGCATATCCCCTCCCACACGAAGGGGATTTTGCGTTTTCAGACCTGAAATTCAGCGATCTGGTGCAAATTTTTGGTGCAATACTTTTTCATCGAAGTGTTAAAATCACGGAATTTAGCTCTTATTCCGAATGTGCACCATCTGTGTGTGAGTGTATAAAGTCTAGTGAGGTAGAGCTTAGGGGAAGGGGAATTCCGCCTCCCGCTCGCGGAGCTTTTGCGTTTTTAGAATTGAAATAAAGCGATCTGGGTATAGCCACAGTCTACTTCTATGCATGGCGGAAGGGGGGGGGGGGGGAGGAGGGGCGGGTGAGCAGAGAGAAGGCGTGGACGAGTGTTATCTCCACCTTTCCCTTCCGATGGAGCTTTTGCCCTTTTAAGGTTGAAATTGAGATATCTCGTATACGCATATTTGATGGAATCAACATTTGGGAAATCAAAAAAAAAAAAAAAACCTGATGGGGGAGGGGACTGAGGGAGGAAAGGGTCGATTAAAAGGGGAAATTCCCCTTATACATGAGGGAACCTTGAGTTTTTGGAAGGTATGTGATAAGTCTTGTGCACTCAGAATTATTCATAATTTTTTTGTAAATCTAAAAAGTGTACTAAGCTAGGGAAAGAGGCACAGAGGGGGAGGGTTTGGGAGGGGGATACCCCCTCCCAAGCACGAGAGATTTTGCATATTTTGAATTGAAATTCAACGATCTGGTGCACACTTTGAGTGAAATATTCAAAAAATATCTTATTTGATGAAAGGTTGCAAAGGAGACCCGCTTCATGTGCATGCATACAGTATACACGCATTTTTTTTCCGCCTCCCAAATCCCCGGTCAAAATCTTAGGGGGGGCGATCGCCCCCATCGCCCCCCCCCCCCCCCTGGCTACGCCAGTGCTTATCTACAACTACAGTACTAGTATACTGTATGTAACGTACAATCAAATGGATACATAGAGAAAACATTTTGATTGCATGAAAGTGGTAGAACATAATTGCTGGTTTTACGTTGCACCCATTGACGAATGCATGCTGCAACTCGTGAATTATCAAGATATCTGGAATACAATATTTTATGTAACATGCCTTCCAAAGACGTCGCCCGACTCAATGAGATAATGAGAAAATGAAATAGATTGGTAGGGCCTACAAACAAAACTAAAATTCCTCAAAAGGTATGCATTCATACGCATGTGACAAACGTTCCTCCTGACACTCTCGCCTTGCCTGGCATAGCAACAACTGTTGCGTTCAAATGGGATGAACTCCTACTGAAATGTGTCGAGTACACTATAATTATGTGGAGTACAATATGTGCATACAGGGTTGTTGTTTTTTTCTCTCTGTTTTCCCTCCCCAAACGGAAATACGTTCGGCCGCCATTAATACGGTTACCAGTTTCCACATGTCTACATAAACCATGTAAACCTATAGGCAAATTTAAAGGGGATGGCTAGTACCTGATCAGTGGGAATCAGTGGGAATGCTGGGGGATGATTGTTCCAATCCGATTTTTTCACGGGCCGTTAACGATTGCCCCGTCACTGTACAGGCATGTTAACCTGGAAACATTGAACTGCACATTACTTGAATATGAGACCATTCTGAAGCATATAATTTTCACACAACAATAGATATATAATGTACTCTTAAAAGAATCCCACAAGGATTGGAACAATCCCCCAGCATTCCCACTGAATCCCACTGATCAGTTACTAGCCATTCCCTTTAAACTGATAAAGTTTGTTGGCATGCAGGTTGGCTTGAAACCTATAGAAATAACGAGGAGATATGAATGGGAAATGAGGTGGGAAGACGGGAAATTCTCCAGAAATATTGGAATCACGCCTGATTACAATGACATGATACGAAGGGTTGAGCAATGTCGATGTTAAACAGCGAGAGGTCAAACTGTGAAGAAATTAACTTACCTGAATCCAGTTGGAACTGTGAAAGGAAACAGGCAACCACAGTGTATATCAGCAGCGGTACGGCCATCGTCCTGTGTGAACAAAATGCCGATTAAAACTGAGTTGACGAGGATTTGAGCTGTTTCCGTTCTTTAGAATATCTTCCGCTTTGTTCTGTGTTTATGCGATAAGAGCTACCAGGTACGGGGGGGGGGGGGGCATTCCTGTGGATGTAGATATTGCATTAACACATACACATACCACACACACACACACACACACACACGCACACACACACGCACGCGCACACACACGCACACACGCACGCACACACACGCACACACAACACACACACACACACACACACACATACACATGCACACAAACACGCAAGTATTGTTGAAAACTATAAAATTCCCTTCATGCAGTGTAAGGGTTTGTATCGTGAGATATGTCGACACTTTGAAGGCCGTCCATAATCAAGCAGTCATTCAAAAGGAACATTTCTGTCGTGTTCTCTCTTTCTTTTGTTAAGTTTGTGCGTTTATTTCCTCCTAGCATTCAAAACGATGCCTTCATTTCAGAGCCAATATACATGACAAAGTACAGCATAACGAAAAATACATGCTTTTAGAATCCATACTTAAAACCGTGATTTAAGTTACATACACACAAACAATCAGGGGCACATTTACACTCGTTTTATGAATGTTCTTTGATAAAAGCTCGTACATTTAGAAGACGATTATAAATTCAGGGAGACCCTGACTTATCCTTGGTAAACAAACATGAAAAGCAAAATGAAAACGCAAATGCTAACATTAAAAAAAACTTCGTCACTGACACAAACCACAGACCCAAATTTGTCACTATAGCAGCATAGGAAAACATATCACATTTTGTTGCACCTCACTGAAAATAAGTCATGTTAATATAAAAGTCCACAATCACAACGTAGAGGTAGCTAAAACATATAACGCAACGTAACAGACACTATAGTTGTTAGGTAAAACCTCACTTATGGAAAGAGTAGGCTATATGCATAGAATTTGAATAGTACACCGGTCTATTCAAGAGAGGCAAGAGTTGTCAACGAAAAGCATCTCGGTTATTTTTATTTGGTAAAAATATTAATCTCTGTCTTTTCTTTTTTTTTTTTTTGAGGTAAGGCTTTGCAGGATATGAAACACTTCAGACAAAATATTGCACTGGGTATTCATATGATCCGAACATTCGAAGTTGGCTCTATCAAACAAATTGATCAAACAACGAACATTGACAATCAGCTCACGTTTATATAAAAAAAAGTATTACACCGGAATTTCGTCAATACCATATTGCAAATGATATACAATAATTACTTAGCTTATCTACTTTCCTTTTAAATAATTATTTGCAGCAATTAAGCGAGAAATGGGAAATACAAAAACATGCTGAGTGCGACTGGCCCTTCTGTGCCAACTTGACACGACTCCTTGCATAATGCACAAAATTGAAAAAAAAATCAGTATAACGATAAAGAAATATAATGTAGTTCGCAGAAATAAAGCACATCCGAAACATGACGTAGATTTATTTGTAAAGATACTCTCCCTACCAGCTCTCGGGAAAACGGACCTAAAAAGCTCTGTAGAGGAATGAAAAGGAAGACAGATGCCTGACCCCTCCAAAGTATCTTTTAAGATAGCAAGACTTGTTTTGGCATAACATGGTGACGAAAGGGTACCGAGTTGACAAACGAAACCGGACGACTGGGGACCGTATTCCTGCAATATGGACCGTAGAATATAAAAATGACTACATTTTCGTCTTCTCGTGCGTGAAATATCTATTTACTTGCATATAATCGTAAGAGATCAATTTATTGCGTGAAAGCATAGTTGTACTTTCAGTCTGCCGAGAGTCCCGAAAGTTACAATGGTCATTTGTGCACAGGGAGGCAATCCCTCCAACCGCGCCGGAGCTGCTGGCTTAGAACTTTCACCAGAGCTTCGCTCCCAGCGTCATCGGCAACATTGTCGTTTTGCTCGGGGTCCTTCTCGTTGAGATACAGCTCCCTTGCCTTCACGTCCGACCAGTCCCTCTCGAAGGTGGTGTGGTTGAAGCCGATCCACTCGGTGTAGTGGTAGTCCCGCGTTCTCATGGAGTAGCCCATGATAGTGATCTTGTCCAGAGCGGGAAGGTCCGTGTGCCTAACGGGTTCGACTCCTGGCCGTGGATACTGGCTGAACGTGGCGTTCTTCCATCGCACAAATCGCTTTGTCGGCTTGATCAGCGGAGCGAAGCTTACTCCCTCTGTACAGAGAGTTATATTGAACGATTTATCTGGGCAGATTGGCGGGGCGGGAAGTCGGGTGAGTTCCGTCAAGGTAGGAAACAAATCAACCAGCTCAACCATCTCTTTGATCTGTAAGCCGTTTCTCTGCGTCGCAAATCTCTCTCCTCCTTCCATCACTGTCGCCACGGTCCTTTTGCGTGTATGCTGTCGTCGAAAGTCGCGAACGGACTGGCGCACGTCAATGAGCGGGAACTTCGGCGAGGACGATCGCCTGGAATCGGTCACGTTCGGCACGTGGACGAGCAAAGGCACTTTGGTGGCTAGTTCATAATTAGAACATTTACACCACTCTCCATGCTCACCGAGAAACCAACCTGTGTAAGGAAAGATGATAACCACGAAACTCATACAATAAAAGGTATTGTAACTTGCTTTTATCATTATGTTAAAAGACACTGTCCAACGCATATCAATGTATCATTTTGAATTAGTCACACAATCGGTAATAAAAAAAACGATGAACGAAACTAAGTTTTAATTGAACTGAACAATAACACTCTAGTTCGAAAGGTCCCCGTTCAATTTGCATAATACTCAATAAATACAGTCTAATTACACTTGAATGCACGAGATTCTATATCTCATCTTTAGTAGATAGTACACGTATCGAATTACACAGGTATGTCAATAAGTCATTACCCATCACCAAAGTCAGGATGCTGCACTTTCTAATACGTTTTAAAAAGGGCACATGGAGATACCAGGGGCCCGTTGCATAAAACTCCAACCGGATTTTTTTCCGGTTGAAATCACAAAATTCCGGTTGGAAGCTCCCAACCAGAGTTTTTATGCAACGGATTTTACCTTCTTAGATTAGCAACCTTAAAAAATTCAGGTTGGGCAAATACCAACCTGCATATTTAAAGGTTGCTAAAAAAAGTTTTATGCAACGGGACCCAGCACATCATACGCTTTGCTCCGTGACGATATTAAATCTAAACTTGAGCCTTCGAGATCTAGCTCTGGCCACTGATTTATTCGTAGCACAGCGACAGTGAACAAACATTTCTATCTTCACTGACATGAGACACAATTACTGATGACATGAAACCTGCTGGTAGTGATGCAGTTGATGGGTTAGGTGGTGGGAAGGCCGGAATCTTACCGTGGTCACCGACGAGGGAAATGATGGTGTTGTTGGCGTGTCCAGTCTCTTCCAGCGCCTGGAGGAGACGTCCCACAAGGTAGTCCGTGTATGACGCTGCTGCGTAATAGCCCCTTCTCATCAAAGCCTGTAGTATATATAAAAACAGGGGTATTCTATCACATTGTTACTTCTGATCGCTTATCTCTAATCCCCCCCCCCCCCCCTCTCTCTCTCTCCCCATCTCTCTTATGTACATAATCATGTGAGTTTTTTCCTTTTCGTCTGGTGCTGGGCTTTGACGGTGCATGTTTCTGAGCTTACGACTTCAAACATAACTATTTTGCCATTGTCTGTTATTCTAAGCAGCTAGCTTAACAATGAGTTATTCATTTATTTCGCATGAATATAATATCATGCTGTCTCCACCCCCCCCCCCCTTTTGCCAAACTTTATTTTTAAGTGTATTTTAGTAGAATTTCTTTACAATAATCATATTTTTCTTTTAAGGAATCTTACACCAAACCCAGATAATCTGATACGATTGATAACTGTGGAGCGTTCATTCATCCTCTGTATAATTATGTTGTTCGAAAATTCAATAAATTCTATCATTTGAAAAAAAAAACAAACTGTGGAGCGTTGATTTATACTCAGTGTGTTACTATACTAGGTGGACTGAAACCCTATCTTTTTGGTCGTTCTAAAAGTCTAACTGATATCAGTTGGATGTAAACTCACGTGATATTTTAGTGGGATGGTGCCGTACGGGAAACTCAAATTCAGTGCCTTGATGTCGTCTCGCATCCGGAGCTGGTAGTAATTCTCCCAGGCCACACTCGGGAGCTTCTCGGGTATATTCGGGTTGGGAGCGATTTCAATCGAATCCAAGGGATAGAGCGCTCGGAATTCCTTCGGGTATTTCCAGGGTATGTGCGGTTTCCGAAACCCCACGGCCAGAAAAAACGGCCACGTTTTCCCCGGCCTGTACTGGACCTTTGCTAGAAGGAAGGAGCGTAGCTCGGGGAACAAATGATCGTTTGGAGTCTCCGCGGCCGAGACTATCTTGAGGAGGTTTTCCGCCGTTTCCAAACTTTGAATGTCGGGAAGGGACTTTCCCGGCATTTCCGTCACATTGACGGGACACATGACGTTGTTATAGAGTTTGCCATCCAGCCCCGGACACACCTAAAGAACGCAGAACACAGTCAGACACTGATTAAACTTAAGCAGAATCGTTGTTACATGAGGGAGTTGGATCAGTTACAGATCTTAGGTTCAAAATGACGAATGTCTATAACCGAAAAATTACTATGCACGCACATTACGTCATGGTTTGCGAGTATCTATACTAAGAAATCCATGAATACAGTATTACACTATATCACGAGTACAAGATTTTTTTTTACATCAAGAATTTTTTTAACTTTATACTAAATTTCAATGAAAAGTCCAGTATTCTGATAATTTGTTCGGTCTTACTCAAATGGCGTGACATGACTCTTACAGGTCGGAACATGTAACTTAGCTGTGTATACCTTCGCTTTGTTGTAGGCATTTGTTGAAGACTCATAAGGAGGCAGAGACCAGCTGTACGGGTAGTCCAAAGTCTTTCCACCCGGAGCACCTGCATGCATTGACCAAGGAACGTGTCAATCAATATTACTGAATCAAAAGTCACACAATCTTGCTATCGTATAGTGAGGAAAGAAAATTAACTATTATCAGCCAAGCTACTCAGTAATTACGAATATATCACAGCATTGACAAGAGGACAATGACATCCATGACATTTCAGTACGATAGTCATTTCTACCGAAGTTTGGTCATAACATACATAAATAACAAAGCAAAGAATCACGAATCACTTGTAAATATAATGGCCTTCGGTGTTAGCAGCGTGGTACACACTACACAAACTTCGGGGATAGCTCTACACACCTCCTTGGAAGACCTTTCCAACGGATAACGTGATGTAACCATTGTCCTTAAAGTGCTGCGGCAGTGTGGTATAATTTCCTGCATGTGTTCGCCAGTAGGACCCGAAGTCATACAGTCTTGTGGTGTCTGGGCGTCGACTCGTCAGGAATGAGACCCGGCTCGGGGCGCACACCGCTTGCTTCAAAAAGAGGGAAAAGAAAACAACGTTTTGGACTTAAAGGATTATACTACTTTGATTGAGATGGGGTTTGGGGTTTCCATTTTTCTTTTCTTTCTCTTTTTAGATACTGAGAATCCACTTATGAAATATGAAAGTCTAATTGATGAAAACTGGTTTTGAAATGGCAGAGAATTCTTATACAAAGCGATTTTAATAAAAGATGAGATCCACCTTTTATGGAATTCTTTCTTTGCTTTTTATTTGATATTTCAAAACCAATTTTCATTAAATAAACATTAAATTCCTCTAAAATTGTATGCTTTGTAACATTTCATAAAGTGGTTCTAAAGTATCTAACAACTAGAAATATAGAGCCATATTGCATGGTTCTCCGAATAGGTCTATAGCACAATGTCTCGACAATGTGTGATGACAGTTTCACATAACTGACAAAATATTGAAATGACAGGTTTGCCACAAATGCATTGAGTGTTCACTTTCCTTGAACTAGGTTTATTTGGATGAATGGCTATACTGTCTAAGAGTGCAGGTATTTGGGCATTTGAGGATTGGTACCCAACTTTTGACCCTTTTATAAGTTTAAAGAAGAAGTGAAATTTAACACTTTCACTTGACCTTTGACCTTTTGGCAACAAACTTCCAAGAGAATCTGTATTGGATAATACATGCATACACTAAGTTTCAAGAAAAAAAATCCTGCACGCTTTGCATGGATAAAAGAGAAATAATGACATTTTGATGAAATGACCTTGACCTTTGACCCTTGACCTTTGACCCATGACCCCCTAAATTCCCTACATGATCACTGCCAGTCAGTACATGCATGTAGTTCCACGAAGATACCTTGAAATATTTATGACATATGGAGAAAAAGTGAAATTTTCATATTTTCACTTGACCTTTGACCTCATGACCCAAAGCTCTCTCTCTGGGGAATCTTTATTTGTTAGTTCATGTATACACCAAGTTTCAAGAAAATACCTCCAGGCATTGCATAGATATAGGAAAAATTTTAAAATTTGGAGCATTTGACCTTGATCTTTGACCTTGAGTGCCCAAAAGTTGATAGGCACAACTTCGCCTACTCATACATATACATGCCAAGTTTCATTAGGATACCTCTAACGGTTTTTCAGATACGCTGTCCACAACATTGATTACGGACGGAAGGACGGACGGACGGACAACCCGAAAACATAATGCCTCCGGCGACACTTCGTGGCGGAGGCATAAAAAGTTATAAGGTGAATTCGCATCTCGATCATATACCATTCCTTTAAACACAGTCACAGTCAGTTAACTTCATACCACGTATACCTTTACTACTATTTCTACAACGGCATGATCTTATCATTTTCTGAGTCATGAATTTCGTTTAAAATCTAGTTTGTCTATAGACCAGCTCAAAATCCACTTATAACCAACACAAAAGCTGTATGCCATACAACCAAATGGACGGGATGAGAAGTCATCATGGACTTTCTAATAATATCATCTACACTCCCACAACAATTGCATCCGTACATTAATGACCTTTTGAAACCAGCAAGCATAACACTTAAAAATAGTATCACATCTAACTACGGCCCATGACTTCATTAGTGCAATGTATGATGGAATATAAAGCTATACGACATAACGATGTAACATATAGGCCATATCTTTTTTAACCCAAAGAAATGTGATTGATGATAGAATCAGCCCCTCCGCAAAATTTTCGATTTTAAAACTGAAGCAATTTGTGGTTTCCACTTGAAAATGCACGATAATGTATGTCGCCATCTTTCAATCATGCCTTTCATAAGCAAGAATGTTTGACTTCAGTGGGAGTCTCTGCTCAACATGCTTCGTTTTCCCAGCCACTATAATAGGACCCAAATGTGTTTGGCGTGTTAAGTGTGACCTCAGATGAACTAACACACTACTGCAAACTTCTTCCTGCAAAAGGATTACTAAAGCTATTGAACTCTGCACAAATCCTTGACAGCAATATTATTCGTGCGGATCGTGATCTCGATCACAATCGAAAGAATAACCACCTGCTTCTTATAGTCCACAATAACGAACATACTAGGCCTATATCCTAAATTGTCATAAAAATCCGCTAACAACTTTTTTTTTAGACTGCTCACAGACAGAAACAAACAGTCTTAATGAACTAAAGCCAGCAGGAGAAAGACATTTACTTTAGTTGGCGGAGATAATTACGGGGTGTGATGGGCACCCTTACCTGAGCCATAGCGTTAGTGAAGACTGCCGACTGACGGGCGAGTTGGTCGATGTTTGGCGAGATGATGGGGCCTCCATAGCAACCAAGAGATGGGCGGAGATCATCGACCACGATGAAGAGAACGTTGGGCTTCGCGGCAGCGGACCCTTTTATGATTAAGTATTCAAAGTCATTACGCTCTATGTCAGTAAACTGTTGTCAAAACACCCGAAAGAAAACCTTTAATATCGACTATTCTCGTTAGTACATTCTTTTGTATACATGCACTGCATCTGCATACCTTTTAATAATTCTTTTTTCTTTAGTTCAGAAGAAACATATACGCTTTCACTTAATTCAATTTGTGGTTTGTTTATTTGCATGTTTTTTGTTTGTTTTTTTTGTTTTCGTATAGCGTTGATATTGTGTAACAATGAAAGGTATAGCAATATCTGCGGTGAAGAATAACAACATATTATTATAAACGGAGTAAATCAGACAAAAAAAAAATGAAAATTAATTATCCTCACAACACAGATTTTCTCAGTCGTCCCACTGGGGTCACAGATGCATCAACTTTACTGTGGAATCTCCCGTGCACTTTGCGCTTTGATTTCCAATGACAAGAAATATGCCTATGAGAAGACTGACCGGGACACTTGATCGTCAGTGAAAATAACTTTTCAGTACTGCTGTCAGACATATTCGATAAGTTTGAGACAGAAAATGGCGCATACCTCCATTCCCCTTATACACATAATTATAATGACATCACATACATACACACACATATTGAATAAGCACACGCAAAATTTTAAACTTATAAGTGGCATATCGGTATACGATGTCATTGCCGGCGGAATTTGTTTAGTATAGTAGGCCTACTTACTCTGGGAATAAACACTATTGTGCTTTCCTTTGCATTGTGTAGCTGATGAGACAAAGTTCGTCGAACTTCGCATCTTCCCGATTATGAATGTTAGGTAAGGTTCATGTATAATTGATAAATTGTGCGGGCATGATCAAGACAATAGATAACATTCATTTGCTGTATTCTCAATTAATGACCCTTTCACGATCAGTGAGTGGCGATTACAGTTTTGAACAGCTGTCCTATTAATGGCTGACGTAACATATTTATACAGTGCAATTTAAACCAGGGAACGTAGTCATCAACATAATAGAGCATATTGTTGTATTTCTTTTTTTATCCTGTTACAAAGAACGTCATCATTCAGTTTTACGTGTATTCAAATTCAGTATTCAACCAGGGAAGTGGCTACCCCCTTATTCAACCTACATTCATGGAGTTACATAATGCTATAGCTCCATGCGTGGTACCATGTATTCTTTTCCCGCTTTCCTATTATTACACTAACATTTCCTTCTGTCTTTGTCGCTCTTCGGACAAATTACTTCTCAAAAGTTAATCATAATTTCGGGTTTTGCTTGGTCGCAAAGAAATGAGCAAAATGAACAAAGGCAATGATGACTGTTATTTGGATCGTCTTGTATGATGGTCGTGGTAATGTCTTCTTTTCTTTGTGTCTACAGATTAAACTCCGCTGACAGAGAAACTGATCAACTGCGACCGTTCTTTTAGTGCAAAGCAATTCGAACAGGTGAAGTGGCTGAACTAAGAATCTGAAACTATTCCGATGCGTATCGATAAAATAATAGAGATTGTTAACAAAGCAGAGCAAAATAGGTGCTCTATCTGCATTTATAGTGCTGACTACGGTCCTTGAATACGAGTCGCAATACGAAAATTAATTGTTCTGTGTATTGGAGCAACAATATAGGGTGTAGCCTCATTTTGGTTGCAGAAATAGTGAGAAGACTAAAAGAAAAAAAGGTCAATCGCAATGAAGTAGTGTAACAGTGAGCAAAATAATACGGCTATGTGAAGCATTATAGGTTTCCATAAACACAATACCTACATAGCTTTCTTGGACGATGGAACGCGGAATTCGAAGATGATGGTCAATGATTATGTGATATATTCAGCATTCGATTGTCCTTTGCCAGAGATTAGTTGCGCTTTTAACAGGGACGCATGCAGTTTCTTGGAACCTACATTTAGATACCGTTATTGTCATCGCTAAAGTCTATATCGATTTGTGAGTCATTTATAATTTCGTGTAGGTGTAAACAGTATGTATTAAACAAAGTGAGTATATGAACCAACAAGCACATCAGTGCAAAATGCGCTGAAAAAACCGGTGCTGCACGTACACGATGTGAGTCATAGAGCATATTATATAATACTGAATAGATTAGAACATGCAATAGGCCTATATTTATCTTTCAATGTGCAAGCGCGATAGATAGGACCTCTACAGATTTTAGAGTGTTGGATTTCATCATTAATTAGATAATATCTATCGTATACACTGTGCGAGGGTATGCGTATTTCGCTACGGAAACTGAAAGTAATCCTTACGTCTATTTTTGAACAGATATCATTATGCACTGCCTTGACACGCTATACTATTTCAGATATGAAGGCAATCAAGGATATGCTTATCGATACTGCGATCGGGTTGAACGCAGGCATGTGACAGAAACCAATGTTTATAATATTCAAGGCATTAATATCATACATGTCATGGGATAGCCTGCTGTAACACTGCAGCCTGCGTGTATACTTGGCTGGGATCATACTAGTGCATGTCCACATTGCATTACCAATGACATGAACATACTTAACATAAAGCGGATGCTCCCCATTAAACTGCCACTGGATAAAAGAAATACACACTGTGACAGTGTAGCACTTTTGTAAGATTTTGTACAACGCGTATTTAGATGTTGTGCGTGCATGGCATGGGTCCGTGAATATGGTTTGCCATCCCCCATGCCATACGGTAATGGGCATACACATACAAGCTCAACGTTTGATCGCTGCTCGAATATGCAGTGTCGATTAATTCCTGAAACCCGCGAAAGGTCAGAGAAAGAACAAATTCATCTGACAAATCTATCGACAGCTGACAATTCATATTGAGGACTCGATAGTACGGTCATGATTAGCACAACTTGCACCGTTCAACTTCACTTGTTGTCCGTCCATCCAGGCCAGCGCCAGCTAGTGCAGTGGAGGGCAATTAAGGCATGTCAACAAAGTCTATCACACATCGCACAACCAATATGCATATCCATATAACCACTGGAAATGAGGATAATAATACACACAAAGTCATCTTACCTGGAGCATGAGCTAGACATGTCAACACAGAGATAATGTATCGCAGCTTCGAAAATGAAAGCGAACGAAATGTATCGGCTCCCACCATTGCAGTCTACACTCGGTAAACATCCATGCGAATTTACACGGCCCCACAACAAAACAGAGTTGTAGATTGATCACGTGCAATTCCTACATAGGGACCCTACCTATACACCCTTCGAGTGCAAGTGCAAGGTTTCGTGCCCACTGTTGCAACACGCCTGCGAGCTAGTGCAAGCTGCGGTGAGATCGCACAGTGGGCAAAGCTCGCTATGTGGAGGTCATAATATTTCGTATACAGTGTAGGCCCTATCATCATCATAAATGTGTTTTTAATGATATTTGCCCCTATACCTATGTGAAATTGCACATTTAAGGGTTTTAAAGCTTCTCAAAGAAACACTTTTTAAAATGATGCCCTTTGGAGTTTTTTTTTTCAAAAATAAATCTTGCAGTTTTGATTAGTTTTTCATAAGATGAATACATAGACGCAGGTATATAGGGGAGAGCGGGGCGAGTTGGGACGCGGGTCAATTAGTGGGACACGTTCTCTGAATCAAAAACTGTTCGACCAATCAGCGATTGGCTTATATCTACAATAAGCCCCTAGCAACCATACATCACACTAAGAAAGCCATGCAGTTCGGCAAATTCTAGGTACACATGTATGTATAAATTGCTATTGAAAAATTTCCCCAAAATATATTATTTTTTTAAATCAGGTTAATTAACCTGTTGTCTTTGTATTCATGACTTCAAGAGCACAATTTAAGCTGGTGGTGAGCCTTATTGATATGCAACTAATATAACTTGTTTTTTGACAAATTCCTGCATGGTTACTGAGTAGTCCTACATATTTATGTATATGTCATGGTGAGGGACAGTTGGGACAACGTGTCCCATTTATCCCTCATCATAATACCATTACAATCATGTATTTGGAATTCATACAAAACAAACAGACATATTAAGATGAAAGTTGAATCAAACGATATTTATTACACCCAAATTCACAGTTGATGTACTCTGAAAAGACAATGCAAAGACCAATAAAGATAATGGAGATACAGCAGGCATAAAGTTTATATTTATTAACTACTGGGCATAATTTGTTCAGGAAACAAAAGCAGTTAAGATTTTCAAACATGTTGTTCAAACTTGTTTTGTTGAAATAAAGATAGTTTTAAAGCATGTTTGACTGTTTTCAATACTAATGTTTCATTACGCCTTCCAACTTTGACATTTCTATAGATGTCCCACTTCCCCCCCCCCCCCACCGTCCCATTTCTCCCTTGTCGTTAAATTGTCCCACTTTACCCACGGGTAGGTTTTTTTCTTTTCATTAACTGCAGAAAATTGAGAACAGTGCCACCCCCAGTTTATAGCTCTTTATATAACCTACCATATGAACCTTCATGCAAGCCCGAAAGGAAATGTAATCATCTCTTCAATAAAAAGATATAAGAAGAAAATCGGCGAAATTGAAATAATGTCCCACTTCTCCCCGCTCTCCCCTACACTGTAGTTATTCTTGATTGAGGGGGTCTCATCATCACCTTAAATTGCCTACTAAGTACTGTAAAACACTTTTATTTATCAAACAGATTAACTTGATGTATTTTGACTAAAAGTGTGCGCCAGATTACTGAATTTCAGGTCTGAAAATGTAACATCTTGTTGATCTCCCACGTTTGAGAGGGGAAGTTCCCCCCCCCCCATCTCCCCTCTAGATATTTTCTTCAGTAAAATGTCCTCTTAATTTTATCTTTATTTTCCAAGGCCTATACTACATTGTATATGCTGTCTGGTTTTCGATATTACAAGTATATACACCGCTGAAAATCAAGCATGATTATGTTTTCCTGGACTGTATGTGTACAAATATAAAGTGTATATCCCGTCCTTTAATACAAGAATGAAAACACGTACACGAAATATACAACATTCATATTGTTTAAAGGTGAAAGTAGTATAATTCATATCGGTACATCTGTTGTCTGGCACGTCTGGTTAGTAAATTTTCGATATTATTACACCGCAGAAAATCAAGCATGATTGTTTTGAGAACAACACGTCTTGTCAGCTTGCTTGTTTATGAAAATATTATTGTATATCCTTCACTTTGCCAGAATGAAATGCGAACATGAACTATGTTGTTAAGAGGTAAAACAATGCGCGTAAATTTCAGAAAGACGTTAAGGCTGCTGCATTCAAGTCCATTATATCAAATGATTTTCGCTGTGCATAGTTCTTCTCACATTATAGATGAATGACTGCCTGTATGGATGAGTCGCATGAGATCACTAAATGTGTGAAAACATTTCGGAAACATAAGTGTTGGTAAACAAATAGACATCAGGATATAAAATGCATAGAAATGTAATAAATCACAATTTGAAATAATCAATGAATCTATCAATATTTTGTTCTAAGGTGATTATTAGCAATTTCTCATCTACAAATTTTATTTACATCTGCTTGACAAAATGTCTGGTAATGGCAACTCCCGCAAGAAATGAAGCTTCACCATTACACGGACTCGAAGGAAACTGGCTCAGTATGAGAAGCAATGGGTCTAGTCACAAAAGCGACCTCACGATCATTCATTCGCAGTCCAGTATACAAGTTGTATACAACTACACCAATTATAGGATTTTTGTCGTTTCTCTTTGTTGTGCTGTGTATGTGTGTGAGTATGATATATGCGTGTGCATGTGTTAGCCGTAAATAATTTTGATACTGAATGTCCACGATTTGACTGAAATTTGACGCTCTTGTTTTTACAGTCACTCACTTGTTGTTCACTGTAAACAAGGGTGCAGTAAATGCATCTTTTTCCTGCTGAAACGGTCAAATTTCAAGGTGCGGTGTAATAGGCTTATCGTTACAACCAATATCTATGACTGCTGCATGTCTGCATAAAGTGTGCAGATACAAATGAATGCTCACCAATGTGTACAACCCCATGTACAACCTACCTTTCTCAGCCTACCTGTGAATGATTAGAGAATTTGAATGTTCAAAAAGGCACATCGGATACCTTTTAATCACTTGAATTCAATGGCGCATCAAAGACTTGACGTAGTGCTTTGAAAACTCCTTGACAGGGATCCCTTGCAAGCCCTTGATCATGTTCATCTATACATACGTAGAGCTAACGGAAGAAACATCGTGCCGCTGTAACGATGCCTTTTCGTATTCCATACCCTGACTAGAGCATAGATAATCATAGTCCCATATATCGACTGTATGAAATAATCGCTTATGCATCACTACCAGGTAATGAATGGGGAAAGAATGTTTCGAAGCCAGCTGAAGTCGAGACCACATGCATGATTTCAAACGTTATGATTCCATTATTCTTTCTTTTAATCGGCCTCAAATAAAAACAATGATAAGTCGTTTTATGTATCTGATATGTTTGTTCAACCCTGCAAAAAGATGACGTCATCACGATGGAAAATCGAATCAAAATGTTCACAATCTAGGAAAATACGAAGAAATAATATCACGCCCAGGCAAATATCCCCCCTTCCATAATGGTCGACAAAACGGCTTTTACATGGGTGCAGCCTGTACATCGTTATTAAGGGGATAGAGCTGTTATTATTTTTCCTCCTTTTTAAATTCATTTTGCTTTACATCAGCACCGTGCATTAGAAAAACACGCAGTCTCATAATCTTCACTGTTTACCATACTTGAGGATCTTCATTAACATTGTTAACATAACTATTAATACTTGATGATTATATTACAATGGAAATATTGGAAAATCAAAGATACTTATTATCATCATCATCATCATTTGTATCATTATCAATATTATTATCATCATTATCATTTGTATCATTATCAATATTATTATCATCATTATTATTATTATCATTATTATTATCATCATTATTATTATCAGAAGTATCATCATTATTATGTTTTTGCAGCTTTTTGCGCACATTCAAAGAAGATATTACTAGTTTTCACTAGGAAAGTGAAAACGGTGCACGATCAACTTTAATCATGTCTTAACTTATGATGACATTCAATTTGTTAAAAGCTGTAAAAAAGGCAAGAACTTGCTGCACTCTGTGTCTCCGATGGAAAATGCAGCCATATTTACTAAAAGGCCATTTATTCTGTCGATCGAGAAGAGGATCGAACTTCAAGGTACTTTTAATGTTTGAACTGGAAGACTATCTCTCCATCCTCGCTGTAACTGTTGACTCAGTAGCCGCACCAATTCCTTGTTCTCGGTCTTATCGGCCACATTGTCATTTTGATCGGGGTCCGAAGCGTTCATGTACAGCTCTCTGGCTTTAACGTCGCTCCAATCCCCCTCGAACGTGTTGGGATCAAACTTGACCCATTCGGTGAAGTGGTAATCGGCTGTCCTCATGGAGTAACCCATAATGGTGATATTTTTCAGTTTCGGTAGATCAGTTTGTTCGCATGGCGTCACTCCGGGCCGGGGGTACTGACTGTAAGTGGCGTTCTTCCATCGAGTGTACATCGGCGGCAGGCTCACCCTGTGGTTCGTGACGAGAGACCCTTGGCTTAGCAATGGCACAAAGCTGTAACCTTCCGTGCACAGTGAGATGTTGAATGGTTTCGGTGGGCAAAGAGGTGGAACTGTCAGACCCGCCAATTCAGAGAGAGTGGGAAAAATGTCTACCATTTCTACAAACTGCTCTACTATCATCCCGTCTTTGACGCCTTTCTCTCCGTCTTTATTTGATTTTGTCACTGATTCCGCCAGCAAGGGGTTTCTCTGCGGGAATTTCTTCAGCCTTGACGATGTATTTCCTGCGGTAAGGCCAGGCACGTGTACGATAAAGGGGACCCGAGTAGACAATTCGTAGTTGGAATATTTGCACCATTCGGCGTGTTCACCAAGCTGCCAACCTATCAAGGAAACAGGACAATGAAAGAATAAACGTTTAAACAGGCAACAATAAAATCACACAACACCAATGTTGTAAGGCCTTAATTCTCTGTCTCTGTAAAGTAATTATATTGAGTGATATTATTCGGGAAAAACATCTTTAAAAAGGTAACTAGGTATTCATTCTCTAGGATTACAATGGATTGAAATTTCATAACTACGTTCCATTCAACGACCTCAGAACGGCAAACTTAAAGCTTCGCCTTTGCTGTCATAATGTGAGAGAACATTATTGTGTGGTAGATTTCAACCTGCAAAAGAAAATTGAAGCTTCGTGCAATAACAAGTGCTACTCATGAACTGAGATATTACAATAATTATGTAAATATATTTTCTTTCACTCTTCAAAATGAAACCTGATTTGATTTTTAAACCAAGTTGTCAAACGTAGCCCTATAAGGGGGAGCTCGAGTGATTTTAAGTAGGAAATTATAGTGAAAAGCCCACGGACAAAAACCGCTGGTGCCAAAGGGAACTCTAACCAGGACCTCAATGATGGACAGACCGTGAACTTAGCCACTTGGACACAGCAACTCCTGCATTGAGACGAGACGTACGTCTTCAAGAGGACTCACCATGGTCTCCCACAAATACAATGATGGTGTCATTCGCAAAGCCAGATTGTTCGAGAGCCTCAAGCAGTCCTCCAATTAAGAAGTCCGTGTAAGACGTAGCCGCGTAATAACTCTGTCGCATTGCAGCCTGTATTGGTGAAAATGGTTTCAAAATACGTGGGAAGCAATTTACTCGAGTCAATTTGGAAACACTGACATTACTGGACGCTATAAAGTTAGATACTATCTATCATAAACTGAAAGGGTAGCTCGCTAACTGAGTTAACGACGACAACAGAGATGACGTTGATAATATATTGATGATCTTTTGGAAAATTATCCACAAGATTTGTGGCAGGTACATGATTGTGACTTCTTTTGCATTCCCATCTTTTTTTAATGGCTTCACTCATACTGCAACTGTGATGCTCCTGCGCGTATTGAATACACCTTTTGAAAATATAGATGTATATTTTTTTGCACATTTTTGTGTCTTTTGAATCTCTTGTGCTACAAAGTGCTTGGTCAAAAATGATTCTTTGCTATATACCATAGTAGGAAATTATCATTATCATGACAGTGGGAACGTTTAGTCATTATTTTGCAGTTTTAAAGTTACTACATCATGCAAGACAAACATCAGATCAAACCCATGCTTACATGAAGATCGATTGGAATAGTGCCGTAGGGGAAGCTAAGATTCAGTGCGGCTATATCGTCTCGAAGTCGAATCGTGTAATAGTCCTCGTATGCTACCTCTGGTTGAGACAGTGACCGGTTGGGATTTGTTGCTATGGCAACTGAGTCGATTGGATACAGCGACTTGAACTCCTCCGGGTACTTCCAAGGGATGTGTGGCTTGTGGATACCCACTGCCAAGAAAAATGGCGGCTTCATGATACTTTGGTGGAGTTTTGAGTCGTCTGAAGGTCGTTTGGCGAGGGAGAGGTTCTCAAGGATCCTGACCGCTTCCTCGATGGACTGGATGTCGGGAAGAGTCTTCTCTGGCATCTTGGAGACGTCGACTGGACACATCACGTTATTGTGAAGCGTGCCATCTTCATTTGGACACACCTAGAAGGACAATATCAATTTCAGAACATGATCGAGCAAATAAACTATGGAGCCTTGTCTGTTCAATTTAAAGCAAGACCCGCCATCTTCTCGTTCTCTTGGGACTTCAAGTATTGTTTCCATACATAACGGGTATGACACCACAAAGTTTTGCAGTCTTCTGATCCCGCGATGACAGCATCAGAACTTTAAGAATTCATAACGTTTTAACGAATTGTCAGATTTTTCTCAAACTTTCACCGATGTAATGTCCTACGATACTATATGATGTTGCATTCTCTCAATTCACATTACATTGTATTACATTATGTGGGTTTCATTCTCCTTTAAGTAACTCTTATAAGATCGAATTATTTTTTTTTTACAACGATCCTGGAGCATTATACTACAGTTGTATTATATTATTTCATGACATGTATACTTTGTACTATGTTTTGATTTTCGTTGATTGGAAATAAACTATGATTGATTGATTGATTGATTGATTGATTGATTGTACTACGCTAATCTAGATATTTCCTCAGAGCAGTGTATGATAATATTCCAAAACTATTTCACTCATTTCCGAGTCTCATTCTGCAGCTTATCTTATTCTTTTTTAATCAATTAATTAATCAATTATTTTTTTGTGGAAAAGAATAATGTATTTTGAAGTTTGCACTTACTTTTGCACCTGAGTATTTCCTAGTGGATGGGTGAAAGGCGGGAACGGACCAGCTGTATGGGAAATCATCGCTTTTGTTACTAGGTCTTCCTGGAAAAAATGGAACAAAAAGGTGTAAAAGCAAATGCGAAACCAAGCGTTAGTTGCAAAAAGCCACACTCGTGTGGGGCAGAACATTTCCAGTGGAAAACCAGGAACTTACAGGTCAACTCTGTCGCATACCTAAAATACTGGAGGCGATTGAGCCAATATTAATCTAAGAATGTGAGATAAGTCAGTGCGGTGCAATATACATGTATCATCTATAGTATAGCTACCAACGCTTTGCTCCCTCTGTATAGGCCTACGTTAACTCGGTCCATTACGAGACTCTGAAATTCCCATGTGCAGTATGTGTATTGGAACAAACAGGTTTCCCTGGAGGCCATGTCACAAGTTCACGCTGCCTTTCTGTGTTTTGTTGTCCCAGTCTCATAACATGGAAGAGATATACGTATTACAGGGAAAGCTATCACATAATCCCAGAACGATCATGGACAATCTCTATTCTGCAAATGTTGCAATCGACTTCATTAATTGCTTCTATGAGAGTGGGACAAAGATTGAGATGAAGAGTGGGCGAAGGTACCTGTGGATGTGCTGATATTTCTAGCAATGACACCTGTATAGTAAACTGAGTAAATCTATATCTAAAGGGCAACATTTGGAATCGTAAAATCCGCGATATGATTATTTCATTGCAATAATAACCCCCAACTTCATGTGCAGCTCTCAATCATTCTAACCCCTTCTCTCAAGACATAGACCTATACAACTCCATCCCCACATCATCTCACATGTGAGCTTTGACGAGAAGTAATGTACATATCATTATATATATATTTTTTCTTGCCTTAAGCGAAATCTGATGGTGAAGAGTCGATACACTTTTTAGATACAATATTAGGGTTAGATTTCGTCATGCCAAAAGTACCCTTTTACTGGAGGTTAAGGGAACACGCAGGCATGCAGTTCCTCCGACCCAGGCGCCTGGAGCATAATTATAAACACATAAAGGGACGCCAGGACATTGCTTCACCTTCGCCTAACCAAATTACTCTCGTCTCTGAATAACATGAAAAAAAAAAGGAAGACTGAAGAGATCACGGCTTCCTGGGGATAAATGGTGTCAGATTGTAGGCCTATAATATTGTTGATTTCGCTTGACGGAACCATACTGCTTTGGATAGTCCTTCAAAGCTTCAAAGCTTCCTCTGCTTTATAGGTCCATGGAAACCACTTGCGTCGCTAGAATTAAATGTATTCCTGCGTAACTAGTATAATCGTTAGCAAGAAAAAAAAAGAAAAGAAAGAAAAGCAGGTGAATAAATAAATATAGATGCACCTGGATGAAAGACCTTGCCAACGGAAGCCGTGAAATATCCGTTGTCTTTGAAATGCTGCGGGAGTGTGGTGTAATTCCCTGCATGTGTTCGCCAGTAGGACCCGAAGTCATACAGCCTTGTGGTGTCTGGACGTCGACTCGTCAGGAATGAGACCCGGCTCGGGGCGCACACCGCTTGCTTGCAGGGAAAAATAATCAAGCAAAGAAATATAAAATGAAGAGTGACACTGACATACACATGAGGGACACAGTACTCTGTAATTTGATCATTGTTTAGTAGCTCCATGATTTGGTGCAACACAAGCACTATGGTGTATTTTTGCGATCAAAAGCCGAGAAATTGTAAATTGATTACTAAAATCCATGATTTTGATCTACTTGTTTAGCTTTGCTAGTATACGTTTCGTTTGAGAACTTGTAGGCCCTGCTTGTCAATACAACCGTAAAAAAAATAAATCTTTAAAAAATCACCCGATCACTAAAAAGTATGAATGATTAATTTCTTGCTAAGCATTTATTGTAGAAAACTGGTCAGTTACAATTTATACTGAAAAAAAAAACACAAAATCTAAAAACAAAGAAATACACAACTCAATCCAAAACGATATAATTCTTAAAAAGGCGACAATCAGATCTAGGGATTAGTTTGCATTATCAATTGATTAATCAAAATTAGAAATTGATAAATTCAACAATTTCTAAGACACTATCTTGCAGACTACAATGCGGGCGTCGTGTTTGCCAAATTTTGTCGCAGATCGCGCCCCTGATTGCTGTGATGGGGTGGAGGAGGGGGGAATCAGCCCCCTCCCCCATATGGCATACATCCAAAAAAGCCCAATCTGATTAGGGTTAAATTAATATTGTCATTAGTACATGTACCGACCAGCTGACAAATTCTAAGAGATCCGAAATCCATCAGTTTCTGAAGACTCAATTTCGCTGAAGCCTTGCACAACTTCATTATTATAATATAATACTCAATTCATCAAGTGAATCAGATTTTGGCGTAAAACTAGTTGACTTTCTTTCTTCGTACGCACATTGGAAATGACATTGTTCAAAAGCTGACACACCCTTGATCAATGAAAGTGGAAAACAAACAAACAAACAAATATACAAACAAGCACGTGAATGATGAGTAGCAAGCAAAGACGCGACAATCAAGCTATACCTGAGCCATTGCGTTGGTGAAAAGTGCCGACTGCCCAGCGAGCTGGTCGATGTTTGGCGAGATGATTGGACCTCCATAGCAACCAAGAGATGGGCGGAGATCATCGACCACGATGAAGAGAACGTTGAGTTTTTCACCTTCCGATGAACAAAATAAAGAAATAGATGATGGTGATGATGATGATGATATTAATGATAATGATAATGATAATGATAATAATAATAATAATAATAATAATAATAATGATAATGATAATAATAATATAACAATAATTAATAATATTAATAATAATAATAATAATAATAATAATAATAATAATAATAATAATTAATAATATCAATATTAATAATAACAACAATAAGAAAAATAATAAGAATGACAACAACAATAACAAATAATAACGTTTTGTGATGCTAATGATAATGTATCAAGCTTTTATCGAAAAGGGATACGCCATATTCGTTGACGCGATATTGTCATCCCTCCACTTATACTGTATATATAGTAGTCGATGTCGCGGCGTCATGTTGTATTTACATAGCTCCATGCCCGGGACGCCTCTGTTATACATGGTGTGGTTACATGTAGATCCATGGTTATTCCCCACCTCCCTGCATGATTAAGCGGGCATTGTGCGCTCAGTGCATATACAGACAGAGAAAGTACACTAGACAGATACAATTACGGCTGAGGTTTCGCTTGCCAGAGTGAATAGCACGCAGCCTGCAAATGTCAGCTGGCCTACAATAATACGTGTTGATGTCATTATGTACAAAGTTTATCACCCTCCTAAAATGGGACGAGCATTTACGTCTCCACTAATCGCGTTTGATCAAGTCTATATACTCCATTATAATGGAATCACACCACAATAATCTGATTAGATCGAACGGTGATCATAACGTTTTTTTCTGAGCGGAGGAAGCTATCTAAATTGGTTATCGAGAGCCTGATTTTGGGTCGATAAAATACAATTTGACCATTCGTGTACGGTAAGAAGACATTGGTGAGAGAGGGTCTTTATACTCTTGTGAGTATGCGGGTTTGAGGCCTATAATACCCTGTACATTCAGCGATATATTTCATATACCCACCAGTATCATATGGTAATATTTTCAAGACAGAGAATTCTATGTCCATGTAGACACAATTAAGAATATGTTGCTAGATCATCTGAAGGCCTATATTCAACACTCTTGGCTTTGGAGATGATTCCATGAAAGACACCATGACAAAGACATCGGTACATCGTACTCCTGATTACACCTATGAGACATTGTTTAGCTATACGTACCGTTCAATTCCGTGATGAGAAGCTGGGAAAAAATCAACATTAGCGAAACGAAGAGTCCCTGCTTTCGCATGTTTGCACACGTACTGTACAGATCGTGGATTTCATGCGAAGAAGACAGATGAGTGCATGGCAGAGCCTATAATAATGGCGCAGACGAGCCTTCTCAGATTTACAGCGTCTTTATCCTAGGGTTTGTGAAGATTAACTCTGCGAATTACCAATCCAGGTATTTGTCTCACCTTATGCACCCAAGCGTCTGAAGTAAATTGGATCAAGACATACGTGGATATGGACCAACATTATAATTTCCTCCATTCGCTGTACAGCGTCAACGGACCGTATGTGTATAATACGAATCCGCAAACATATTCTTGAGGCCTTGTCACTGGCATCATGAGGTCAAATCTTAAAGTTAAGTGAAAATGCTAGAATTTCATCTTTATAATTTTTACATATTTAAATCTCGGAATGGCTCAAGGTATCTTCTTGGTCTAATGTTTTAGCGTCAGTTGGCGTTGTATTGAGATCATAATTATTCTGTAGTAATTGTGCGCAACTACAGCAATGGAAATTCTGCTATTTTTTTCGATAAGATAACTTCGTTATTTATTTTTCTGTGCAATTTATGTTTGATATTTAAGCTATATATTTTCACAGATATGTTTTTATGATATTCCTTTGAATACAACTCAATATTCTGTATCGTTTGAAAGTGATTTGCATAATTACTATGTTATGATTTGTACATGGCAACCATCATACGGATCAGGTGTAAGCCAGAATCCTTTCATCAGTAGATAGCCACATGCTGTGATTTTATGACTATAAGCTTCAATTTGACGAATACAATGTAGATGTTTTCATCATCTTTAACCAACGCTTCACACGTTTGTACACACTAATGAATGTTTTCTTTTTGGTCAACTTGGTATGCATAAATGTTTCTAAACGCCACAACCAGGACATTTTATTATTCACTGTTATGTTAACATAGCACTATCATGCAGAACTATCTTACTAATGTTTATTACAGTACTATTATGTATACAATGTACTATATCTCCATGCCATAATTATGTTCAAGTATATTGTGGTCTCATTTTTTCTTAAGTGCAATGATTCCACTTTCATGTGATTTACATATAGTACTATAATGCAAGTCATTACGATGTTACAACATTGGTGATTGGTTTTTTTTTTACATAATTTATTATGATACATGTATAATTATGAGAGGGCAAGGTGCGCGAGTACGCGTGTATGTAAGCTTGTGAGAAGTCGAGTGTGAATACATTGCGGATTCTTTTTTTATAAGCCGTAGTGTGTGCGTGTGGTGTGTGTGTATGTGCGTTCGAAAATGCGAGTTGGTGAGCTCTTTATAGTTCGAACAAAAATTATTCATAAGTGTTCGATGTATGAACTTTTAATTGTTATGAAAACTCTGCACTCATGCAATATGTGCACTCATGTACAATTCAACTTCTGCTTGCCGTGCATGCATTGAGTAGAGACCATTATATCCGTGTATAATATATCTATCTATCAATCTATCTATCTATCTATCTATCTATCTATCTATCTATCTATCTATCTATCTATCTACCTATCTGTCTGTCTGTCTATTTATTCATTTATTTATTTTTCTATCTATCTATCTATCTATTTATCTATCTATCTATACTCACATCCGATTTAGTTGAATCAGGTTTTGGAAAATCGCCACGTTCTTATAACGCGATGCGAAACCAATAAGTCGGTGTACACACACACACAGTTCTGGAGGAAAAATATGTCAAGAATAAAACTGTCCGAGCCCTGCCACCTTTCAATGTATTCCGATTTACCAGAGTTGGACTTATAATATAAAAATGGGATTCCGTTCTCAAGCCAGCAAGGTTATATAGAACGTTGTTATTCATTCAGCTGGGTCCTAATAATATACTTGCTACTGCAGTTCGCCTAGAGACTAAGGTGGCAACTACACCGGGGTACAAGGATGCCCATCGAGCATACAATCTTAATTTTAATTAGTGCATGTCTTCGAATGAATTGCATTTGTGTAAAACAAACAAACAAACAAACAAACAAACAAACAAACATGAATTAGAACATAATTTCAGGACCTGAATACGTAGTAGTAGCAGTAAGACAGATAGTAAGTATGAGACGTAAATTTACAATAGCAGAGGAAGAATGAATCACTCTCATCACATGAACAGCGTGGCGCCTCGCACAATATAGGGACCAATATAGCGACCATACACCACGCCACATGTGAGGTGCTTTACGAAACCGTCTAGGTGCGATGTGTGCACCCCTCATCTCAGGGGTGAGCTCCTGACGGGGTCAATGTAGTTTGCAGGCACAAACCCTTGTTGGTCGTAAATAAATCTGTGCCAAAGCATCTCTTTCATATTTCCTCCACTGTAATTGTGCTCTTGTTAGGAGAGACATGCATTCGGGGCCTATAATGACGCAGTGCCAGTAGTCTTGGCGCAGACTCCTTTACGACCAAACAAGGGTTTGTGCCTACAAACTAGGGTCAATGGGTCAAGGGTCGGTCACTACCCCCCCCCCCCCCCCACACCCCACACCACCCTTCGATCCAGCTGAAAAATCTGAGGGCGGAAGCCCGATTGTTGTCCTTTGTTTTGTGAGCTTTTAATTTTGTCAATTTTAGTTTACATTTCTTATGAAAGCTGGAAAATGTGTGTGTATATGACAATGTGTGTGTGTGTGTGTGTGTGGGTGGGTGTGCGCGCGCGCGAGCGTGCTGTGGCTACTGCTCCTGTCTCTGGGAGTAGTATAGGTGCCTACTGTTATCCAATGTTATATTAGACAGGTCTCTTAGATTAACACAGCAAATGTCATAATATTGTTTGCGTTTAGTTTTTTGTATTTCTAAGCCCTATTCACTACATTATGCCGACGATCAGTGCTAAATCATGTCATGATTATTGGGGCCATGAGCGAAGAGGATGAGGGCTGTTGGCAAGGGATTCAAAAGAAATCAATCATAGCATTAGGGCCCATCTCAAAACCAGGAATAACTGGAGTTCTGGACTAACATTAGATAAACTCCTCAGTATGCAGAATAATCTAGAAGAAAATACAAAAATGACACTCATGATATTGAGAAGAGTCATGCAATGTGTTAACTGAACATGTGCAGCAGAATCATGTGTTTGTATCTTTATTTGTAACTTGATTGTTCATGTGCTATATTCAGTATTTCACCATATCCCCCACCCCATCATGAGGGGTGCACATATAAAAACAAAACAAAAACAACTTGGGTTTTCTGCTCGAGTGATTTCTCTGAATGAGATTCTGAATAAGGTAATTACACTGTTCCATTATTACTATCTCGGCTTCCAAAGGACAGATAACAGCTAGGTATGTGGTATTGAGTAAAATTACATGAGATACTTGTACATGCAAACATGCAAACATACATGCACTACTTACAGAATTACACCCATACATACACATATAGAGCATATAATATATATACACATATATCTATATATCTATATATATATATATATATATATATATATATATAATCTATATACATGTATGTATATAAGTAAAAATATATGTATATAATATATACACAAATGTATATATATATATATATATATATACAACACACAATTAAACATGAAAAAATAAACAAATACAGTATACATTGTATAATAATGCACATCATACACACATTCAATATAGATTATACATACAATTCATGCATACATAGATGTGCACATGTATATTTCTCTACATGGATAGATACAGAGATAACTTTAATAATTTTTAATGCTTTGTATTAATATACCTATGGCATATTTGTAAATATATTGTGAGAAAATTACATGCATTAACACTTTTACCCTCTTTTTTATTTCACCATTTAAGGGTTCTCCATGTGCACAGCATTACAGTTGGCTGAAAATTGCTATCCATATTCCATCCATATTCAATTAATTAAATTCCTCTACTATTAATTCATCATCCATTAGTAGAGATAATGAGGCAATACGTATTTTACCACGAATACTGACAGCAATAGATATTTTATCTAATGCAAACACAATCAATGCAAAAATCTCCACTTCCTGCCATTAATATAATTAATATCATGTTTTTTGCGCACATTCTGAGTAGATATTATTAGTTTTCACTAGGAAAGTCAAAACGGTGCACGATCAACTTTAATCATTATCTTAACTTATGATGACATTCAATTTGTTAAACGCTGTAAAAAAGGCAAGAACTTGCAGCACTCTGTGTCTCCGATGGAAAATGCAGCCATATTTACTAAAAGGCCATTTATTCTGTCGATCGAGAAGAGGATCGAACTTCAAGGTACTTTTAATGTTTGAACTGGTAGACTATCTCTCCATCCTCGCTGTAACTGTTGACTCAGTAGCCGCACCAATTCCTTGTTCTCGGTCTTATCGGCCACATTGTCATTTTGATCGGGGTCCGAATCATTCATGTACAGCTCTCTGGCTTTAACGTCGCTCCAATTCCCCTCGAACGTGTTGGGATCAAACTTGACCCACTCGGTGAAGTGGTAATCGGCTGTCCTCATGGAGTAACCCATAATGGTGATATTTTTCAGTTTCGGTAGATCAGTTTGTTCGCATGGCGTCACTCCGGGCCGCGGGTACTGACTGTAAGTGGCGTTCTTCCATCGCCTGTACGTCGGCGGCAGGCTCACCCTGTTGTTCGTGACGAGAGACCCTTGGCTTAGCAATGGCGCGAAGCTGTAACCTTCCGTGCACAGTGAGAGGTTGAATGGTTTCGGTGGGCAAAGAGGTGGAACTGTCAGACCCGCCAATTCAGACAGAGCGGGAAAAATGTCTACCATTTCTACCAGCTGTGATTTTATGACTATAAGCTTCAATTTGACGAATACAATGTAGATGTTTTCATCATCTTTAACCAACGCTTCACACGTTTGTACACACTAATGAATGTTTTCTTTTTGGTCAACTTGGTATGCATAAATGTTTCTAAACGCCACAACCAGGACATTTATTCACTGTTATGTTAACATAGCACTATCATGCAGAACTATCTTACTAATGTTTATTACAGTACTATTATGTATACAATGTACTATATCTCCATGCCATAATTATGTTCAAGTATATTGTGGTCTCATTTTTTCTTAAGTGCAATGATTCCACTTTCATGTGATTTACATAATTATAGTACTATAATGCAAGTCATTACGATGTTACAACATTGGTGATTGGTTTTTTTTTAACATAATTTATTATGATACATGTATAATTATGAGAGGGCAAGGTGCGCGAGTACGCGCGTATGTAAGCTTGTGAGAAGTCGAGTGTGAATACATTGCGGATTCTTTTTTTATAAGCCGTAGTGTGTGCATGTGGTGTGTGTGTATGTGCGTTCGAAAATGCGAGTTGGTGAGCTCTTTATAGTTCGAACAAAAATTATTCATAAGTGTTCGATGTATGAACTTTTAATTGTTATGAAAACTCTGCACTCATGCAATATGTGCACTCATGTACAATTCAACTTCTGCTTGCCGTGCATGCATTGAGTAGAGACCATTATATCCGTGTATAATATATCTATCTATCAATCTATCTATCTATCTATCTATCTATCTATCTATCTATCTATCTACCTATCTGTCTGTCTGTCTATTTATTCATTTATTTATTTTTCTATCTATCTATCTATTTATCTATCTATCTATACTCACATCCGATTTAGTTGAATCAGGTTTTGGAAAATCGCCACGTTCTTATAACGCGATGCGAAACCAATAAGTCGGTGTACACACACACACAGTTCTGGAGGAAAAATATGTCAAGAATAAAACTGTCCGAGCCCTGCCACCTTTCAATGTATTCCGATTTACCAGAGTTGGACTTATAATATAAAAATGGGATTCCGTTCTCAAGCCAGCAAGGTTATATAGAACGTTGTTATTCATTCAGCTGGGTCCTAATAATATACTTGTACTGCAGTTCGCCTAGAGACTAAGGTGGCAACTACACCGGGGTACAAGGATGCCCATCGAGCATACAATCTTAATTTTAATTAGTGCATGTCTTCGAATGAATTGCATTTGTGTAAAACAAACAAACAAACAAACAAACAAACAAACAAACAAACAAACAAACATGAATTAGAACATAATTTCAGGACCTGAATACGTAGTAGTAGCAGTAAGACAGATAGTAAGTATGAGACGTAAATTTACAATAGCAGAGGAAGAATGAATCACTCTCATCACATGAACAGCGTGGCGCCTCGCACAATATAGGGACCAATATAGCGACCATACACCACGCCACATGTGAGGTGCTTTACGAAACCGTCTAGGTGCGATGTGTGCACCCCTCATCTCAGGGGTGAGCTCCTGACGGGGTCAATGTAGTTTGCAGGCACAAACCCTTGTTGGTCGTAAATAAATCTGTGCCAAAGCATCTCTTTCATATTTCCTCCACTGTAATTGTGCTCTTGTTAGGAGAGACATGCATTCGGGGCCTAAATGACGCAGTGCCAGTAGTCTTGGCGCAGACTCCTTTACGACCAAACAAGGGTTTGTGCCTACAAACTAGGGTCAATGGGTCAAGGGTCGGTCACTACCCCCCCCCCCCCCCACACCCCACACCACCCTTCGATCCAGCTGAAAAATCTGAGGGCGGAAGCCCGATTATTGTCCTTTGTTTTGTGAGCTTTTAATTTTGTCAATTTTAGTTTACATTTCTTATGAAAGCTGGAAAATGTGTGTGTATATGACAATGTGTGTGTGTGTGTGTGTGGGTGGGTGTGCGCGCGCGCGAGCGTGCTGTGGCTACTGCTCCTGTCTCTGGGAGTAGTATAGGTGCCTACTGTTATCCAATGTTATACTAGACAGGTCTCTTAGATTAACACAGCAAATGTCATAATATTGTTTGCGTTTAGTTTTTTGTATTTCTAAGCCCTATTCACTACATTATGCCGACGATCAGTGCTAAATCATGTCATGATTATTGGGGCCATGAGCGAAGAGGATGAGGGCTGTTGGCAAGGGATTCAAAAGAAATCAATCACAGCATTAGGGCCCATCTCAAAACCAGGAATAACTGGAGTTCTGGACCAACATTAGATAAACTCCTCAGTATGCAGAATAATCTAGAAGAAAATACAAAAATGACACTCATGATATTGAGAAGAGTCATGCAATGTGTTAACTGAACATGTGCAGCAGAATCATGTGTTTGTATCTTTATTTGTAACTTGATTGTTTATGTGCTATATTCAGTATTTCACCATATCCCCCACCCCATCATGAGGGGTGCACATATAAAAACAAAACAAAAACAACTTGGGTTTTCTGCTCGAGTGATTTCTCTGAATGAGATTCTGAATAAGGTAATTACACTGTTCCAGTATTACTATCTCGGCTGCCAAAGGACATCAGCTAGGTATGTGGTATTGAGTAAAATTACATGAGATACTTGTACATGCAAACATGCAAACATACATGCACTACTTACAGAATTACACCCATACATACACATATAGAGCATATAATATATATACATATATCTATATATCTATATATATATATATATATATATATATATATATATATATATAATCTTTATACATGTATGTATATAAGTAAAAATATATGTATATAATATATACACATTATACATACACACAATTAAACATGAAAAAATAAACAAATACAGTATACATTGTATAATAATGCACATCATACACACATTCAATATAGATTATACATACAATTCATGCATACATAGATGTGCACATGTATATTTCTCTACATGGATAGATACAGAGATAACTTTGATAATTTTTAATGCTTTGTATTAATATACCTATGGCATATTTGTAAATATATTGTGAGAAAATTACATGCATTAACACTTTTACCCTCTTTTTTATTTCACCATTTAAGGGTTCTCCATGTGCACAGCATTACAGTTGGCTGAAAATTGCTATCCATATTCCATCCATATTCAATTAATTAAATTCCTCTACTATCAATTCATCATCCATTAGTAGAGATAATGAGGCAATACGTATTTTACCACGAATACTGACAGCAATAGATATTTTATCTAATGCAAACACAATCAATGCAAAAATCTCCACTTCCTGCCATTAATATAATTAATATCATGCTTTTTGCGCACATTCTGAGTAGATATTATTAGTTTTCACTAGGAAAGTCAAAACGGTGCACGATCAACTTTAATCATTATCTTAACTTATGATGACATTCAATTTGTTAAACGCTGTAAAAAAGGCAAGAACTTGCAGCACTCTGTGTCTCCGATGGAAAATGCAGCCATATTTACTAAAAGGCCATTTATTCTGTCGATCGAGAAGAGGATCGAACTTCAAGGTACTTTTAATGTTTGAACTGGTAGACTATCTCTCCATCCTCGCTGTAACTGTTGACTCAGTAGCCGCACCAATTCCTTGTTCTCGGTCTTATCGGCCACATTGTCATTTTGATCGGGGTCCGAATCGTTCATGTACAGCTCTCTGGCTTTAACGTCGCTCCAATCCCCCTCGAACGTGTTGGGATCAAACTTGACCCACTCGGTGAAGTGGTAATCGGCTGTCCTCATGGAGTAACCCATAATGGTGATATTTTTCAGTTTCGGTAGATCAGTTTGTTCGCATGGCGTCACTCCGGGCCGGGGGTACTGACTGTAAGTGGCGTTCTTCCATCGCGTGTACGTCGGCGGCAGGCTCACCCTGTTGTTCGTGACGAAAGACCCTTGGCTTAGCAATGGCGCGAAGCTGTAACCTTCCGTGCACAGTGAGATGTTGAATGGTTTCGGTGGGCAAAGAGGTGGAACTGTCAGACCCGCTAATTCAGACAGAGCGGGAAAAATGTCTACCATTTCTACAAACTGCTCTACTATCATCCCGTCTTTGACGCTTTTCTCTCTGTCTTTATTTGATTTTGTCACCGATTCCGCTAGCAGGGGGTTTCTCTGCGGGAATATCTTCAGCCTTGACGATGTATTTCCTGCTGTAACGCCAGGCACGTGTACGATAAGGGGGACCCGAGTTGACAATTCGTAGTTGGAATATTTGCTCCATTCGGCGTGTTCACCAAGCTGCCAACCTAAGGAAACAGGACAAAGAAGGAACCATCTTTTAAACTTGTAAAAATTGATAAAATAACACAACACGGATTTTGTAGGCCTAAGGCCTTGTCTATCTCTGTCTAATAAAGCAATCAAATTGAATGATATTATTCGGGGAAATATCTTCACAAAGGTAATTGAGTATACATTCTCTCAAGGTTACACTGGAATGGAATTTCACTGCGTCACAATGTTTGCGCCTTCTTTCATTAAACGGCCTCATGACTGTAAATTTTGAAGCTTCGCCTTTGCTGCCATAATGTTACGATAGGGAACATTGTTTTGTGATATAAGATTTGAATTTGCAAAAGAAAAGTGAAGCTTTGTGACATAGCAAGTACAACTTATGCATTGAGAATTTTTTTTACATGTTATGTATTTTCCTTTCACTCTTCAGAATGAAATCTGATTTGATTTTTAAATCATAAGTTGCCATACGTGGCCATAAGGGGGAGCAATGAGTGCTTGTAAGTAGGAAATTAATAGTGAAATGCCCATGGGTAAAAACCGCTGGTGCTAGGGAACTCTAAGAGGGATCTAAATGATGGACAGACTGTGATCTTATCCACTTGGACACAGCAGCTCCTGCATTGAGACGAGGTGTACGTCTTCAAGGGGACTCACCATGGTCTCCCACGAATACAATGATGGTGTCATTCGCAAAGCCAGATTGTTCGAGAGCCTCAAGCAGTCCTCCAATTAGGAAGTCCGTGTAAGACGTAGCCGCGTAATAACCCTGTCGCAGTGCAGCCTGTATTGGGGAAATAATTTTCAATACGTGGGGGCAATTTAGTCTAGCCAATTTGCACAACTGCAGAAATTATACTGATTATTGGACGCTAAAAAGTTAGATACTATCTAACATTAATGGTATCTCGCTGACTGAGTTCATGATAACAACAGAGATGACGATGATGATAACGATGGCGATTACCTTTCGCAAATTATCCGCTATTAAGATTTGTGAAAAGTACATGATTATGTCTTCTTTTGTGCTTCCGTCTTTTTTGTTTTCTACTTCCAGTCATACTGCAACTATGATACTCCTGCATGTGCGTATTGAATACACCTTTTGAAAATATGTATATATATTTTTTTCGCACATGTTTTGTCTCTTTTGAATCTCTTGTACTACAAAGTGCTGGGTCTAAAATTATTCTGTGCTATATACCACGGTAGGAAATTATCATTATCATGACAGAAGGAATATATCGTCATTATTTTGCTGTTTTAGAATTACTACACCATGCAAGACAAACATCACATCAAACCCGCGCTTACATGAAGATCGACTGGAATAGTGCCGTAGGGGAAGCTGAGATTCAGTGCGGCTATGTCGTCTCGGAGTCGAATCCTGGAAAAGTCCTCGTATGCTACCTCTGGTTGAGACGGTGACCGCTGCGGATTTGTTGCTATGGCAATGGAGTCGATTGGATACAGCGACTTGAACTCCTCCGGGTACTTCCAGGGGATGTGTGGCTTGTGGATACCCACTGCCAAGAAAAATGGCGGCTTCATGATACTTTGGTGGAGTTTTGAGTCATCTGACTCTCCAGAGCGTCCTCTGTGACTTCTCAAACGGTGATCATGGAGAGTGTTGGCCGGGTGGCGTCTGGCGAACGAGAGGTTCTTCAGGATCCTCACCGCTTCCTCAACAGACTGGATGTCGGGCAGAGTCTTCTCTGGCATCTTCGAGACGTCGACTGGACACATCACGTTATTGTGAAGCGTACCATCTTCATTTGGACACACCTAGAAGGAAAACATCAATTTCAGAGCATGATCGTGCAAACAGTAACAAGAGTTTTGTCTGTTTAGTTTAAAGCAAGACCCACTGTCTTCTTGTTCTCTACGAGGTTGCAAGGCTTAAATCTGTTTATCGACAAATAACGATATTATGTAGTCTTCACATTTCGCTATAAGTTATAGCTAGTTCTCCTTCCCCCTCTCCCCAGCATCCCTAATTAATCTGTTTACTTAATACATGTGCGTGGTTCATTTCACGTTGTGGTCGACGTGCTAACAAGGGAACTCTGAACTCTGGAGAGGGTTGATGATATCTTGATATGATTTTGTACAGCCGCCAATGATAGGCCATTTTTCGGAATATGTGCATCCACACACGCACAAATACACACACACACACACACACACCCACACCCAAAACAACAACAACAAAAAGACAACAACAAAAAGAGCTACAGGAGACATAACAAAACATTTTAGGATAATGAAACCCAAATATACATCTCGATTGAGTGACTGCAATAGCCATGAAATAATATATTAGTGGAACACATCAGTTTGAGGAAAATCGGACGTAAAAGTAGTTGTGCAGGAATCTTTGAGGTTTCGGTGCAGCCGTCGCTGAATGAGAAGACTACTGCAGTTCGTGACGTCATTCATGGAAAACTTCCTCAAAATTTCATTCTTTCACGAAAAGTACAAATTCCCTCGACTTGCCAAGTACTGATATATGTTAAAGGTTTAATGGGAACATTATTCCTCCTGCGTTCAGGAGGAAGTAAGTCGAGCAATCTTTCATTATATCAGAAAAGAGATGTTTAATTCACTTCATAATCATTTTCTTTGTATCGGTGTCCATTATGATGGCTCAAAGTTTAGTAGTCTTCTCACCCAGCGATGGCAGCACAGGAACTTTAAAAATTCATAACGTTTCAACGGATTGTCAGATTGGCCAATGTGTTCTACTGATTGTTGCATCCCCTCAGTGCACATTATTGCATATCTGGGTTTCAGTCTCCTTTGCGTGACTGTAAGATCGACTTGAACTGGACGATACTGGAGCATTTACTACGCTAATCTAGATCCTTCCTCAGAGCAATGATTAAATAGATGATAGTATTTCAAAACTTTTCCAAAAAAAAAATAAACAGTCTATCTTAATTTTTTTATGCAAAGAGTAGTGTATTCTGAAGTTTGCACTTACTTTTGCACCTGAATATTTAATAGTGGACGGGTGAAAGGCGGGAACAGACCAGCTATATGGGAAATCATCGCTTTTGTTACTCGTTTTTCCTGAAAATAGTTGAACAAAAAGGTATAAAAACAAATGCGGAAAAAAAAAGCGTTAGTTGCAAAAAACCAGACTCGTGTGTACAAAACATTTCCAATAGAAAACCAGGATCTTATAGGTCAATTCTGACGTATACCAAAAATACTGGAGATAATTGCTTCAATATCAATCTAAAAATGTGAGATAGATCAGTGCGGTGCGATATCAGCTCTAGAAACTAACAACGTTTTGCTCCCTCAATACGTTAAAAGAAACCAAAACCCAAAGAGAAAATGGATTGAGAGGAAGCAGCAACATTAGTAGAACACATTACTTTCACTGATGTGTTATACTAATGTTGCTGCTTTCACTCAATCCACATTGCCCTTTGAGTTTTAGTTTCCTTTAACCTTCTGTGTGCCATATTCATTTCATGTCAATAGGTTTTTATGTGAAATTTGTGCATATTTGACTCACATGCACAGAAAGGGTTAACTCAGTCCATATATTATGAGACTCTGAAGTTCATGTTCAGTATGATTTGTGTCGGAACAATCAGGTTCCCATGAGGCCATGTCACGAGTTCACGGTGACTTTCTGTGTTCTGTTGTCCCAGTCTCATAACATGGGAGAGATTACGTATTACAGGGAAAGCTATCACATAATCCCAGAACAATCATGGACACTCTCTATTCTGCAATGTTGCGATCGACTTCATCTCTTCTAAGCGAGTGGAACAAATATCGAGAGGAAGAGTGGGCGACGGTACCCAGTGGCGTATCTAGGGAAAACGGCGCCCGGGGCAAGCGCGAAAATTGCGTCCGTAATTTCTGAAAAAGACTAGTGTTCAACCCCAACCCGATCCCGGTAGGGACTTTAAGCAAAGTCCACATGATATGCTTTTCAAGCCCTTAAAAGGGGTCTTTTGAAAGTGATTTAAATGTAATGAATTTTGATAAATTTTGGCGAGTGAGCGCAGCGAGCGAGCCGAAAATTTTTGTATTTCAGCTGACAAAACATGGAATTCTTGTCATTTTTTGCTTATCAAATCTTACAATTCTAATCAAGATAGTGACGGCCTTATAGATAACGATTTATCTATACTAAGAAACTGAGTACTTTAAAAAATATTCTGAATCAGGGGGCATTTCATGAAGCATTTTGTCCGACAACTTGTCGGACAAAATTTGCTCTCAGCCAATCAGAAGCAAGGATTTCAGTAGCTTTTAACAGTTTGTCAGACGAGATATCTGACAAATTGCTTCATGAAATGCCCCCCCCCCCCCCCATGTACGCGCGAGTGAGCCGAAATTTGTATATTTCCGCGTCATATGACGTTTTGTTCTTATCTCCTTTTTGTTTTGATAAATTTTGGCGAGCGAGCGCAGCGAGCGAGCAGAAAATTTTTGTATTTCAGCTTACAAAACATGGAACTCTTGTCATATTTTGCTTATCAAATCTTACAATTCTAATCAAGATATAGTGACGGCCTTATAGATAACGTTTTTTACCAACAAACTGAGGACTTGAAGAAATACTCTAAATTAGTACGAGCGATTGAGCCGAAATTTGTATATTTCCACGTCATCATTTTGTTCTTATCTTGTTTGATTTTTTTTGGCGCCCCCTCCCGTATTTTCGAAACCGTTGGCGCCTTCTTTTGATCCAATTGGCGATCGCTTCAGAACGAAAGAAATTGCAGCCGCTGCTCCGTGAAACATTTTGCCTGCTAAACATAAAATGGCATGTGTGAACACAATAGACATTGTCATTTTGTCCGCGCCATCATCACATTTTGTTCTCACCTTCTTCTTCTATAATATTATAAAATTTAGAGAGCGAGCGCAGCGAGCGAGCCGAAAGTTGTTGTATTTCAGCTTACACAACATGGAATTCTTGTGTGAACACAATAAACATTGTCATTTTGTCCGAGTCATCATTATGTTTTGTTTTTATCTTTTTTTGATTTGGTTTTCTGCCCCCCCCCCCCCCCCCCCACCCACCATTCTTCCCCCCCCCCCTTTCCGGTGAGTTTTTCTTCTTCTTCTACTTCTTCTTTTTTCCCTTTTTCTTCCTTTTTTCTTTTTTCTTTTTTTATTTTATTTTTTTGCGCCCCCAAGGAGTGGCGCCCGGGGCACGTGCCCCCCTTGCCCCCCCCCCTAGATACGCCACTGACGGTACCTGTGGATGCGCTAATATTTCTAGCAATGACACTTGCAGTAGTACTGAGTAAATCTATATCTAAAGGGCAACATTTGGAATTGTAAAATCCGCGCTATGAATATGTTCAGAATATATCGCAATAATACCCCCCCTAAAAAAAAAAAAAAAAAAAAAAAAAAAAACTCAATAGGCCTATAGGGTATGCATATATAATGCTTGTTCCCGCTCTTTGAAAGCACCCCTATTCCGGGCTGCCAACGTTTCTGAATCCCTTTCGCAGGCTTTTCCTGTCTTGGAGACTTTAAACCCGGAACGCTGCTCATTGTATAGATCAATGCCCCCTACCCATACTTCAGAAGCAGCTCTCGATCATTCAAACCCCCTCTCTCAAGACATTAATAGGCCTATGCAACCCCATCCCCACCTCATCTCACATGTGATGTTTGACGAGAAGTAATTTGTGCATATTATTGCATTTTTTCTTGTCTTAAGCGAAATCTGAGGGTGAAGAGTCGATACACTTTAAGAAAAAAAACAATATTCGGGTTAGTTTTCGTCATGCCAACAGGCATGCAGTTCCTCCGACCCTGGTGCCTGGAGCATAAACACATAAAGAGACGCCAGGACATTGCTTTACATTCGCCTAACCAAATTACTCTCCTCTCTGAATAACATAAAAAAAGGAAGACTAAAGAGATCACGGCTTCCCGGGGATAAGTGGTGTCAGATTGTATTATTATTAGGCCTATAATATTGTTGATTTCGCTTGACGGAGCCATACTGCTTTGGATAGTTCTTCATAGCTTCAAAGCTTCCTCTGCTTTATAGGTCCATGGAAACCACTTGCGTCGCGAGAATTAAATGTATTCCAGCGTAACTGGTATAATCGTTAGGAAGAAAAAAAAACAGAAAGAAGAACATGTGATGGTGTATAAATAAATATTGATGCACCTGGATGAAAGACCTTGCCAACGGAAGCCGTGAAATATCCGTTGTCTTTGAAATGCTGCGGCAGTGTGGTGTAATTCCCTGCATGTGTTCGCCAGTAGGACCCGAAGTCATACAGCCTTGTGGTGTCTGGACGTCGACTCGTCAGGAATGAGACCCGGCTCGGGGCGCACACCGCTTGCTTGCAGGGAAAAATAATCAAGCAAAGAAATATAAAATGAAGAGTGACACTGACATACACATGAGGGACACAGTACTCTGTAATTTGATCATTGTTTAGTAGCTCCATGATTTGGTGCAACACAAGCACTATGGTGTATTTTTGCGATCAAAATCCGAGAAATTGTAAATTGATTACTAAAATCCATGATTTTGATCTACTTGTTTAGCTTTGCTAGTATACGTTTCGTTTGAGAACTTGTAGGCCCTGCTTGTCAATATAACCGTAAAAAAACAAAAATCTTTAAAAAATCACCCGATCACTAAAAAGTATGAATGATTAATTTCTTGCTAAGCATTTATTGTAGAAAACTGGTCAGTTACAATTTATACTGAAAAAAAAACCACAAAATCTAAAAACAAAGAAATACACAACTCAATCCAAAACGATATAATTCTTAAAAAGGCGACAATCAGATCTAGGGATTAGTTTGCATTATCAATTGATTAATCAAAATTAGAAATTGATAAATTCAACAATTTCTAAGACACTATCTTGCAGACTACAATGCGGGCGTCGTGTTTGCCAAATTTTGTCGCAGATCGCGCCCCTGATTGCTGTGATGGGGTGGAGGAGGGGGGAATCAGCCCCCTCCCCCATATGGCATACATCCAAAAAAGCCCAATCTGATTAGGGTTAAATTAATATTGTCATTAGTACATGTACCGACCAGCTGACAAATTCTAAGAGATCCGAAATCCATCAGTTTCTGAAGACTCAATTTCGCTGAAGCCTTGCACAACTTCATTATCATGATATAATACTCAATTCATCAAGTGAATCAGATTTTGGCGTAAAACTAGTTGACTTTCTTTCTTCGTACGCACATTGGAAATGACATTGTTCAAAAGCTGACACACCCTCGATCAATGGAAGTGGAAAACAAACAAACAAACAAATATACAAACAAGCACGTGAATGATGAGTAGCAAGCAAAGACGCGACAATCTAGCTATACCTGAGCCATTGCGTTGGTGAAAAGTGCCGACTGCCCAGCGAGCTGGTCGATGTTTGGCGAGATGACTGGACCTCCATAGCAACCAAGAGATGGGCGGAGATCATCGACCACGATGAAGAGAACGTTGAGTTTTTCACCTTCCGATGAACAAAACAAAGAAGTAGATGATGGTGATGATGTTGATGATGATGATAATAATAATAATAATGATAATGATAATGATAATAATAATGATAATAACTAATAATAATAAATAATAATGATGATAATAATGATAATAATAATAATAATAATTATAATAATCAAAAGAATAACAACAACAATAACAACTGATAACGTTTTGTGATGCTAATAATAATGTATCAAGTTTTTATCGAAAAGGGATATACGCCATATTCGTTGATGCGATATAAATGTCATCCCTCCACTTATATACCGGGTGTCCCAAAAAAAGCGGAACGGTGGATTTTCAGTACCTTGCGTTCTAAAAGTGATACATTTTTTGACATTATTAGAAAGAACATCTTCCGCAGAAGACCATGATACCAAAATCATTAAATTTGGTTCAGCACTTTTTATTCTACGCCAATTTTTGTAAATGCAGTCATTTTCAATTTTTTGCAACTTATGAGATAATAATTTGGGTGCGACACGCGTTCCATACGGTGAATTGTGTAAGCTCGTTGATCCATGTCAACAAAAGATAACGCTTTCATATTGGGAGCGCGCACACACACACACACACACACACACACACACAGACACACACACACGGGTTTCCCAATGTGAAAGCTGTATCTTTTGTTGACACGGATCACCGAGCTTACACAATATTCACCGTATGGATCGCGTAGTGCACTTTAATTATTATCTCATAAGTCGCAAAAATCCGGCGAAATTTGGCAATTACTGCATTTTCAGAAATTGGCGTAGAATAAAAAGTACTGAACCAAATTTGATGATTTTGGTATCATAGTCTTCTGCGGAAGATGCTCTTTCTAATGATGTCAAAAGATATATAACTTTTAGACCGCAAGATACTGAATATCCACCGTTCCGCTTTTTTTGGGACACCCGGTATAGTCGATGTCGCGGCATCATGTTGTATTTACATAGGTCCATGCCCGGGATGCCTCTGTTAATCATGGTGTGGTTGTAGATCCATGGTTATTCCCCACCTTCCTGCACTGTGCGCTCAGTGCATACAGACAGAGAACGTACTAGACAGATACAATTACGGCTGAGGTTTCGCTTGCAAGAGTGTATAGCACGCAGCCTGCAAAATGTCAGCTGGCCTACAATGATACGTGTTGATGTCATATTATATACAAAGTTTATCACGCTCCTAAAATGGGACGAGCATTTAGGAGATTACGTCTCTACTAGTCACTTTGATCAAGTCTATATACTCCATGCATAATGGAATCACACACAATAATCTGATAAGATCGAACGGTGACGTTTTCCTGAGGAAGCTAACTAAATTGGTTGTCGCGAGCCTGATTTTGGGTCGATAAAATACAATTTTACCATTATACGGTATGTTGGTGAGAGAGGGCCTTACTCTTGTGAGTATGCGGGTTAGGCCTATAATATACCCTTTAAACATTCAACGATATATTTCATATATCCATCAGTATTATATGGTAATATTTTCAAGACAGAGAATTCTATGTCCATGTAGACACCATTAAGAATATGTTGCTAGATCGATCTGAAGGCCTATATTCCACACTCTTGGCTTTGGAGATGATTCCATGGAAGACCCTATTATACTCCTGATTATACACCTATGACATTGTTTAGCTATACGTACCGTTCAATTCCGTGATGAGAAGCTGGGAAAAAATCAACATTAGCGAAACGAAGAGTCCCTGCTTTCGCATGTTTGCACACTCTACAGCTCGTGGATTTCATGCGAAGAAGACAGATGAGTCGCAGAGCCTATAATAATGGCGCAGACGAGCGCCGTCTCAGCTTTCCAGTGCCTTCTGTGTCCTATCAAGGGTTTGTGAACTAATCCAGGTATTCGTCTTTCCTAATATATGCACTCAAGCGTCAGAAAAATTGGATCGGGACATCAGGTGGATATGGACCAACATTATTACTTTCCTCCACTCGCTGTACAGCGTCAACGGACAGTATAATACGAATCCGCAAATATAGGCCTCTTCTCGAGGCCTTGATGGCACCGCTTTAGGTCAAAGGTTGAAGTCAAGTGAAAATGCTAGAATTTCACTTTTATAATAATTACATATCTCGGAATGGCTCAAGGTATCTTCTTGATGTAATATTTTAGTGTTTTGGCGTTGTATTGAGATCATAATTATTCTGTCGTAATTATGCGCAACTATAGCAATGGGAATTCTGCTAAGATAACTTCGTTATTTATTTTTCTGTGCAATTATACTTTAATATGTTTGATATTCAAGTTATATATTTTCACAGATATGTTTTTACGATATTCCTTTGAATACAACTCAATATTCTGTATAGTTTGAAAGTGATTTGCATAATTACTATGTTATGATTTGTACATGGCAACCATCATACGGATCAGGTGTAAGCCAGAATCCTTTTATCCAGTAGATAGCCACATGCTGTGATTATATGACTATAAACTTCAATTTGACGAAAACAATGTAGATGTTTTCATCATCTTTAACCAACGCTTCACACGTTTGTACACACTAATGAATGTTTTCTTTTTGTTCAACTTGGTATGCATAAATGTTTCCAAACGCCACAATCAGGATATTTTATTATTCACTGTTATGTTAATATAGCACTATCATGCAGAGCTATCTTACTAATGTTTATTACAGTACACATGCATACAATGTACTATATCTCCATGCCATAATAGTTCAAGTATATTGTGGTCTCATTTTTTCTTAAGTGCAATGATTCCATTTTCATGTGATTTATATATGTTCTATAATGCAAGTCATTAAGATGTTACATCGGTGATTGGTATCTTCTTTTTTTTTTTTACATATCATGATATAATTATGAGAGGGCAAGGTGCGCGAGCACGCGTGTATGTAAGCTTGTGAGAAGTCGAGTGTGTATACATTGCGGATTCTTTTTTTATAAGCTATAGTGTGTGCATGTGGTGTGTGTGTATGTGCGTTCGAAAATGCGAGTTGGTGAGCTCGTTATAGTTCGAACAAAAATATTCATAAGTGTTCGATGTATGAACTTTTAATTGTTATGAAAACTCATGTGCACTCATGCAATAAGTGCACTCATGTGTTATTCAACTTCTGCTTGCCATGCATGCATTGAGTAAAGACCATTATATCCGTGTATAATATATCTATCTATCTATCTATCTATCTATCTACCTATCTCTCTGTCTATCTATTTATTTATTTATTTATTTATCTATTTAGTTATTTATTTATTTATTTATTTATTTATCTATCTATCTATCTATCTATCTATCTATCTATCTATCTATCTATCTATCTATCTATCTATCTATCTATCTATCTATCTATCTATCTACTCACATTCGATTTAGTTGAATCAGGTTTTGGAAAATCGCCAGGTTCTTACAACGCGATGAGAAACCGGTCGGTGTACAATAATAAGTCGGTGTATACACACACACACACACACACACACACAGTTCTGGAGGAAAAACATATCAAGAATAAAACTGTCCGAGCCCTGCCACCTTTCAATGTATTCCGATTTACCAGAGTTGGACTTGTAATATAGTAAAAATGGGACTCCGTTCTCAAGCCAGCAAGGTTATACAGAACGTTGTTATTGATTCAGCTGGGTCCTAATAATATACTTGTACTGCAGTTCGCCTATACAGAGACTAAGGTGGCAACTACACCGGGGTACAAGGATGCCCATAGAGCATACAATCTTAATTTTAATTAGTGCATGTCTTCGAATGAATTGCATTTGTGTGAAAACAAACAAACAAACAAACAAACAAACAAACAAACAAACAAACATGTATTCATGAATTAGAACATAATTTCAGGACCTGTATACGTAATAGTAGCAGTAAGACAGATAGCAACCATGAGACGTAAATTTACAATATAGCAGAGGAAGAATGAATCACAATCATCACGTGAACAGCGTGGCGCCTCGCACAATATATGGACCAATATAGCGACCATACGCCACGCCACATGTGAGGTGCTTTACGAAACCGTCTTAGATGCGATGTGTGCACCCCTCATCGCAGGGGTGAGCTCCTGACGGGGTCAATGTAGTTTGAAGGCACAAACCCTTGTTGGTCGTAAATAAATCTGTACCAAAGCATCTCTTTCATATTTCCTCGATCCTCTGTAGGTGCTCTTGTTAGGAGAGACATCCAGGGTTTGTGCCTACAAACTATTGTCAATGGGGTCAAAGGGCGATCATTCCCCCCCCCCTTCGATCCAGCGGAAAATTTTGAGGGCAGAACCCCGATTGTTGTCCTTTGCTTTGTGAGCTGTTAATTTTGTCAGTTTTGCTTTCCATTTCTTATGAAAGTTAGAAAAAGCATGTATGTGGTGTGTGTGTGTGCGTGTGCGTATGAGTGTGTGTGTGTGCGTGTGTGTGTGTGTGTGTGTGTGTGCACGCGTCGTATATCAAGGGAGAGGGCTATGGCTCCTGTCTGTGAGAGCAGTAGGTGCCTACTGTTGTCCAATGTTAGATTAAAATTATATAGCACAGCAAATGTCATATTGTTTGTGTTTTAGTTTCGTATTCCTAAGCCTTACAAACTACATTCTACCGACGATCAATGCTAAATAATGTACATGATCAGGGGCGGATCCAGGAATTCTCTAAAGGGGGGTGGGGGGCGTGACTAATATTTCTGGTGCCACTTCCGGGTTTCATTTCATTTTTTTCTTTTTATTTCTTTTGTTTTTAACGAAAAATAAGGTGGGGGGGGGGGCGTGAGCCGGTTGCGCCCCCCTCTGGATCCGCCACTGATGATTGTTGGGGCCATGAGCGAAGAGGAAGAGGCTTGTTGACATGGGATTCAAAAGAAATTGCAATATTATTTAGGACCCATCTCAAAACCAGGAATAACTCGAGTTGTGGACTAACATTAGATAAACTCCCCAGTATGCAGAATAATCTAGGAGAATATAAAAAAATTGACACGCCTGTTCATGATACACAAGTATTAAGATGGGTCATGCAATGTCTCAGCTGAGCATGTGCAGTGGAATCATGTACAGGCGCGGATCCAGGGAGGACCGCAACCGGCGCACGGCCCCCTTTATTTTTTGTTGAAACAAAAGAAATAAAAAGAAAACTAGAAATGTCGCTATGGCGACTGGTATGCCTCCGCCATAATGCATGGTTCTCCGAATAGGTCTATAGCACAATGTCTTGACAATGTGTGATAACAGCTTCACATAACTGGCAAAAAAATTACAATGACAGGTTTGTCACAAATGCATTGAGTGTTCACTATCCTTGAACAAGGTTTATTTGGATGAATGGCTATACTGTCTAAGAGTGCAGGTATTTGAGGATTTGAGGATTTTTGTACCCAACTTTTGACCCTCTTATAAGTTTAAAGAAGAAGTGAGATTTAGCACTTTCACTTGACATTTGACATTTTGACATTTGACCTTTAGGCGAGAAACTTCCAAGAGAATCTGTATTGGGTAATATGCATACACTAAGTTTCAAGAAAAAATCCTGCAGGCATTGCATTTATAGATAAGAGAGAAAAAATGACATTTTTATGAGTTGACCTTGACCTTTCACCCCCTGACCTTTTACCTTTCACCCCTTAATTTCCTACATGATCACTGCCAGTCAGTACATGCATAAATACTAAGTTCCATGAAGATACCTTGAAATATTTGTGAGATATGGAGAAAAACGTGAAATTTTAACATTTTCACTTGACCTTTGACCCTTGACCTTTGACCTCATGACCCAAAGCTCTCTCTGGGGAATCTTTATTTGGTAGTTCATGTATACACCAAGTTTCAAGAAAATACCTCCAGGCATTGCATAAATACAGGGAAAATAGTGAAATTTTGAGCATTTGACCTTGACCTTTTGACCTTTGACCTTGATCATGTGCGCCCAAAAGTTGATAGGCACAACTTCGCCCACTCATACATTTACATGCCAAGTTTCATTAGGATACCTCTAACAGTTTTTTAGATACGCTGTCCACAAAATAACATTACGGACGGAAGGACGGACGGAAGGACGGACGGACGGAAGGACGGACGGACGGACGGAAGGACGGACGGACGGACGGAAGGACGGACGGACGGACGGACAACCCGAAAACATATTGCCTCCGGCGACACTTCGTGGCGGAGGCATAAAAATGGGGGAGGGGTGCGTGCGCCACCCCTTTAATTTTGTAAACGCGCCCCCTCTTTACGGAATTCCTGGATCCGCCCCTGACGTACGTGTACGTGTTTCTATCTATATGTGTATTACTTGTTTATGTGCTATTTCAATATTTCTGCAAATCCCCCTGCCATCATGAGGGTTGCCCATATAAAAACAAAACAAGAACGAACAAACAAAAACAAACAAACTGACATTTGAGTCTTCTGCTCGAGTAATTTCCATAAATGATAGATTCTGAATAGGGTAATCATACTAGTACAAGTGTATTACTATCTTGGCTGCCAGGGGGCAGATAACAAGTACGTGTATGTAGTATATAGAATATAATGACATGAAATACATGCAAACATATACATATACAGTGTACATAATCATATATCTATATCTATATTTCTCTCTCTCTCTCTCTCTCTCTCTCTATATATATATATATATATATATATATATATACATACATATACATACAGAGATGGTATACATGTATGTGTGATATATATATATATATATACATTGTAAATATATATATATATATATATATATATATATACTATATATAGTGTATAATATACTGTGCAGAATTACACTAGGCTGAAAATTGCTATCCATATTCCATCCCTATTCAATTAAGTAAATCACTCTACTCCCAATTCATCTTCCATTAGTAGAGATTATGAGGCAATACTTTACTGCAAAAAACTGACAGCAGTAGATATTTCATCCAATGTAAATGCAAAAATTCCCAGTTACTGTCATCATTATAATGGTACTATGCTACATACTGTATTATCATCAGTAGCAGTACTAGCATTATTGTAATTCAACAAATCTTTGAGACTTTCCCTCCCCTGATTTCTTTGTTGTTGATTTTTCCCTCGACTTGCGAGCTAAAACCTTCCAATAGCAGCGCTGCCAACATTGGAAACTAGTTGAGAGTGAGACTCCCATAGGCAATGTATAATATAATTTAGGAGTCAAATGAGTGAGATCAATAGAAATGCATGCAAGTGAAATAAAGTTTTAGAGTGAGAAAGGACCAAAATGAGTGAGTCTCACTCTCAATGAGTGAGAGTTGGCAGCCCTGCAATAGCATGAGCCTTCAAAACTCTACCCCATTCTGTGCATACTTGCAAATGAGTGCAATATGCTAGCGTACTCTCAACTTCAAGCATTGCTCCTTTTGTTTTGTACTTCTGATATGACTCAAAACCTATTATTTCCCAGCTTGCTTCGGTCCACGTAATATTGTACCATTACATCATGTAAAATGTAGAACATAACTCCATATCGATAGGAAAGTAAAAAACTGAAGACTGCTGTGAAGTTTTTGTACACCTTTAATTCAATGACAGAGAATACGTATAAAAAAAATGATTAAAAAAGATATACATGTACATTGTACTACTAGCATTACTTGAAAGACTGATCTACCAATATTCTTGAAAATATCTTCATTCATTTACTAAAGTACTGATTGTTCAATGCATAACCATAATATACAAATATGAAATCAAATTCATTCATGTTTTTTTCCTGTATGACCGCTGAATTGTCAAGTGGTGTTGAATTCAAAGTTTCACATGAAATGGAACTAGAAACTCTAGCTAACTGAAGTGTCACATGCTACATGATGCAAAGCAACCATAATGTTTATTCATTGCAGGATATGAAACAACTGAACTTGACAGAACTGATATATGGAGTAAAATATATCACCTACTATAGAGTATTGTTGATGTTACAAACTAAAGTGAACTGTCTAAACATGAGTTTTTTTAATATAAACATGTAGTACTGTAATATCAGGGAGGTAGGATTATATCTCCATGGTAACATCACTTCCTGCTGGCTAACATCTCACAGAATACCAATATCAAATTTTGTTGGCCAGGACCGGTTGGGAGTAGCGCCATCCATTTTGTAACTCTTGACTCAACTTCTTCACCAAGTCCTTATACTCGCTGTCATCTGCCACATTGTTGTCCTCCAGTGGGTCCACGCCTCTTATGTAAAGCTCCCTTGCTTTCACGTCCGACCAATCAGCTTTGATCGTGGTGCCATTGAATCCGACCCATTCTGTGTAGTGGTAGTCTTCAGTCAGCATGGAATAACCCATGACAGTGATGATCTCTAGGTTAGGCAGGTCTGTGTAGACACTCGGGGTCGTCCCTGGCCGGGGATACTGGCTGAAGGTAGCATTCTTCCATCTGGAGAACTCTTGCTTGATCTCTTGTCTGCTGTGTGCCTTTACCAGGGGTGCAAAACTGTTCCCCTCTGCACAGAAGTCCACCTTGAATGGCTGTGGAGGGCAAACAGGTGGCACCTTCAGCCCAGCTAGCTCAGAAAGACTTGGAAACATGTCCACCAGTTCTACCAGCTCTTCGACCGCCACTCCAATATCACCCTTTAATTGTCTCTTTTGCTTTGTTGCAATTTTAGATGACAGCTTTGATTTCTCCCTTCTCTCCTTGGTAGCACGCTCAAAGGGGTCTCTAAGAGGGAATTTCCTCTTTGAACGCTGATAGTTTATGTCTGTCATCCCAGGAACGTGAACCATCAGAGGCACTCTTGTTGCCACTTCAAAGTTGGAATACTTGCACCATTCCCCATGCTCACCTAGTTGCCAACCTGTGAGATTGTTGACAGCATGTAATCATATAAATGCTGAAATATAGGAATACATTGCTCATGTTAATTAATATTTACATCAAACTTGGTCGAAAATCTCTGTGCATCATGAGCCAAAGCCAACCAACGTGTAGAGAGTTATTTATATTGGGTGTCAGATCACTCTACACCAAGTGTAGAGCATATAGATCTGTGTAGATCTGTAATGTGTAGACACCAAGTGTAGATCTGTAATGCACATTTCTTGCCCATGGCTTTTGTGAGTATGAAAATGATGATCATTTTGTTTCTCTTAGCTTGAAAAAGAAATGCTATTTACCTGCTGAAAAATTTCGGTACTGACATAATTTCATCAATACAAGTACACTCATACCGACAGCTTGGATTTTGGTTATTATCTAAAGATGCAATCACCTTTCACCAATAGGCAGTGAACTTTTGTCAAAGCTATAACTGTCACATACTTTGCCTTCTGAAACTTTTGAGATAGCAAGTCAAAAATTCTTGGAGAGTTTCAATTTTGTCATGGTTTATTCCTTTATCCAGTCAAAGCCAATGTCTATACATTCCTTGATAGACAGTCCCAGAAATGCAGAATTATACCTTCAACTTTGACCCACCCAATCCCTCTCAAACAGATAAGAATATCAAGATCATCATAACAAATTTTTCTGTGCTATTACAGGTCCACACAACAACACTATTTATCAAAAAATACACCCACAAACAATGAGACATAAATTTGTAATACACACAAGTATATTGTGCATATGAAAAACTTCAACTTGATGGCTTCAGTGTTACGTGAGAATTAAGAATGACAATGTCTGAGTGTTAATGTCATGCATAGAATCTCTAAAAGATATCATACTCTCTCACCATGGTCTCCTACAAATGAGATGATGGTGTTGTTGGCAAATCCAGCCTCTTCCAGACCTTGGAGAACTCGGCCCAACTCGTAGTCAACGAAGGTTGATGCAGCATAATAACTCTGTCTCATCAAAGCCTGCACAGAGGCAGAAAAGAATAATTTATTGATGTTAAGATGGACACAGAAATGATATTCTTGTGCCGTCAGCAATGGCATTCCTGAGCAGTTAGAATTGTAAACTGTATGAAGCAATGCAAATGTGCATTTGTACTTAGATTTGACATCACAGAAACTGTCCTCTACTCGCATGCCTCTATAACTCTCCTAAGATATAAGAAAATATTCCTCCCCCCAAAGAAAACAAAAAACAAAAAACAAAGACTAAATTATCTACACTATCAAATCGTGACAACATCACTGTTTTTTTTCTTTCTTGTTCATGTTGAGAAGCATGTTTTGTGTGATATATCACCACAGTTGCTCACATGAAGTAGTGTTGAACTGCAGCCTATGGCTTATGGACAGCAGAGAACTGAGGCTGGCACTAGGGAGGACCACTCACATGATGGTCATCTGGAATGAGACCATACGGAAAGCTGAGGTTCATGGCTTTCATATCATCTCTCTGTCTGGCTGTAAAGAAGTCTTCCCAAGCCACGCTGGGCATTTTGGCTGGAATCTGCCTGTTGGGGGCGATCTCCACAGACTCCAGGGGATATAGGTCGCGGAACTCTTCAGGGTACTTCCAGTTCAGGTGTGGCTTCCTGAAGCCAACTGCCAGGAAGAAAGGCGAATCCCTGGTTGGTGAATCTGGTGAGGAATTTTTCCTGTAAGAGTTCAAATGCTTATCATCAAATAAACCTGAATACACAAATAAAACTGTAGATACATGCATGATCATTAATACATTATATGCTTTGTTCATTGTGCATGATAACATTTACATGACAAATTATTGCTCTGTCTTTTGTTACACATGAACAAACAATGAAACTCTTTGAATTTGTATGAAAAACTTTTTTGGTGCTTTGTTAAATTCAATCTAATTTTTTTTTGTTGCAATCTCAAGTAAGTTTTAATGACTTAACACTTGATTTATCACAATAGCAGATAGTTCTACCAGCTATTCATATCATGCCAATTCAGCTTTTGTGAACACTGTTATACGTAAGTATTAGTGAGAGGGTGATGAACATTTTTAGCTGTAAAACAAGGAAAAGTAGAAATTACGCGGTGGGTAATATATGTCCCCGCCGGAAGTAGCATTTAGTAGCAAAAGGTACAATATAGGTAAAAAGATCAAGGTCAAAGGTCAAAGAAGTCAAAGGTCAAAATTCTGTGTAGAAGTTTTGAAGCCCTCACCTAGTGCCATCATATAAAGCAAACGGAATCAAAATCGGGTTAGAAATGGCGAAGGAGTAGCATTTTGAAGCAAAATGTACAATATAGGTCAAAGGTCAAGGTCAAAGGTCACAACTGAAATTCTGTATAGAAGTTTCAAAGCTCCCATGTAGTGCTATCATATAAAGCAAACAGAATCAAAATCGGGTTAGAAATGGCGAAGGAGTAGCATTTTGATCAATTTGATCACACACGGACGCACAGACGGACGGACGGACGCACGGACGGACGGACGGACAGACGGACGGACAGACGGACGGACACACACACGTACGGAGCCCGTTTCATAGTCCCCTGCTCGAACTCGTTCGGCGGGGACAATTAAGAGTGATAAAGAGAATGTTGGACCTCACCTGGCAGCAGACAAGTTAGCCAGGATCTCCAAGGCTCTCTCAGTGGTCTGAAGATCTGGAAGGGAATGTTCAGGCATCCTGGACACGTTGACTGGACACACCACATTGTTGTGAAGTTTTCCATCTTCTGAGGGACACACCTATTATCAGACAAATTAAAGGGCAATGATATTTGACCGCAATAATTACAGAGTGTTTGTTGTGCATTATTTATGTACATGTGCGTGCCTATGTGTGTGCATAAGGATTTACAGATTAATAGGGACGAAAGATAGAACAGAGCACAAGTGTATCCTCAGATATAACCTACAACCATTTGTTTGCATCTTCTTCCTTGAATGATTATGAAACAATGATCTAGTCTAATTCAAAACAAACAAACAAACAAAAAACAAACAAACAAACAAATAAACAAACAAACAAACATATGTGCATATATATCGCGGATTCAAAAATAAATACATTTTATGTGTGGTTGCATTACTTTGTTTCATAAGTTCTTTATTATATAGCCTTCATTGGAAACATTTGCTTACCTTGGCATAAACATACTTCTCTGTAGAAGCATGATATGGAGGAATAGACCAGCTGTATGGGTAGTCATCTGTTCCATTAGAAGCTACACCTGAATTTCCAGTGAAATCAAAGGATATCTTGACATTCCACACACAGACACTGCATTGGACAATGCATCTTATAAAGTTATATTGCACTTAATGGATCAATAGCATGTATCTATGTGAAATTGAATTTTCAACAGAAATTAATAATGCTAGTTTGAAGCGTATGTGCTAGTAAAAACCATCTGAATGATTTGTTAACAGTGATAGATCTATAAAGAATCACTGCAATAAATGACATGTGAAAGTCTATTGATACGATATGTAATTCATGAGCTATTAGTATCATCATAGACAACAGTGACGGATCATGGGGGAGTGCACCGGATGCCCCCTTTTATTTTTTGTTAAAACAAAACAAAACAAAACAAAAATGGGGGGGCATATGCACCTCCACTTTAATTTTGTAAAGGTGTCCCCCTCCCCCCTTTTACAGAATTCCTGGAAACGCCCTTGTAGAAAGTAAGCTAAATTTGATAAGATGCATTATATCTTACAGACTTGGTATGGGGATACCATGCAATGGGAAAGCTAATCTGACTCAAATATATTCAAGCATCCCAGGAATAAATTGTGAATAACTTTATCACTGATCTCTATGTAATTACACAAGTAGCCAAAGAACACCAATGAGAGTATGCTTCCATGCACATATTCATGAACAGGCAAGTCTATTCCAACAGGCCGACAATGGCCATGGTTTTTTAATGTACAGATATTCAGGGGGGCATTTCATGAAGGAACTTGTCGGATAAAATATCAGACAAGTCAATTATATCCGACAAGTTTTGAGAAATTCTTTAGTCTGATTGGCTGATTTCTCTGAACTTGTCGGATATAAATGACTTGTCGGACATTTTATTCGACAAGTTCCTTCATGAAACGCCCCCCAGATGGCAGCGAAAGAAGACTGATTCAATCAGGCCAGCCTTATCTCTCCACACTACAGAGATTTTAACCCATTGAGGACGGACTGATTTTGCTACAACAGGGATTTCCCATAGACACCTGTCTGAGTACACTTGGGACTCGTCCTCAATGGTTCAAGAGAAAAAGACTGATTCAATAAATTGGCAGAAAACTTTTGTGTTTCATTTGGTTTGGGATGTCTCTACTTAGAGAAGCACAGAAGACAATTTTCAAAACATTGAGACTTTGATTTACATGTAGGTAGTCACAATCCATTTGTGACTGCTGACTATGTCCACATGCTGAATCTGAGTTTCGAAAACAAAAACAACAACAAAACCCTTCCTAGTTTAATAGTAAATATACCTGGATGAAAAACCTTGCCAACTGATGCAGTAAAGTAACCATTTTCCTTGAAGTGTTGAGGGAGAGTGGTGTAGTTTCCTGCGAAGGTTCTCCAGTAGAAGCCAAAGTCATAGAGTTTGGTTGTGTCTGGTCTGCGTCCTGTCAAAAATGAGATTCGGCTTGGGCCACAGACAGCTTGCTGAATTTAAAAAAAAAAAACCACCCAAATGAAAAATAATCAGTTTGACAACCGATATCTCATCACTGTGCATATCAGTTGCAATATGTATTTCCTGTGTACTGTAGGCCTATAATCCTACCTCCCCTCCCTCACCACCATAAAAAGAAAAATGACAATAAAAGAAAAAAATGCAGATCAACAGACTGTATTCAAAAACTATGATCCACAAAAATCATGATAGACTTATTGTACATTGTATATACCCACCAATGCAAGTGGATTGAAAGTCAGCTTTTCTTTTTTTGTGTACAGAGAACTTTAATTTAGAGAAGCTTCCAAAGATCTTTATTTGATTGAGTGTGTGTTTGGGCATGCACTTCTTGACCTTCTGATTTAGTTCATCAAGCCATTTTTTTTTAACCTGCCTATGATGGAGATGCTGTAATGCAGACAATATTTTTGATAGAAATGAATAAATATCTTCACCCCAGTTATACATGCAACACATTACCTGCACAAAGGCATTGTTGAAGACTGCAGATTGGGAAGCCAGTTGGTCAAGGTTTGGGGATATAATTGGACCACCATAGCAATTCAGCGATGCTCGTAGATCATCAGCAACTATGAACAGCACATTTGGTTTTGAGTTTGACGCTTCTCCTGGAAAAGCAATGAGAAACGTGTTTTAACCATTTTTGCAAGATTGGTTAACAAACTTTAACTTCCTTAATAAAAAAAACACCCTTGGTATATTGAAGCATGGTTGCAGCAGCTTACACAATGTCATGTCAAAGAAAACACTCTGTCTCTGTCATATGAAATATGGTGGAGTACAACGTATCTGAGCAGAGCAACTAATTCGACATTCTAGAGCACTGCAACTTTATTTAAAGACCAAGGGGGAAAAAAAGCAAATCTCACTTTCAATATCTCATCTGATGCTTTAATATACAACAAATTTCATCAATTTTACTAGGGTCTACACCAATTGTAGAAGTTCAGGACACCACCACAGCTCAGCCACACTGACATGACCACAATAGGGTAAAATTTACTGGTACATGTAGTTGATAGATGTGCAGGGGGCGGATCCAGGAATTCGTGGTAAAGGGGGAAGGGGCGCAAAAAAAAAAAATTCTGGTGCCACTTCCAGGTTTAATCAGCTGACAAGCAAAAAAAAAAAAAAAAAAAAAAAAAAAAAAAGAAAAAGCCTCACATACTTTTTTTTTTGTTTTTTTTTTGTCACGCGTCATTCTTTTAACTTTGTGCCAATAATCCAAGGAAATACTCTTCTTCCTGGTGGTGAGCAACCACAAAACAACTAGGCCTAGATCTCAGCCCCATCTAGTTTGTGTCATGGTTTACTATTATGAGAACTAGATTTTCAATATGTCACTTTCAAATTTAAATTGTTGAATTGGATGTCTACGGGCCGGACGAATCAGTCAACATGGACTAAAAGGAGGTCGGCATATGTATATAAATTCATAAATAACCATCAATCATAGCTAGTACTAGGTAGTAGAGACTAGAGTAGTAAACATGGTAAATAGTAGGCAGCACGGTCATTTCCTGTTCCCTGGTAGTTTGTGTCTTCCTAACCCCGTCGCGGGACGCGTTTTTTTTTAAAGACGGCACAGATTGGGGCATGGCGCGTGTTAAACCTATTTTATGGGAAAAACGTTGGGTTAGGGTTTTTGGTTATGGTTATGGTTAGGGTTAGGGTTAGGGTTAGGGTTTGATGGTTAGGGTTAGGATTAGGATTAGGGTTAGGTTTAGGGATAGGGTCCCCGATAGATTTTTAGTTTCCCCAATCTGTGCCGTCTAAAAAAAACACGCTCGCGGGACGCTGTAACACAGTAACAGCCCGTATTTGTCCGTATGGGGTCGCTGCTGCGGTTAGTGTCTTCCATAATATTTGTCTTTGCCTTTATACTGCCTTGGCTTTTAAGTTTTATCTCATTTTGCCGAGGGTAAATGAATAAATAAATCGTTACCTCTCCTGGTAAGTAACAGTATGAAAGGAATGACGAAGTACTGGTATCTTGAAAGGATCATCCTGTCCCTGGTTGTGGCAGAAGACATTGTCCAGAGGAAGTGAAGCAAGAAGCTCAGCACTCAGCGAACGCACGTCGTTGCATCTTGGTTCGTGTTGCCAACGATGTGTCACGTGACACTAGATGCATCATGTGACACGAATCTGAGTACACTGTCACGTGATCGTACTCCTAGGTTCGGGCTGCAGCTACAGAGACAGAGGCGACGGTCCGGTCCGTGTTTGATAACTCCTTGGAAAGGTTGAAAGAAGGCACAGCTTGTGAGCCAGCCACCCACAGGGATCCGATCTGAAGGATGATATCACTAGTGGTGTCACTTCAGTCAGTAACTATCCGTTTACGTTTGGCGTTTCTACACAGCCCAACCGTTAAGTTCTAGAATCTAGTAAGTTTTAATTCCCACTCCCAGGCATGATTCCTCATGTAATTTTTTATGTTATCTCGTTATTTTCTAGCTCCCTTGACCAATTGATTGTTGACCGCCGTGTGCATTACTAAATTAGGTATGCAGCACTTAACTTAAAGTAATTTTAACCATTCCAAAATTTATCATGATTTATATTCAGTATTAAATTATTTGTGTAATGTTACATTGTCATTGTGCCATTGAATTGTCACATTGATGATGCAGAAATCCAGTGGGGGCAGTGGCAGTGAATTGACCTTACAAATTACAATGAATGCAAAACATTTCATTTCGATGATCAATGCAAACAAGAAGTTGTATACCGGTAAGCTGTTATTTACGCTAGGGTTTAAATTTTGCGAATCACAGTGGGATCGCAAATTTAACAACATGGGAAAATGCCTCCATGCACTTTGTTGATACAGCATTAACGTAAGCATCAACGTCAGTTCGCGAAAACAACATCTCGGGAAATGTCTGCGACCAGGTCATTCGCAAAAATAACAGTGTATACAGTAGCTGACAAATGGAAGGTTGCACTGTTTGTAGGGCAGTTTAGAGTATGGTAACTAAAATTAGTTGGGAGGGCTGAGGGGGGATAAGGAAGTCTCAGATTTCCAGGAAGAGTGCCAGTATTGTCCAGACCAAACAAAAAAAAAAGCGAGGGAAGGGAGGGGAAGTGTTAGTGCATTGATAATGACTAAAGGAGTGAGAATTTAATTAGATCTAATTATCAATACCATTGCTTATAAATTTGATGATATAATTCTAACAGAAGTTCAAAATAATGAAGTCCCCAAAGATATATCAGAAAGAGTTGGTTTCCTTATGTCCCTCCACTTGTCTATACCACTAACCTATCCTTTTTAAATACAACTGTAGCTCACTCACAGATGCATGCACTCATAGTCCCACGCCATTGGAAAGTGGTGGGGTGGGGGAGGGGAGACATAAAGAAGGCTAATGTTTCAATGTGACACAGCAGAATTAATGGCAGTCAATGCATCATGTGACATGATCATGACTTATCCAGCAAATTATTGTGTAATTGAAATAAGAACATGCAGAAAAGGTGACTAAAGAGGATGAAATCATATGGAAAAATTTTCCAAACAGCATGCCATTTAACCACATGAAATGGAGGGTGTAGAGAGCTTAATGCATTGGTTTCCCTGCGAGTGAATGCAAGAATCCCTATGACAGATGTTAGTTGGAACATGATTTGACATGGCCTGACCTTTGCATTGCTAACAAATGGTGCTTCTGGTGATTTTGCAGCTCTGATTCATGAGTTTTACAGCCCAGGTCGGATCACTAGACTTACCCAGAGCCTATCAAGTGAACTGGAAATGGGACCCATGGTCATGAGTTGATGCTGATTGCTGAGTAAAGAAATTTAGTTGAGGAAACACCTTAATACTACTAGGCTGGTGGACACAGATGTAGCCGCCCCAGTATGCAGCTGCCAAATTCTCTTTTCATTTTTGTGCTGCTTCTCATCACTATCAGTAAGGGTAAGAAATTTATGCACATAAATTTACGTCTCAGATCTCAAGAATGAAATGACATACTGTCAGTGAGATTAGACTGCAAGGATAGAAACTTAGTTCAACCTCTCAATTCCTCCTGCTTTAGTTTGCCTTGTGGGTTTGCCAGGGTGAAAATATGAGTTGAAACCCCAATGATTCTGTGCTCAGAACAGACAAGAACAATGTGTCACTGGCTCAAAAGTGGTGCAGAGCATGGTGCCACAGTAGCGTGGTGGGCCAGTTAATCACTACTTCTGTACAAAGTGGTGACTGGGCAGGTGTCTCGTGCTGTGCTATGATTAAGAACTGCAATCCAGGGGATGATTCTGCAACTGCAAGCATGGAATCATTTGATAACAAAGTTTTCTTGACTTTATCAAGACTGTTGATTCAGGTATGCTTTGAAAGAGGGTTGGCAGATTTGCGGGGGTGATTTGCAGAGCCCTGGAAAAAAAAAAATTGAGAAACTTTGAATGTGCTGATGTTTTACCCAAACAGGACAAAGTAGAGAAAAGTTTCTGTAGAGCAAGGATTCAAAAGTTCTTCCTCTCTCTCATTAATAGGGTCTGATTTATTCACTATCTTACAGGAGATGCATCAAAACCAAATGTGCTGTTCATAGTTGCTGATGATCTACGAGCATCGCTGAATTGCTATGGTGGTCCGATTATATCCCCAAACCTTGACCAACTGGCTTCCCAATCTGCAGTCTTCAACAATGCCTTTGTGCAGGTAAAGTAATTATGATATTCTACACTGTACCAAAATGTGATCCCGTAGAAGAGTAACAAATGATTGAATGCAATGATATTGAAACATAAGATACAAAGGAGATGTAGCTGGCATGCATCATAAAAAGGAGATGCAGCTGCATCATGCAACACCAGGATTATACTAAGAAAGTTGTATTCATATCTGCATCCATGATTCAGTTACTGTGGCAAGCAATGAGGATACAGAAAAGAGCTTTCGTGATTACCCACAAGCTGTTACATCAGTTGTATTGGACTTCTTGTTTATTAATTGGTATGGTACATGAGATGTTACCATTTTTCAGTTTCTTTTTTATTGTATCAAAATTTGCTTCTAGCCATTTCAGCAACTGATTCGCGTCTAAAAATAATGTGCATATAGTAAATGGAATCAATCCTTCACAAGTCTTCAGATAAATTCTGCCTTTTATGTACAGGTGTTTTTTGTTTTGTTTTGTTTTGTTTTGTTTTGTTTTGTTTTGTTAGGGATGTCTTTGTATGTATTATGGGAAAGAGAAAATACTGCTTAATATGACAGTTTATTTGCATGACAAAGATGCTGTTATCGGAATCCTGCAGGTAATCCTGCAGGGAATAGTATAATACAGACATTCACATATTTATACAGGTTTCTATTTTATACTCCCTCCACTCTCCCATCTTCTTTTTGTTTTTCAGCAAGCTGTCTGTGGCCCAAGCCGAATCTCATTCTTGACAGGACGCAGACCAGACACGACCAAACTCTATGACTTTGGCTTCTACTGGAGAACCTTTGCAGGGAACTACACCACTCTGCCTCAACACTTCAAGGAAAATGGTTACTTTACTGCATCAGTTGGCAAGGTTTTTCATCCAGGTATGATTACTGACACACAAGAAAATAATAATAATAATAATAATAATAAAAATGATAACCAATATTTATATAGCGCTTTTTCTAAACAGACACAAAGCGCTTCAACAATTGTAACAAAATACAGAAAAATAAAATCAACAGTATTTACAAAACAAAACAGAGAAAGTACAAAGCAAAACAAATAAACAATGACTTTACACTTGTCAGATCACTAGCAGTGGAGGCCTTACTTCTGGAACAAATAAGTTTTCAACTGTTTTTTAAATTGATCTGTGTTAACTGCTGATTGGACATTTGCAGGGAGACTGTTCCAGGACTGAGGTGCTGCAATATTGAAGGCGCGACGTCCGGCTGTTGTTCGGGTTCTTGGGGTAGTTAGCACAATACGTGTGGTGGACCTGAGGTTATAAGTTGACTGGCGGATGTGGAGGAGCTCAGAAAGATACACTGGTACTTCATAATGGAGGGCTTTGTATGCAAGTGTAGCAGTCTTGAATTCAATTCTCTTAGAGATAGAAAGCCAATGCAGATCATTCATGAGGGGTGTCACACAGGTGAACTTGGACTTATTGTACACTAATTTAGCAGCATGATTTTGGAGAAGCTGTAAATGTTGGATATTTTGTGATGTAGTGCCATATAATAAACTATTACAGTAATCTAGTCTGGAGAGTACAAATGCTCTCACTGCGTCATGTGCAGAAGACTCATCGAGGTATTTTCTAATGCGACCCAGGTTCCTCAAATGATATCTGATATTGCACGACACATTGGTGACCTGGTCATCGGTAGTCATTTGGCTGTTAAAGACAACACCCAGTATGCGAACTGATGGCGAGGGCTTTAGCACTACAAATATATCATCCAATAAAATGCTCACATTTTGCAGATGTACAAGTCTTTTTGAAAAATAAAATGAAATCTCAGTGTCCACATACTCCATACTCTTCACTTTTATTTACAAATCAAAAGCAGATCATCACTGATACATAAATCAAATCTCCATGATACATGTAGTGAAATCAGTTTTGCTTAACAGTTTGAATTTCAACCTTGAGAACCAAATAAAAGTTTGGTGATAAGATTTTGGAAAAAGCTTCTACTTCAACACTATTTATTCTTTTGATTAATTAACATGTGCCAAATTAAAGCTTACCTAACCTGTGATAATGATACATAATTCGACACATGATTTTCCATTAGTTTTGTATCTATAAATGACATCAATATAACCCGTATGACAAGGATGATTACACATTCCACGTGCATATACACCTGTAATTTGAATTAGATGAATGTGTCAGTTTGTAAGAGTACTTGCCAGATATTGACATATCATACTTTGTTCATTCATTCATTCATTCATTCATTCATTCATTCATTCATTCATCCATCCATTCATCCATTCATCCATCCATCCATCCATCCATCCATCCATCCATCCATTCAATTGTTTCAATGCAGGTGAAATACATCATTCTGTATAATATATATGTGATTAGAATATCAAAAGTGAATTCCAATGGTAGCCGTTTGTTTGCTGTTATTGTTTCAGGTGTAGCTTCTAATGGAACAGATGACTACCCATACAGCTGGTCTATTCCTCCATATCATGCTTCTACAGAGAAGTACATTTATGCCAAGGTAATGAGCAATTCAAAGTGAAGGACCAATAAAAATTTTATTCAATTCAATTCAATTCAATTCAATTCAATTCAATTCAATTTATTTCACATCTTTCAAAAAACCACAAAAATAGACATATGTATAAAATGTACAGAACAGAACACAGAAATATACACAAAACAAAGCATAAGCAGTACAAGGACAGTTACAGTGAAGTATAAACACAGTAAAAACAGTAAGATCTGCAGCAGATGTGTGGGAATGACAAAAGGCCATTGGCCTGTCAAAGGTCAAACCCATGATGGACTGCATCTTACAAATTTGCATTTTAAAAATTGTGTTTGAATTACAGAACATAAACGGAGACAAAAAGAAAGACAGTAGAGAACATGGCAGGAATAAGATAGAGAGAAGCAATGACAAGATTTACATGTAATAAACTCAAAAGACAAATACAAACAAGCTAATGAGCTACAACAACAATAACAAACAATACATGAACAAACAACAGGCAATCAATAAAACTTCAAGATACCTCATAATATATTGCATATTATTTTTTCTGTAATAAATAAAAACTATACTTCCTTTTGAAATCACTTAAAGTTGAACACTGTTTGAACTTATCTAACATATTATTCCAAAGTACAGGACCTTTATAAGAAATCACTGTTCTTGAGAATTTATATCTATTAAAAGGAATATACATTTTATGGGAATTTCTAGTAACATATTCACATCAAAATTATAAATGAAATAATCATTAAAAGCATTTAGGTTATAACTCTTTGGTGAAGGAATTCATAAAAGAAGCAATCTGAAATTCATTAGTACTATAAATATCCAATAATTGCAACTTTAAAAATAACTCTTTAGTGTGTGCCAAATAATGTGTTTTAGTTATTGTACGTATTGCACGTTTTTGGAGTTTAAAAAGTTTCTGCGTTAAATACGTTGCACAATTACCCCATACAATATTACAATATGATAAATGTGATAAAATCATACTAGTATATATATTCACTAAAATTTTCAAAGGCAATATATGCTTCAAATTATGCAGTACTCCAATTACTCTTGATATTTTAAAAGAAATATGATTAATATGATCTTTCCAACTTAAGCATTCATCAATAATAACACTCAAAAATTTAATACTTTTGACTCTCTCAATCTCAACATTGTTAATCATAATATTGATTGAATTTGCATCAAAATATTATTCGGTCTGCAGTAATGCCATTGTGTAATTACACCCTGTTTTTTTTTTTTTATTTTGTTTTGAAAGATGTACCGTTACACATTGCTATCGTACAGGCGCGCCGGAAGCAGTTTTGGATTGGGGGGGCAAACATTGGAGGGGGCTCAAGATTAGACCATGCATATGTTACTCAATATACACATACACACACACACACACACACACACACGCACACACATCTATTATATATATATATATATATATATATATATATACATTTGTATATACATATATATATTAGTGGCGTACGGTGGGTCGAAACATGGGGGGAACCATAAAGTAATTTTGACGGTCTGTATGCTTGTGCGTGTGTGCGTAAGCAATAATGGGACTACATACATTACGGAATGTGATACATTCAACAACGCAGTCATTGAGGAACATTGCAAGTTTTCCTTACATGGATTATGGAATGACGGTGTGAAACGATCGACAAATTATATACTGTCAGCAACATAAGGTGAATGGCATAACAATAAAATGCGAGCGAGCGAAGCGAGGGAGCTTGAAAATTTTGATATTCTACAGTTCCAAAACTGGAGTTTTAATTGTAGCTATGTATTTCGCTTTGGAAATAAATGGGGGCGCATCGGGCGCAACTGCTGGCAATTACTGGCAGCAACGTTAGGAGAGTGCACGACTCAATGCGAGCGAAGCGAGCGAGCTTGAAAATTTTGACATTTTACAGTCCCAAAACTCCCGTTTGTAGCTATATTTATCTTTCGCTTTGGAAATTAAGGGGTGGGGGCATCGGGCGCAACTACTGGCAATTACTTTCAGCAACATTAGGAGAATGGCATAACGATTCAATGCGAGTGAGCGAAGCGAGCGAGCTCGAAAATTTTGACATTCTAGAGTCCAACAACTGCCGTCGTAGCTATATTTTTCGCTTTAGAAATTAAGGGGTAGGCGCACCGGGCTCCACTGCTGGATGCGAGCGAGCGAAGCGAGCGAGCTTGAAAATTTTGACATTTTGCAGTCCAAAAGCTGCCGTTTGTAGCCATATTCTTTCCCTTTTATTCATATATATACGTATTTATTTTATTTTCTTTGTTTATTCATTTATTTTTATTATTATTATTATTATTTTTTTTTTTTTTTTGGGGGGGGGGGGCAAAAATGCGTTTTGCCCCCCCCCCCCACTTTTTGGATTGGGGGGGCGGCTGCCCCCCCCCCCCCCCCCCCCCCCCCTATGCTATCGTATCAGCCAAGCTTGAGCAGTAATGATCTAAACGTCAATTCATCCCTGTTGTGACATATCAAATGTAATAAGAATAATGGTATCACATTTTGTATGCTTTTTAGCTCACCTGAGCCAAAGGCTCAAGTGAGCTATTGCGATCACCCTTCGTCCGGCGTCCGTCGTGCATCGTGCGTCGTGCGTAAACTTTTTACATTTTCATCTTCTTCTTGAAAACCCCAAGACCGATTTTCATCAAACTTGGCAGGTAGCATCCCTAGGGGGTTAGGAACTCAATTTGCTAAAATGGGCACCATGCCCCACCCAGGGGGCCCCCAGGGGGGCCCAAACCCCCCAAAATTAAGGAATCTGTAAAAATCTTCTTCTGTAGAACCAGAAGTGATAGAGCTAAGTTAATACTATGAGTTAGTACATTGATGACTGTAGTTTCAAGTTTGTTCATGGCAGAATCAGGGGTGCCCCCCTTGGGACCCAGGGGAGGGGGGTGGGGAGGGGTTCTAATGGGGCCTAAATTGTACATTTTCATCTTCTTCTTGAGAACCCCATGACCCATTTTCACCAAACTTGGCAAGTAGCATCCCTAGGGGGTTAGGAATCAATTTGCTAAAATGGGCACCATGCCCCACCCAGGGGGGCCCCCCAGGGGGCCCCAACCCCCCCCCCCCCCCATTAAGGAATCTTTAAAAATCTTCTTCTCTAGAACCAGAAGTGATGGAGCTAAGTTAATACTATGAGTTAGTACATTGATGACTGTAGTTTCAAGTTTGTTCATGACAGAATCAGGGGTGCCCCCCTTGTGACCCAGGGGAGGGGGGTGAGGAAGGGTCCTAATGGGGCCTAAATTGTAAATTTTTATCTTCTCCTTTAGAACCCCATGACCCATTTTCACCAAACTTGGCAGGTAGCATCCCTAAGGGGTTAGGATCTCAATTTGTTAAAATGGGCACCATGCCCAACCCAGGGGGCCCCAGGGGGCCCAAACCCCCAAAATGAAGGAATTTTTAAAAATCTTCTCTAGAATCAGAAGTTATAGAGCTGAGATAATACTATGAGTGAGCCATGACTGTAGTTTCGAGTTTGTTCATAGGAGATCCAGGGGTGCCCCTCTTGGGGGTAGGGGTGGGTGGGGGGGGGGGATGGTTGGGAAGGTCCAAATGGGGGCCTGAATTGTACATTTTCATCTTCTTCCTGAAAACCTCATGATGGATTTTCGTCAAACTTGGCAGGTAGCAGCCCTAGGGGGTCAGGATCTCAATTTATCAAAATGGGCACCATGCCCCACCCAGAGGGGCCCCAATCCCCCCCCCCCAAATTAAGGAATCTTACAAAATTTGGGCCCTTATTGTACATTTTCATCTTCTACTTGAGAATGCCTGGTCAAATTTTGGTAGAGCTGTGAATAATTTAGATTAGTGACTGCGTGAAAGGTGAACTTACGATACTCAGGTGAGCGCTAGACCCGCGGATCTCTTGTTTTAAATGAAATGTTACTGTATCAGTAGTTTTTGACAGTAATTTAGCTGAAGACCATCTAAATCCACAAGCTTGGCCCATGATTACTTTGTATAATATAATATGCACGAAAGGATCATGCAGTGGTACTAGCATAGGCGCCGGAAGTGGGGGGGCAGGGGGGGCGGCCGCCCCCCCAATCCAAAAAGTGGGGGGGCAAAACGCATTTTTGCCCCCCCAAAAAGCCCCCCCCCAAAAAAAAAAAAATAAAAATAAACAAATAGAAATAATGATAATAAAGATAAATGAATAAACAAATAAAATAAAATAAATATGTAGATCTATATGAATAAAAGGGAAAAAATAAAGCTACAAACGGCAGCTTTTGGACTGTAAAATGTCAAAATTTTCAAGCTCGCTCGCTTCGCTCGCTCGCATCCAGCAGTTGAGCCCGATGCGCCTCCCCCTTAATTTCTAAAGCGAAAAACATAGCTACGACGGCAGTTGTTGGACTCTAGAATGTCAAAATTTTCAAGCTCGCTCGCTTCGCTCGCTCACATTGAATCGTTATGCCATTCTCCTAATGTTGCTGACAGTAATTGCCAGTAGTTGCGCCCGATGCCCCCACCCCTTAATTTCCAAAGCGAAAGATAAATATAGCTACAAACGGGAGTTTGGGGACTGTAAAATGTCAAAATTTTCAAGCTCGCTCGCTTCGCTCGCTCGCATTGAATCGTCATGCCACTCTCCTAATGTTGCTGCCAGTAATTGCCAGCAGTTGCGTCCGATGCCCCCCCCCCTTAATTTCCAAAGCGAAAGATATAGCTACAAACGGGAGTTTTGGGACTGTAAAATGTCAAAATTCTCAAGCTCGCTCGCTTTGCTCGCTTGCATTGAATCGTTATGCCATTCTCCTAATGTTGCTGCCAGTAATTGCCAGCAGTTGCGCCCGATGCGCCTCCCCATTTATTTCCAAAGTGAAAGATAAAGCTACAAACCCCAGTTTTGGGACTGTAGAATGTCAAAATTTTCAAGCTTACTCGCTTCGCTCGCTCGCATTGAATCGTTATGCCATTCTCCTAGTGTTGCTGCCAATAATTGCCAGCAGTTGCGCCCGATGCGCCCCCATTTATTTCAAAGCGAAATATGTATATAGCTACAATTAAAACTCCAGTTTTGGAACTGTAGAATATCAAAATTTTCAAGCTCGCTCGCTTCGCTCGCTTGCATTTTATTGTTATGCCATTCACCTTATGTTGCTGACAGTATCTAATTTGTCGATCGTTTCACACCATCATTCCATAATCCATGTAAGGAAAACTTACAATGTTCCTCAATGACTGCGTTGTTGAATGTATCACATTCCGTAATGTATTGTAGTCCCATTATTGCTCACGCACACACGCACAAGCATACAGACCGTCAAAATTACTTTATAGTTCCCCCCATGTTTCGACCCACCGTACGCCACTTTACATATAATAATAATAATAATATATATATATATATATATATATATATATATATATATATATATATATATATATAATAGATGTGTGTGTGTGTGTGTGTGTGTGTATGTGTATATTGTGTAACATATGCATGGTCTAATCTTGAGCCCCCTCCAATGTTTGCCCCCCCAATCCAAAACTGCTTCCGGCGCGCCTGGGTACTAGTATGCGTACAATGTAGCTGCTGCTGAGTGCTGCTGCTGAGCTTCACATGTGTGTGCTGCCTATAACACTACTATACCGTAGAGATCCGAGTCGAGGCTTTAGCATTATAATGTTAAGTACTGTAATCAGAGAGAGAAAAAGAAATTAACTCAAATTACAGGATTTATTTGATGTAGTAGGACTTATGTATTGTGATGTGAAGATTACCAACATAAACATATCAACAGAATGGCAATGCTTTCATTGGTATGCAGGGGTACCAAATACCACATCATATACCACAACAAAGCAGAGTAATGCTTGTCATGTTCGATAATGAATGCATTGTCAGCGAGGTCTCCAGCTATGTCTGCTGCCCAGAAAACATTTGTATCATATCTGTATCACCTATTTCATTGTAGCCACTAAATCTATAGCATTCTTTTCTTATTATCATTCATAGTATAAACAAAGCATAGAAAAACTGAAAGCAAATGAAGGTAACATTGTTGTGTCCCTGTGCTCTTCTACAACACTGTGCAACCTCTAAATATGAATACAGTATATCACAAGCTCACAGAGAGTCATGCGCCACTTAATCTTATGTCATGGCTGATCGTCATTGCCCATTGATTTATTTGCCAATAGGTGTGCCCCTCAGAAGATGGAAAACTTCACAACAATGTGGTGTGTCCAGTCAACGTGTCCAGGATGCCTGAGCATTCCCTCCCGGATCTTCAGACCACTGAGAGAGCCTTGGAGATCCTGGCTAACTTGTCTGCTGCCAGGTGAGGTTCAACCTTCTCTTTGTCTTTCTCTTCTTTTTTTTCTTTTTTTTTTAAACAGCCAAAAACTTTTATAATTCACTCAGCAATACCCCGGACAGTTTTCATAACCAGAAAAACTGTGAGCTGTTAAGATGAATCAAACATCAAATCATATTGTTAACTTTTTTTTTCTTTTTTTCTTTTTACAAGAGTGCAACAACAAATAAATATACAAATTTAAAGAGCTTTGTGCATCGTTGGAAAAGACTGAAAAATAATTCGTCATATATCTGCTCTTTAGTAAATTAAGATGCACAGTACTGTGAGCCACATGTGTAAATGATGGTAGTTACAGCGGTGTTCAAATATATTTGTTTATCTTGTGGACTTTTGCAGAAAAGATTCCTCACCAGATTCACCAACCTGGGATTCGCCTTTCTTCCTGGCAGTTGGCTTCAGGAAGCCACACCTGAACTGGAAGTACCCCGAAGAGTTCCGCGACCTGTACCCCCTGGAATCTGTGGAGATCGCCCCAAACAGGCAGATTCCGGCCAAACTGCCCAGCGTGGCTTGGGCAGACTTCTTCACAACCAGACTAAGAGATGATATCAAAGCCATGAACCTCAGCTTTCCTTACGGTCTCATTCCAGATGACTACCACGTGAGTGGGCCGTCTCTAATACTGGCCTCTGATCACTTTTTTTGGGCCTAGGGCAATTACCCCCTGGGCAATTACCTGGGACTCTTCTCCTGACCCTAACCTTAATCCTAAATCCTGATCCTAAACCTAACCCTAACCCTAATCTTTACTCTAACCTTATTACTAACCAGTATTTAGCGTGGGGTAATTGCCCTGATACGGAAAATGCTGTGTAAAAACAGCAAGCTGTTGTGTCAATGCAGTCAACCTATCTGTACCAGCTGCTTGTGGGAAGCTGCAAAAGTGGCTATTGCAGACAGGTGGCCACTATTCCATTGGTTGCTATAACAGTTTGATTATGCAATCAAATAGTGACTGTGGGATACAAATCTTGTGTCTGCTGGCTGTGTTAAACAGGTTGCCGCCATATGCAGGGACTTAATCACTGTATTTCTTGTGGGAGAATTTTAGGTGACTGCATGAAGCAGGTGGCCACTAAAGACAGGTTTGACTGTATATACCAGTTAAGATGAAAACCTCAATCTTTCTCCCTACCGGTTCCATGACATTTGACATCTACACTCTAAGCCAACCCTAAATTCTACCTACAAATGTAACCCTAACCCTAATTCCAATTCTCACACCAAACTAACCCTAAATCCTTGTAGAAAATAAGACCAGAGCTATCGTCACAGGAGTAAATGTTGTGTCACTCTCCCTACCACATGATTCTTGTATTGTCCTCATACCTGTAGTCTAAGCCAGAACAGCCGGAAGACATTATTCAGAGGAGACCGCAAGATGAAAAGGAATGAAAAGAAAATAAGGAATATCAATAATTGCCAATCACAAGCCTTGTGGTGTATTGTAACAGTTTAAAGTCACAAACTTCTAAAACATGTGATCTTCAGTTTGTGGCAAGAATAGGTATTGATCGCTGAATTTAATGCAATTTTGACAAAGTGTATGCTTCAAAACATTCTGTTATTGTGGCATCATACATATTGTATCATGTTCTGTGATTCAAAAGTCTCACTCCACTCACAGAAATAAAATGATTTTGTATTTATGGCTGTATGTGCATGATTGTAATTCCATTGGATAATCTGTGTCAATGTCAATATAAAAATACAAAATCTTCAGTGCTACATGTGGAAACGAGCCTCACTTTTGCACTGCCATAAATATTTGCTACACACCAGGCTTTGATGAGACAGAGTTATTATTCTGCATCAACCTTCGTTGACTACGAGTTGGGCCGAGTTCTCCAAGGTCTGGAAGAGGCTGGATTTGCCAACAACACCATCATCTCATTTATAGGGGACCATGGTAAGGTTTAGTGACTGAAAATTTCCTTGTTAGAGAAAAAGATAGGAAAGCCACAGAAAGCTATTTAATACCCTACAATTTTTTTTTATCCTTGAATAGTTATGCCTGTAGTTTGTAAACTTCTAGTGTGTAGCAGTAGACTGCTACCTCTCTGGGTTATCCTTTTTCAATTTTATTTGATTTGATCAGAATCATATGCACAGAGCTAGCTCAGGAAGAAATTCCAAGCAGATGAATGAAAAGAAAATATGGATGCTGATTGTTCTCATGACATTCTAGAACATAATCGATAGCTTTATTAGAGAAGCTTAATGCAGATCTTTCTACCTGTTGGCAAAAGTGGTATGTACTTCGTCAAGTTTTGTGATGTAATTGTTTTGCAGGGTACCAACTAGGAGAGCACGGAGAATGGAGTAAGTGTTCCAACTTTGAAGTGGCAACGAGAGTGCCTCTAATAGTGCACGTTCCTGGGATGACCGACACAAAGTTTCCACAGTTAAAGGCTAAATTTCCTCTCAGAGATCCTTTCCAACAGGCTTCCAAGAACATAAAGGAGAAATCAAAGCCAACATCTAAACTTCCAGTTGGTGCAAAGAGACGCTTAAAGGGTGATATTGGAGTGGCAGTTGAAGAGCTGGTAGAACTGGTGGACTTGTTTCCAAGTCTGTCTGAGCTGGCTGGGCTGAAGGTACCACCTGTTTGCCCTCCACAGCCATTCAAGGTGGACTTCTGTGCAGAGGGGAACAGTTTTGCACCCCTGGTAAAGGCACACAGCAGACAAGAGATCAAGCAAGAGTTTTCCAGATGGAAGAATGCTACCTTCAGCCAGTATCCCCGGCCAGGGACGACCCCGAGCGTCTACACAGACCTGCCTAACCTAGAGATCATCACTGTCATGGGTTATTCCATGCTGACTGAAGACTACCACTACACAGAATGGGTCGGATTCAACGGCACCACGATCAAAGCTGATTGGTCGGATGTGAAAGCGAGGGAGCTTTACATCAGAGGCGTGGACCCACTGGAGGACAACAATGTGGCAGATGAAAGCGAGTATAAGGACTTGGTGCTGAAGTTGAGTCAAGAGTTACAAAATGGATGGCGCTACTCCCAGCCTGTCATGGCCAACTGAAATTAGCAAGACTTTCCTGAGACCATGTATATTATGTTATACTTTAACATGTTATTTGACCATTTGTCAAATACATAAGAAATTCAAAAAACAATAAAATACTTTTTCTGATGGCACAATTTTTTTCTCTTGCATTTGCGAAGGACACTAAAAAGAATATTTACTCAAAAAATGTGCCTTTTTTATGCCTCCGCCACGAAGTGGAGCTGGAGGCATTATGTTTTCGGGTTGTCCGTCCGTCCGGCCGTCCGTACGTCCGTACGTCCGTACGTACGTCTGTACGTACGTCCGTACCGTATGTACGTCCGTCCGCTTTCGTTTACGCGATAACTTGAGTAATATTTACTGGAATTTTACCAAACTTGGTCCAAGTATGAAGTATGATGGGGCAATGATTTGATTAGATTTTGGGTGAAATCGGCTAAAGGTCAAAGGTCAAAGGTCAAGGTCAAATCATGAAATTTATCCATTTATGCGATAACTCAAGACTGTATGGAGCAAATTTCACCAAACTTTGTTGGAGGATGATGTATGATGGGACAATTACTTGATTAGTTTTTCAGTGAAATCGTACAGAGGTCAAAGGTCAAAGATCAAGGTCAAATCCTAAAATTTATCTGTTTACGTGATAACTCAAAACTGGATGAATCAGCTTTCACAAAACTTGGTCCAAGGATGATGTATGATGGGACAATTAGTTGAGTAGATTTTAGTGACATTGACAAGAGGTCAAAGGTCAAAAGGTCAAGGTCAAATGCTAAAAATGTTGCTATTTCCCCCATATCTATGCAATGCCCACAGTTATTTTCTTGAAACTTAGTGTAGACATGTACTACTGCATAAAGATTCTCCAGAGAGAGTTTCATGTCATAAGGTCAAAAGGTCAAAAGGTCAAAGGTTAGGTGAAAATGTTGCAATATCACTTTTCTCGCATATGGTTCAATGTATCTTCATGGAACTTGGTACATATGCATGTACTGACTGGCAGGGATTATCTAGGGAATTTAGGGGTCATGGGTCAATAGCCAGGGGGTCAAAGGTCAAGGTCAACTCCTCAAAATGTTACTATTTCCCTCATAGTATATGCAATGATTGCATTATTAGTTTTAAAATTTAATATATGTACATGTATTACTTAATGGAGATTCTCTTGGACATTTCAAGCCAGAAGGTCAAAGGTCGAAGGTTAAGGGTCAAAGGTTAGGTTTAAGTTAAAAAAAAAGAGATATTTTGTACTGTAATTACACACTTTCTTCATATCTTGAAAATTATACTCAATGCATAAACTTATAATAAGGTCGGTCAGAAGTCAAGTAAAAATTTTCAATTCCCCAAATATGTGTACCTGCACTCTCTAATAGACAATTATAGCAAACCCAGTTCGTGGAAAGTGAACATTCAAGATATTTCTGACAAACCTGCTATTTCGATATTTTGCCAGTTATGTGAAACTGTCATCACACATTGTGAAGACATTGTACTATACACCTATTGGGAGAATCATGTATTATGGCGGAGGCATCAGTCGCCGTAGCGACATTTCTAGTTTAGCTTTATTTTATAATAATACCAAAATGTCTGATTTCATGCATCATTATGCATAAATTAGCATAATTTAGCATAAATGATAATTTGTTTAGAAATTAACTTCATGGTACTTTAGACTACGTCATGGTTAAGCAATGTGTGTGCCAATTTGCATGGCGATCGCGCGGTCGACGGCTGAGATCTGGAGGGGGGGGGGGCCTGGGATAGCTGAATAGCAATAGCTGAATAGTGTACAATTTTGTTGAAGGTAATTTCAAAATGAAAGCATAAATCAGTTTCATTAAATTCAAGATTTATTTTTGAATTAGGGTTCAGATTTTGATCTATTTTCAACCCTCTGTAGAAAACTTTAACTTTGCACAGGGGTCAATTGGTGTGTATGGTTGTGTGTGGTTAACATGCAGACAATGGTCCTGAACAATGGCCAGGATTGGAATGCTCTATTACATATTCACAAGAAATTCCACTATCACAGCTAGTCTTTATTCATCCTGAAATGTAGTGTATGCAAGCACACAAAAACATGTGCTTTAATACTTTTTTCATGTGCATGCAGTTTACCCTTTACCATTAATTCAGACTAGCAGTGCCCAGGGCAATTCGTCATGAATTATTAATCAAGCATTCAAGTGCCTTGGAGCAAGAGACCAGAAATGTAGTCAGCAGAGCTCTGAAAAGGTGGTATTCATGGTATTCTTGTCCATTGTTCAGGGTCATTGTAAGCACACATTGACATACACATCATTGGCTCCTGTGTAAAGCTCAATTTTGTACAGAGGGTTTAAATTTGACCAAAATCTGGAACTTAACTTTCAAATTAATCATGGATTTTGTGAAACTTCATGCTTTTATTGTCGATCACCTCCAACTAAATTGTACACTATTCAGCTATTACTAATATCAGACAGTGATATCTGATATATAATTTTTTAGCTATTAGGGATCAAAAGTGGGAAATGTTTTTTTGTAAAACCTAGCACATACTGTAAAACAATATTTTCGAGGCATGAAATTTTTGCGAATTGGAGCCGATGGCCTTTTTCGCAGCATGAAATTTTATGAGCTGCCTCTAACATTCAGGGCGTATAGTGTAGACAAGAACTTTCATGTGCATTTTGATTTTGCAAATCTTGGCTCTTGCAAAATTCACAAAATTAAAATGCACGCAAACATTCCTAGTTTTACAATAGTCATGGAGTCAATAATACAGATGATGTTGGCCTTCTGAGCAACATTACTACATGTACATCGACAATCAGTTTACTACCAGGTATGTTTTGAGCACTGCATACACCTATTTGTAAATAGTGCCTAGTGTTGTGTTAGTGAAGTGTGTAACCCGAGTACCAAAAATATTAACGTTAAGCTCAAATAAATATTTTGTTTCTTAATTGTTGCAATCAGAATACAACATATATGGAGTGTGTAATCATTAGATATGATACTGGTAGAAGTATCAACATTATGTGTTTCTTAATTCTGAGGTTGAACCTCAAATGGACTTGTGTAGGGACGATTCCAAGTCAAAGCTGCTACACATACATCTACATTGCAATGGCTATATTAAAGTGCACTTTGTGAGGGAAGAATTATTTAATGGTGCCTATTCATGCTCCATATTCTATTTTGATGTACATATCTTTAAAATGATATGCATTAATCATGCTCAAGCTTAAGCTGTATATTTTGCATTTTGATAGAGGCAATGCTAAGAGTTTTGATTGACGTAGCAGTCATAAAATTTGTGTACTAACTTTGGCTGTATGTTGTATTGTAGGATACCACGGGCACCTTCAAGCTTTGAATTGAGGATTGTCAACTCACCTGAGTCAAAGACGAAGCTCCAAATTCAAGAATCTTTGCAAATCTTCTTATTGAACCAGAAGTGATAAGCTAAGTTAGTGCTATGAGTGAGTGGATTGGTGGCTGTCTTTTTCAAATTTTGTTCATGGAAGTTCGGGGGGGGGGGGGGGGGGCAAATTGGGATCAAATTTTCTGGCTTTCATCTGCTCTTTGAAAATTAGTGCATGGTCAAATTCCCTACACACTTGGCAGGTATTATGGCAATTGTGATATAATTTACAAATGGACACCATGCCTCCCTGGAGGCTCCATGTAACATAGTCTGCAAGAATGTGTGGAAGGTGAACTTGTGATAGTTGGAGTTTGCAAGAATGTGTGGAAGGTGAACTTGTGATAGTTGGGTGAGCACTAGATCCATGATTGGTGTCTCTTTGTGTTTTTCTTCCATCCCATTAAAACAAATAAGGATAACGATTGAATAGAAACTGTGTCAAAGTATTGCTCTAGATCAAAAACTTCTACCAGTACACATGGTTTTGTAGTCTAAAATCTGGTACTTTTTGATGGAGCCTTGCAGTTTTCATTAACCCTATTATAACTGGGCTATTTGAGACCAAGTTTTTACTGGGGGGGGGGGTCAATTTGACCCGGGAACGGTGTACCCGGAGATCGCAAATTTGGTCTCAAAATATGCGGGAGACTTCAATGCCTGGCACAGTGAAGTATTGATTGATTTGGTTTGATTGCTTATGGATGGAATAAGGGCATATGTAAAATCTTACCTAGCTATCTGCGAAATGTGTTTGCTTGATGTTAGACATTTGATAAATGATTGATTTAAGTTGCTGTACAGGGAAACCCAGATATAATGAGTTTGCTCATGAGGTACAAGTACCACTTATAACAAGCTAAAATCAGTGGTCCAGAATTTGGTCCCACTGACCTTGTTAAAACAGGGTTTTCCTGTGATGTAGACTATTCATTTAATACATTCTTCTACACTCGGGTCATTGAAATGAAACTGAAATCAACCGTGTGAATCACACAGCAAAGCTAGTTTTGCATTTGGCTGTGGCGAGTGTAATGAACTTTATGTTGTGTGCCATTCTTCATGTTTGAAATAATGCTGTATGGGTAGGCTACTACTACTTAGGCATCACTTTTAACAGTACTATTTGTGATTTCCATGGAATTATGGCAATACATGTAATAAAATTAACACACATTTTATGCATTTGCATCTGTTGTAAATTATTTCCCATTGATGTTTGTATGAATTTGCTAGAATGATTGCTTTCTGATCATAATTAACCCCATTTGAATACTGTAAGAATGGATATTTTCGTGCGACTACCCGGCCGGGAAAATTTTCACTTTTACAGTAAATGTCCAGAAAAAGTTTGTACAGTGATAATTGTGGCTACTATGACAACAGCTAGGCAACAGAGATAGAAGAGCTTGTTAGATGTTGCTATGGTAGCTTATATCATGGCAACTGCAAATCTCTGAACAATAGACAAAACACACAGACACAGACACAGACCACACACCACATCCCACACATACGCCACACACACACATGCTCACAGAGTACTGTATGAGCTGAATTTTTCGCGTACAGATATTTTCGCGCATTGCTACTTGGAGGACATTTTCGCGTGTTGTTAATTTCGTGGTTGCGTGGGTCTAAATGAACTTAGTTATTCACGCGTTGTTATTTTCACGGTCCAAAGGCGATTCGCGAAATTTCAGCTCGTACAGTACATTTTGTACACATACTCACACCTACAGTGCACTCCCATAATAATAAACACGGATACATGTATTGTATAACAAAACTCTTGTTGCAAGGAAGTAAAAATTGAAGTCCTAAGATTATCACTAATCTATATCTTTATTATTTATATACCGGTACTATATTGTTTGGCTATAATGAAATTTCGATATAATGAAAGAAAGCTGGCAGTTCCAAGGACTTCATTTCAAACAGAGCCGTGCATCTGTACCACACACACACACACACACACACACAAGAGATGTATAATTTCAACTTTGTCATTTCGAATGGCAATGCGTTTTTACTACAGTATGTGAAATACATTTTTAGATTACAGTCAATACAGGGTTTACTGAGATATGCTCTTTCTGTCTTGTTTTATGTGTTTGTGTGTTAGTGCCCACATGATAGATTGGTTTTATATGAATAGTTGGATCCATGTTCATCATGGGTCTTTTCTACATTCATGTACATTTACTTGTGACAGTACAGCCCTATCAGATCTGGTAAACACACCCACAATGTAAATGCGCAAGTGCTGACGTAAAGGTTGTAATTTTATTGGTCACACACTCTTCAATGCAATCGGGTGGATAATTTGTTGCAGGACGATCTCCATTCACAACATTAAATGGATGTAGCTCTTCAAGTATACAGTGTACAATATTATGTCACGTGTTGACCACCTCTGAGGCATCAACTCTGCAGTGAATTCTACTAACAACTGGCGGGGCACTAATAAAAACAACTCTTATCTAGTTTGATGAAGAGCAAGTCGCACAACATTCACAACTCTTCCAGTTTTGAGAGAATACCAATTTGAGCTTAATCTACAGTAAGACTGGTTAATCCATGTTGAGTATGGTTGTACTTGTATGATGTAATTAATAAATTACTCAACTCTACAGTGTATGTGTGCCTATCATAGCATCCATGGAAGACACATAGCAAATGGATAAAACCAATTTTATTCAGTCAAGACAATGGTAAAAACGAACATTCCTGCACCCTCCTAAAAACATATCTAATTTCATTTACTACCCCAGTATACTGCACCACTTCAATTCTGCTAGTTAAATTACTCAACTCTGCAGTGTATGTGTGCCTATTATAGCATCCATGGAAGACACACACCAAACAGATCAGACCAATTCTATTCCTGAAGTCAAGACAATGGTAAAAATGAACAGAATTCCTACCCCCTCCTAAAAAAAAATATCTAATTTCATTTACTATCCCAGTATACTGCACCAATTCAATTCTGCTACTTAGAAACATATTTCAAGAATATCTGAATGCTCAAGGTTGGTTTACACAGTTATGTATGCAGTGTAGATCTGAATGCATACTGGATTGCATGGATTTGCAAAGAATTTGACATGGTTACAAAATTTTCTGCAGACTGACAGTAATTCAAAACAAAACACTGATAATTACACATGTGTGTCAGTTATAGTAATTACCAAGAGAATCCCCAGTTTAAATTTGTTGTGCTGTCTTTATAGAAAATGTTCTCTCAAACGACACAAAATTCTTTGTGTGATTAATCATTTATACGCATAAATATTCTATACACTCCAATATGCACAGGTAAGTGCACATGAACTGTGGGCACGACAGGGCTTATTTTTCATAATAATTTCAAGGCTTGTGTGTATATATCATTACAGAAAAAACAACAACAATACTCCTGTGAAGATGTATGTGGTGTATACATCACATCCAATATACTGGAGAGAAAATGTAATGGCCATATCAGAAGCATGACCAACTTTCATTTGCACAATACTTTCTTCTGGCAAAAGAAAGATCCAACACTTCAGTGTTTCCATTAAGATATGTATTGAGGTATCTAAATATCAATACACCTGTAGGTAAAATAGCTTTCGGAAAGCAAGGTGCACATATATGCAGTACGTACATTGACAAAAGCACTGAAAGGTCATGTAAGCACAATATCAATCTTTTTTTTTTTTCCCCACAAAATTACCACCATGCTTCTAAAATCTGGTGGGGTGTACAGGCATTGATACCTGAACAAGATTCACATACTAAGTATTTGGTAGTAGCTGTGTACGTGTATATAAGTGATAAGATGGTCTACATAAATATTGGTCTGTTTTTCGTCATACACACAATCCAGTGACTTCTACAGCATGGAACAGCATTGTTATATTGCCTGCAATGATGTCACATCAGGTAATATAATCCAGAATTTGACTAGCTGCAAAAGGAGATTGAATAAATTTATGTGTATTCATGTAGACCATATAACAAATATCACTATGTCTGATCACTCCCCCCCCCCCCCCCCCCCAAAAAAAAAAATACTTGCCCTCATAGTGTGAAGCGCTTCTCAAAGATATGATCTCTTCAGGAAAATATAACTCCTGTAGGGATGTCAAGTGCTTTAATGCACCTCCAAAGAGGCAATCTTTGCATAATACAGCTGTGCATTGAGCTGCATATCGACTATCACCATTATTCTCTGCTGCACATTCCCTCATCTATTGGCACTGATAACACCTCCAAAACGCTAAAATGGTATCAACTGTGTCGGTCTTTCCACATCCTCAATTCCCCTGGCTTCATGGACTGGTCCACTCCGCAGATGGGGGTGGCATCGTAGGGAGATATTGTGTAGCCATTCTCGTAGAGGAAAACCTTCTTGCAGGCCTCAAATGTCATGAACATGAAACCAGCATAGGGTGCTATCTGGAAGATAGAGAAAGAGAGAGAAAGAGCATGAGAGAAGGGGGGGGGGGGGGAATAGAAAAAAAGCAATACACAAAATGTTCATCATTTCATTTCAAATTTGCATTTGAGTACGGACTCTCTTATAATCCCTAATATTATATAAGTTGGTCATATACCAGTTGAGTTGGTATTAAAATGGATAATTAATTGTATGTGATAGTGGACCATTTGCAGTGGTCTTCCAAGATCACATCATCACTAGACATATATTATGGAAAAAGAAACTAACAATACAAAACAAAACAAAACAGAATGAAATACGCACACATTATTGTGCATGTGTCAGGGTTCGCAAAATAATGGCAAATTAGAAAAGCAGCAAAAATGATGTTGGGGGATGTGATTTTGGTATATGTTGTGGACATGAGACACTAAAGTTGTGTACAGTCGGTTGTGAATTTATTACAACCATCTTACGTTTGGTTTAATGGTGATGCTTTGAAAATGAGAAATTCATGTTGGCTGTGTGTGCTACTGCCAAATTTCTTTGACTATCCTATATAACAGTCCATAATAATGATCTTTCCCCCCCCCCCCTTTTTTTTTGGGGGGGGGGTGGGGGTATAAAGAGAATGTTCTCACCACAATGTTTGAAATGCCACTTTGTTTCCACACTTATCAATCATTCTGCAGATTCTGCCTCTTTCCATCCTTCATTTTATGTAATGGTGTTTACAAAGAAATAATATCAAAGACCCCCCTCCCACCTTGCATAGATTTGCTGTGTTTCCTCGCCAGAATCCTTGCCAGCCGTATGTCGTCTTGATAGCTCTGTAGCATCCTACCATGCCATGGAAATTCAGATCTACCCCACCTCCATTCTTCATCACTCTGCTCTGGGCCTGGGGAAAAAAAAGGAAGAAAAAACATTTGTAACATCAAACCCTTTTAGACCGGAATTCATAAGCAACATTTGATACAAGGCATTGGAGAAGGAAAGTTGAAGATGGTATGAAATCCCTCTCACTACTCTCCCACATCAAATCTTTCAAACAGCTCATTTTGAAATACAGTGCACAATCTCATAGAAACAAGCAACTCTGCATTTTTGTAAAATAGAATAAAATTGGCATATCATTGATCAAAAACCAGAAGGGCTTTATCGCAATTTTTTTTTTTTTTTTTTTTTTTTTTTGGGGGGGGGGGGGGAGGGGGATGGGGTATTGAGTTATTGGTATCATGTATTAGAGCTCCATTTGCGATACACTATGCTGTCAATTCTAATTATTTTCATGTCTAGTAAAATGCTAAAAATTAACACCGCATGGGTGCTATTTTACCTCATATTTGGAATAATGTATACATCTACCCACTTTTGATTTAAATTAACTTTTTATTGATGAAAATCAATTGTATAATTTTCTTTTTTTCAAATGCTAAAATCTTAGAACGCGACAGCGCCCCTCTGGTTCTCAGCAGATGATATCATTGTAGTGTTGTTGTTGTTGATTTAAAGAAAGAAAGAAGAGAGAAATTGTAGCGTCTATGGATGAGAATCTCTACCTGCAGCTTCTTCCTGACTGTGTCGAATGGATAAGACAGTGTCTGTGCAATAGCACCAGCAAGGCATCCATTGATGAAGTTCTCCAGTGGAGTCAGCATGTAGCGAGGTTTGGAAGAAAACATGTCCAGAAACTCATAGGCAGCAAACGTTCCAGCACTGAAGGGTATGGAGCCTATGGAAAGATTTATTTTCAAAGGTAACTCAGATGTTGATTCAATCTTCTTTTTTTTCTTCATTTAAAGGGTATGTACACAGTTCTGGTTGAGGTGAGGATTTAGCTTTTAATGTTTTGCGAGATATTCAGAAACCACTCTATGAGATGTCAATGAGCATGCAATTCTAAGGGGTATCAAAAGTTTATTTGATGAAAATTGGTTTTGAAATGGCTGAGATATCCAAAAACAAGGTGAAACAGAGAGATCCTAATAAAAGGCGTGGCCTGTCGCCTTCTATTATTTTCAATTTTTTTGATATCTTAGCCATTTGGAAACCAATTTTCATCAAATAAATGTTGAATCCTTCTTAAAATTACATGCTCTTTCATATTTCATAAGAGGTTTTTCCTTATCTCACTTATTAATGTTATAAACCTGAATCCCCACCTCAACCAGTACTGTACAGTCCCTTTAAAGACATCATTGATATTTGTTGATTTGGCAAGAGTTCTGTTGTAATAGTGGACCGGATTCAATGATGAACAGAGGACATAGTTGTTTAACGATAAAATGAACAACTTTAATCCACTATCACAAACTAGCGTCATGTAATGACTGCTGCTCTGACCGTATCACTCAAATATAGAATACATGGAATATGCGTACACTTGTGATAAATGTAGTGCGCTCATATAACACAACATCCCCCTCCTTCTGAAAAGATACAATCACGAATATTTTTAAACTGCACTTGTACTTAATTATGAAAACATTCACATTGATCTTCCAAGTATTATAAATGTGAATCTCTAACACAGAATGCTGAAAAAATGGAGGAAGCTTGTTTGAGATTTGCATAGATACGTTGAATTACAATCAGGCAGGCAAATAAAATCTATTCTTCTTGAAACAGCTGGTCTCACAAATGCAATGTACCAGAAATTCTTTTTATCAGTATAAGTTTTTACATTTCTCATATATACTGAACAAATCTCGACATATCTGGTATCGAAAGATAAGACGAATAAAACGATAACATTATTCAAACTTATTGTCACAAAATGCGTGCAGTTTAACGTACACCAGCATATTTACAAATAATATCACGTATATCTTCGTGATATCTTTAATTGTATGAGACAGGAACAATTATATTCATATGGAATGTATATATAGTATATAATATAATAGAAACAAAATGATTTAGCATTAGAGTTTGTACTCAGATTGTCATCAACACATTATGTTTGTTGTTTTTTTTTAACATTCAGTTGAGATGAACTTTTGTGTGTGAAATTAGTGAACAGCTACATCATAGTTTCAATGCATAAATGTGATTAACAGTTATACACAGATATATATATAGCATGCAACAACCATTTTGATAAATGTAGCATATGTCGTAGTTGTTATGGTTCCTGACTTAAATTTCAAATATTGTCTTGTGAAATAAAATGATGTGTATCACTTGGTTACACAAATGTGCTGTAAATAAATCTACACTAAACATAATGAATGAATATACTATTTACACTGACAATGCTGCTAGTTTATCTTCCAGCATTGCATTACTCTTGGTACCGCGATGGGGGTCTGACTTCACGTCCATATCGCGTTATGTACCGGGTAGAGACTGATTTCCTATCAGATTGTCTTTGTCTTCTGTCTGGATGTTGTCTCCTTTCCTCACTCCTGTCGTCGTCTTCGAAGTGAACCCGTTTTGGAACTGTTGGCTTCGTTCCGGTTGGCATCTCTCTCAGGTGAGATCTATTTCTCCTCAAGATGCTACCGTTGGGAGTTGCTACTTCGTAGGATCTTGGTTCCTGACGTACTTTGCTCACTTCGGCAGGAAGCCAAGTGTTGTCTTTGGGATTCAGAACTCTCACTTTCTGTCCAACGTGCAGAGGTGGTAAATCCCTACCTCCATGCAAGTCGTGATTGTGTTTCATGTTCTCCTGTCTCTGAAACAACAAATCAGGCGTAGACGATTGTTTGGTCAAGTGGTGACTTGGAAGTGTTGTCCTGATTGGTCTTCCAAAGAGTAATTCAGCAGGTGATGGTAGGTTGGAGTCGATTGGTGTGGCACGAAAATGTAGTAGTGCTGTCTGGATGTCTTGTCCAGTTCTGGTACACTTGGTCATGATTCCTTTCACAGTTTGTACCATGCGTTCAGCGAGTCCGTTGGATCTTGGATATCGCGGAGACGATGTAATGTGATCAATTGACCATTTCTCACACATCTCTTGGAATGGTCTTCCAACGAATTGTGGACCATTGTCTGATATCAGAGTTGCTGGTGGTCCGAAAAGACTGAAGATACCACTCAGTATGTTTGCGACTGCCGCACTGGATGTATCCGTCAACTTGCGAACGATTGGATACTTTGAATGGTAGTCGGTCACCAACAGGTATTCTTCCTTGTTGAAAGTAAACAAGTCAGTTCCAAGCTTCGTCCACGGCGAAGTTGGTATGTCGTGAGGTTGCAAGGGTTCTCTTTGTTGCTTGACCTGATTTTCTTGGCAGGCGTAGCAATTCTTTGAGATTTGCTCAATGTCTTTATTGATGTTCGGCCAATACACGGTTTCCCTTGCTAGTCTGCGGGTACGTTCAATACCTTGATGACCCTGATGAAGTTGATTCAGGATGTCTTGTCTGAGGTCTGTGGGAATGATGACTTGATTGCCTTTGAAAAGTACACCATCTGATACTCCGATTTCATCGCGGTATGGCCAAAATGTTCTGACCTCTCTAGGTACTTCCTTGATTGTATCTGGCCAACCATTCGTGACGATTTGCCACAGAGCTCGCAAGGTAGGATCTCTCGACGTCTCTTGTTGCAGCTCATTTCTTTTCTTTTGTCCAAAGAAGATAAGGTCAATCTGTGATATGTCGATTTCCTCACAGATCTCTTCCACATTGACATCAAGGGGAACGTCTTGATTCTTGCTTGGATTAGGCATTCTGCTCAAAGCATCTGATATGATCATCGATTTGCCTGGCTTGTACTTGACATCATAGTCATAGCCTTGAATTTTGATGAGAAGTCTCTGCAAACGTGGTGGCGCACATCTCAGTGGCTTTCTGGTGATCATCTCTAAGGGTTTGTGATCAGTTTGGACAGTGAACTGGTTTCCGAACAGGTATGTGTGGAAACGTTGTATTCCAAACACGAGGGCTAGCGTTTCTCTCTCTATGTTGGAGTAGTTAGCTTGTGACGATGAGAGAGACTTTGAAGCAAATGCGACAGGTTTGCCTTCTTGCATCAAACAAGCTCCTAGGCCTTTTGATGATGCGTCGACTTCTAGGATCGTTGTCTTCCTTGGATCATAGTACTGCAAACAAGATTCTGCAGAGATCGCTTTCTTGAGTTCGTTGAAGGCATGTTGATGATCGTCTTGCCATGTGAATGGCACATCTCGCTTCAGTAGTTCACGTAAGGGTGATGCCTTTTCAGAGAAGTTGGCGATGTGTGGAGCGAGATAGTTAAGAAGACCAAGGCACTTCTGTAGATCTTCTTTGTCTTGAGGTGTTGGCATGGCATGAATGTCTTCGATCTTCTGTGGATCAGGGCGGATGCCATCTCTGGTATATACAGAGCCGAAGAAGTTGATGCTGTCAGTTTTGATGATACACTTCTTACTGTTGAAGACAAGTCCTTCTCTTTGGGCAACTTCCATCAGTCTGTGGAGGTTTTTGTCATGCTCTGCCTCGGTACGTCCAACAACTGCAATATCATCAGCGATACAGATGCATCCATCTACTTGACCAACGATACGGTCCATGTGTTGCTGGAACAAGTCTTGGCTGACAGAAAGTCCGAAAGGTAGGCGTGTGTAGCAGTATCTGCCAAATGGAGTACGAAAAGTTGTCAGCTCCTGGGATTCTTTGGATAGGTGAACAGACCAATATCCGGATTTCGCGTCGAGTTTAGAGAAATACTTTGCTCCGGAGAAAGCTGGGTTGACCTCTTCAAGAGTCGGAATCTTGTGGGGACATCGTTTGAGATTCTGGTTTAATCTCCTGGGATCTAGGCATACTCTCAAGGATCCATCCTTCTTGAGAACTGTAGTAATCGAACTACACCAGTCGGTGTGATGGTCGATTTGTCTGATGATGCCTTGCTTCTCCATTGAGTCAAGCTCAGCCTTGAGTTTGTCTTTGATGTGGACGCTGCACTTTCTTGGTGCATCAATGGTGGGGACAGCTCCTTCTTTGACATGTAGTGTTGCTTCTCCACGAAAGTTACCAATACGATCAAACTGTTGCGGATAGAGCACTTGCAGGTCCTTGACAGATTTCAACGGAGACGGTCTGTTAGTTGGACTACGACTCTGAGGGTGCATCTCATGGATTGTTACCACGTGTAACTCACTGCACATAGGTAGTCCAATTATCACTGGTCCTGAGACATCGACCACGTAGAAAAGTTGATCTCTCCACTCGGAGTCTTTGTACTTGCACGTGATCTGAAGGGTGCCCAAACAATGTATCGGGGAACCGTTGTATGCGGTAAGACGTGCTGAAGTCGGGTGTACAACTGCTTGCCACCTGCTTCCATACATGGCCTTGATTGTCCGTAGAGGGAGTGTATTTCCACTCGCTCCGGTATCGACCTTTGCATGTAAGATGTGTTGTCCACGTTTGCTGGGACAGATGATTCCAATCTTCACGAATGCTTCTTTCTGATGCACAGAATCGATAGATGCGTCTAGGTCGTTTCCCAGTATGATAGTGTTAAATTCCTCAAAATCTTCCTGGGTTTCTCCTTCTGGCTCTTTGGAGAACTCGGCTACCTTTTGTTTGGTTGGCTGCCTGGTGGGTGTCTTCTGTCTTCGTGGTGAAAAACTGCGGTTACCACCTTGGCGTCCTCTGCTTGGACTTCGTCCTCGAAGCACTTTTCCGTGTTTTGTCTTTCTGCAGCATTTAGCCCAGTGTCCTTTGGAACCACATGCTTTGCAAATGTCTCTGTAGGCTGGACACTTTCGTGGTGGATGATTCAAATCACAGTTACCACACTTCTTGCGTCTATCTTGGTTATGTGATAGAGCATCTACGTTGCTTGCAGAGGACTCGATCGAACGAAGACACTGTTTGCCTACGGCTATGGCTTCGTATTTCCTGCCTTCATCAAGGAGGTTTGCTATCTTGTAGCCTTTGGTTTGGTCTAGAAGATCTTTCTGGAACGCCTCAATAGGTGTAGACGCAATGACTAGCTCTGTCACGCGTTCTGAGAGCTCATTTTCGGTAAAGTCACACTCTTTGGCTTTACTCCGGCATCTATTTACAAATTCGTCGATAGTTTCATTTGCGTGTTGACGATATCGCATCAGCTCCAGTCTGTGGATGCGAAAATTCAGCTTGACTTTCAGCTGACCTTCAAGAGTAGACCACAACATTGCAGGTTTTTCTTGATCCTCATTGGATAGACCGGATGCGTTAATTCTACGCAAACCTTCATTTCCTACTGCAAGTTTGATTTTGATTGCTTGCTTCTTTGGGTCTTGGACATCGTTGTCTTGGAAGTATAACTCCATGCGTTGTTTGAATAACTTGAATTCTTCCGGCACATCAGCACTATTCCAATTCATTTCTGGATACTTTGCCATCGTGCGTTTTGATTTAGATTGAGTTGGAGATACAAATGATACAATGCTTGATATTAATGTCACACTTTGCAAACTTACGGCTGAAAGGTTACAGATATAGTTTACAAAGTAAACAAATCAAGAATAGTTTGCAAACATAGAAATATATGACACAAAGTCACTACTGATATACATGTATCAATAATGTACACTCTCCATGAATATGCCCTTAGAATGATAGTACACTTGCCCAGTACTTTAAGTAATTCTATGTTGAAATATGCTGCTCCTGACTTTCGTACTATAGCTCTATGGTATGCCTGTACCTGTGGGGATAGGGTTTAGGGTTGGGGTTGGAGTTAGAACATGAATGTGAGTCCTATCAATGCCCCTACAGTTCATATAGAAAGGGTTGAGATAGGGGTAACCGAAAAAGAGACCCTAACAAGTATGTGTTACTGGTTACAGCGCCCCACAACTCCTACAAGGGGGTTGAGATAGGGGTTTAATAGTTAGGGTTTTTCTCTGACTGAAGTGAGTTGATCGAGGGTACAAAATGATAACTTTTTTGTATGTGTTTTAACTGTTATACGCACGTTGGGGATGGGGCAAGGGGGGTGGGGGCAGATGAGCCAAAGACAAAAACAACAATAACAATAACAACAGGTTGTGTGTAGACAGTATACCAAATACTGTATACGCTGTTATTTTCGCGAATGACGAGGTCATAGACATTTTCGCGAGATGTAATTGATTTCGCGAATTGACGCCAATGCTTACGTTATAAATGCTCTAACACAGCACATGGAGTCATTTTCGCGTGTTGTTAAATTCGCGATCCAACTGTGATTCGCGAAATTCGTGAAAATTAAACCCTCCGAAAATAACAGCTTATACAGTAAAAGTTAGTAACGTTAATCGTTAGATACGATTCCGATAATATTCGAGTGTGACACTGAGAGTGGTAGCAATATGAAATAGAGCCAATCGTGATCATGTTGTTGTCAACTGTTGACTTGCCAAGTAATGATGTGAACATCCCTTTGTAAAATGCCAGCAATCCTTCCTCCCTGAGAATAAGTCTGAATGCGTGAACGATTCCCTTGTATCTTCTCCTCTGACGATCGGTAGGCTGCACAATCAACCTTGTTTTTACCATGTCTGTTGGGTAAGTCACTATCGTCGCAGTCATCCCGCCGAGAGCTCCAGCAAGCATCGCTCCCGACGCAGTCAGACGACCGGTGTCGTCTGCTAGCAACACCTTGCACTTAGAAAATGCCATGAACTGGACGGCACTAAATGGACTCAGTCGCAAACAGCCGATAAGATTTCCTTTCCAAAATGCTCTGACTCCGTGTGAGGTGTAAATGTTGGCAAACGATCGCAAGAAACCTTGCTGAAGAGTCTCTTTCGAGCCTACTTGCATCCGAATTTTCACGACATCAAGGGGCGATGTGAACGTGCGACTGGTTAACCCGGCTACAGCGCCGCATGACAAATTCTGAAGATAGGTAAGCCGACTGTCTCTACCCCCTCGAACCATTTTGCAGAGATTGTGAACTGATCCCTGGTAATAAACGACACGTGAAGTCTAACTTCTAAGATAATACAGGTCTTCGCAAGTCTACTCGTAGATTTACTTCAAGGAACGAACAGTTTCTCGTCATCTTCTCCCGGTTCCCTCCCTGAGCTGCGCTACCAACTCTGTAAAATCTGCTTTTCACGTTCAACGACTCACACCCACACACACACGAGAGATTCTGGAGTACGAGAATTTTATAACGTAACAGAGAAATCGTGATCAGTGTTAGAAATAGAAACCTGGGTAATTTCTAATAAATTTTCAAGAAATCGATTGCTTAAAATATATTATTTGTCATATTATTATTTGACTTGACTAATGATATGTATTTTGGTGAAAATACTATTTATAAAATTTGATCAGAGCAAACGTTGTATTAATCGAGACAAATTTCATTTCTACGTCATCGTCAAGATGGCAGCGCCCTGTGGTCCTGGCGTTACGATTTTCTCTGGCGCTATTGAGGTATAGTTATCGTATTTTCTTCGACAAAGAGTAATGTAAACTTGTGTAAAGAGATTTATTGTTATTTTTTCAAGTTTTCTGTACAAGTTATTTGTTGGCTTGTCCTAACGGTACCACTTAAAAGCTGTTCGTTCCAATTCCATATGTGAGTGAAAGGTCAAACCTAAGTCCCATCCACGCTGAATCACGTTGGTTAGCCCCAGCTACACAGCTACAACTAAGAAAACTCGCTGATGCGCTGACGCTGCTAGTCCTGTGCCTGTCACAATGTGCAGGCTGTGGAACTTGGCTATACCCATAGCATGATAAAACCTTCATCATTTTAGCCTCTAGTAATGGCACTGGGAGGTCTAGGTCAAACTTCGTTACTCATCGGTATGGTAACGTACGGGTATGGATAGAATAGAAGCTATAGTAATACTCCGCAGCTCCAAGGCTGCCAACTCTCACTCATTTGACATTGAGAGTGAGACTCACTCATTTTGGTCCTTTCTCACTCTAAAACTTTATTTCATTTGCATGCATTTCTATTGATCTCACTCATTTTGACCCCTAAATTATAGCATTGGCCTATATGGGAGTCTCACTCTCAACTAGTTTCCAATGTTGGCAGCGCTGCAGCTCTGGCATGGCTCAAACCCCATCCAGGCATCTTAGGCCAAGTAAAAAAAGAAACCAGTTTCTCGTCCTCGCGCGCATCGATTTTGGCCGCCGCATCGATTTTTTTACTATTTACTATTTTCAAAATGGCGCTGAAAATACCAAGAAATTCATAATTCTCGTCCCAGCCCGCTCCCCGCCCGCATCGATTTTCAGTTGCCGCATCGACTTTTTTGATATTTACTATTTTTTCGGCCGTGTCTGTAACTTGCTAGCTGTCCAAATCGGTTCCCCAGGCCATCGCACGCATGAACACATTCGAATGTGTAGAGGCCCGTACACTCTGCTCTGTAACGTTGCATCTGATGGCGATGTATTTGAAGAGAAAATGAGTGCGCTTTTCCAGCAAATGTGGAATTATAAAATGGGTGTATCTACAAAATAAATAACTTTTCCACGGATTCTGGTTTGTATCGTATTTCTGCGGGATACTTTTCTTTACGACGTAAATTCACGGACACGGCCATGAATCGTAACATCTGTAGTGTGGTATACAGGGCAGGGGAAGCTCGGTATATAAAACGAACACTGCTATAACGAGATATCGGTTATTACGAGGAAATTTTCCCGGTCCCAAATTTCCTTCCACACAAGTCCATGTAAAATGCTACTCTTATAGCGAGATTGGCTATAACGAAATAACTGCTATAACGAGATAAATTTTGTGATTTTCAAACAAAGAAAAACATAGCCAATCAAACCTGATATAGCGAGGTAAAGCAAAATGTCTTCGGGTAAATCGCCTGTGCTATCACGGTCCGAGATTGTAAAGCTCGATGCGCCAAAAACTGTCTTGTACACACACATTTTCTTCATGACAGTTCACTCTACAGCTAGCACCGCGTGTTGTACGTGTATGTGTGTGTGTGTGTGTGTGCGCACTGATACATGCAGAAAATGTGGTGGGACGGCCGTATACATGACATCATCATGACATTTAGCAAGTGTGAGGCAATCTGATGCTGTGATTGGCTTTCTACGTAGGGAATTCCCCATCTACACACACACATGCAGTCATGTACATACAGAATGTGTCACACACACACACAGCATTGTGCAGACCATATTCAAGCTTTCCACACACAACACCCATACCATAACCACATACCAATCCACAGACGATCTTCACACAATCGCAAGCTATGTAGATTTACAAATTCAAACATCTATTCTACAATTAATAAGAAAAACATTCTTGATATCGGATTTCATTGGCGAAAAAACATCTTCTTACCCATAAAGGTGAGTAATTACCTCACACACATTAGCAAGTTATCAGTATTGATTGAAAGATGATGGGTAGTCCCACGTGTGCAAATTAATGTCTTTATGTTATGTTATGCCTTCTTTTATGCCTACTGATATAACGAGATATCGGCTAAAACGAGGAACACGACTCGTACCCGACCATCTCGTTATATCGAGTTTCCACTTGTACAATCATCATCCAAATGATGAGTGATTATCAAATGTCTTTTTAGAACATGAAGAAACATCTTTGTTTAATGCTATAATGCCATAAATCGTATCATTTTGACATCCATCTGCAATTGTACAAGCCAGTTTCCAGTTGAATGTGCTACAACACTACTGTGAAGAAATGCATATATACATACACTATACCAGCTGTGTGGACACAAAATGTCACAAACACAATAATAAATAAAGCAGTGTTTTGAATATCATGGAATTCATTTCAGTCGTACATTTGTTGAAAGACATGTTTTATACCTGTTTCAATTAATAGCACAATGCATCAGAATTGCAAGTACACTGGTATCAGAAATGCCATTACAACACTAAATACCAGTATTAAGATGGTCATTTTCCCTTGACATCTGTAATGGAAAGAAAAAGCAAAGGTATTTCTGCATGCATGAAGTTTCATTTCAAGTATGGTACATATATCTATTTGTTTGAAAATGTTTGAGAGTGCAGGCAAGACATACACTTGGGACCTGGTTTTTCATAACACAGCTACCACTTAACAGAGTGATATTTCATTTCATAAATTGGATATAGAAAATAGTAAAGCCCTCTCTCGTTACTTTTCTCAGAATTACCGGACGAGAAACACATATTACTTTGATTTTGACAATCCTCGAAAAAATAGTAAGATATCAAATAGTAAGGACCTCCCTCATCGCCTTGCTCAAAAAACCCGGACGAGAAACTGCTTTCTTTTTTTACTTGGCCTTAACGGCATTAGCTACGTTAGACCGATTGTATCTGTCTCTTCACGCGATCACGGTGAGCTTCTTATCCAGTGCTGGGACATGTATGGTCAGACATGTCCCAACATCACTCAGATAAGAAGCCCACTGTGAAGAAACAGATATTATCGGTCTAACCCCATCCCTGATTAATTACGAACGGTGTTCATTCTTGATTGGAATATGAACATGATGTCGGTCAAGTTTCTATGATATTGAAGTTTTGAAGCTAAAATTGTAAAAATTAAAAGTGTTCATGTCTCACAGTGAACAGGGAGAGTTCTCACTACATGTTTTACTTGTCAGTCAGTCAAGATATCCAAACACAATTTTTGTTGAAAATATCAAATTTATATTCAATGGCTCGATCAAAATTTCACAATGAATAGAACTAAAGTTTAACCACTGTCCTATGAAATTTTACCTAAAACACTCATTTTGATAGCTCCTACAAATCATTCTTGCCTCACCAAGTTTTCAGAATAGAGAGTACCATAATACAGTAATAAATTTCAGTACCTGGTATATGTAGTCTATTTTGAAATGTGTGGGGTTTTTTTTAATTCATTCTCATGATTTTGTGAGTCAACCAATATTTACATTATACATGTATGAACAGTGACTCTTTAAAATTGCATTTTTCTACTCCTGCGAGGAGGATACTAATTACTCCACAGAATCCACATGTCAGGATGTAAATACTGAGGTTTTAAAACTGGTGCGTAGGCCATTGAGTAGAAATCAGTAACATCACATTAAACACTCTATCTGTGACAGTAACACAAATTGTGATGTGGGTATCGTATCCAAAGTGGGAAATCACCAATTCTTCTCTTGAAAGTTTTATATCTTCAATACTTCTTACTCATTCTCTCAATGGGATTGTGGATGAAAATGGGAAAGTGATTCTATTTAAAATGGTCTTTTCTAAAATAAATTCATGTTTTCTTTGAATGTAGAATTACAGCAGAATTTGTCACATTGCATATAAATTCCTTTATTTTTGTCAGACCAATTGACCAAATCCTTGTTGTTGTCATTATTTATTTTTTCTTTATAGCAAATAAAGAATTTCAACTTTGCAAAGACACTGCTGCTGATTGGACCTGATAATGAAGGTTCAGGAAATGATGATGGACCGATCACCATCTTGAGCTGCTCTCAGCTGGCCGGGGGCAGAGATCTGGCAGAGGAAGCCATCATCATCAATTCCTTACTTCCAGCAGGTAGACAGATTTAAGCACCTTGGGAGGGAGTACATCCATCAAACTTCCTTATAGTATAAGACTTCCATATATAATAAATACGTCTACACAAACTCATGATCTTATTTGTTTTCTTTTAGTGTGTTCAATATCTTTTTATATGCTTTTTAATTCATTACAGTAGTATATTTATGCTTTGAAATATTAATGATTGTCAATGAGAAAAAAATGGTTTGTGAGTTATGCTACAAGTCTCAAACTTCCTTTCCAGCAAATGGATTTCTGTGCTACAGACTGTATGTTGATAGAGACATTGAAAAAAAAATAGAGTCATTGTGTCAGTATGCATATCATCCCAATTGTTTATATTGATTGTTTATTGATATTGCCCATCCTGAACTATGTGGTATGTTTTCGTTGTTGCAGGTGTGAATGTGCTGGGCCTTTTCCTAACTCAGTCTTCAACATCAACTCTACCAAGCTATGTCACTGAAATGCTCTCTGGTGAAATTGCGAAGGTGAAACACTGCAAAAAGAAGCTTCACTGCCTCATAGCATACATGCTATCTTATTCCATCCACTGAGTACATTGTGGTAGCGACTGTAGTATAACAATCCTGCCTCATCAGTACAGCATGGTCATCGTTGGTCACTAGAATAAGATTCGTGATTGCTCAATCGATACTTGTGCAAAATATTGAATCATATGGCAGTGATCATATGAAAAATAGTATATACCTGATGCATATCCTAATCATAATCTGTCACTCTTGATGCCTTTGAGAGGGAGATTATGAGAGAGAGAGAGAGAGAGAGAGAGAGAGAGAGAGAGACTAAGAGAGAGAGAGAGAGAGAGAGAGGGAGAGAGATGGGGAGAGATTGAAGGAGAGCAATTGCACAAATATAGATATGCTGAAATGTTCTATTTGTTTTTATCATTAGACAGCTGTCACAAAGTCATAGGATTCGATGACAATTTTCCATTTTATTTCGTGAGTTTACGCAAGAACTCACAGTGAGAGAGCCCGCTCAACGCGCGCGCAGTCATATCGCTTCTTCGCACGTTTTGCACGAGGGGCTAAGTTCCCTCATCGCAGTCTAAATCCAGTTTTATTCGTCCTTTTAACTGTGCATCTTCGCAATATCTTATCATATTGTGGATTGTTATTATTTATAGCTCAGTTAGAGCTGACTTTGCTTCGGAAGTGGATTTTTATTCACGAGATATCGCGGGATGGAAATTCCGCTTTCCGCTCCCCCACAGCATACAGCTAAGCCTGTCGTGGGTGGCACCACTAGTACGAGCGCCCTGCATACAGCTAAGTCTGTCGTGGCGATGGTGACTACAGCCGTGCATCATGAACCCAAGTGTTCGCCGGCTAGTATTAAGGCTCCAACAAAGAAAGAAGGGAATGGGAAAACCCTTAAAAAACCCACCAAACCGGGCCTAAGTAAGAAGGCAGCCCCCCCTAAAGAGAAGACGGACGCGGAGGTGCTTTCCCGCCTTTCTAAACTCGAATCCATGTTTGAAAAGGTCATGGATATACTGCCGTCTCAGCCTACTCGTATCCAACAACAGCAACTACGTGCCGGCCATGTTGGCACGGCTTGTACCGCAGAAAACCACGGTGGTGTGCCGTTTGGGGGCATGGATGTGTGTGCTACAGACGATAGTACGCAAGCACGCGGTACGCTGCACGACGACCACGGCGGCAGCAGCTACAGTGGGGATGAATGCGATTTCCCTGCGGCGGCAGCGGGTTACGCACCCGCAGAGCTCACGGGGCAGCCAGTACAAGTGCCATCCTTTGCTGCAAAATTTGCGGTCTCCGCCTGTGTGGGCGACCCTATCAATGACGAATTGGCAAATTCTACAAATTATCTCATCTCCCATTGTCTGGAGGAAAAATCTATGGAAGAGTCAGCGGCAAACTACCCAGCACCGAGCAATTGCCCCAACTTACTAGTCCCTAAAGTCAATCCAGTGATTTGGGATAATGTGACACAGACTACGCGCAGCAGAGACGTTAAGCTGCAGAGAGTACAGAAATCTCTTACCCGCGGGCTGTGTGCGTTCCTACAAACTCTTCCTACTGACTTGAACGAGGCGCAACAGGACGCACTCGCTTTACTCTGTAATGCCAATTACGAGATGAATTGCCTGAGAAAGGAGCTGATCAAGCCCGATATGAACGCTGCTTACGCACATCTGTGCAAGCCTACTACGCCCGTGACCGCGTTTCTATTCGGTGATGACTTGGGACAACGTGTAAAAGATCTCAAGGAGGAGAATAGGGCTGCCTTTAGTGTGGTTAAAGGCCAGGCTAAGAGATCTACTCATCAGCCGTACCACCCATACAAGCGCACGGCCAGCGGTGGATTCAGCCGGAAGCAATATCGGAGCGCAGGCTGGCTCGCAGCTGGCGATACATCCAGGCCTTTTTTAGGCCAGCAGCAGCGGGGATACAGACATTCAGCCCCGCACACGCAGACTCGCCCACCTCCAGCTCATGCGCACAACCGGGGGCAGAGCTACTCGACAGCAACCCCAGCCAAGCCAAACACTGTGTCACGGAGAAAGTAACTGCACTACCCAAGGAGGTAAGTTGCAGGCCTAGCTCTTGTTGTGGAAATACACAATCTACTCACACTGTACAGTCAGTTTTTGACATTGAACATGTAGATGTTCCATTAGACCTGCCCGTTGGGGGTCGATTGAGGCATTTTAGCAAACAGTGGAATCATATTACCACTGATCCTTTCATACTTGATGCAATTAGCGGTTACAAACTTGAATTTCAAGAGGCGTATAGCCCACCTCACAGAGGTAAACCGCCTTACCACTACAGAGTGGGTAATGCTGAGGAGAGCAAGATTGACATTGAAATTCGAAAACTGGCCGAGAAAGGCGTAATCGAAGAATGCCAGCATGTGGCTGGAGAATTTGTGTCCAATATCTTTACACGCCCAAAGAAAAATGGGGACATACGCCTAATTTTAGATTTATCGGACCTCAATGACAGTCTGAATGTACAGCATTTCAAAATGGATAACATCCATACGGCTACAACCCTAATTTCCCCTGGTTGTTACCTTGCCTCAATCGACCTTCGAGATGCCTACTACTCTGTCCCTGTTCACCCCTCATATCGCAAGTATTTGAGATTTGTCTGGCACGAGAAATGTTGGCAATTTAAGGTACTCCCCAATGGCCTTAGTACAGCGCCTAGGCTCTTCACAAAGCTTATGAAGCCGGTGTTCGCAAAGCTGCGACAGGCAGGCCACCTGGTTGTGGGGTATTTAGATGACACTCTCATAATCGGTGAAACTGAATCACAAGCACTAGAAGCGGTGCAAGCAACCACAAAACTGCTCTCTGACCTTGGTTTTGTCATTCATTCAGAGAAATCCATCCTAGAGCCTCAGCAACGGCTCCAATTTTTGGGGTTTATCTTGGATTCGGAAAGCATGACTATAACGCTCCCGCATGAGAAATGTCAAAATATCAGGGCAGTATGTGCGGAATTGCTAGGGAAACAAAACCCTACTATCAGGCAGGTGGCGCAGGTCATTGGGAAACTGATTGCTACTTTCCCTGCTATTCAATATGGCCCCCTCTTCTATCGTAACCTAGAAAGAGACAAAATTCTTGCACTAAAATCAAGCAAAGGGCATTTTGATCGACCTATGAATTTGTCTGAAGCTTCTAAACAGGAGTTAATGTGGTGGTTCAATAACATTCACTGCCAGTCGGCACCAATTAGTCGAGATCGGCCAGCTTTAGAGCTACGTACTGACGCCAGTGGGCAAGGATGGGGTGCCACTGATTTAAGCAGTGAAACTGGCGGTAGATGGGATGATCAGGAGATAGTGCATGCTCTAAACAATGAAATCAACTATCTTGAAATCTTAGCTGCAGGGCTTGGTTTGAAGTCATTTTGCGGCCACCTGCATGATACACATGTGCTCATTAGAACTGACAACACAACAGCTGTAGCCTACCTGAACAATATGGGAGGCATTAAATCTCGAGCCTGCGACAGGGCAGCACGAGACATTTGGGTTTGGTGTAAGGAAAGGAATATCTGGATCACAGCAGCCTATTTACCAGGTCGTGACAATACAGAAGCAGACAGGAGATCTCGTCATTTTAATGACAGAACAGAATGGATGCTGAATAAGAAAGTTTTTACTGATATCACTAAGAAATGTGGTACTCCCCAAATTGATCTTTTCGCGTCCAGACTCAATAAGCAGCTGCCTGCGTACGTTACGTGGCTGCCTGACCCAGATGCGGTTTCTGTGGATGCATTCACTCTGAATTGGGGTGATCTGTATTTCTACGCATTCCCTCCTTTCTGCCTCATCCCCAAATGTCTCCAAAAAATAGAAAACGACAAGGCACATGGTCTCTTGATTGTCCCAAACTGGCCTACGCAAGCGTGGTTTCCTCGCATGAGGAGAATGCTTAAAGATGAACCACTCTTAATTCCTAGACACAGGAATTTGATTACGCAACCAGTATCTGGGGAACCGCACCCTTTACACGCTTGCCTTGATCTGTTATGTTGCAGGTTTTGAAGCTGCCGTTCGAGAACTCTGGCATGAGCAGCAGAACGGTGGACATCTTGGCAGCATCTTGGAGGGCATCAACCCAAAGACAATATTGTACATATATAAGGAAATGGAGAAAGTTTTGTACACTTAAGAAGGAAAGTCACCTTCATGCCAAGATTAATTTTGTTTGGAGTTTTTTACACACATGTTTTATGAAGAGAACTTGAGCTATTCAGCTATTAACTCAGCACGGAGTGCACTTGCTACCTTTCTAGTGTTAGAGGATGAACAATTTACTGTCAGCACTCATCCGCTTCTCTCTCGTTTTATGAGAGGTGTGTTCCAGCTCAGGCCCCCAAGGCCGCGGTATTCGGAAATTTGGGACGTGAATATTGTTTTTAGATATTTGAGAAGTCTAGCTCCCGCTAACTCGCTTAGCTTGAAGCAATTAACGATGAAGCTGTGCATGTTACTGGCCTTGATATCCACCCAGAGGGTACAGACTTTGCATTGCCTGAATCTAGACAGCATGATTCTCAAACAATCTATGGTGTCATTCAAAGTTAATGAACATCTTAAGCAGTCTAGACCTGGGAATTTTGGATTGGACGTACTTTTGAAAGCGTACCCCCCAGACAGACGTTTGTGTGTAGTTACATACATTAAGGCCTACCTTCGGAGAACCAAAGAGATCCGAGGAGAGGAAAGTCATCTCTTCATTAGTTTTCGCAAGCCTTTCAAGAGAGTAACGGCACAGACAATTTCTCGATGGATCAAAGAAATCATGACTGGCGCTGGCATTGACACCACAATGTTCAGTGCACATTCAACCCGAGCAGCATCTAGCTCAGCAGCAAACAGGGCGGATGCACCTATTCCTCTGATCCTCGCAAAAGCAGGCTGGTCAAAAGAACGAACATTCCGTAAATTCTACGACAAACCTCTACAAGAAGAGGGACAGTGCCTGTCACAACTCATTGTGAGGGAATAATGGCCTCAGACCAAGGTAATTTGAGCTTACATTTTGCTTGCCATTGTGCATGCTTGAGTTTGTTCAGTTGGAACAAATGTGACTTCTGTGCTACAAAATCTCACTGTGAGTTCTTGCGTAAACTCACGAAATAAAATAGAAAGATTAAACGAGAACTTACCTGTTTGAAGTTTGATCTTTATTTTATGAGGGAGTTGGAGAAAGAATTCACAGTCCCTCCTCTCCCTTCCCATGGCATGAATACTATTACAAAATGTATAGATCAACTTCAAGTAAGTTCTCAATCTTTCCACTCTGACAGAAGTCACATCTTGTTGCTACGAAGTATGACTGCGCGCGCGTTGAGCGGGCTCTCTCACTGTGAATTCTTTCTCCAACTCCCTCATAAAATAAAGATCAAACTTCAAACAGGTAAGTTCTCGTTTAATCTCTCTATTATGCTCTGTACACTCGGTTGTACCCAAGCTCTGTGATAACCAGCAGTTAGTTTATGTAGGGACTTCATCCAATAAAATTCATCCCAGTTCTCTAGACATCTCTATCATCTGTGTCTGATCTGTTGCCCCTCCTTCAGAACTTGTTTTCTTGTGGTAGAGTGGTGCTGCTTTTCACCAATGAGGAGGACATTGTGCTGGAGGAAGCTGGACAGATCTTTGATGTAGAGACCCAGGAGCGACGGCCGTGTGATGTCAAAGTTGTGACCGATGTCGGTGATTTCACCAGAAATGTTCTGATGTTCAGAATCAGATCTACGATGAGCATGAAGTGCCACTACCAACAAAAGACAGGTATGATCATGCTGCTCTAACAGCAGGTGGGATTGTTGATATTGCATTGAAGTATCATTGTATTTCTCCTTTTTTTTGGGGGGGGGGGGGGTAGGTGTGGTGGGGAACTTTCTTTCTGTTAGGAATACTTTAAGATCATTACTGTGTGCTAAATTTAGAAGGAAATATGAAATATATATGGTGTGAATTATATATTTTGTTTAAATACCTGATGATCATTTGTGTAAGATAAAAGTGATTGATTATTAACCGCAAATTGTAAAGTTTGAGCCCTGACCTGTAAGACATTTAAATATATCTTTTCATGTGACATTATATGCAGATGCTATACATGGGCTGAGATTTGGTATTTCTTTGGGACAGGAATTAACTAAGGGCTGTCTGACATGCCACTTATGGGAAATCATGCCTTTCAACAATGTGATTCTACAGAGCCTTGGATGAACCAAATGATATTAACAATGAGTCTGCGACAGTACTAAACAGAAGTAAAAAGGTGATGTGACATCGGTGATATGCAATCAGGTTGATCTGTCATAATGCTGTTGTTTATTTCAAACTCACTTTGTAAACTTGTCTTTAAATGAAATGTATTTGTTTCAAGCCTGAATGGAGGATTCACAAAATTGCATTCTTAGAATGATATTGTAATGTAATTGCTAAAATGTTTGTGTGTCTTACATCCAGTCAGTACGGATGTACATTCATTGGATCATATTGTGTCTTTAATGCCATGCAGAGTTGCCAGATGTGTTTCTGTCACAGTACGCTCTCCTGAAGAACCAGCTGCAGTCCCCCACCACCCTATACCAGATCCAGGAAACAAGCATCCTTGTCAGTAATGGCTCTCCGCCATCTTCCTCCAGTGGTGGCAGTGGTGATGATGGTGCCGTGGTGATGGGGCCGGTATCCCCCGGGAACCGCATCCAAGATATACTCCAGCATAAGCAGGATGAAGGAGAGGATGATGGGTTTGGGGTGGCAGGAGGCAAAGGCGGGGCTGGAAAGAAGAACAAGAAGGTCAAAGTTGAGGGCCAGGTAATTATCAGGCACCATTCCAATTCATTACTATATTCTCGGTGAGAACTGCGAGACTCATTTTGGCTGCTGGTGGCATGTTAAATCAGTGTGTTTGTTCAGGTTGTTGATACACACACACACATAAGCAAAGTAATACCATTTCATCATGATTTTAAGCCAATTGTAACTTTGTAACTGCAACATTTAAATTTTTCTGAGCAAAGTAATATCTCTATTGATTGCCATTTTATAGATGTCATCCACTCACCTAAAGCGGCTAGAAATGAATGATGAGAATTTTCAAAGGATGATATCTTATTTCATGAATTTGTAAATTTAAGAGTTCAGTGCATATATAAGAAGTGACTGTAACCAACCTTCATCTTCATCATGCAGATGGAATGGACAGTTTATCATTGTGTTTTATTATTGTTGTGATTATGATGATGATGGTGGTGATAGTAGTAACATAAGTGATGGTGATGACAGTAGTAATTCTATCTTAACCATTACCATCATTACTAGCACAATATTATGTGTTGATTGAAGATTTACAATTATCATCATCATCATTGTCATCGTTTGCCATTTAGGTTCTAGATGTGGAAATTCTATTCAGAACTGGTACAGCACAGAACCAGGAAGAAGACGCACATGTGCCTATAGTACAGTACCAATCCTGTACGTTTGTCTTCTAGCATTCAACCTACTTCTATGTATTTATATTTTTTGCCATTTCCCAGGCATTTGAGTTGTAGCAGTAAAGGGAAATTACCTCAATGTTTTGTTTCTGCAGAAATATTAGTTGTATCAGTAGAGTGTGAGGATAATCCAATAGTTTGTACAAAAGCTATGAATCCTTAAAGTTTTGGTTAAATCCATGTACCATCATAACTAGATAAGATGACTAATGAATGGTACACCAATATGTGATTTCAGAGTTTGGCAATAATGTAAAGAAAATACAAAAAGACTTCAACACATTTCTATTTTTCTAGCATGATGACAGGGCACTTGACTTGCTTGTACATCTTTTACAAGACGGGGAAATGATAGTACTCCTAACACCTGTCAGTAACAAGTTGAAGGAATGTGTACATTTCTTATAAGGTGTCATTTTGTTGAATATCTGTACATTTTCTTTTTATTATTCTACTGTTGAGGCAAAGTATTTGCTCTGGGATTGCCATCTTATGATATACTCATCATAAGAAATGTCTTGGACATTGCAATGAATATTAGCATGGATGTTATGGAATCAAAATTTGAGATTTGAGATTCAGAATCTGTTTCTTCCTGCTTTCTTGACAAATTTTGGAGCTGCTGTCTGATTAAATGAGTTAACATTTATTTGGTGTTCATTCAGATGACACCGTATTGATTATTTGAATTTTTAAAGACTTCATACAATCTAAAGCATAGTCTGCGTGTTATGAATTTTAGACCATGTACTTTTGGGAGTACAATTAAGTAAAGACCAGGTTTCAAGTGATCATGCATTTTTCCCCTTGATGAAGCATTTTTTTTTTCACTGCACCATAGATCAGGCAGATATGCAAAGTCTGATGATGAGCCTTCCCCTGGATGTTGTTGTCATGGCACCTGCATCAGCACCTGTCTCCCATCTAGCTCCCATTTTCTTTGAGGGTGTGTGTAGACAGCTGAGAGCCATGGAGATGTGCATAGCAAGGCACTACATGGTAAGGCTTAGACCGATCATACACCACTTTCATCCAAGATATGTCTAGTGCTTTTTATCTCAGTGAAAGGGGGCAGAATTGGAATATATACTGCTCATACTTACTTTTTGTTTTGAAATGCCACAGTTTTCTAAAATGAAGATGTTTGTTTATTTTGCTTTGTAATATGGCATTTTTCAGTCAAGTGGTGGTAGCATAGAGGATCTCAAGCAGGCTGAATTAGTTCTTTCCCCAATGTAGATGCCTATTCTCTAGCATTTCAGTTTTCTCTATTCCTTTTTTGAACAAATTACTAGTAAAGTGTCCAATGGTTTTAGGTTTGATTCAAAGTGCAAAAATTAGAGAGAAAGAAAAAAAAAAGGAGAAAAATGTGAATAAAAATTATTAGTATAGCTCCATTTTAAGCTAGCCAGGATGTGACCCACTCCAGAGGAGGAGAAGAGGGGTGCAGGCTCAGGAGAACAAAGAAATAGAAAAGCTGCTGTAGTCCATATCAACTACTAGAAGCTCCTCCCAATGTAACTGCAAGACTGTATATAAAATGTTAAACTTCAAAGGACTTGCAAAAGGAGGCTGCTGCATGCATTGAGGATGATGAGGGAAATATTAGAGTGTGTTGTTTTGATGAAGGTATTCTATTATTTCTATTCATCTTTCTCTCTATTCTCCCTTCTCCCTCTCTCAGGAACACGATATATGCCAACCCCAGCCGTATCACTTCCAGCCTTCCAGCCTGCCCCACCTTATTACTGTTGTCTATCCAGTTGGTGTGAATGATGCAAGTTTAGGTAAGCTAATTTTTTCCCCTTTTTTTCTGTTTTTTGGAAATGGCATGTTTTGATCACTTTCTCCTGATTCACACAGTGGGAAGAGAGAGTGTGTGTGTATTTGATAGTGGACAAAGCTACTTTGCCTTTATTTGTCTCTTTTTGCATCCTCTCATGTTTCTACCTTGAAATTAATACAACTTTTATATCCTTTGAGTAGATTCTATATTCTATGATACCTGTACCATTTATATCACATTTGTTTGTTGGTTTTTTTTTCTTTCACAAAGGTATTGAGACCTGACTCTCAAACTGCATTGAGATTACTCACACTTCCATACACAGCAAATTTGCAGTTTATGTGATATTACTCCAGCAAGCATCTCCAAGTGGTAAAATCACTGCATATTTCTTTGCCGTTGTTGTTTCTACCTGACCCCAAAGTGTCCACCAGGCAGTCCCTACACCAGCAGTTCATCCTCCCACTGGACAGGCCCCTGCTGAGGAGGTGTAATGCGTTCGTCTTTCCAGAGGACAGCAAGAGTCGGGTCTACCTCATGAATACCCATGTGGGGCTGTCCCCCTCCGGAGGTGAGAATTGAGCAGAGTGGATGCACCCTTTTGAGTCATGTTTGTGAGATGAAGTCGTGGGATTCAGCTGTCACAGTTTTTATATTTGATACCTATGCAACCTTGCTGTATCGTAATTTACTAACCTAAGGTTTTGATATTGCTAACTTACATGTCATTTATATAGATTCTCCAAGACCAAGCCCTGACAGTCATATACTGTAAAGCAAGATATTTTCGCGGCATGAAATTTTTCACAAATTGGAGCCAATGGCCTATTTCGATGCCTGAAATTTCCGCAACTTGCCACTTGCATTAAATGCATGTAGTGTAGACAAAAACTTCACATGCATTTTGATTTTGAAGATTTTGACTTTTGCAAAATTCACCAAGTTGAAATGCACTTGAACATTTCTGGTTTTACAGTAGTCATGATTTTTTTTTTAGCTTCTGTCAAACGGCACAGATTTTCTGTAAATAATGAATTATCGTTTTGGTGCTTTTGCTCAAGATAAAAGTTTCTCTAAAGATGAGTTTTCAGCAATATGATTTCCTTCTTTCTCTAACCTCCGTCCTCTCTTCCCTCTCCCCTTCCAATCATCCCCTCTAGTGGCTGGTGGAAAGCAGTCCATCGTCTTTGGCAACTACACTTACCACCACTACATGCAGGACCACTTTAATGACGACAAGTGGGGCTGTGCCTACAGATCATTGCAGACGCTGTGTTCCTGGTTCAAGTTACAGGTGAGCTGTGCCACTGTGGTATAGAGAGTGATATGTTGTTTAAGTGTGTAGTATTCAAAACAGCCTGTCTTTCCAACACAAATCACCAAACTAGGCGTCTCAGCAATTAATTGCATATTTCTCACCAAGAGTGGTGATATGAAGTCCACAATTTTCACATCTTTTCTTCTTCTTTTTATTAGTGGAAAAATGAGCAAAGAAAATGGGATTCCGTAGGGATTCAAACCCAAGACCTCCGGATTGCTAGCCCGGCGCTCTACCAACTGAGCTATAGAAAGTCCTAGTTCAGTGTTCGTCCCAGAAACCCTAAATTCTCAATGCTTGAATATTCAGAAGCTATAGCAGTGTGTATGTGTGTGACACACATGTACACATTTAAACCTGCCATAAACGTGAAGGATAATTCAACTTGGGTATAAATGCAAGGGATCACTGAAGTGATGCAGCTTTTTGAGTATGTAACAAATGCAAACAGAAGGAAACTGACCAGAAATGAATATAATTTATTAGTGGAGAAATGAGCAAAGAAAATGGGATTCCATTGGGATTCGAACCCGAGACCTCCGGATTGCCAGCCCATTGCTCTACTGACTGAGCTATCTTTTTTTTTTTAGTGCAATACTGTCCAAGCTGGTGAAGTGTTACCGTGAATTCTTACATAGAAATAATTTTTGATCCATAATGATAACATGTATAATATTTCTCAGTTCCTAGAAATATAGAATGTTATTTTCTTTTTAATGCAACCTTCCCCTTCCCTTGACTGAATGACAGATGATGCAATGGTAGTAGATGAAAACTAAAAGATATGAACAATGTGTCGTGTACCATTGATAATAATTCAAAAAATATTCAAGATCATAAATATGCTCCCTATCTGTTTGATTGTTGGTTTGTTATTTTGCAAAAAATTGTGTGTAGTTGCTAAATGGAGATAAATTTGATTTTCATATTCGACCAGGGTTATGTAGACCACACCATCCCCACCCACAAGGAGATCCAACAAGCATTGGTGGATGTTGGTGACAAGCCAGCCAAATTTGTCAGCTCTCGGCAATGGATCGGCTCCATTGAAGTTGGCACTGTGCTCAACCAGCTCCTAGGGGTAAGAAACAAAAAGCAAGAAACAAACAGAAACAAAGAGAACACACATGCAAAACAACAATGCAGCCATAAAAAAAAGAACAGTACATAGAGAGGAGACTATTCGGTATGATTAATTCACCTCAGGTTAGGTAAATTCTGTTAATTAGTTCAAGATCTCATTCTTGAAATCTAATCCCAAGATTGAGCCAGCTGATAGACAGTGAGCATGTGGTTTTGTCTTTTAACCAGTGTATATTATACTTGACAGTTCACAGGAAATAATCTAGTCTGATTGCTACAGTGGACTCCCGTTATAACAAAGTCCTCGGAACCGGCAGATTTCTTTTGTTATCTCAGAATTTCGTTATAACTAAACAAATAAACAATAAAAATATATAGAGTGGATAATGAATAGATGCGGCCTGAATTTTTACTTCGTTGTAACCGGAATTTCGTTATAACTGTGTTCGTTATAACGGGAGTGCACTGTACTTGGTCATACTCTTGTACAGGCTGGAAGGGAGAGATACTCCCTCATCACTCTGACCAGACGAATAATATTTAACGACATGGACACAAGTTATTGATGAATATTTGGGGAAAATGACAACAGTGGGATTTACCAATCCAGCATCATCACTGCCTCTGCATGCAGTGTTTATGACGTCCATTTGGCAACAAAAGGATAAATTGATCAGCTGGACAAAACTTTCTTCTTTAATGCATGAGGAACAATGATACAAAATAGGATAGTGTGAGTGCTACATGGTTATCACCAGTATTGGGCAGCTTTATCAGAATGTGCCAACCAGCCCAATATCTTTGGGATATTTACTAGACCTTGCTCTCATGAAAATGGCATTGAAATCTACTTAAAAGAACCATATGTATGAAAGTAGAACTAGAAAGTATCATGATTGATTTTGTAATGATGAATGTATGTCCAATTACAGATATTTTGTGCCAAAATGTGGGTGGGGACAGAGAAATACAGTCTGTGATGCAAGTGCCGCCATAACACTATGTTTTAGCAGAACATGCTTTTGGGACAATAATTTAATTTTTCATTTCAGTCGTTACCTATGAATTAAAGTTGACAGTATCATTTGCCTGACTATATGTACAGAGTGTACTAAGATTTGCAGCTTCTTCTATTACTTTGAATATGAGACTGAAATGGAAGCTGTCCTCAATTTAACTCGAGCTTGGCTACTGCACCGTCCAACTAAATCCATACTGTTCATCAATATCATGATTCGTTGCCTTCCAGATAACAAGTAAGATCATGTTCGTCCCCAACGGAGAGGAGCTTGCTACCAAGGGAAGGGAACTAGCTCTCCATTTTGAGGTGCAAGGAACCCCAGTCATGATTGGTACGTTTCTCTCCGCAGTGCATCCCCAATAAGATACCTTGATGAAAATGGTTCAAAGGCCACCTTTGTGTCAAACTGCTGGTATGATGGTAGTTGGTGTACAGGTCTGTTTATGGGCAAGTCCAAGATAACACGCGCGTTACATACAGGACATTCAGAGACTTTTATGACCTGAAAAATAGTGTTAATGGCCTTTGATCATATTGAACTTTATCATGGTGATTGATATTTAAGAGAAGTATAATCATGTAAAAAATAGAGAAAAATGACCTGGACAATTGTATTCTAGAAGAGAAAATATGTGCCGTTATGTGTGGGACCAGAAAAATTTTGTTTTTTTGAACATTTTTTTCAACCTCAAAACTCTCTGAAAGTATTTCATTCTACAACTTGTAATTCACTGTGATGAAAGTCACAACAATAAAGATTATCACAGGTAAGTTTCATGTCATTAGGCAAAAAGCTCTAATTACAGGTTCTAATTAAAGACAGACATGACGTGTTACGTATGGGACAGTTACGTATGGGACACTTTGTCCCCCATTCATTTAGTGTGTGGAGAACCATGTTTATGGGTATTTTGCATAATCATTGAAGTAAAATCAGTTGAAACTACTCAAATACTGATCCAGATTGTCAAGGAAACAATATTCCCCAAATATTCACCATCATAGTCATATTCAATCATATATTTATATTTTTATGACCAACCTGAGTATGCATGCCCTTTGTCCCCCATTCGTTTAGTGTGTGGAGAACCATGTTCATGGGTATTTTGCAAAATAATTTTGCAAAATACCCATAAACAAATTTTTGCATAATTATTGAGGTGGAATCAGTTGAAATTACTCAAATATTGATCCAGATTGTCAAGGGAACAATATCCCCCAAATATTTACCATCATAATCATATTCAATCATATTCTATATTTTTTATGACCAACCTGAGTATGTATGCCCTTTTTTTATCAGGATAGTTACTACTAAAAAAATGAATAGTTTAAAGTGTTAACTTCCATTGATGAAGGGCAGTTTGCCATTTAGTTTCAATAAAAAACAACTTGACAAAAGAAATATTAATTTTGATAGATGAGCAATACCTGATGCGTGGAATTCCAGTAATAGAGTATATGTATGATGTCTGTCTAGCTGTCAGGACATTGATTTGAGTCACACCTCAGTATGTATACCTCAGTATGTATACCCATGAATTTTGTTGTGGCTACTATTGAAAACTGAATAAGGACAATTTGTGTATCACTTGCAATTAAAAAAAAAAAAAAATCATTTTACTTTTTTTTTTATATCACAACCGTTTCAAATTGGATCTCCATCAAATTATCTTTGAATTCCTCTAGTCTTAGAATTGTATGCTCTTTAGTAATTCATATTATTGGTTTCCAGTCATCTCATAAGATGTTCAAAACTGAATTCCCATTTCTACAAAAACTATACCATCCCTTTAATGCTGATTTTCATAAGTGTATTTTGCCATCTTCCCCTCCCTCTTTCTGAAAATTGTTCAGTCAAGTACATGTATTGTTTCACGTGTCTATAACTCAAAAAGTATCTACAAAGTTGGGATGCTTTCTTCAGGATGATTGACCATTTGTGTACTGAGAGACCTTCCCAGCTAGCTACATGCATTTACATGCAATGTATATGAGGATGTCCCACACGTAACGCATTTGTCCCATACGTAACATTATTTCAATGCCTAATAAAAAATATTTCTTATACTGTTTTTTCTTTCTTCTATGGTATTTAATTTCTCTATACAATAAATTAGAACTTTACAAAAGGGCATTCAAATAACCTTAGCAATTTCAGAAAAAACCTAAAAAAATGACCTCATTTTGTTACGTATGGGACATCTCATGATAGGACACGAGCTAATTTGCATAATCATTTGCATAATCCCTAAATTTTCATACCAAGTTAAACTATTTGATGAACTTCTTATGTCCACATATTAATCAAATATCATTTGCTTTCCTTTGAATAAATATGAATTTTTATAAATGTCCCATATGTAACGATGTGTTTTACATTCATGCAAATGAAGCCCTTGAAATTTGCATAAATTTACATAATATCATTTTTTCCTCCATGGAAATCAAAACTTCAACTCATAAGCTTCAAAATGATACCAAATATATCAATATTGAGCAAAGATGAAATTTTGCCTTCTGAGGGGACCTTATCTTGGACTTGCCCTTATGCAGACAGCTAGTATATTACCTCATAGAAAAAATTGCGTGTAGTGTCGTCAATCAGAATTAAGAGCCAAAGTGCAATTCACTCTATGTTTAATTTGACTTTAATGAACAGAATGGTAAACGTTTCATCAATGTCAGACAATAAGATTGAGAAGTTAACCCGTTGGGGATGAGTCCCGAGTATACTTGGGCAGGTGTCTATGGGAAATGTGTGTTGTAGCAAAATCAACCTGTCCTCAATGGGTTAAGGGAATTTTACAAATGTACATGTTTTCACCACAAAATAGCAATTGTGAAAACTACTTCTGCAAATTAGCTGATATGTTGATTTCAGCTCACAGCTGTCCATTTGGTTCATGCACTGAAATTTCCTAATGTCATATTTTTATTCATTTTTTGGGGAGTCTACAACCCTTGCCATGAAAATATGCCAATCTATTGCAATACAAACCAAACTGAAGGATACATTAATTGTATCTTCCCTTGATTTCTTGTCAACAACAACAACAACAACAACAACAACAACAACAACAACAACAACAACAACAACAACAACAACAACAACAACAACAGCAGCAGCAGCAGCAGCAACAGCAGCAACAACAACAACAACAACAAGGATAGATAATTATGCACATGTCATTCAGATTAATGTATGTATGTCTAAGTCAGAAGTTGCTAGGAGGGTCATCGGTAGTCGACAATCAGACTGATGTGTTTCATGTTCAAACTGAAATCTCTCCTGTGTCAGGTGGTGGCGTCCTTGCCCACACGATCCTGGGAGTGGACTTCAATGAGAAGACTGGTGACCTGAAGTTTCTCATCCTGGATCCCCACTACACGGGTGGCGAGGATCTGAAGATCATACAAGACAAGGTGAGGTGTTGTGGTGGCTACCAGTCTTCCTTTGCTGGAGGTCCTCTTTGGAAAGTTTTGTCAATTGCCAATGGCACCAGATGACAAATGACCATCAAGTGAATACTTTCTACCTCTGGGGGAAATATTGACAGAACATGTAGGAAGTTTTTGTCATGACCTTGCTGGAATTCAGCAATTAAAAACAAAAAGTGTCAATTATTGTGCCTTTGATCTTTACTTTGATACTAATCATTCAATTGTGATCAGAATTTTGTTGCTTGAACCAGATATGATTGGTAAACATTGTCGAAATGATACATATTGTCGTTATATTGCTATCAGTTGAAATTTGATCGTCCATTATTACTCGCACATTTTCATCCATTATTACTCACGACTCCTCCTTTCCAGCACTCCTTTTCATTGTAGAAAGAGAGCATCATCGTGTCTCTTAAAACAAAAGGAAGGTAGAAATTGCAATTAATTACCTAATGGGTTAATTATATGTAATATGCTATAAATGAAGAATTCCAGTAGAAGCTTATTTCCTTAGATTAAAACAGAGCAAGCAAAAAAAAAAAAAGTCAAACAGAATAAAGTAACAGATAATACATTTATTATGTAATACAGATATGATTTTCCTTACCTGAACAATTGCCTACAGCTGTTATAAAGACATCCTGCAAAAATCCTGTGTTTGTTTGTGTATTCATTAGTTTCTTTTTTTGTATGGGGAGTTGGGGGTTGCGGTTTGTGTTCTTTTTTTTCCCCTCTTTTTTGTTTTCGTTCATAGAAAACAGTTCACAGTGGTGCAAGAGTTGAATTTTGCATGGCGATGTACTCAACCTGATGTAAATAGATGACACTAATGCTAGACTAGCCACGCAACATCCTATGTTTATGATAGTAATGCATCTTTACCAGTCCTCGATGATTTACAGTAAAATTTATTTCTCCATCCCTCTCCTTTCCCCAGGGCTGGTGTGGATGGAAAGGCATTGACTTCTGGGACAAGACAGCCTACTACAACCTCTGCCTCCCTCAAAGACCCCGGGAACTCTGAGAAGATCTCTGCTCCCACTCCCCTGCATACGGACACGGGATGATGCACTGCTCTGCACGTAGAGTTTCACTTTCAACCTCTTAGATTGGGGCACAATAGACCAGTTTCACTAATATGTTCGTAGTGTAGACAATTATTGTGTTCTGTTTTGTTTTGTCTATACAGACCTAATTACCATCTCCATAATTCACCTGTTCCTGATGAATGCACTTCAGTAGGCCCTACATGGAAACCAGTTGGCATGCATGCAGTTGTTACTGTGTCAGGCAAGCCTTTACACAAGTTGTTTTGTTGCCTTGAACAACTGCTATGACATGGCATGTCTGGCAGGTGTGCACCAGCTCTGAATATGTTTGTGAATTGGCCCATTGCTGTTAAACCGAGAGATGGTTTGAAATCGAATTCATTGTGACCCATGTGGCAGGCATTGTTTGATTGTATACATGCATGGGGCTGGCATGTGTTTTGAAACAGGGTGTAGAACAAATGCCCCTAACTCCTGCTCTTTGTGTAGCATCTGTCTGTGTACTGCTCAAACAATAGAAAAATGTCAGAATGAATATCTGAAGATGGGAGGATAGTGTAGTGGCAGTGAAGATGATGATGAGGAGAATGAGAATTAATGCAAATGATTATGTTGTCAATGGCGATGAATGTGATGATGATGCGGAGGATGATGAAGACGATAGAGACGGTGACTTTGATGGTGATTATATTATGACTGGGAAGATGATGTCAACAATAATGACAACAATGAATATGATGATGATGATGGCTGTAGTGCTGTTGCCTATGATAACGTGTCAGGCAATAGTACTAGCTCAAAATAGGTTTCCGTCAATTGATATGCAAAACCAATGACAATGTTGCAGTGGTTACTATTATCGATAACTACATTTTATTTTGATAGCCACAATGAACCAATCACCTTGTCAAATAAGAGTGAGATGTGAAAGAGAAAGAATGATTTAATGAATCAAATGGTGACCATCATCTTTGTGTTTAAAATAGGCCAAGTTACTTAGAGCATGCACCATCAGATATGATTAATAACCTGTTGTAGGAAAGGTTACACATTATTGCCTGTGCATAAAGGCCAACAATCCACAAAGGCTAGATATCCTCCTATTGGTCATCATAAACAGGGTTGACTATCGTTGGTGCAATGTTGCTTCTTTGTAAACTATTGGCAGACTTAAGATAAAGTCATGATTTTGCATTGCAGGCCTTGAATATGGGATCAAAATTTGCGATGTTTCATGGCACTTTTGATCAGGGATGTGCTGATGTGTATTTTCCAGTCTGTAATTTTCCCATTTGATACTTTTGACCAATGTGCAATAATCAAATGATCCAACAAAAGTATAACACAGAGTCTTTATTTTGATCATTCTCTTTCTTTAGTGTATTTTCTGAAAGACTGCTTTGTATTGTATATAGCATGAGAGATAGTTTTTGCCAGAGTAGAAGAATCATGGTGGTGGGATTTGTTTTTTGTGATTTGTTTGGGTTTATTTTTAGTTGTATGATAGATATGAACGTGTGCATTTTTGTTCATCAGTCTCAAAGAGTATAGGAAAGACTGAAAAATATAAGTTTGCATACATCAGTTGGTTTGAATTGACGCATGTCCAAAATGATGGCATGCCATGTACCACCAACAAACATCGCTATCATAATGAGTTCACCAAATACCAGTCAGTGATTGGATAAACTTGGTCATGTGATGATGGACCACTTGTTATGTTTTCCCATGGGCAGAATATTTTTTCTCTCATGGGAGAAAATTTTCATGTGAACATATTGCAAACAAGGGAGGAGGCAGCATGTAATAAAGTTAGGGCGTGATATTTGGGTATACATTGTGCGCATATCAGGTACAGAGACCCTGCAGCTGCACATACAATATTGTACATTGTAGTTGTGCCAAGCTCAGTACAGTTTTAAAGATGTGGTTATTCAATAGTGTGACATTTTGGAATTGATCTGATGCATGTGACAGGGTCAAACGATAAGGTCAGATTTGGAATATTTTTATTTTGTTTTTATTGTTTGTTCATTTATATAAGATATAAAACAAAATGACAAAAAATTAAAAGTTTATAAAAAGGCTTGTAATGTAATGTTATAAATCACACCTTCAGATGCATGGTCTATAAATGAACATCAGCGTTTTTTGTGTTGCTGATATTATATTTTTTATCTCTTTGTACCATAGGCTGAAGACTAGAAGTTTTTGTGTTTGAATAGGTTTCCACCAACAGACATTTTATGGTAGTAGTTTGTCATTTGTGAGTATTCAGTACCGTACCAAACTGCTATGCAAGTTAACAATGAGATGTACGAGTTCTTTTTTTTTTAATCGTTAGAGTACCACGGAATATCAGATGGGTTTACTAACCTGAATATGTGACATTGTACAGTTGAGTCTGTGTATTCTCATAAGTATAACTACCACGACTCATTAACACATAATAAGTATTTGATATTACATGGGGGGGGGGGGGGAATTATTCATTTCAAATCTTCTGTTAGGCTGTTTCCTGATTATATTTAGGTTATGTCGGCCACGGGTGTCCCAGGTTCTGGGATAGGCAGCAGGCACCTAGAGTGTCTAATGCCCAAAAACTCACTATGCAACTCAGTTTTGTGGGTCAATGTGTAGGTTGGAAGGTGGAAAGGGAACATTAAGGGGGTTGTTCAAAATCTTAAAATTGGATATAACTATGTAGAACTTTCACCAGAGGAGAGAAAAAAAAAGTACACCAATTACGAAAAACTCCAGCTGTTATGCATTTGACATTATATAGCTTGCAAATCCTACGGCACTTTATACCTCCAGGTACAGCTTCAGTAGTCTTGAAAATACTTTTTTTTTGATGTCTTCCATGAACCGACTTATCGAAGTCAAACCAGTAATTTCCTATTCCAGTGCCAATGCTAGACTATTTAGTTGTTGATTTATTTTGTTTTCATTATCAGTCATTCCAAGTTTAGTGATTTTTGCCTGATAATCCTACCAATGATGTGCAAAAGTGAATATATTTCTTCAGAATGACACTTGGCTGTCATGTTCCAGGTACTTTTGCTTTGTGAAGTATTATGCAACATGTTTTCATAGAGCACAACTATTGGAAAAGAAAAACATATTAACTGATAATAAATTGTAAATTAGCATCATGTAGAATGCTTGATATCTGGTGTTTATTTATGTGTATGTCTCTTTGATTTTCATGAATTTTGTGCCAAGTTTGCTAAGTTTAGACATAGAGATGCTTTCCAGACACTTTTCAAAAAGTTTTCATTACATGTACTATAGACAACATTTCCCGGGAAGGTATTCCTTTGTTCTTGGTGTACTTCCAGATTAAAAAACAAAAACAAAACTTGGCCCTGTTTCATGAAACTGTTCGTAAAGTTATGCATGACTTTACGAACGACTTAAATGTGGCAAGCCAAGCGAGTTTCCTAATCATTTTTAATTGTCAATAGCTAAAGCTGAAATTCGCAGATGATACTGATTACTGTAAAACGTGATGTATTCGCTGCATGAATTTTTTCGCGAATTGGAGCTGACGGCCTTTTTTTGCGGCATGAAATTTTCGCTAACTGCCACTGGCATTCAATGCATATAGTGTAGACAAGAACTTTCGCGCGCATTTTAATTTCGCGAATCTTGGCGCTTGTGAAATTCGCGAAATTAAGATGCATGCGAGCATTCCTCGTTTTACAGTATTCTTACATTTTAACAAGTTTTTAGTTGAAAGTGTATTTGACCCAATGTAGATTAAACATTGACGTACAGTCGTACTTTGTTAAAACATAAGACAAAAGAAATGGGCACACATATTAGCACTTCATATTTCAGTCATTCGTAAAGTCATGCGTAACTTTACAAACAGCTTTATGAAACAGGGCCCTGAGCTGTTATAAATGTGAAATAACCATACAACAAAACAAAAGAGATTTCTTTCTTTGTTCCATAATTTGTATTGATCCAATTCATGTAAGCATGCACACCCAAACACAGCCAAATTCAAACTTGACCAACACAAAGCTGCTAATATTATTTGGATTTGTCTAGTAGGAAGATCTTTGCATCAGAGTGAGGAACATTTTGGCTGGAATTCACCAAACTTGTTCAAACTTGATCGCATGAATGTGTGCGGCACATCTGATCCCGCAACAGACATCCAATATCAAATTCCTACTGAGACACGCATGTACAAGGTAGGACTATTTCACACTCGATGGACTGTGCTTAAATCATGGGTATCATTTGTAAATTTTGGCCTATAGGCTTGGTGCTGGCGGAGACTCCTGTACCTGTTGCAAAAACTCAAGGCTGTCCCATATGGTATTGTACATGTATACATCATAATACTTAGTGGTGGTTTTATTTTCAACAACATGCAAGTTGATTGACATGAAGTGCAAAGTTCACATGCCAAAATACTTTCTCCAGCAACTCAAATGTAATGCATGTTGTCTCCAAGTTGGAAAATTGGCAACTTTATTACTTGAAAAGGGTTAATACTTTTTTTTTGTATTGTTGATGTGGTTCATGATAACAAATTTAACCACTCACAAAAGTTTACTGAATCCCCCGTTTATAAATTCTTGTTAGTCCAAATTTGCAAGCTATACTTGTGAAATGTGTATGGCATATATACAGGAGTACACTGTGATTTGTGGAGTGAATACATGGTGTAACATCTTTACCAAAGATCAACATGAAATTCTGTTTGTGTGTTTTAAAATAAAATCTTGATCAATGCTGTTCAATCAACATCCGGTCTGGAATTCATGTGACATTACCACCAAGTAAGGTGTATGCAGATGAAACATACTACTCAATGTGACCCAGAGTTTGAGTAATAAGATGACATCTTATTGGAGATTATCAAAATGTTTTTGTTTTACGATATTTAGAGTGCATTTTGGGCAAGGCTGCAGGGCTATCATGAAAAGGTGGCAGAATTTCAAACAAAAAAGTTTGCAGGATTTCTTAAAGCCTGCAATGGACAATGTGACTGTCTTAATATGCAATGCTGATAAAGTCACAGAACATTTATTTCCTGATTCGAGAATTTCTCCATTTAACTTGATGCCCCAGTCAATAGACATCCCGGATCACCCCGGACCACCCCGGATCTGATCCGGGGAGAGATCCGTGTTGACGCCGGGAGGCCAACACGGCAACTTCTGGAGGTCAAAAACATCCAGCGTCATCCAGGGATTGCCGTGTTGGCAGAGCAATCCGCGGTGGTCCGTGTGGCTGCCGTGTAGCTGCCGTGCTGATCCGTGTAGACGCCGCGCTCTTCCGGCCTTATCCTTGTAGCTGCTGTGTTGATACTGTGAGTACAGTCATACCAAAATCCCGGATCTCCCCGAACGTCCCGGGATCACCGTGTAAATCCTTAAGCATCCGTGTTTATATGTGACTGGGGCATCATTCTGAGCTTTTAACGGACATGTTATTCGTTTAACCTAATTTTCTAACTACCCACCATAGTAATGCTGAAAAAGTAGGTGAGGTATGCCAAAGGTATTGCGACAAGTGGCTTTGGCTTTGGAGTCCAGACACAGTCAAGCCAATTCGGAATTGTCCTTCACGTTACAGTCGGTGTGATTCTTGTATATGTAAAAGATAAGTCTACAAGTGTTTAATTTAATTACTTCTACCTTGCAACGAACTCTTTTAAAATGCAGCAAGAAAATATCTCTTGCCGCACAATGGAAATTGATTCCCAGGGTCATTAATCTTTAGTGTTTACAAGTATACATGATGGACAAGTATACCACAGAAAAACAAACAAACAAACAAACAAACAAACAAACGTAAACAGTATAAAAATGTGGCCAGTAGAGAGTATATACGTGTACAAGGCAACAATGCATACCCGGGATACAATGGCGCAATGCACAAACACAGACACACACACATGCATGCACATTCACACACAGAATTTTTTCCATGTACAGACATGAATATCTCACACACACACACACACACACACACACACACACACACACACACACACACACACACACACACACACACACACACACACACACACACACACACACACACACACACACACACACACACACACACACACACACACACACACACACACACACACACACACACACACACACAACATTATCCTCAAGATCAGGTAATCGTGCAACAATGAAATGAAACATGTCGAATGCACACCCAGAAATATTTTGAAAGAAACATTTTTATTAAAGAAGCAGACTCCTGGCCTAGTAATTTTATCTACCTATACAAGTGGCCAGTGTCATAAATACAAATATGCAAGTTTAGTCTCGTCTCTTTCTCTCTCCCTCTCTCATTTTATGGACAATGTGGGCTGAAATCTTTATACAATTGTTCCACTCCCCTTCATCCTTTTGAGGGGGGAAAAAATACAATTATCTTATATAACTGTGACATACACTAGAGGTCAAAACTAATAAACACTGTTTCAGTGTAATGATATACATCAAATGTGTATACATCTGTTTAATATAGAGCATACGCTAACAAAATATGACCATCGACACATATGCAGTCAAATCGATAAGTTTAAGGCATATACAATGCACTTACGAAACCAAATTACAAAGTATGCTCTCTCTGCAATATACAATATAAAAAGTCTGTCCTTACTCTCTTCAAACACGATTGCTACGAGAAACATGAACATCAACATCATCCCACTGGTGATCACAAAGCACATAATCAAGTTATGTGTTCAGATATGATTGACATCCGCACCGATATCATAGACATTTCTGACAAAAGAAGAAGCAGAAAAAAAGGAAATAGGAAACAAAAAGCAAATGAATTTGCCACAAAGTGCATCCACTATAAAAGACTGTTCTCCCCAATGCTAATCTTATGCTGCATATTGATAATAAAAAAATGTAAAGCTTTTCATAAGCATCTAGTAGCAGCACAATGGCTCTGATGAATACACAGATAACAGTGCTGTGTGCTGGTTCCAAGGTTGAGTTATCACATGGCAAAGGACTACTCTACTCAGTGCGGACGTGAGTGGTATGGTCCTCCCTCCTGCTATTAACCAATGTACTGTGCACTCAGCATCATCTGAACACTGCAATCATGTGTGCACAGTGGCACAGACCACACGCTTTACAGTACCGAGGCCTCACACTCACTCGTATCAGCACACATTGTGTAGATACACTGTACTGAAGCCCAAGAGTAGCACAACCCTGTCCGCCGTGAGGAACGGACGAGACTGGATCTGCAAAGACCAGAATTACCATTACTGTCTATACTTCGCTGCAGAAAATCCTCGGACGAAGCGACAGAATGGTGAAGTGGATGCTTTCTCGTGGTTACACCTTGCACAAGCTGAAGAGTTAAAAGTCACCACTAGAATCTTTCCTTGGCTTTCTATCAAACTTTTGCAAAGTGGAAAGGGTAATAATCTATCATTTTACAGCCTCCACTCAAGAAGGCTGCCCAAGTTGACAGACACTTCACACATAATACTACCAACAATATCAAACACTACTTGTACATCAAATGTTGTTGAGATCTATGATTGATGTCTCCTCCTACCCTAAAATGTTAATGCTATTAGATCAACAAGACTCATGCATGTATTGTACGTATGAGCAAGTAAACAAACACAACTTCTGTCTTTTGTAATAGTCACCTACCCCAACCCTTTCCATGGATTTGTGTCTGAAAGATTCCATTCATTCTATGACTGGATTTCCCAGTATCCTTGTCACATTGTTCCAACAGAAACCCCATCACTGTTCTATCAACTGACATATTTGATTGACTGGACACAGTCTTTAAGGTTCACAATAGTGTCTGACACACACACACTGTTTAGTAACACACAAGCACAAGTGCAGGAAAATGAAGTATACGGTAGCTGTGTAACTTTCTAAGTCAAATACATCAGTAGTAAGATACCAATCATATAAAACGATACAGGATATCTGCACATGAAAAATAATGTATGCAAGATGAATGCAAAATCGAGTAACTGTCACAAAGTTTTGTGAGCATGCACGTGTGTGGAATATTGTTTTGTGCGTGTATTGACTTTGTTCTGCAATTGGTTGCTTTACGGAAGTAAAATCCATACAAGCACATGCACAAATGTACACGGCAACCTAGAGATGTAGCATGTCTGGTTGCAACATGAACTCCAATCAGTCACGAATGCAAAAATGTGGTCCCGACTGGCAGTCATCGCCTACTAGTCTTCCACCCTTATGCCATGAATTACACTTCACAACAAGGAAAAACACATTTCTACAAAATCATTCTTCCTTCTCTTCTTCCCCCACACATCATATCATACGGTTGAGATATGTTCTGTCATGCCACAGGCAAATTGCAGTACAATACTGACATTGATAAATGTAGCTTCTCCACAAAGCAAGAGAGAATAAACAACAACCTAACACGATTTTTCCTCTATTTTAAAAAAAAAAGTTGTTTCAACATGTTGCTTCAGAAGTGTAAAACTGCTGCACGTGTAGTCGTCCATTCCACCACACAAACAAAAAATATCACGCAAAAACTGTAACAGCATCTGGGCTTAAGTGTCAAAAATGGCCCATTACTAAACATTGACTAAATGTGATATGTTTCAATAGAAACACTTTCTCTTCCCTTGCATAAACCCTCCTATTTTGTTCCATGTTCCCTCTCCATTAAGGACATTACCACAAATATTCCAGAGGCCACTACTTATGATCTGCATCACGTCATGACCAACACAGTATACTACATTGCCAGTACTGTAAAAGTGGACATTTTCGCGGTGTTGAAATTTTCGCACATTTCGCGCAACCACAAACTAGCGCGAAAATAAAAGCACTCGAATATTTTTGCTTGCTGTATGTTCCTGTACTTGGTGTCTTGATTCCGTGGAATTAAAAACACGCGAAACTCTTCTCACCCGTCCAAGCGCGAAAAATTAGTCGCGCAAAAAAATATCCACTTTTACAGTAAATGGACAAGAAAGCCATAAACTGGGTACATTGTCTCATTTGTGCTGCCATCCAAAGATTTGACTTTGGACTGGGTAGAATGTAGGATAATGTGATATTTTCATGGAGTATTAATTCTTTCCTCTCAAAAGTTGAGTTTACTGGCAGCCGTTGCCAACATCAAAGTGGTACTGTGCAGCAGTTAATCCTTCCTAAGTAAACACAGTATGGTGTCTTCTTTAAATTTGTGTGCTGATCATTTCAAACTGTAATGCAGCATTCAAAAAAGAAAATACAAGAATAAAGTAAATGAACGATAAAGAAAAGAAAAAAAGTAGAATCATGCAAAAAACCACAATTATCATTCCATGCACTCGGCAAACCAAAACCATGATTTACAGTTATGCCCTAAACATGATGGAAGCGAGCTGAAAATTCTTATTTCATCCCTTCTTCCTTCTCCCCAAACTCCTCATGAGAGAGAGAAAAAAAATTGAATATAAAATATACAAGACACAAAATCTTGAGGTGTGCTGTACTTACAGCAACCATCACAAGTGCAAGAGAGATGTATGTCACCAAAATTTTCTAAACGTCTTTCTAGCATCATTTTCTCAGTCTGTAAGTTTCAATTTACATACGTACATGTTTATATCCTGTTGTATCTCAAATTCATCTATCGAGAAGAATGTACAGATTTATCTACACCATGACGTAAAATGCTTCGTTTCACATTAGATTTGAGAGCAAAACTGATGCAGGCAAGTATGACACAGCCTAGCAAATGTTGTAGCTACAAAGTTTTGTTAATGACAACACAGTCCAAAAGCTTTAGCAACGCTGCCCAAACTCGTACACCATCCTGCTTGGTGATCTGCTATCAAAGCATCTGCACGGTAGCATGCACTAATGCTTACTGAGCAAAAACCTGATAAATATACACTGATGTTCCCATGAGCCTGGAGCTTTTTGAAGGTATGACCAGATAAAAAAATTGTACCTCGAGGTTTGGGGTATGTGTATGGCTAGTGAGGAGCTTATCAAATATCTTGTCAAGACATTTAGGAGTTATCTGTTAAATCAACACAGATTATCAAAACTGAGTGTGGCCTGAAAAGATACTGCATGTAGACTAAAAGAAAAAAATAAATGATCGCACGGAGCATTCTGCTTTTTGGGGTGGTTTGGTTTTGGGAGGTTTTCAGCATATTAGTTCCCCTGAACTTATCCTCGTTAACAATGAGGAGAAAATCTTTGGCATGACATTCATTTACAGAGATATCACAATAGTGTGTTGACAAAAATGACATGCCGTGTATTGAGGAGCAAACAGCACCTTGACTGCAAATGCCATGCATTTAACTATACATGGCACATTGATCTGAGATTAACAAGGTCGGCAAGAGTCAACAAACACCGCCCTCATTCATGATAAGGTATCATGCACACAAACAAACAAACAAAACAACAGAGAGAGAAAGTGTAGCATCCACAAGTGGCAGTTTTACACAACTTCAATAAAACAAAGAAAACTATTGAAATATGCATCCCTCTGAATGAGGTTAAGCTTTTGCACAATGCTGCAATGAAGGATCTTTACCACTATAAACCAGCGTGGATATGACGGGTGAAGAATTTTCGAGAGGAAAATACTGATGTTTGGTATGAGATGGGTGTTACTATGCATTGTGATTTGTAGCTGTGTTCAGACTGGGGTAGGTGCGGGTGCTTTCTTGTGTTCCTTCTCCAAGTGTGAACTCCCCCTCCTCCCAAGTATCATAAAGAGTCGATCCAGCTTTGTTCCACGATGGCGGACACCTTCTTCTCGTACTCGCGACGATTCTCCTGGTACAGCTGCGCAGCTTGGCTGTTGGCAGGACTGTTGGGGTTGGGTTCATCGAGTAACGACTGCAGGAGAGACAATTCATTGGAAAAGGAAAGGTAAGGGGAAGACAATAGTGGAGGAGAACAGAGTGAATATCTGGAATCAACGGACACATGTTATACATGTATGAAGCCATCATTTCAATTCATGGAAATATTCTTCTATGTTGATGCATACATGTGTACATCTGAACTGAAATATTCATATTTGCAGTTCAAGATTTCAGTAAAATTGAATCCAACTTAAAAAGATGTCCATTAACATTACAGATTACTAGGTAAAAATAGCTTTTAAAGTGAGTGAAACAAACTGTCATGATGTTTTGTGTACAGGTATCATTACATCAGGATTTTATCAGCATGCTTTGATAAATGTGGAAAGTTGAGAAATGGAGCTTTGCATTTTTAAATGTGGAGGACTTGTAAGGAATGGAAGTCATTTCATTTCATCTGCACATTGTCATGTGTAGACATACAGGATGTACAAACAGTTTTGCACAAATCAATCATCTGACATAAACATTCTATGAACTTGAATGTTGAAATAGGTTTGCAGCTGGTCCATAGGGTATGCAAATTTTGAATGTATTTAAAATGCTTGTGACATCATCACGAATGCCAACAAGCATCATAAAGACTGGATGTGTGCTGATATGTGCATGCATTAAAAGGCAAAATAATTTCATGCTTTGTTTTACAGTCCATGGACTAAATTCAAACAAGAGATTTGATTCAAACTTCCTCTGTGAATGCAGGCCATAGACTTTCAGGCCGGAATTCACAAAGGTAGAATTTTTACACCTATTCTATAGATAACACTACTGTAAAAGTGGAAATTTTCGCGGTGTTGAAATTTTCGCGCATTTCGCGCAAACCAGAAACTAGCGCGAAAATAAAAGTACGCAAATATTTATGCATGCCATACGTTCCAGTGGTTGATGTCTTGATTCCGCGGAATAAAAAACACGCGAAAATCTTCTCACCCGGACAAGCGTGAAAAATTAAGTTGCGCGAAAATATCCACTTTTACAGTATATCTTAACTGCATACATGTGCATGACACATAATATACCTCAACAGACCTCCAATGAGAAAAGCAAAGCTAGCACATACATGCGCAAGGAATGCCTATTTCTCTCTTAATCTAGTCCACAGACTTAATTCAAACTGGGTAGTTGATACAGACCACCTTTGTGAATGGGAGCCATAGACTTTCAGAATTTACCTGTATTGAGGTGAGGATAGCAGAGACGTCGTATGTCGGACTCCACCTGTTCTGAAGGATGTCCAGACAGATACCTCCGTCAGCATATACTGTAGAGGAGAAAAATTAGTTTGTGACAAGGTTACAGCAGCTGTCCCAGTTCCTGCCTTCATGGGGGAAAAAAAATCTGACTCCGACATAGAATGCTATAATGTTGCCGAAAGACAGAAAACACTAAAACTCTGTTCTGCAGTACTTTCTTTTAATTTTGATCCATGACTGCTACTCACTTCTAATTTTGCTTTGAAAATCCCTTGGAAACGTTCATCAGAAATGTCTATAAAATATGGCCATACAGAAGTATGAATATGTTTGACGATGCCTACTATAAACCGTCTAGTTTCGTATACAGCAGAGCTCTAGCTGTATTACAATAGAAGGCACAGCAAGTAACAAAACTGGAGTCTCACCAAAATCCTCACTAGAGCAATAACAACATGAGAATGCATGCCTAATATGGATGGGTGTACGGGTTCTTCACATGATAATCTTGTCCATTAACTTACCATGCAATTGCATTAATGTTTTGGTGAATAACTTCCTCTGACAAAATCATTCAAGCAGATACTACTCATACAGGCCACAAATGTTCTCAAAAACAGTTTGAGGTTTGAATACAAAAGCTATGTGTTCATGATTTCTTTTAAAAAAACGTAACACAAATTTCCTCTGAACGTAACACAAATTTCCTCTGAACGTAAAAACACAAACATACTTGTGCTAAGTTACAGAAGTGTCCCTCACACTTGATATATCTACATTATATGATAAGGCGCAATTGCCACTCAGAACTGTACTTCTATTGAAATGCCAACTCACCATTGGGATGAAACATCTTTGATATAAAGCGTACTGTAGGGGGCTTGTTCGGATACTCTTCCGTGAATTCAATGGTCAGCTTGAAAGTACCTAATGGCAGAGAAGCATACAAACACAGAAAAGGATGGGAAATTAACATGTCGTATCATAATCATATATCGTATATCATAAAACATGAATTCTATTCTCAAATAGGGATTATGCAACATGGTGAATGTACTTCTGAAGAAATTTGAATGAAAGATATCAACATGCAGATTGCACTGAGGCATTTTAAAAGTTTCTCACATTTTGAGGAATGGCTATTGATCTGGACTTGGTGTCACACATTTTTAACAATGAACTGTCAATCTGGACAACACGTACACCACAATATGTATGTAATGAGGTCAACATACTTTTGAAAAAAAAAGTCAATGAATACACTGGAGTATACATCATGTATCCTTGCAGATTTTGTGGAGTCAATTATAGTTTCAAAGAAATTGTCTTTTCTTCTTATCAATCTTCCCTGAGCATTGCAACTGATTGACAAATTGCCCTTTGTCGAGGTCGATAACCACCTATTATTCGTGTTTGAGAAAATAACATGATAAAAGTCATGGGCATACACAGTTTTTACTTAGTTAAAGATTCTATCCCACGACTTCCTCATTAAACAGGTACTACATCTACTAAATACTGTACACTAGGTACTGAGCTTCTGCCCTATAGCCATTACTGATTCTGCAGCAGGTACTGTGCAATTATTCAAATTAACTATTCTTGCTTTGAGTTGTTTTTTATTGCAACTGACTGACAAATATCCCTTCATCGATGTTAATTTAACTTAGATTTTTTCAGTGGTTGAGTGGTAGCCATGAAAAAATTAATGGGCTTTCATACGCAAGTAGCATTCAAACTGATGACCTCCTGATTGCTAGACAGGAGTCATAATATCCACTTTTTTTCAGCAGGTCTGGAAATTGTGGACATGGTAGAAGGTGTAAAATGAATGCACAGCCTTGGCCAGCTCATAACATTCCACTAGTAACTATGATTCGATAAGATAATACCTGCAGAAAGCTCTGAATGTATCCTTACAGTCCTTCCAACTGCTGGAATTGATCTCACAGTGAACTCTACAGCTGTATGCATATATCAGAAAACCCCATGAGCAGGGCCATCAATTACACATGCTACTGTGCTGTGACAGCCTGTACAATGTACCTTTCCTGTATTGTGTTTACAAGAGAATCCCTTTGGAATATGGGTGAACTCTCCGCACATACACACAATCTTGGGGAGAGAGATGTAATACAACAATGGACATCACTATACCATATGTTGGCATGAGGACGTGACTGTGTCTCTAATAACAAAGACTTTTGTACGCAATCAATTCATGTGAGATTTATATTTTTACGTTACAGTAGAGCTGCACAGCATAAATGCAGGAAGTAAGAATTCATAACTGTACCATCATAAAATAGGGGGAATAAAGAACAACAACAAAAAAGTATTCAGAACCTGTTTGGAAATCTGAAACCTTGCTATCAATTTCATGTGTACCATCAATGAGTATAATAAACACAGAGCAAGAGAGAGAGAGAGAGAGAGAGAGAGAGAGAGAGAGAGAGAGTTTGGCAAGTAGGCCCCTATAGTTTAGCCTGTGAATCTGAGTGACTTCTGACCTCAAAGTGGCATGTGACCTGGGTAGTACTATAACATCAAAATGTGGATTAAGTGACCCAAGAGTGGTCACAAGTGGACTTATGGTTGGAAAGATAATTGTCAAACAATCAGAGTTGTCCAAGTAAACTAACATTTGTGACAACTAACAGCAAACAGATACTAATATGCTTTATGGATCCCTTTAATAGGCCTGTGGGTAAGACAAAAGAGAGGGTGGAGGTGGGGAGAGAAATTCTGAAACAAAACCATTTGGCTAGCCTTCGGAAATGAATCCAAAACCCCCTTCTGTAGTTTGATGCAAAATATTGGGGGAAAACATGACACTAAACACTTCAAACGGGGTAAACGAACCTACTGTACGTACACTACAGTAACAAAACCAGCCGTAATATGACATCAAGCAGACACAGGTTGTAGTAGCAAAGGCAAGTTGTAAATCTCCCATGATATCATTCACATGACCAACAGGAAATAATATAGAACTATTATTCCACACAGTGCAACTACTCTCTGTGAATAAAGAGGACTTGTTTTCAGTAGTTTCTGCATTTTGCCCTTTTGTGTACACCCCTAGTGGACTAGTACAGGATATGACAGTCAAGCATGACATCCCCATTCCTTTGTTCTTGCATGTGATTTTTCAGTAGCAAGCATGTACTACGTGTGGTATCTACAACGATATGTTGTGGCTGACAAGAAAATACACCCCTCCCCTCCTGTATAACCTACACTGCTACAAGAAGACAGCCAAACTTTAATACTGGTGTGGGTGTAGTGGACACAATGGTGTATGATGGCCAAGGTTTGTGGATTTTGCTTTCTTTCTTTCAATATTTACCAGCCCCATTATACAATAGTGTCACAATTGTCATACCCACTGGTAGTGTCTCCGGGGAAAAAAAAAAATCATATTACCATGAATTTATATCTGGTCTCTAGATAGCTAAACTGTGTAAATGGGATGAGCAAGATATTCAATACAAAAGGCCCTGAAATACAACTTCTGGTAGTTTCTTTACATGAACATAAGTGTATTGTCTATTGAGACCTACTACATGAAAGAATTTTTGGGTGAGCATTTCTTCTCTTTTTGTTTGACGGAATCAGTTCAGAATTGTTGACACACTTTCTCATATTAAACATCAGAGTCACAAAAATAAAGACATCAGATGCACTGTTCAAAGTGAATACACACACAAGAAAAAAAAAGAAAGTTGTACTTGGCCACAAACTAAAACTACAATATGAATATTTTGATCACACACAAATTTATTTACTACATTGCATCACAAATAGTAGAAGTCATAATTTTTCAGTGGTATCAAGTGTGCCATAATGGGAAACTAATGTGTGTTGTAAGTACTGTAAATGTCGATATTTTTGTGTGATTTATCTTTTGTGCATAGCAACTAAAAACCATATATTCACAGTTTCTTGAATTCGCGCTGCACAATTGTCTTGTCATTAAGAATGTGCAGATACATGTAAGATTGTAAAGGCATTTACATATTTAGTGGGTTTTTTAATTCAATAAAATAGAGCGAAATACGTGAAAATGAATGTCCTGCATTAAAAGTATCTCGTAGTCAAAAGGATATATCAAGGTTGTCTCTTGAAGTTTCTATGCAGAACAAATTTACATTACAATTCATAAATTATTTGGATAACAACATCAAATGAAATGAAACTCTTAAGATTGTCATTGTGACAAATTTGTACACTTTCACATCTCGTGATCATAGTCATCAATACTACTGAGAAAGACATGTCATGAGAACCTACTGTATGCGTCTTTGGTATACAGTTCAACCTCGATTATCCGGCCATGTCGGGACCGGCGCTCATCTGGAAAAGCGAATTGGCCGGATATGGGAGACACAATGTTAGTGTATATAATAGCTGCCGTCCAAGATGCCGTCCCAGTGCACTGGCAGCTAGGCAGGTAGCGTACCCCGCAACGGTGGTGTAATCTATGCTAGTCTGCGCAAAAATTGTAGTCCCTTACTTTTACGACGATAATGTGGTGTGAATTTATGTTACTTCTGTCGGGAATATTGTAGGGAATTGATGTAAGTTTTGTAAAAATATCAATTGAGTTTAAAGTCACTGTTTTTTCTCAATTTTTGGATGAAAAAAAAAAAGTCCTTCACTGCGTGAATGCGTCCAGACAATAGAGATTTCCGGATAAAAGGAGGCCAGATAATCGAGGTTGAACTGTATTGAAGCTTTCTATGTGAACATGATGGAATCCTGGCAGATACAGTCAGTGATGCCAACCTCACAGACAGTATTGTAATATTCTGAGGGCTGACAAGGGGTATTTTGGTGCAAAAAACCCAGTGTTTTAACTGTTCCTGCAACAGACACATGTACTGTAGTAAATATAATACACGGGGAAAAGGTACTTTCCACAAAAATTGCAGTATTCTTGGCAAAAACACAAATACAAAACAGTACAAAATACTGCAAGCAGTGTAACAGCAGTCTAGTGTGCTACTGATGCAAAACAAATATACCATGCCAGAGTATGAAAGAAAGGACTGCAGCAAGCAGAACCTAACATTTGTACTACTGTTCCTTTGCACTCCGAAGTGAGTAATGTTGGCTATCATTGAGAACATAATTGGTCTTTTAATAGTACGTACATCTATATGTACACTGTATATTTTCAAACGAATGGGCGATGTCAGTGTTGTCTGTCATCATGTGGTTGTCATGTAACACACAATGCATCCCTGGTCACAATTACAGATCTTACACTAAATTCATGCATACAACAGCAGCAGCTATGTACAATTAATTAATAGTGCTACCTTGCCTACAAATACAATGCTCATTGTATGACTGTGTCTACAGCACAGGCTCGTAGATGGTGGAACAGTTCACCCAGCACTTTGCCGCATTAGCCTAAATGCTCTGTCGAATCTGCACAGAAAGGCCACTCAAGGACATCACACCAGCAGCTTATGAGATGACCTTCCCTCCATGATGTAAATATGATTGATAATTTTTCTTGTTTTGTGTTTTTAACAAGAGCAGACCCATTAATCAGACACCTTTATACTGATGAAATTACAATGGTTAATCACTTAATTGTTGTACGTGGGCGCGATGTGCATTGCACATAAATATACACATGTATACATTGTGCAGACATTCACTTAGTATTACAAGCATAGGTATTTTTCTATAGTAGCGAACCTTCATGTACACTGTACATGAAAAAAAAAGTAATTGCTTATAATTACATTAATATCATATCTGAGGTGTGTTTGTGTCACAGTAAAGATGTACAATGTAGGTGCACTATTAAACCCCAAGCTAGACTAACACATCACCATTCACAGATACAACTGTACCTTTAGCTAATGTGCGCAGTCATAAAACTGATCCAGAGATGTAAGATCACATATACTAATAGATGGGTTTTGCAGCGCTTGATGGAAAAATTTTTGTGGCTATTCCAGGATAATAGTTATTCTGAACTGGAGGGAACTGACATATTTTACCATTAAAGGGATCGTTTAGTTTTGGTTGAGACCTAATTTCAGGTTTCTAACATTTTTTGGTGAGATAATGAGAAACCTCTTATGAAATATGAAAGAACATGTAATTCCATGAGGAATTCAACGTTTATTTGATGAAAATTGGTTTTGAAATGGCCGAGATATCCAAAACAGAGCAATTCTATTATTAAAGTGTGGGACCCACACTTTATTATGATTGCTTTGTTTTACTTTGTTTTTGGATGTTTCAGTTATTCCAAACCCGATTTTCATCAAATAAACTTTGAATTCCTCTTAAAGTGGTATGCTACATGTACTATTTCATAATTGATTTTCTTGGTATCTCGAAAAAAGTAAGCCCAATTCTCATCTCCACCAGTACTGTACCAAACCTTTAATGCATAATAAACTTAAATGAAAAGAAAACAAGAATGCAAAACACTCTTTCCTTGAGTTGCTGCCATAATTGGGTCATTCAGGGAAGCAAGCAAGGCTGAAATGTATCATCATATGATCGCACTGCAAATGTACAAATACAAGTGTACACTGTAGGTTATATGGTACTTGTGGTATATTAAAAGAATTAGGATCAAAATAACAATGTACTATAAGTAGTGATAGTGAAAGTAGTGTTAGTTACACAGCCTAAGAAAATAACAACAAAATGAACAAGGGAATAAACTCAAGACTGAAAATATTTGACAATTAGGTTATCTCAGTTTGAAATCATATATACCATGGTAGTTGATTTCTTACAATTACAACAAATATTTGATAAGAAATGACAACAGTTCTTTTTACATACTGTAAATAACAGTGTATTCCCCATTTTCAGCCATGGGGGGGGGGGGGGGGGGATGATAGCATGCCGACGAGCGCAGATACTGCTATGCAATGGGTGGAGATAGTGCCAACATGTTGGATGAATTTGAGTGAAATGTTTGGCGCAGAAAATGTGTTGATTTTTATGCCATTACAAAAAAGGAGTATGTACACTGTACGGTAGAATGCCTAGTGAACAGGAAATTATTTCACCAACATTCAGTGTTGGTATGACTGAGTAAGAGAAAATGAACAAAATACTGTAGAAAAGAAGGGCTTGTTCTCTGTCATGCAAACATACATTAGGTATTGGCTGCAATGGTGTATAAACCACACTTTTTAATTTTGACCTGTTTCTGAGGGGAAAAAGTGCAGTTAATTTTACATCGCTATTCACGGTATATCCAAGATAAACAAGTACACACAAGTACATTCTATATTCTTAGAACACTTTGATAAACACACTTTCGGTATGAGAATAATCATTAAACATGTGTAATAAAAAAAAAGAGGACAGCATGCAGGCTCAGTGGTAAAAGAATGCTTGCCTAGTTGGAACAGTGTGTGACAGTGTCCCATGTTCCCGGATGATGCCAATTGCTCTTTATTGAATAGGGGGCCGCCAAGTCATTCTTATCTTATGTAAACCACAACTTGACAAGTGATGGCTCTCTTGCTTGGCTGTCAGAAGGGAAAAGTTAACCTTTTAGCACTGGTGCAGCTTAAAGGGAATTTACTACAAAAATATGAATATGAGGATTCAGTGAATGGAAAACTATCAGTGGAAAGTGTGTGAATTTTTAAAGTTTTGGAAAGGGGCTTTCCTGTAAAAAGAGGAGAGTTCCTGGTGTCAAGTGGTGGTAGAATAAAAGCATAACAGCAAAGTACATGATATAATAAAGAGACTTCATTTTCATTTTTTGAGCATAATGAAAGATCACTTGACTTACAAGTCAGCAGAAGGCAGTGGTAATACTACTATCATAAATATGTGTCTACGACCAGTTGAGAGAATATTTACATGCCTTTCATTAGAAATGAACGTTTGTGGAATTTTCACTATATTTTCTAAATATTGGTCCACTACTTCAATAATTTACCAATTTTTGTTGCCATCATATTGGGGGGGGGGGGTGGCAGCACTTGGATTCAAAAACATTTCACAACTTTTCAAAGGATTGTCTGGTTTTTTCCAACTTCACAGATGTATTCCACTACTACTCCTGCATGCACTAAATCCACAATATGTTTGGGGTAAATTCCCCTTTAATGATGAACCTGCCTAATTATGGCTTGCATCCTTGACAGGCTTTGAACCAAGCAATGTCAAAGAAAGTACAGTGCCTATCTGAACTAGTAACGGAAGCACTTAGAATGGCAGATCATAGACCGAAACAACAGTAACAAGAAGGGAAGTGAGACACATTAACCAACATATGGCATGCAACTTAACCTCTCCAACAGACAATACTGTAAGTACTCAGCACATTAGATACACACAATACCTTTTAACTACACCGTACAGTGCAGAATAAAGTCCAGAAAAGAGACAGCTGAAACAAATAAATAACACCACACACACACACACACACACACACACACACACACACACACACACACACAAACAAGCTAAACAAAGACACAGAAAAGACTAAAAAGTTATATACAAGAAGTTCCTTTGCTTACTAATCACTGTCTACTTTTTAATGTACTTTTCACTGACATCTTATTTGTTTTATTTGTGTTTTGTGTTGCTTTATTTGTGTTTGTGTTTGTTTTTTAGGTGTACAAAGAAACATGCTACCACTCAATGTATTTAACTTTATAAAACTTACCATCTTCAAAGGGGGTATCATGTGGCCTGTGGGTAAAAAGGTAGACAAAAATTTTGTTACCACAAGCTGACAACAGAAGTGCCACGAGCATAACAATCACACAAGCTATGTTTCATCATTCTTGATTCTAAAATGACTAGCACAATCGAACAAATGCATCCTTGAGATACAATGGTACAGCAGTATAAAGTAATCTAACTACAGCATACATACGTACAGTAATACATAGGTTAAAACAGCAAAAAAATAAACAGAATGCGCTACTGTCAATAAGTAAATAACACTCAGAGACAATGTTTCCAGTGTTAAACCCTCATGTAGGTAACAGATGAAAGCAGCCGTGTGGTCAGCAAACAAAAAATCAGATGAAATCATCACATTTTGTGTCTCATACAAGGAACCATCAATTCATTGTGGTTGGTCTTGCATGTTTCTTTCCTCAGAGACATCATGGCCCATCAGAATTTAGATGTGTACTGAATTCAATACAGGACTAAACATCACAATGTACAAAGTCTTAACACCATGAATGATCCACTTGTTCCTTTTAATTTCTGCTGGAATAACTATAGTCAAATATAATTCTAAATTAAATCTCTTTTTTTTTTTTTGGATGTTGTTCTATTACTGTCGATCACAATCTTTTTATGAATACAAACACCCCCTTAAAAAAAATCTTTCTTTGAAGATGTCTTAAATTCAACATTTTTTAGACAAGTTTCCAATACATTGCTCAGTAACAACGAATATCTTGGTATGACTTCCGTCATGTCCACACTCATATAATGTAAGTTCAATGTCATTGATCTGTAGATCTCATTCTGGACCCTGAATATAGCTTAAATACACTCAAACAATGGAACACCCTTCTTTAAAATGTTTTCCTGTAAAAAAACAAAAACAAAAACATCTATGGCAGTATCAACATATTACCCATGTAAATGTTTTCAGCAAGACACTATCTAACTGCCTTGCTCGACATACATGTACCGACACTAAATAGTAAGGACTTCCTATCAAGATCTAATGTCTGGAACACAGTGGCATATAAAGTGAAGTCCTTCACAGTCCAATGGAGAGAGAATGCTTACCCAAATATAACAGCATTCCATAGCATGATGTTGTTTTCTGACGGAGCACCACTCACACCTGCAGGTGGGTCTTCTTGTAGTCTGTCAGGAAGAGGGCAAAAGATTAGGAAGTTTTATGTGGAGTATTTGAAACTTGCTTTAAAAGATTTGTTTTTGTCTAAATTTTGCTCTGTATATGTGCCTTGAGCACTATACAGAGTGGATTTGGTGCAAAATACTGATACAAGTGGACATTTTGGCCCATTTCACACTACCAGATTAGGAAGCTACAGTAGCACAAATATAACAGCATGTGAATGTTTTTTGCATGTCATGAATGTGTTCCATTCATAATGTTCTCATTCCATGGAATTAAAAACATGCAAAAATCATCTTACCTGGCCGAGCATGAAAAGTTACTTACGCAAAAATATCCACTTTTACAGTAATTACAGCTGTATATTTATTATTTTCATTATCATCATCATCATCATCATCATTAAACACCTTCTTTAGGACATAAATTCACAAAGACAACTCTGCCAAAAACTTGCCCAAGTGCTCTGTACAGGATAAAAAGGTGAGAAAGCAACTTGTTCATGAGTCATCAGGGCTGCAATTTAGGGCACCTACAGTGTAGCTCAGGACACGGGAAGAAATGGACTTGTTTAAATGACGCAGGTAGAGAATTTCAGATTTATTCATTGGAATCCAGATTTCAAACAGCCCTTGTGTCAGAAACGACCATACACATAGTCATACTCTGCTTTCTACCTCCATGTTCTTGGTACTTCACTATAAAACAAAATTTCATGGTTTGAGCAGGGTACTAACACTGACATGCACTTGGATCCTATGCAACATGGATCTGTGTTTGCTATTACATTATTGAACAACTACATTGTATGATGCCAAATCTGCTATACACTACTTATCACTTAGGAATATTCCTGATCTAGACCAGTACAGTAATACCTTTATAAAAGTCTCTATTCAAATACATGTAGCCCAGATTCCTTGGCTAACAGCCTGTGCTATCTTTCTTCATCCAGGCCAATCATGGGAAATGTTCTGCAACACTTAGAGTCACAAAATCTTTTATTACGCGTATACATGCCAGTTGGTGTGGTAAAATTTTTTAGACTCCCCTGTATTACACCTAGGCAGACCAGATACTGCGCGCCTGGCGAAGCGCCAGACAAGTATCCTTGCGTATTTTGATGGCGATTGGTACAATCCTGTTGTGACTTGCTGTGCAGCGAAAGGGCTGTGTTTAGCTATGTTATGCTCTGCTTTGCTCATGTGAATAAAATAAACAAATGCAGTTTATTTTACAAATGCATACATGTAACCCCATATAAGCCTTGTAAGGAATCCCTGAACGCTTTTTGTCTTGATCAGTGTGTAGACTAAAAAAGATCTACATAAAAGGGTACCTACATGTACATATCTGTTGAACAAGGAAATGGTAAAGATATTCCATTACACCAAGGCACAGAACGGTCTACCGTAGTCAAAACAACTTCGGGCGGTCACGCAAAACACACTCGCATCTTTGCAGTGGTCATTCTCACTTCAAACACTTCCCCATAGCGGTCTTTTTTTTTTTTTTTTTTTTAAAGCAAATTGTCCAATTTAAAGGTTCGACCTCCTGTGCCAAAATTCGACCACATGCAAAAGACATAGGTTTTTACATGTAGCAGCCAGTCGAATTTTAGATGGCATTGCGGTCAAATTATGGGCGGCTTGCTTTACATAAAACAGGGTCATTTTGACGTAAAAAAAAAAGACCTGCACCAAGTTTCGAAATCCTGTGCCAAAATCTGACAGCATGCAAAAGCGTAGGTTTTATGTAGCAGGCAGTCAAATTTTGGACAGGATTACAATGGTTGAATTATGGGTGGCTTGCTTTTTAGAGGGGTTCTACTGTAGTGTTGACCATGTTTATCATATTCACTGATTCACAATGATTCATGTCGACCATAAACTAAATTCAAACACCCTTGGCCTTGGTTTGGGCTTGTCCATATGCGTATTCTATTATTCATTGGCCCAACAAGACGCCATGGGCAGCACCAACTGCCTCGACTTTTGTACAGTGACAGGGCTGTAAATAAATATGAGAATGTGAGATCTTTTCTATTGCAGGCCTGCGCCTGTTGTCTTTGTGCTATTTAGTATTTGTTTGTGTACTCTTAAGGTGTTTTCACATCAGCCCGATAAAAATCCAAGCTCGAGATATTTTCCTATTTCCCACGTCAGAAAATAGCGCGCTATTTCATACATCGGGCTGATGTGAAAACGCCTGTCTCACTGCTCTACAATAAATTACAAGTTACAGTAAATCAGTGCAATATACTGATATAGTTCTAGTACTAGTAGTGTAAAGCATCACTGTAGTCTAATTTTACCTATGTAGACCAACGGCTGTATATCCATAACAAGCATCATGCATCACAATACTCATCAACAATTCAATCTCTTTCTTCTTCTGTTTATCTGCCTCCTTCAATCCTGAAGATTTTTGGATTTTTCTACTATTGTCGTGGTTGTGGGCATACTGAGAATAGATCCAAGAAGTTCAGCTTTCAAGTATTCAATGATCACTTAAAATGTGAACTAATAATTCACCAAACACTGCAGAAAACATTTCGAAACACATGAAGTTCCTTGTCTTCCTAGATTCTAATAAATGCCTAGCAAACTGTTATGTTGAATGCTGTCTATCATCAGCTAGGTCTATGTTGAAAGTCAGTGCATCGTTCTGTCGTTAGGCGATAGGCTGTACACTACACACACAGCGTATGAAAATATCCATTGTCATGCCAAAATGGCCCGAGTTTCGCAACGATACTCACCTCTTGAAATCTCTCATTAACCGCCTTCTCGCCGGAGTTGACATGTTTTGTGAAAAGTTTCTTCGAGTTCAAATAAATATATTTACAAGGATACAGAATGAACTCCTCTAAAGTTAGAATGGCCGTGGCTATGCTAGTTTTTTCGTAGATTTCATTGCATGACTTTGGTCAATTCCACGGTTCCCCAATCCACCCGGTAGTAGTGTGTCATAGAACGTGAGCGAATGTGTTGCAAATGTTTTCCTTTTCTCGTACGTACGTACAGTACGTCAACCAACCGGAGAAAAATGACCTCATCGCTACGCTGTCTGTGTGTGCGTGCGCCCTATACAGTGTGTGCCTGAGTGATGTGCAGACGGTGCAAAAACCACTGATCCCCCATAAGGAAGCTTCTGGATAACTCATAGGCTGATCGCTTTTGAAGCCACTGCGCCGCCATCTCGCCACGCAGGACGCCCATGCTTTCTGTGCATGGGTGTTGAATATTCAGTGCCCAATTGAATACTATACTTAAGTTCCCCGTTCCCCTACTTCTGGTGCCTACACAGCTACAAACGCATCATTTTGCTAGGTAGCTGATTGATAATTTCTTCATATCGTCAACCCGCTTTTCAATGATTTACATTCTTATGAAAAGCTTACAAAATGTGGGTACCGGTATTTGCGTATTTTTCTACAGAAGATGTCAGAAACAAACGCAAACAGATGGATACTGACCAGAAATGAATATAATTCATAAAGTGGAAAAATGAGCAGTGTAAAGTATTCTCCAATACCCAGTCATCATTTGGGGTGACTTGAGAACAAAAATTTACTGTTATCACTGTCATTTATTCTTGTGTACAGAGCTAGCTCGCGTCTTCATTGCGATCTTGTTGACAGTTTTAGTTAGATAAGAATGTGTGCAAATTGTCATACCATGGAATAAGAGTGTGGATGTAAGATGGCGGCGCGGCGGCTTCATTTGTTTATACAGTGAGTGTTGGCCAATGAGATGTCCAGATAGCTGTATAGATCAATGGCAAAAAAGCCCGTCCCATAATGCATGGGTATCTAGCGCCATCTGCGTCTACAGTCAAGACAACTTTCATAAGTTGTGAAATGACCAGGGGGTCATTGCCTAAAAAGATGCATTCAAACGTTTAAGTCAGGAAATCAAGGGTAGTCAGGTATCAACCAATCAAAATTGAGTATTTAGAGACTTATGTTTAATTTTCTGACTTATTTCAAACGTTTCAGTCAGGAAATCAAGTCAGGATCTCAACTTTTATGCAACAGGGCCAAGGTGTAGGGAGAGAAAAAAATGTTTGGAGGGGAGGATAATAAATTTCCAACTTTAAAATGTTTGAGTGACATGGGTTATCTTTAAAAAATAAATGGTGAAGATATTATTGCCAAAAACTCTCCCATCAGTTAAATTGCATCTTCAACTTATCATTAGATAACATGTTGTCATAACATGCTAGCACCTCAACCCCTCCCGAACCCTGGGTGTGGCAGTACAGTATTAGTAATTCAAGAGTGTTCACGAGTTGAAGACATTGTTACATTATCTAAGTACTATATTTTTCTGTGACCAACAGTTCTTTGTGAACACATGTGAAACATTTATGTCCACAATTTATTTTTTTTTTATAATTCTGGTCAAACTTAATGAAACAGTCATCACTTTTGTTTATCAAGATATTTTGTAACTTCATGATAGCCAAAATTTACTATAAAACCTATTATTTGACAGATTCATATCAGTGGGTTTCTTTCTTTCCCTCATCCCTCATCTTTTTCTCTCCCTCCCTCTCTTGCTATTGCTTTCACAAGAAAGGAGAAAAAGTAATCAGCATCTCAACCTACCTCTTTAAATTACATGTCTTTTTTAAATACTTAAGTATGCATGTGTATGTTGCAAACTTGTGGATTTCACTCTTATCACCTTGTCTGCTGATGAAGATTAAGACTAACACTTTTTTCACTGGTCTTCAAAAAAATAAAAAAAATGACAAAATGTGATCCAAAGACGTAGGAAATATCTTATTAGTTCTACCTCAGCTGGTGTATTTGAAAGATCATGCTTTAATTTGCGTTTTTTTCCCCGCGCTTTTATAAGAATAAGGAAATAATCGTAGACAGAATTATATGGCAGCTTGTGCATTATCGAAAGATAAAACTTTGATTTCTGCTTGTTCCTGACGTTTTTATAAGAGCATTGTAAATTCATGAATATTAAACTAATTATGGATCAATGGCTTTATTTTATGAGCTGGCTTCTTTCAACAACAGAGATATACATACAAACATACATACATACATACATACATACATACAAAGAGATTGAATGCAAATATAAGTGCCATTTTCAATTATTATAATGGTGATCACCAAACAGAGAATGATAAAATGTTCTCAGTGATAGCACACTTGTCACATAACAAGAAATATTTTTGAAGATACTAAAATTATGACAGATATCTAAATTGTTTTCAGTTTTTCAACAGTCAATCTCAAATACAACTGTATCTCAAATTCAGAGAATGGAGAAACATGTATCTGTTTTGGCTTTCACACTCTTCATATAATTATATATATGTATATATATATATATATATATATATATGTATATATATACATATATACATAATAATCATGCAGGGCTCAATATTAGCGGTGGCCCTGGTTGCCGGGAGCCACTGTAAATAAAGACCTGGCCAACAAAGGAAAAATTCAGTATTAGGCCTTTTAATATGTATACATATAATATCCACATACACACATATACCAGCAAACATGCATCAATCCATGCACATACTATACATACAGATAAAAAGACAAAAATACAGAAAGACAGACAGACAGACAAAGAGAAAACGAGATGAGCATGGCAAAGTTCACCTCACATGTCCTTCAATCTAATCCAGTCATGAGAGAAAACAGAACACACACGTCAGTTTAAGTGCAAAACAATCTATATTTCATGAATTCGTTGTCACAATGCTTCCATCACTTTTCATAACACATGCACAAATTTTCAACAACTGTCCAAGTTTAACAATGTGAATTTCTGTGTATTGAACATTATCAAGAAAAACATGAGGGAATAAAATCTGGCATCAATATATCACCATATACACAGTAATCTGTTTCTGTCAATTTCATTCCATTTTAGTATGACCTGACTGCATTCATTTTTCTTCTACCTTGTCAGCCAAATTCTGTCACATCTGCCCATCCAACTTTTTGATTTCTTACCTTTGAAATGCTAAAGCCTAAAATCTCAGCAGCATTTTTCCCCATCACCATCTGTAAAATCTTATCTTTACAAACACAATTAGAGATTCAAATTCTTTTTCTGAAGTCATCCCAAGAATATAGCTCTCGAAAAATTTGAGAGTGACCCTTGATCCCTAACCTCTGACATAATTGTGAAGTTTAAATCCCCCATAAGGCCCTGGCACTGACCCTTCACTGAAAACATTGAAAACTATAAATGCCTCATCCCTCTATCAGATCGAATTTGACTTGATTTGTTACATGTTTTTTGCATTGTAAAATTCTGGACTAGATTATGGTGAACATATACAAGGAACCTTGATTTTAACACTCAATATCTGTTTGGTTCATCTTCTTTTTGTCACATACCCACATATCAGTCTTCATTGGGACACTCCTGCTCTTTTCAAGGTTTAACAATTAGGAATATAGTTTTGGCAGAGACAGATGGATGACAAATGACTATTAAAAGAGATCACAATGCTCCCAGAACCACTTTGTGGCAGAGGCAAGTAATTGACCCACACACAACTTTTCTGTCTCTTATAAATGGGTTATGACTGAGTAAAAACACCAAACATGTAAGTTGTCCTTCATTCAAATCTGAATGATTAAAACATTTTTCATTTAGCTGTATAAATAATCAGATACAGATAAAGTGAGAATAAACCTGTAAAAAGAAAAATAAATAAATAGTAATAACATGCACAAAGAAGAGGCACAGGTAAAATCAAATAATGACCTGAATAGCTCTTTTGCAAATTTACATGGCCTACAAAGTTAATTTGCTCAAGCAAGCTCACAAAATTGCACATATTTATCTAAGAATATATTCTCAACACTTTGAGAAGATCCAGTTGAGTCTGTAACTTATTATCTTGAAAGTGTGTTACAACGCATTTTCCTTGTAGAGATCTTACAATGACTAGCTCATGAGGCACAACATCATGATCAACATGGATCTAAGCAATGTTTCAACAAAGATTTCTGGGTATTTAAGGGACAATATCTTCCTCACATTGTTCTCTCATCATACACTGGGGGATAAGCAAAGCTTGGCATATTACTGATGTCATTTCATGGATTGTAGTCACGTTACAACAGGCACAGAAATCATATTCAGAGGAGCTATCATATCGAGGTACTCCCTTGCAGGACAGAAAATTAATACATAACGACAAAAATCAATACCATTAATCAAAAAACACTTAAGCCAAAAAAAAAAAAAATTATAAAAAAGGCGAATTATACACAATTTGATATTACATGTAGGGCATGATCAAAGTTTACTGTTTAAGAAAGTCTCCTATTTCCTCTAACTTCAGATGAAATTTCTCTGAAGAAAGTCAGCCGACCAACAGAAAACCTAATTCTCAATGCAGCATCAGCAACTACCAGGAACCAGCCACCTCATTCTGATGAAGGAATAGATTTACAAGGACACATGGGTGACTTAATTGAAAGACAGTAAGAAAAGTACAGGTCTACGGGCAAGAAAAGGTAGGTTGTAAATATTACACATCCAGTGTAAAATCAAATCAGATGGATTCTCATTCTCCTAGAATTCACGTTCTTACATCTTTATAAAAACTACCATTGGTGGATTAGTATGATCAAAGCGAGCAAAAAAGGGAAACTCCTACATTCCACACTACCTGGCTTTCTCTCTACATGTACATTCATTCAGCATCATGACAACTCTCAACACAGATTCATTGTCAACTTGTCATGCTAAAATCAACCATAAAATCAAATCATGTCTGTACTCTCAGGGAGTATTACATGACGAAAGCAAACGTGAATGTAGGAAAGAATTAAGTGCAACATTTTTGTGTCAATCTGATACAATTACACAATTTTGGTACAGGTCTGATATGCTGCACACCAATGCTGTTATATTTTACGTAAGCTGCTATGATATCATAAAGTCCACTGGTTTTAACATACAGTACTTACTGTACAATATCGCTGCATAAATTCTTTCATACAGGGTATATTATGTATATTGACTGACCTTCACAGCTCATCATATCCCATTAATGTCAGCAAGAAATCAATACCAATGACCTTTCATTCATATATTCTACAATGCTGTGGTAAAGAGACATTACAGAACCCAATTCAAATGGTCAAATCTTGGTATAAAGGTCATGATAGGCAAACAAACATGTGAACATCTGAGGCTGCATGCAAATGCACTGATTGGATGAAATATAATCTCCTACAGTTTCTAGGGAGTTAATGATTACGCATTTCTCGGCTGAGACAATGAATAGGATCATGTTCAACCCATGTTGGGGAAGCAACGTTGTGAGGTGAAGAAATTCTCCCTATCACATAGAGCCGCAGATACTGATGTCTGATTGTATCGCTTTTGGGACATATACTTCCGGTTTTGCGGTTCTAGAAAATTGTACCAAAGACCCTATGTAGTGTAGGATCTTTACGTAGGATCTTTGATCGTGCATTCCTTTCTGGAAATGTCTCGAACAAATATGCAAGTTTGACTTCAGGTCCAAGGGGTCGTTCCTGCGAAGCAGATTTTTCCACGCTCTCCGCTGAACTTTGTCTGTTGGGAACTTCACCCGCGTCATGTCCTTCATCTATGGATATTTTCCGTAATTTTGTTGTTTGGCATCAGCAGACCAGCATTGGGCCACTTCTCAGAAGAATCCCATTTATTAAATGTTAAGTTACAGCTTAGAAAATAACTCTATTATTCGCAAGATTATAAGACAGAATTTGATACGATCTATGAATACTAGCCAGTACTTCGGCGTTCAATGTGCATAAAAGTGTACATTTACACATCGCATGTTCATAAATGGAAATTTAATATCCCCAGAATTAAAGGTAAAAAATTAGAGCGCCACACACGTTCAGATTCGAAGAGCTATATGCCATAGGGAGAATTGTGCTGATGCATGTCTCTATTACAAAGATGGTTCTTTACATCTGAAAAAAAAAAGTTGAAAAATACAAAAGCTTGACTAATAAAGCAAAAACTAGGCACACAAAAGAGCTGTCTAGGAGAGACAAATATTTTATATTGAGAGTTTATTTGGATACCGAGTAGGTTATCACTGGGTCCAGCGGGACAGCATAGCAAAAAATTTGAATACATCAGTAATTGCAATGGCATATATCACCGATCCAACACTCCTTTTTTCATATCCGCTCAATGGAAACAATACCATAAATTGGGGAATTGAGTGTCAATATTGAATAAGAATCTATGGAGTTAATGCCCTTCTGGTCCATGCGATTTGATATTTAAGAATAAACAACAGAGTGAGCAAGGTAACAAGCATTCAGCATTAGGCACAACATGGGAGGCAATTGCAAATATCAACTCAAAAAGGCTTGCATCACACTTATAACTTTTCAACCATTGACAAAAACAGTTGGAAGAAAAACATGTCTACAAAAGTGGGTAGCTCACACACATATATAAGCACTGCACGCCCTAAATACGTAAACACTATTTCAAACAAACACAAGTGAGAAAGCCCATGTACAATTCATGCATGCACTTACAAAGCATGACTTAAAACATTAAAAAGAAAAGTGGGGGGGGGGAGGGAGCTGAATAAATGCACTTGCACTTTTTTTCAACTATGCAACATAAAATATCCATATATGACATTGACCTCGTGACTTAACTTGCAATCAATAATTTACATTTATACCATGCAAATTCACACAAAAAAAGAAGACATTTCCACATCTGTAAGCCACAACTTCACACATACCACACAAAAACTAACAAGAGCTTCAGTTGTTGGGCTTTCTGTTTCATTTTTTCCCTCCGTGCAAGGTCAGCTCCTGCTGAACTGTGTCACATATTTCACAGCCATCTGAGGATCTGAGATACTAATCACCTGTAATGCACAAGGCATTTCTTTGAATCACTCGGTGACACAGAGAACAATCTTGGTGTAACACTAAGGATGACACTTATGTTACATCTTGACTTGTTGCACATCAACCCAAGGTATTACACTTTGCCTTGATGCATTACAGAAGATAATATTGGTACTACACCAATAATGAGCTGGGTGTTTGAACTTTCCAACTCACTGCATTTCACCAAAATCTTATCATATGAAAACATCTCCGAGTTTCTCTCGCAGATGTAAGCATCAAAATATCTACAAACATATACTCTAAGGTTGGTAATTACCAACAGAGTCACAGTTTCTTTATTTTATTGTTCATCTTCGAAATATCGAAGCTTGTATACATTCACATAGGCACTTGGATAACAAATTATATTATCTAGTTTCTTATTACAGTTACTATCACTTCAGAGGTTGGTTTCCAGTAAAGTCTGCTGGAAAAAAAAAATGGCTACATACTGTATTTTCACAGCTTCATATCACAGAACTTCACCTCTACCACACAAAAATACAGGTCATTTGATACTAACATATTTACAAATCTCATCAACAAACAACAAAGTGAAGATTGCATAAAAACATACCCATTTTACACAGCAAACACACATAATACAAAACATTTATCTTAAAAAAAAAGACAATTACATAATACGGTAAGCTACAGTATATCTCAAGCATTTTATGCTTTGACAGAATACGAGGGAATTTTGCATTGTGTACTTTCATGTAAAAGACATGGCAAATTTTTGTAAGTTTAGGTGCAAAAACTTTTACTTGACCATCAAATGTGAAATAATGCAAACCACATTGCTGGACCTCCTACTCACAGTGGTCAAGCAGACTGGCCCTGGACAATGCTTCATGACACGTAAGTATATCCAATTTCATGTACAATATCTCTTTATCTTTATGGTACCATGTTAAGGTATCCAAGTATATTTTAATGTATAAAATACACAGCAGGATGCTCTGAAGTACACACCTGTATGCTGAAGTAAAAACATTTGAGTAAATCTGTGTCATGGGCATATAACTGTTAATAAAATGGCCATGCAAACTGTGTAAACTTTAACTGTACACAAGAATGAGACCACTGTTTCATGCTTATATCTCTCTCGCCTTGGCATACCTGCAGTGAAGAGACCTTTCGTGCTGGTGTCGCAGAGGTTTATTCAACTTTGGCTTCAAGGGAAAGGAGTGCTTGAGGCTAAACACATAGGCACTATCCTAAACAACTCTTCTAGGTACATGAAGAATTACCAGGTAGAATGAAAAATACTTAATAGGCAATTCTGCAATACAAGAGAAAACAAACTAGATAAAACTTAACCCGTTCCTTACGGGAACCTGGTTTACCAGGTTCCCGTGGGAGCAACTGATATACGGGAACCTGGTTTACCAGGTTCCCAAAATGAAGACAAGGGTGCCTGTTTCAGTGGCCTAAATTCATGTTTCTTTCTGTTAAAATGCCCAGAAAAGTGAGTTTGATAAAAAGATCAGAGTTTATTCTATCAGGATTTGCTCTCCTTCTGTTTGAAAAATGCGTGTTTTACAGTATTATGTACCTTTTCCTGATTTAATTTTTTGCTTGTTCTGCTGTAAACTCGTACGAACATGTACATAGCGATCAAGGCTGAGATCAGTTAGAAATGCGGGTTCGCTGACCCCAGTCACCTCATTCAGGTACCTGATTTTGTGTAGAACAAAAGATTCTGAGAGCTCATCAGCGCACGCTCTATTCATACCTCGCACCCGATCGATATTTCCATTGTTCACTGGCACACGTAGTTGACCGTGGAAAGGGGGAAACAATGAACCGCTTGACTGCCTTCACACAGATGGATTACCAACCTGTGTGCCTCTCTGTCGACGGGTGAAAAGAATCTCGTTTGGGGGCATTAAAGGCACTCAGAGAATTGCGGAAGGAACGGGTTAATCTGAGTAGCATTCATATTTGATCAAACAAGCACACCTTTTGCCAAGCGCAGCCATGAAACTTGTTGATCTCAGATTTCGTACTTGAACAATGACTACAGTAAAACTTTTAAAACCTTAAATGAAAAAAACAAAACATATAAAAATGTGCTGGATGGATAATACTGTATATTCAATTCAATTGCATCTAGGTTTTGGATGGCACCTGCAATGTTCATACACTAGATAAAAAGGTATATCAGATATTTCATCTTTGGATAAGAGGGCATAAGAATACAAGGATTGTACAAACACAATCGGCACAGCATTGCCAAATTTAATAGCTGGAAGTTTCTACGTAATGAATAAGTTTGCATTAGTTACTACAGTAACAGTACATGGGATATCAACAATTGCTGAAGCAATTCTTAACAACACTAGTCTACTTCTGATTGTTCTCAAGCTTTATGGTTTGCATAAAGTGCAATGCACACATTGTAACTCTTTTTTACTCGACAGATACAAATTTCATTAACAACCAAATATTGTGGATCTTTTTCTTTGAATTCACCTAAAGGTACACAGTCAAGACTCAGTGATTACACACTTGCATGAACATGCAGAGACACATAGATTGTTACATTTACATAGCCCCATGTGATATGTGTCTGTGGGTATCAGTCAGTATAGAATAATACACATTCAACAGGAAAGATGCACTGTACACAATAGGAATGGCAAGAAATTCCTTCTACTCTAGTTATACAGATAATGCTTCTGGCAGGCCCAAAATGAATAAAATAATTCTGTGCCGAAATCAGTGACTAGGAACTAGAAGTGGTCTCAAGGCTTTAAGTAGGTGGGAAATAAGTTCAAAGTATCAAATTCTGAGTATTAAAGTGGACAGCCTAACATTAAAAACACTACAATATATTCTATCAAAAATACTACAATATATTCTGGAAACTACACACACATGCACTCTGAATGTATTATGCATAGCTGAAAATAAGTTCTGAAAAGTTTGCATCTGTTACATCTTAATAATGGCACATTAATATTCATTCTAGGCTCACGAAGATCCACTATCAACCATACAATCAATCACTAAATGACACTAGATCCGAAATTTGTCTCATGAAAAGTCAGTTGTACAGACTACTTTTTTTTTAAAACTTCCTCCCAATCCTCTCTTGCAGAATTTGAAATTCTCACCATTTTATTCTGAGAAAAGAAAATGCCTTCATGTTGAAAACATATGAACATCCATCTTTTGAATGCTCTTTTTTGGACTTCAGAGAGAAAACATTGTGTGATTAATCACTTTGGAATAGCAAGTATATCTATATGAAATAAGCACTTTGTCCCTAGCTTTCGTGTGACTTTAGATGATGTCGACCAAAGTCCCTGCTAATAGGGAAGCTGTACTGCATCAAATACTTCTCACATAATCAGTATGAGAATATATCTCAGACATGAAAACTGGGATATCATACAATTATTATGATGCGATGCTTTGACACATTATGGGACGGCCACAAGGAGAGATTTAACCTACTACCACTCTCGGTTCTTAAACCCATACTTCCCTACTTTCTGCTCGGTAATCTGTTTCCACGTCTCGATGCCAATACAACATGTGACAGTGCATTGAAAAGACATCTGTCCCTTTTTCAGCAAGTGCCCTTTCTGTCAGCCAAGAGCCAATGTGGTTATCAACAAGACGGAACCATGCTTCACTATGCACATTAATTATTCAGTTAGAAGAAAAGCCTGTCATCTGGTTCTTCTACAAAATCCTGAAAGTGAAAATTCACGATGTCTACAATTGGACTATGAACCAGTCCAATTCACCTCCTTCTGACATAGATTGAACTGGATCTATGCAAAGAGCATGACTGTTGACCAGTGGGAGTAACTGAATGTAAGTTTATTGCAAGTTTCATAGGCATAAAGTCTAGACCGAAAATTGATTGTCAGTAGTAAAATGGTATATTAAAGTAAAGGTGCACACTACATCTAGCAGGTGGAAGTATCAAGGCACCACGGGCCTTTATGGAGCACCTTAACCCATTGAGGATGAGTCCCGAGTATACTTGGGCAGGTGCATAGGAAAAATACGAGTTATAGCAAAATCAGCCCATTCTCAATGGGTGAATGAAATGAACTTCTGCAGCTCAGACAAAATTTCATATAAACTTATACACAACAGATAGAAAGAAAAAAGGAAGTTGTTTCTATAATTTGTGTTTTCTAACAAACATGACAACTATTCGATATCGATTAAAAGAAACAAGTAATACATCACATCAAATAATCTACTTTTGACTTTTCAGTGACTGTAAATTCAATAAAATAAATAACACACACACAAAATTCTACATGATTGTGAATAATACTATGTGGAATGTCTAGTCATGGCACCAATTACTATGAAAAGCAGTATTGTCTACATAATTTTGACAAGCCAAAAAGCACAAAAATTTACAACGGAATATACATGTATGACCCTGATACTTGTGTATTGAGGGTGCAGCAAGGTAGCACCAAAGAAACATTATTACTTGGAAAAGAGTTCCAACGCATTTCAAAGTTTCTCTCTGGTAAAAAACAAAACAAAATATATACATCTTCTAGATCTTTGACGAGTCTGAGCCAGCAGCTGTTCATTGATCACTATTGTCCACGCTAGTAAGCATGTCCATACAACACCTCCTCATAGCTATTAATTGTCTCTGCAACTTGGGTGTCATACCCCAGGCAATGGTTTACCATTTCACGGTGCTCCGCGGCACCGTTTGACATGAGATCCCCTGTGCTACGTAACTTCTGAGGTGATGCGGAACCGATGGCAGTGCACAGAGCCATGGATTGATCTACGGTTCCCGAATAAATATTGGCATTTTCCATCACCCTCTGCATGTTTCCATTGGTGACTGCAAAGCCATTTTGTGGCAGGTGGGGATAATCAACCGCTGGCACATCGTCCATCGGTGCCATTTCTGCATCGTCACCATGGTTACTACACTGCATCTCCCTGAACTCTTGGCCCTTCAACAGAAAGGGAGTTTTCTGGAAGACTGGCTGGCAGCCTGGCAATCCAGGAACATAGTCTCTTGTTACCTCCACACTGCCATTGCCACACCTGGATTCCATCGTGGTACCCTTAGTGCCAATGTGTTTGCCATTGGTGGAACCATTCAGACCTACCACACCACCAGACGCCGTTCTCTTATGACCTACTCTGATTGTTCCTTTACCTGCAGTCAATGCTGGATTGTGGCTTTCTCTTGCAAAATAAGACAGCGGTGCTTGGACTTGCTCTGTGTTGAAAGAGACATTGTATAGAAAAGATGAGAGCATTTCACATGCATAGTTGTTGTGATCTGTTGCACCTTGCTATATCCCAGGACTTGCACATATTGGGCACTGAGTGCAAGTTCATTTGACCAAGACATGAAGGGAATGTACATGAAGCACAAAACATGCTTGACAATTCCAAAATTCCAAGCTATGCATTAAAATAAACATGAAGCATGCAGGTAATTTACACAATCACAAAACACCTCTTAAATTTCAAACAGCAGAGTTGTGATACCCATTGGGACACTAGAAATGCCATGATCTAATATCAAAGGAAAGGCAATATGAATAGTAACCAAACATCATTTTTCTGAGCCAAACCGTTTTTGCAGTAAATATTGCCAAATAAAATCAAATCCATTGCATCTTGACATCAAAATGAGACATGAAACAGTATTTGGCGGTCAGAAGGAACATCAAATTGTTCTCAAAGAGTTAAAATAACAATTACTCATTAGAGTGTGCTGTGTTCTTATAATGTGGACATGTCAGGACACATGGAACATATTCATATTGTAGACTAGACCCCATCCCAACCTCCCCACTGTTCCCTGTCTAAATAGTGAGGGTTAGCACCCCTCAGACACATGCCGCATTGCGCTGTCAGAATACAAAGAAGGATAACACAACATATTGGTCATAGAATACATACCTGCCAACATTTCAAGATGAAATATCTTACTCTTGGATTGCAAAAATCTTATTTTATATGCAAACTGAAGTTAAAAATCTTACTTTCAGTCAAATCTTCAGAAAATACACATGAAAAGTATATCTAAATATTTTTTTTAAATCTGATTTCTCTGACAGAAAATCTGATTTTGCTATTTTTAACGTAAAAAATCTTACTGAATCTGATAAAATCTTATTAGTTGGCAAGTATGAGAATAACATACAGCGCATGGTCTATCCTTTCACATAAACTGAATGGGTTGTGCTGACAAGTATTTTAAAGCCATGCAGCACGTACACTCGGGGATATTACAGGGTTACAAAATTCTGAACAAATAATCATTATATCACAGTAATCATATGGACAACACATTATCAGTGAAATGACATCATTTTCGGGATGAAATTGCATTTGGTACAGAGGAGTCTCTTGGTGTAAACATGGAATTACAGAAAAGTGTTCATATTTGGCAAGTAAACATAGCATATCTGGGAAGTTGTCAATTTTCAATGTCAACTGAAAAAGAAATAAATTGTCTAATGCAATTGTCAGCAACATTGGAAGATAATCCTCAAAGCAAAGTACAGTCAAACCTGCCTTAGCGGCCACCTCTCTATAGCGGCCACCTGTCTATAGCGGCCACTGAAAAATCCCCCCGAGAGAAAAGCCATGTTAAAGACCCTGTGTATAGCGGCCACCTGTCTAACGCGGCCAGCGGCCACAAATTTTGTTTCCCGCGATAGATTTTAACCTGTCTATAGCGGCCAAAAACCCGATGGAGCCGTAGCCGAGCTGATAATTCAGGGTGTTTTTCTGCTTTTTATTCGTGCCAGTCATTTCTGGGCAACATTCAGTGATCGCCACCGTTGCATTCACCACTTATTCAGTCACAATAATGCACTAATTCATGACTGTGCACATGCTACATCTAGTGTACTGTGCAACAATTTCATAAACACCGGCATTGTTCTATGAATGATACACACGTGTGCATACGTACACACATAAATGTACATGTACACGTATATATAACAACGATGATACATGTACATGTAGGCTATGCACACAAAGTTGGATTACCTGTCTATAGCGGCCACCTGTCTATAACGGCCACTTTTTCCGTATCCCTTGGGTGGCCGCTATAGACAGGTTTGACTGTATGTGCAAGTGTTTCACGTACTACAACATCATACTATGCTACGGATTTGTACACTCTAACGACATTGTAGCTCAAACACTGGGCAGAAATCTTGTGTGTGTGTGTGTGTGTGTTTATGTGTGTTTGAGCAGAACTCTCATTCAAAGTAGTAACATTTTGGACACAATTGTCACTCATATATGAATACTCTATTGTGCCATTCTTGAACATCAATTTAAAGATTGCTGTCTTTGTTATTCAATCAGTGTTTTTTTTTTTTTTTTTTTTTTTGGGGGGGGGCTCCGATGCACGAGATGAATTAAGTGAGTTTACTGCAGAGCTGTCTAATCAAAGCAAGCAAAAAAAAAAAAAAAAAAAAATCGGCTTTGGGTCTGAACAATGGAGGTTACACTGGTTAGGAAAGAAGCCAACAGATTTTCATGGTGACGCTATGCTGTACATACACAGGGATTGGTACCAGCTGCAGTAAACTAAACCAGTTGTTGCAGATAATTCCCTCATTTAAAGCATCACAATAGGATACTGCTTATCATGCACATGTCTTTCCGTTTGGACCTTTGGCAGATGTATGCATGTAAATGCACATTCATGTTGTGAGATGTTAATTAGGACAAGTATTAATGGATAGTCATTAACGTTTGAAGACCATATGATTCAAACCTTGCGACTAAGAAAAAAATACATATTTGTAAATACTAAAGCTTATAAACAACTTTCATGTGGTAAAGTTTACTGTTCACTGTTGCCTCTACAACGTATGATCTGTTGCAGAATTTGGACGTCCATTACATTTGAATGACTGCATATATCTGCACAGATCTGATGAAAAATTTCATATGTGCATCAAAACATTCCTCCTGTTCAGGCAAGTGAATTTGACACACTCAACACATTGCCTGGATCTTAAAAGTTCTAGCCCTTTAAGAAATGATAATAATGATAATTAAAAAATGTATATCCTTTGCAGATTCAGCATTAGTGCAACCTTTGCTTGAATTACCAAAAAATGTATACAATGTACTAGTAATCTGCTACAATCTACTACAATGAAGAACTGTGTAGACAGGGTATGTCTTGATGTCATTTTGACTTTTATGTACTTTATACAGTTACACTGTATATTCTTCCAGCCTTTTCAGGCCCATCTTATTCTGATATTTCAAATCACTTGCCTGCATAGATTTTATGTTTTTCTTTACTAGCCAAGGGATATTGGGCATGTGCTCCCTCCCTTTAATACAGCCATCTTATATCATACAGATTGCATTTGCTTCAAACCATGACATGGCGTCCACACTGGTTTACAAGTAATGCCCTCTCAGAGCCATGCATTTCGGTATTGCAGTCTTCTGCATAGGGCTCTGTTTTGTGAGCCCCATCGCATCTCCGTTGGGAAAGAGATGGGTTGTCATGGCAACTGAGTGTGCAACACGGCAGGCCATTGGCGCCTCCCTAGCGTCATCCACCTCAACAGACATACTCTCCACATGACTGACACCATTGCTCGGGGTGGAAACGTGCATATCAGAAGCATGGTTGGAGTTGTTGGACACATGGAATGTAGCACCACTACCACCATCATCATCTCGTCCAATCGTTGTTACCGATGCATCGCTGTAAGCACTACCACACATTACCGGCTGATCAGAAGATGAAATCGAATCCATCATCACAGTCCCATTTGCGTAAGGAGCATGCACAAACCAGTTGCGGCCATTTTTGTCCCTGCCATCCAACGAGTTCGTTCCACGCCCAGATGCTGTGTGTGAAAGGGTCGCCGTGGTTTCCCACTGTGAGTTCTGCAGGTGAGTTGCTACATCGGTGGTGCCAATACCGACTGCAAAGGTGCAAAAGAGGACAAACAGTTGTTTGCTGTCGACACACTGATCAATAGTTTCCCGACACAAGCCAACATGGCAGCCAGAGTGGTGCAAATACTCCACAGAAAGAAAAGAACACACAGTTCATCTGTGCATCATATCTACTTACTGATATGAAATAGGGAAAATTTACATTGCTGTTTAGGTGGTGTGTGCCTGTACATTTACCTACTTTTACTGTAAAAGAGACTGTGCCATGAACATGTTACACAATGTGTGTGCCCTGTTTCTCATCGTGTAGAAAATTTCGCCTCCTCAAATGGGTGAAACAGTGATACACATTGAGAAATCAAATTTTCTCTTTGCGGAGAGAAAGATACAAGTCCTTCAAGGACAGTGAATACAAATGCTAGCCATATATAGACAACACAAAGATTGCACCAATAATTTCAAGCACAGAACTGAAAATAACAAAACATTTGCATGCATCACCATTATCAAAGCAAAAGCTATAAAGAATGTAGCCACAGGCTAATTAATGGATGAGCACCATTGATACATGCACTGTCATCAGCAGAATGAATGTATCCTAAATGACAGACAAGTGTGCAACTTCTCACATCTTAATGTGAAAAAGCAGAGACATCTTATTTGCATAAAGTATCAACATACAGCCAATTCAACAACTACTCTGCACTGGCTTGATGACATATTCACAACCTTACTAAGTGCTTTAAGGACTAGATATAAATATGCCTTCAGATTCAGCCTCTATTAAAGAAATGCTTGCACATGAAAAAAAAAATTGCAACATTGCATGCATTGTCGAGAAGATCACACTCACAGAAGTCCTCCTGCGTCAGCAGTACATGCTCCACATGGGCAAGGAAAATGAAAAATATCTCAAACAGCACAATATGATACAATACAGTTGCATGGTCTTGGAAAGCAGGCCCAAGAACACATACATGCAGGTTTACAGCACAAAGCAACAGTTCCAACTCATGCAGAGAGTTGTCAGAGGGCTATGCAACCACACACTCAGTGGCCCAGGGCAATTGAAAACTCAATTTTGGACAGGTTAGGTAAAATGCAATGACACTCGCACATTAATTACCACAAATCTGCAGGACAATAGCCCATATGCCAGGGTTCACATCACTGCTAAGTACCATCTTTTGATGCCTTAAACTGTAAAACAATAAAGTTCCTCACCATGTACATGTATGAATTAGGGTTACAAAAACTACACTCATGCATACAAATATCTGTACATACGTTAAAGCACAATCAAAGTAAAGTAACCTGCGATAGCAACCTTTACACAAAAATTAATAAAATCCACAGTAGTAGCCCATGCAGCTCTTCAAATAGGACATCGAAACATTGGTGAAGGTCAGAAAACTAGCAGCATTTTCCAGCAAATACATCAGCAGTTTAGATGTGGAAAAGGCATTAACTCCACTGACTTTGCACAAAGTTGACACTTTCTGTTTCTCTTCAAACTTCTGTGTTGGGTGTGTGCTCTGTCTATGCAAAGACAGCTCTTCCATAATCATGTATGTAGTAGATCCTCATAACATAGAGGTTGCATACAACAGAACCCTCCTATAGCAACATGAATTTGGCAGTCCCAACTCTTAATATTTCTTTGTGTTTTGTACCCTGATAAAGTAAGAAACCTAATATAACAAAGTAATTGTCATGGTTCTTAAGTCATTGGTTTAAAGAGGTTCCTCTGTATGACAAACCATTCATGAGCATGTTGTGACTGGCACCACAACAGAAGAAGTGAAGTTTTCACAAACCGGAGGCATCTCACTCTAAAAAACTGAGCAACTTTTCATCCAAATATCCCAATTCACTTCCTGCTTTAACCTCAGAATGAAATGCTAACTGAAAGTTGTGTCAATCCTGAGGACCTGGTCAGTGGAGGATGGGGTTGGAGACAGTCAGCCAGAGAGGACATGATGGATGATTATGAATACGTTGTCATGGTTACATGCAAAAGGATGCTATCTCCATCTGACCCTTTGACACAGCTAAATCAAGTTGATTCTTCTTCACAACCCATGAACAACCTTGGTTGACACGTTTTCGCAAATATACAATCACATTTAGTTCTTTAGCAATTACTTTGATGCTTAACATAGCCTTTGTGATACGTGTGCCACAATTCATCAATGGCTGCTTATGTAAGTATGCATAGTTGTGTTTGTTCGTGAACATCTAACTTACTTTTTAAAACATTCAAATAGCTTTGAGAATTAAACATGTCTGTGAAACATGCCTCACAAATGTTACAATACATTGTGCACTTGTCTAAGAAAAAAACTCAAAAACTTTGCAAGGCGACTGCTTGTGACCATAAGATACATGTAGTGTTGAGTGGCAAGAGTAATAAAGGACAGAAATAATCTACAGATAGATATAGAATACAAAAATATCGTGCTGACTACATTCTCTGAAACAATAAAAGAAGCAACAAACATGCTCAAGTAATCTTTACTTAAAAACAGCACCAAGATCTCAGTTAAAGTTGCAATATACATTTTTTATGTCATATGTCAATACCCTTAATGATTGATAAAATCAAACACCAAAGTCTGAAGAAAACAAAGTATTTAAATATCTCTCAGATGAATACCATATTTGGTAATATATATTAATTGTATTTCCATACCTCCTCACTTGTAAAATAAAACTTTTTAAAAAAAATCATCAATTATTCAGCAGTGCATATCATCAAATGGGTCATATGCTGCACATTAGGTTTTACAGCTGTTGTATAATAATCTATTAGTTTTCATGCTATTACAATTTTCAAATTATCTTTACTAGGAGATTAATCAGTTTTTTGATGGACTTATTAAGAGTGCAAATTATGCAAATGTCTATAGACATCAACAAGAACATCTGATGGATGCACCCTTCTTTCTTTCTTGTTTGTTTTTGTTTTTGTTTATTTTGGCAGTCAATGATAAAGAACAGAAAAAAAAACACAAAAAGAAGTATAATTACATTGCATACAGCATAAACACAGAAAAAAAAACACAAAAAGAAGTATAATTACATTGCATACAGCATAAACACATCATGAGAAATACTATCTAAATCATTATTTACGACCTTAACTACCCTGGCTACTGATAATACTGCTGCTGGTACAAAAGTACTGTACTGTGCAGGGGTGCTTCATAGCAAATCAAATGATCTGTTATTTTGCATAAAGAGAGGTTCTAAGGAGAAAATGTGGAAATCTGACATTTCAACTCCTATCACAGTCATCAGTACCTTCAAATCAAATCTGTTTGTTATCCTCTTTCCCTTTTCTCTTTCCCTCATACCTGAAAAGAAATAAAGTCTTTCTCCTACTCTTTGTGTTTTTCAGTGAGCAACTTTGGGACATATAATCACCTTACACATGAAACTAATGGTGGAAATGATAAAGCACATGTTTGGTTTGCTGATAAATATTCATACTTAATACAAAGTTACATGTGAAGTGAAAAAAAAAATAAAAAAAAAACTTTCATCAGATACAGAATGGCTGGAATCTCCAGTGCTCTTCTCTTGGTATCCGCCGTGGTAAAACAGCCACTGGGGGCAGTCCGTCACTTTTTTCAGCTGTGACAATGTGGCATTCGCTCTCATCCATCCTAGCTGCAGCCTGCTCCTCATGTTCATCTTCCTCTTCAATGCCAGGCAAAGTGTCATCCTGCCCATCGCCATGGTCGTTGCTGGGTGTGGCACTTTGAGGCGGAGTTTCTGCCATCTCTTTTGGACATAATTGTTGGGTTGTCGTTGTTTTGGTTTGGTTTGGTTTTTAGAGGTGGGTTTTTTGTTTTTGTTTGTTGGGGAAGAGATCATGAGGAGATAAGGAGTAACTATTTATTGGACCAACATTACGACAGACATCACAAATTGAGCAATCTTTGGGGATTTCTACAGTTTGAATGAATCATTATTTCTAACTCTCCCTTCAGTACAAGCCATGACTCCCTAGAGAATTTACAGAAACAGACGCAGATCGTGTAACTGTATTACATACACTATATGCCTACTCAGTACTGGAGCCTTACATTTTTACAGTTTGAAATGTAGCATACAACTTCTGATACCAAGTACAAGCCATGGCTCCAGAATTCACAGGGAGAAACAGCAAAAATTTATAGTGCACTGCATGTATAAGTTGACATGTCCTGTCTCAGTAAGCCATAAATTCTGGTGAATGTGGCAGTGCCATATTCTCCAGATTTAAAAGTCTCATACAGAAAACTTGTTGTAGCTGCAGTAGACTCAGTTAATGATTAATGACCTGGTTGACAAACACCACATATTTTATAAACTAGAGGCATATATCTACAAAAAGGCAGAACACAACTTTCATGCAATAATTCCCCCCTCCTCCTCCCCCCCCCAAAAAAAAAAAAAACAACAACAAAACAAAACAAAACAAAACACACACAAAAAAAATCATTTGGAGATGGTTGCTGACATACGTATCAGGAAAAAAATGCAACGTAACATGAACCAGGCACAGCATCTGGTCAAAACCGGAAATGAAATTATTTCTCTGCATTTTCTTCAATTTCCTCAATTGCCCAAGTCACCTCCCAGCTCTCTCACTCCTTTTTTAGAAAGCTTACAATTGTAGTTTGCTGATTCCCCCAGAGGTTGACACAATTTCTAAACTTATTGCTACTCATGTCTTTTATTTGTAGCTGAGGAATCCCTTTAATTGCTATTACATCGCAATGTCCTTGTTCTGGGACTGTCCAGTGTGGCATCTGTGACATCAAAGCAGGTTTGCATGAGTGTCAATAAATTGTACAGCCCAGTCTATCTGGGGAAGTCTGTGAATGCTCTTAATGTAAAGAGACATGATACTAGTACAAAAAAAAAAGTTCTTAAGGTATGCACAGGTACATGAATGGCTCATATTACAGGGCCTACTTTAATACTTATCAGGCAATATCATGAGCATACAATGTAGATTACAAGTCATGACATGTCTACTTCTAAGCTGTCATATCTAGTCACATTGAACCCACTTCTAATCAAGGTTTCCAAAAATGACCTGCCATCAAGGGCTAAAACTTTGAACCATATGATGCTTGCATCGCGACAAAGCCCTCACGGTTCTAGGAAAAGATAAAATGTAAAGCCCCATTCATCTCCACAACATTCAATAAAATTATACAACCACTCAATGACGGCGATATAAAAGCAGGACTGCTAACCTGTGCAGAGCCAAACACATGCTTATGCACAGTGAAAAAAAAAATATATTTGTAAACATATTCTGAAGGGGAAGTAATATATATAAATAAAACTTACATTGCTTTATCCAAAAAAAAAGCCCATATAAAGAAAGCATGCAAAGTGAAGTACTAAGAATAATATTTGTCAATAATGAATACATTTCCTCAAGATGGAGAAAACATGCAGGGGCGGATCCAGGAATTCTGTAAGGGGGGGGGGGGGGGGGGGGGGGGGGGGCGTGACTAATATTTCTGGTGCCACTTCCGGGTTTCATTTCATTGTTTTTCTTGTTATTTCTTTTGATTTTACGAAAAATGAAGGGGGGGGGGGGCATGCGCCGGTTGTGCCCCCCTCTGGCTCCGCCACTGACATGTACTATTTTAAATAGGGCAAAACACACATTTAGTAGCTCATCCAACAGTAACTGAACATTTATAAGTCAAGTTTGAAAAGGATGATTTATGTGTATCTACAGTGTAGAGAAGTGAACCTTTGCAAAATGAATATGGCTCCAAATACATACATATATATCTCCAGAGAAAAAAAAAAAAGAAGAAAAAGAATACAAGATGACTTTAGAAGAAAGAAACTGGAAAACCAGCAACAGATTCATGAAGCTTTTGAGGCAAATCACAAAAATGATGACATCTAGAAATGGTCACTGGAATTTCAGTAGGTCATCTAACACAGCCTACTATAGGGACTAGGAATCATCAGTCCTGTTCAAATGACTGCCATACTGCTTGCACAAGACTCCTAGTGTGTTTTGTTTATGTCATTATTTCATATTTTCTCAAAAAAGTCTGTCTCCAATGCTGATGGTTAAAGTCATCCTGGTTACCATTTGACAAATCTTACTATGTGGTTTAAACCTTACCACATCCCACAACTGGACAGTATGAAAACATTCTGTCATGGAATCAAAATTTCCCCTTCAATATTCATCATGCAATATGATGAATATGAAAAAATGTGAAGCTAGCTATGTGACTAGAAAAATCATTTGCTTATTAACTTAACTTAATTTCATGGTCATGTGTGAGGTTCAAAAGATATGTTCTGATGGTCATAGAGTGTATACACTGTATGACCATCTTGAACATTACGAGTCCGGTATAAATGTCACAGAGTGAAATGAAAGCACCTCCACACACTACTACGCTGTCCTACACTTAACACTTCCTGTAATAACGAATGAACCCTTCCAAACTGGGAGACTCAAAACTCACTATGAATCTACATTATGCATGGATATAGAAATAGCAGGGCAGTGGCCACTTGGATGCTGTATGCAATTTATGTTCCTTCCTTTTCTAACTGATATGACGTCAAGGCGAGTTTTCAATAAAGAGACATTCTCACATTAATACAGATATCTTCCATTTTAAAAAAAAGATAAAAAAAGATACACCAGTGACAGCGACTGGTTTGGCTACAGTAAGTCCTTCCGACCACAGCCTTTTTTTTTCTCAGACACCTACAAAAGATGTGTCAAGCAAATATAATAGTGTAAGAGTGTATAACCATGTTTTTATGCTAAATGGATTGATTGTTTGTTTGTTTGTTTGTTGTGTGTGTTTTTATGCCATTTAGTTGCAGGAAGATGGCTAGATAAATGCACCCACCATGTTCTACTCTGGCTCTCTTGGCTGCCTCTCCATTCGTCTCCATCTCCGCCGCCTGCAGCCTCTTGCGGTTCCCGGCGGCTCCGTTGCTAGCTCCAGCATCTAAGTGCATAGCAGTCCTCACATGAAGAGCATCCCCTCCGGCCCTGAAGTACTCTAGACATGGACCTTGGAGATGGGACATCGCCAAGTCAGCTGCGGTTTCCCCTTGCCAGTTTTGAAGACTTTGGTGTAAAAACGACAAACTTTAAAACTCTAAACATAACAATGCAAACTGAGACATCATAGGGACATGTTCACTTGGTGGGGAAAAAAAAGCAACTACATTTTTGAAAGGTGGAGAACGGCACATCCCTCTAAAAATTGAATTTTGCTATATTTGGCAAAACAGAAATTAAGATGTTTCTCATCTTGTTTGGTCTGAATTCAGTTATCTTTATGTGAAATGAAAGATATAATATGGGTGACTTTACTTCCTAAAATGCAACGCCTAACCTTACCATTATTAGTATAAATAGTGCAATCCCTAGGCATTACCTGGCATATTCAATTACAAACAATAAGATGAAATTAGCCCTCTAGAACAGACTTCAAGTGTTAAGTTAGGGGCTGCTCTGATGTAGCTTAACACAGGTGTATGTGATGTACACTTATCCAAGCTATGTTGAAGTCTCAAATGGCAGATGCTCCTTTTTTATGGAAAAATTTTATCCAGTACACTGACTTAGAGGGGATTCTATGTGAAATGCATGCACCATACATGGATACAAGATGGACTGTGATATACCTCAAGTCAGCACCATGTTGTCGGAGGATATGAAGGCACTGTACACTCCCACATCTCACAGCCTTGTGAACTGCAGACTCTCCCATGTCGTCCTTCATTAAAGGAAAACCAAAATCAGTACAGTAACACTAAAACATTCCAAACTTTTTGTATTTTGTAAACATGTAGGAGACACTGAAGCTTGCTACCACATTGATCCAAATAACCACATGTCATTTTTACTGATAAAAGACTTTGCAGCTTGTAGCCAGCATTTATAAAGTTGAGTGAATATTTTATACTATGTGAAGACAAGTTTTTTTAATAGCGAAATATTATTGATTATTACCTATACGAGGTAGGTTTGCGAGGCAATTACAGTTGTTATTTTGCAGGGTCAAAGGTCAGCAGTCAATATTCGTTTCACCACGTCGCTGCGTGTCGGTTACACACACTGTACTGTACACAAAACAATGTGTGCAAACAGTGCAATCTTCCGGTTTTCGCCATTCACTTTACACAGGGAGGTGGGAAGAGAAAGAGTGGAATCTCTCTCCCCACCTCCCTGCTTTAAACGTAAACATTCCGATTGACCACGAAAAGAAAACATTCCAGGACGTCGCTGGGTGTCGGTTACACGCACCGCAGAAGAACGCTGATATATCAACTCATACAAGGTCGACCACTTACAGCAGCACTACACGTCAAACAATGAGTAGTCCATTTGTGCTCAATAATTGCACAGTGACCATCAGTTTTACAACTCTCCAAATTTAAACAGAAGTAAAAATAAAGTGTAAAAGCATTCAGATGTTTGAAGTTCGCCTGTTACAACTACATATGCATCTTTGAAGTTGGAGTTGAATGATATACATTGATGAACAATTTTTCAATTATTTGACATGTTGACGATCTACAGGTAGTCAAATGTGGCTTGATCTATGTCAGAGTGTATAGCCGTATTCACATATTTTCTTAATTTACCGAGGGGATAGGTAATAATTATGATATTGACTGGCCTTGAGCGAGATACCAGATAAATATTGCCCGCACTGACAGAATATTGCCCTCGTCTTCGACTCGGGCAATATTTTCTGGTATCTCCCTCGAGGCCAGTCAATATTATACAAGTATTACTGTCCATATTGTTTCTTTGTGATTAAACCGATTCACTTCTATTTGCAACCCTAAACCAAAACAATTTCAGCTTCCTCTGTTTTCTTCATTAAGGCTATCCCTGCCTGGTTTACAAGAGAAATCTTATAGACAGGCTGTGAAACTTCTGTCATATCCTGCAGAACACAGGCCATGTTGGCTCACCCTAGCGTCAACAGCAACTCTGTTCTGGCATAGCCAGGCAAGGCAGGAGGCCTGGCCCTCCAGCGCTGCCACATGGGCCAGCGTCAGGCCCTTCTCCTGGGTGGCTACGTTGCACGACACTCCTGCCGACAGCAACATCTGTAGGCAGTCAACCTATCAGAAACAGAAAAGGCAAAAAAAAACGATGATGATGATGATAATGAGAGAGAGGGGGGGAGAAATTGCTGCAAAAAAAGAGAGAGAGAGAGAGAGAGGGATGTCCTATAACTGGTGTTGACAAGGAATAAGGTCTGGGACGTAAATTTATGCCATAAGTGTTGTCCGTACAATATTTTGCAAGTGGAGACAAATATGGCTGTTCTGCGAGTCAGTGGATGTGTGATAAAGAATCAAAGCTGTACGCACAAATGCATGCTGCAATACATTACCGAAATATATCCCAAAATCATAATGTAGCAAAGGGCAGTCCTTTGTCATGACATTAATTTTGCAAGCATTTTAGTGTTATCCTGATTAAGACCCCCACCCCCCCCCCCAAAAAAAAAGGAGGAAAAAAAAAGAGTGGCAGTCTTTTGATCATCTCAATCCCTGCGATGAGAAATAGGAACTCATATACACTTGTAAGAGTACTGCTGCCATCCTCCTGTTTGTCTTACATTACAGTGTATGAGAGTTTAGCTCTAGTACTCCTTATTGGTCATAAGACAGCACGTTGCATAACTGATCTGCTATATTTTATATTTAGATTTATTCTTGTCTATCCATAAATAATTTGAGACAATATTTTGCCAAGTGCATTAGGAACAAACAGAGAAAGTAGCCTGCTCAATCCCCTCAGTGTGACACAACATCAGCAGACCCTCTGACAAAAATGGTGTGAGTTCTTTTTTATGTGCCAAACAATGGTTAGAGCATCAAGGAGTCATATTAATGGCACATGTGTCACACAACCATTTAAGAACTGATGACCCCTTAATCATATACATCCTCAAATCTAGTTCAGTCTGGTTTCTTTATTGTCACAATCCTGTTGGTTGTTTTCGGTGGCTAAAGAAGTGACTCGTTCATAATTACTCACAGTGTTTAAGCTGTCCATGTGTTGTGTGGAGTCTAACTGACATGATCAGGACATTCAAGGGGTGGTATATGTACACACAGTGGAGCCATAATATGTACATCATGATTTCAGTATCATGGATGCTAATTTCAGGCAGGTTATTACCTCCACCGATCCAAGGGAGGAGGTTATGTTTTCATTTCCGTTAGTTTTTGTTTGTTTGCTTCTGCGCAAAATAACTCAAAAATTTGTTCACAGATTTATATGAAACTTGCATTAATTTAAAGGTTGAGAATGACACAAGGAACAAAAGATTAAATTTTGGAAGTGATCAGGAAATTTTGATGGATTTTTAAGAAGGATTTTTTTATATTTTGGCAGGTAGGGTTAATGAACTTGGGTCCTACTACTGTTGGGAGTTCAAGCTGCACATTTTTGTCATCTAGCGTTAGTACTGGTAGTAGACTCTAGTTTCCACACAGCGTGTAATAGATATAAGAGCTCAAATAGATGCAACTCTTTATCTTTCAATACAAGTCATTATTCTAATCAGCATAAACATCAACCAGTATTGACCAGTGGCAGTGCTTGGACTTTATAAAACACACAAATAAACAAGAATCAGGCCACACACGAATATGAACGCAGACATTCTTGAAATTCTTACCATTTTGGGAACCTGGCTATCAGAATCTACCAGTGGTCCAGGTTCCCGTTATGAATGCGTTAATACTAAACAGAAACAAGGCAAAACAACATGATAAAAATGCAGAAAAACCGCAGTGCACACCTTCCCGTTGTGTGATGCCCAATGAGCCGGGGTCCAGCCGAAGAGCGGGTCCTGACCAACCGCATCGCACACCGACACCACTGAGTCCCCGAGCAGTGAAGACAAAGCCGACAAGTCTCCGTCGCGGCAGGCCCGGTGAAGGGGGTAAGCTTGCAAGAGATCCTCCGCACCATATCGTTTTCCGCCGTCAACTTCCATACTCTGTGCCCACACGTTTACAGTTGTCACGTCCGTTATTTTGTTTGGCTGATAACTTTCCCCAGAGTGTAGTCTTACGTGGTGTGCACTAGATCAAAGACAGTAGACGTTATGACACATCAGAAGAAAGTACTTCTTGTCTAGGACGCCGGAGAACAACTGCTCGTGGATCGTTTTACACTTCACTACCGGACCGCATGCTCCGCTCCCGAAGAGTGTACATACAGACAGGGTACCGCGTCTGAATGAATGAGGGAGCAGTGATCACCGGCCGTTAGTTTCGCTTTGCATATGATATGGCATAAATGACTTCCCGAAAGTTTCTATGACGATCGTATGCCTACGTGGTTTTCTCTCGATATCAGTACCGTTATCGACCCCACTTGTTTTCCATGGAATCACACACCAGACAAGAGTAGGACTGGTGAAATGTCTGACATGATGATCTAGCACACCGCAGATGCACACACACGATGCTTTTCACTCAAAAAGCAGGCCGCGGGTATGTGTGCGGCAGCAGCAGGCAGCGCAAATTCAGTGTGCATGTTCATGTTGTGTATTAGATCAAACGGGAAGTAAACAATGATCTCGCGCCGAATTTTTTAGCAGGAGTGTCCTGTAGATGGCGCTATACTACAGATGGCAGAGCGGGTTGTCGTTGATAGATAGTATGACCAGGGAGGTGTCACTCCCTGGTATGACAGATGGATAACAAATCGTAGCGTAGTGTCCACAATGTTGCCCATAGCTGCCACTTGGGCAATATGATCGGAATCCAAAGAGTGGAGAGGGAAAAAATTCTCTTTGTTAGAATCACAGCTTTTAAAGTTTACCTATTTCAAATTCGCCCCATTTCATTAAAAAAAAATCGACATGAATAGTAACTCTTGCTGCAATGACGATTGTCACGATAGTATACAAATATACTTGGCCTTGAGAGTTTCTTGTTAAAACTATGGGCAGAGATGACTCCAGAAGAACTATTCACTGAGGGGCGCAGCCCCGAAGTGAATAGTTCTTTTGGAGGCGCCGAGGCCTATAGTTTTAACAAGAAACTCGAAATTAGGCAAAGTATATTTGTTTTATATTTTGGATCAAAAAAAAAAAAAGGAAAATGATTGAAATGCCAAACCTGGGGCCCGTTGCATAAAACTTACCACTGAATTTCAATGGTGACTACCGTCAAAATTAGGCGTCACAGCCAATCAGCATCAAGGATTATAAAATTTACCGCTGATTTGAAGACTTACCGCTAGAAAGGAGCGGTAAGTCCAGCGGTAAGGGTTTTATGCAACAGGGCCCAGAAGTCGTAAACGTGGATGCGATGTGAAGGGATCCTACACTCAACACTAGGACCTAAGCATGCAGCTAGCTAGCAGCGTACGATGTAGAACGCTTTGTGATGTTACTAAAATAGTGAGGTTCACACCTAGATCCCTTTACCTTAATGTTTTCGAAACCTCGAGGTTTTGTAAACTACGAGGCACTTAACTCCAAGTTAGCGTAGATGTAGACGCATGTAGTTTTGAAAACCACGACAAAACCTTAAGGCGAAGACACCACGACAACACCATAAGATTTCTTAGGGTGTTGTGGTTTCGTCGTAGTTTTGGGAAGGCCCCCCACAGCGCGCTTAAACCAGGGGCGGATCCAGGAATTCCGTAAAGAGGGGGCGCGTTTACAAAATTATAGGGGGCGCACGCACCCCTCCCCCATTTTTTCTTTTTATTTCTTTTGTTTCAACAAAAAATAAAGGGGGGGGGGCGTGCGCCGGTTGCGGTCCTCCCTGGATCCGCCCCTGTAAACTGTTACAGATGTGAATGGAGTTTTGTTAACCACGACGCTCAATTTTTAAAACTTAAGGCGTAGACACCACGACAACACCGTAAGATTCCTTAGGGTGTTGTCGTGGTTTCGTCGTAGTTTTGGGAAGGCCCCCCACAGGGCGCTTTTAAAAACCAGGGGCGGATCCAGGAATTCCGTAAAGAGGGGGCGCGTTTACAAAATTATAGGGGGGCGCACGCACCCCTCCCCCATTTTTTTCTTTTTATTTCTTTTGTTTCAACAAAAAATAAGGGGGGGGGCGTGCGCCGGTTGCGGTCCTCCCTGGATCCGCCCCTGTAAACTGTGACAGATGTGAATGGAGTTTTGTTAACCACGACGCTCAATTTTTTCCACAATAGCGCGCAACCCTATGTGCGAACTAGGCGCCCTTTATTTTCTATCGTAGTTAGCATTACCTCGAGGTTTTGCTAACTGCATGTAGGTGTGAACGGCATCGAAGTTTTGTCGTGGTTAGGGGAAGGAATTTTTGCGCTCGTAGTTAGTATAACTACAAGTTTTTGGATAGGTGTAGACATGGCTAATGTTACATTTGACACGCGCGACGCGATGCACGGTGCGAAGCAATTTGCGCAATGTCCAGGGATGCCAAGTTCGAAAAATTTTTATGAGTGAGATTTTCATGACTCAACGTCTCAGCGCGCTCATGTGCGCGTGAGCGAGGGTGTGGGAGGGGTTAGTATGGAGCTTTTTACTTATTTTGAAAGACAAAAAGGAAATATACCTTCAATTGCAACTATCACTTTAATCCTTTGAGCTATGCTCATTGTTAATAGGCCCAAGTTGCAGATTTCACCCAATGCGTGAGAAAAATGGGTGCTAGGCCATGCGTGAGATCGTGAGACGAACCCTAAATGCTTGAGTCTCACGCAGAATGCGTGAGACTTGGTAGCTCTGAATGTCAGAATTGTTTTTATGACGTCAAAATCGCTTTGTTAGGAATTGGTACATTTTCGGAGAGACTGTATGAGCAGTGCGCATGGAAAATGATACATTTTCGGAGTGACTGTACGAGCAGTGCGCAATGTCAAAATTGCTTTGTGGCGTCACAATTGTTTTGTTAGGAATTGTTACATTTCACAGACTGATGGTTCAAAGCTGCGCACAATTTCAGAATTGCTTTGTGACATCATTTTGCAAATAGTATGCTATTTGCAAAATGTCATCACAGAAGTGACGTCATTTTGCAAAGAGTACTTTATGGACTGTCAACTTTCTGAAATAGCTGAAAATACCTTTAATCACGTGAAGCTCTTTCAACCAATTATCAGAGGATAAATTTTTGATACAAAATATAATAACAAATATCCTGCTTCTTGATTGGCTGTTGCTATACGGGAAGAGATCATTTACATTGCAGAAAGCGTTGAATTGATATATACATCTTTTATAAGTTGAGCCATTTAAGACACCACAACTTGGGAAGACCTCGAGAGTCGCTCTCGAAGGGTAGCCAACAAGCTGTTCCTAATTCTACGAACCTAACAAAATTATACAATCGCTGGTTTCTAGACATAAAACACTTGCAAATTCACGTATAGATACACCCGCCTTGACAAGAATCAGAGCGCAAATCAAGTTTGCTTTTTAATGTAACGGTGCAGTCGTCATCTAAAATGTATATCAATACGCGTATTAAATGTATTAAATAAAACACATCGATTAAGTTTGAGGAAAACACAACATTATTGATCTGAACTGCAGTGTATAGGGTAGGGCGATAGTGTCTCTTGGTCACTATGGATTAAGGCAGTGTGTTTAAGGGGGTCCACTTTATTTTAGGGGTCAGGAATAACTGTTCAATTTTAACCTCCAGTCAGAGAGACATTTGACCACAAACATAATTAGTGATAGGGCCAACAGCATTTTTGCTAGACATGCTTAGTATCATAATTACTGTATTATGATTACAGTTGTCAAAACAACGACAAGATCTGCATGAATGTTTATTTCAAGTTGACAAATCACAAGATAGCTGGTGACAGAAGTTGATTGTTGTTGTTACTTTTCGTGTTTTCTTCTTTTTTGGGGGGGGAGGGGTTGTTTGGATTTTTTCTGGTTTAGTGAAAGAAGCACTATAATTAAAATTTAATGTCTGGAGGTTAGAATCGTTAGTGGTGAGAATCTCCTGGGGTATTTTGTGAAGCGTTTTTGTCAAATATTTTTCTGACAAACTTTTATAAGCTACTGAAATCCTTGCATCTGACTGGCTGAGAGCAAATTTGTCCGACATATTTGTCACTGTATGTTCCCTGAAAAATGTTTCATGAAAATGCCCCCCCCCCCCCCGCCCGCAGTTTCTTTTCTACGACCACCGTTGAGGGCGCTTGTGAGTGCGGTCCCTCGCCCTTGCCAGGTCCATGCACAGAGTTCTAGTATTACGCAGGTGGGTCCATGCATATTATGGACTGCAGTCCCTTGAATGTATGAATGATTCTAGCTTGTTTTTGGTGACATGTAACACAGTTATATAGCTACAATTACCCAGCACAGAATTGATTGTATGACGCCCGAAACAGCATTCAGCGCACTCCACGAGCAGAGTACCAAGTAATTGTATAAAACTGGATTTACACGCATTTTAACATGGCCCATCCGTATTAGTGTTCAAGTACTACAATAAAAAATGGTAATTTAACTCTGGCTGTCCGTCTGTTCAAGCACGGCTTATAACGGCGGCCCTCTGCATTATATGTATATATTATATATTGTACTGTGAATCAAGTCATTATTGGCCATATAAACATTTTGTATGTTATTCAACGTTTCATTTGTCTTTATATACAAAATATGACTTACTATGTAATATGTCAATAATTTTCAGAATTGTATTTGTGTAATTGAACCTGCCTTTGTTATCTTTGTATTCTGAAAGAAAATATGAAATGCAGAAAATAAAATCTTTTCAAACAAACAAAAAGACATAATACAATATATAAAATATATTCACACCGTCATCTCGCTTTAAAAGGACCTGCAGTGTGGCTTGGGTTCAAACTTGTGATAATATGGCATCATGTCTTGACATTCCTAATAGATTACCATGACACAGTACTCGCAAAGGTCATTGTATGATATTGAAATATCTATCATCAGAGTTATATACGTAGGGATTGGCCCCTCTTTTATGCGTGCAGCTCACAATGGAACCCTCCCGCATTATCGATTTACAACAGTCATGAACCAGAACAACATATTCCAACAGCCATCACTGAATATTTTTCAGGATATATCCATACATAATGCGCCGAGTTGTTTTGTTGGGGCTCTTTCATCGACTGCCACAAACTCTTGCTTGTAACAATGGAACGGCAAAGCGATATAAGTGGCTACTTTTTATGTACATTAAAGATTTCTCTCGGTATTTTCTACAAAATTACAAGCTATTCTGTCATTACAACTGATTGCCAGTGGTGTACATAAAAGAGGTATATGATATATCAGTCATCCCCTTTTGCACACTGTATACATTATAGTTGTACAAAATAGCTTAACTGCCGTGAGGTTCTGTTGGTTGGTTGTGTGTGTGTGTGTGTGTGTGTGTGTGTGTGTGTGTGTGTGTATAAATATGATATGAGATTCCAAGCATTTGTTACATGAATCTTTAGTGTTGTTAGATTTATATTTCGATACCTTTCCGCTGAACAAATGTTATGGCCCGAATTCACGAAGGTGGTACAAAATAATGAAACCATGGTTTAAACCATGGACAAAAACCATGGAGCGCCAAGTGTCGCACGGAATATTTCGTTACGAAATTAGATCATTTCGTCGACAAAATGACCGTTTCGTTAACGAAATTATCATTTCGTGGAGGAAATGTTCATTTAGATACAAAATGTTATAATTTCTCTACAAAAAATGACTGATTTCGTAACGAATTTTGATATTCCAGGCGACACTTGGCATTCCATAGTTTTTGTCCATGGTTTAAACCATGGTTTCATTTGTACCACCTTCGTGAATTCTGGCCAAAGAGGCGCCAGGTCACCACTTTAGGGGGAAGATTATTTCAATTCGACCTGTACAGACAAAAACTGCATCTGATTATTGCGAACAATCACACAATATTGACATGGCATGATGATATGATTATGATCTGTATCAATATGAGAACCATGAGAAATTGTGTAATTTCATCATTTTTCCTATAATAGGCTGTGGTCAACGTTAACATAGTAATATCATTGCCGAGGTCCTAAACTCTGGATTTCATTGTTCCACATCACACTGATAGTACATGATCTTGAATACTTTATAGGATGATGGATGTAAGACTACTGATAACTGGCGGGGAGGGAACATTCCACCCGAAGGGTTTGAAATGCTATTGAGGGAGGTTATAAGTCCCGAGACAAAGTCAAGGGACTTATAGCCTCCCGAAATAGCATTTCAAACCCTGAGGCTGGAACGTTTGGTACATGTTCCCGACAGCAAAAGTCATCATCTGTTATATTTTATGGGTTAGTCAAATACGTAAAATACGTCAACGACAACCACCAGCACAACGCACTCGATCGCTCCCTCGCGCATAGCCAAATTCACTGTGCGCGCGCGGTCCTATAGGCCTTCGGTCATTTTATTACGTGAAAATGTTTTCCCATGGGAGAACATTACAAGAATGTCCGCCCCGAATGTACCTCCATCACGTGACTGTGTTTAGCCGATCACTAACCGGTATTTGACTAACCCATTTAATATTACATTATATTGCCTAAATGCAGTTTTATTTCACCGAGGCCGAAAGGCAGAGTCGAAATAAAACTGCACTAATGAATATGCCTATATGAAGAATTTATCATCTATCATTATCACTAACATATAAATGTTTGCTATCATTTTATATCATCATCACCATCATCATCGTCATCAGCATCATCATCATCACTATCATCATCATTATCATCTTCATCATTATTTTTATTGTTATTATTGCTGAACAAACAGGGCAAGTTCTAGAGGAGTTTGGATTGAATGATTGAAAAGTGAGATTGAATTACACTATCAAAGTTCGCTTGTCGTACTATATACCATTCACCCTCTCTCCACCTGTGGTAATGTATTGAACATTGTTTGTGATCATATCGCATGCCTAACAGAACAATGTGTTACGCAGTGAACCGAGAGCATTGATTCTGTCGACACTGTTGTCCAATATCCCTGATCAACGCAAACAACCCGCGTAAATAGATATCATTATTATATTTCTCTATAATCGCCGGGTTCTATGCGTATCGGTGTCTTCAGTGTATAGGAGCTATATGGTGTTGATCAGATTGCACAGGCTGGTACACACAGATTCGCTGTCCCGAGACTGTCACACATGGTTGGTTTTCATTGTGGTTTAAAGGCATTATTTACCAATTTCAAAAACCTAAATAAATAATTGAATAAATGAATAAATAAACACATGTTATCTATTTCTAATTTCTGTCATTCCTCATTAATTCATGCATGGACTTTCAGTTTCATTACATCTTTTGTTATTCATTCGTTCTATAGAACAGTTTACTCCAGTTTCCCTAGATATTCATACAACTACACTGTACACTGTAGAGCCTACATTGTGTGCTGTAGCCTATGTATAATCGCAATCTTTAGGATGAAATATATTAAAATTTGTGACTTCACATTCCAAGAACATCGTGTATATGGAAAAAGTCAGAGTGTCATGATCGAGTGCTATAGTACCGAAACTTTGTTAGTTCTGCGATGCCAATGTTGTATAGGTCGTATGACGACATAACATAGCAAGACAAACACCGCGTTATCACGTGAGACGATGTTGCTATTTAATTATACGTTATTCATTTAAAAATACAATTGTATGAGGGATAATCACATGTAACTGTCTACACTTAGGTCACTGATGACAAATCGCTTGTCTATTAAAGCCCGTTTTATACTTTCACGGATCGCATCATGGATCATCCCGGACCCAATCCGTGGTAATCCGGCGTTTGAAAATTGAAAATTCCATATCCGTATAACCACCTATTGTGAATTTTAGGGAATGTGACGCCCCCTCCCCCCCACCCCCCCCCCCAAAAAAAAAAGGAAGTGACTGATTTAGACGTTGCCTTTTTGTTGGTTTCTTTCTTCTATATTTTTTTTTTCGAGAGCGGGCTTCGATGATCATAAGGCGTTGGTGACTCACTGTCTTTATTGGATTCATTTGCAGGTGCATTGGGATGGGTTCGGAGGTGGATCATTTTTGTTTGTGACCTTCGACTAAATCCACTTCTTGTCGAAGGGATCATAACACGTCTGTTGTCTTCAAAGTGATACGTAGGGCCCACACCTACAATGTATGTCCGTCACATAAATTTTGTAATCGTGCTGTTCATTGACGTATTGCAAAATACACGGAATTCTAAACCCGGATATGACTTCTCAGTGTCTATATACAAGGAGTGTCCCGGATGTATTTAGCCGCTAGCCTCTTCAAGGCCGATTCATTGTTTTTAATCCGAGAGCTCCAGGGGTCCGTTTCATGAAGTCGTCACATAAAAGTCTTGACATAAATCTGAGAATGGCCAAAGTGGCTATATTATAATAGACTCTCAATTTCACTTCATGAAGTCTCTCATTTAGTGTGTCTTTTTAGAGAAAAGACCCTCCAGACTTTCATGAAACGGACCCCGGGATGAAAAATACACGTCAGAGGAAGGAAGAGATCGCTATAACAGCGCTGATTACTACACGCTCGTCTAAATTGCCGTATCCTAGCTTTGCCTATGATACGGCGGGTATCACGTCTGAAGGGCTGTAAATTCAATCCTCTTACATGAAATGACAGTTAACTTAATGCCTCCATCTGGTGCACGGTGAAGCTTGATTTAATGCGATTATGAGCAAGGTCGACGTTAAATTCATAAATTATTAGTGTGATTTATTCTAAATTCATTTAGGTGTAATTGGTCTTTCGTCTATTTCTTTGAATGATGCGACTGTCGAATAATTGTACGCGATGACGCGGTGTACCTGATGATTATTCGTTTGTAGGTTAATAGACATTAATTCACATCAGACGTGCAAAAACAGAACAGCATCAACGAACATGGCTCACGAGGAGCCAAGAGCGAATGGTAAGGGTTTAAGAAACCTGAGGGAACGCTTTGTTTGACAATATTTTTTCCCAAGCCTTTGAAATATGGGCCAATAGGAAAAAAACACTCACTTGAACAAAACAAGTGGTAACAACTACAACGATGAAACGGATTAATGAGTCATGGGTGTTGCTAAGAGCATTGAAATATTGAATGCAGGGGCGGATCCAGGAATTCTTTAAAGGGGAGGGCGCAACTAATATTTCTGGTGCCACTTCCGGGTTTCATTTCTTTTTTCTTTTTATTTCTTTTGTTTTTAACGAAAAATAAAGGGGGTGGCGTGCGCCGGTTGCGGCCCCCCCCCCCCCCCCCCCCCCCCCTCTGGATCCGCCACTGGAATGGACAATAAATTGGTGAATGTTTCAGTCACACCCCCTTCCCAAACCCCCTTTGAAGGGTGGGGGTGAAAATCCGAACGCATGGACAGAAACTAAGCGAGCGCAAACCTCCGTCGAGGCAAGGTGTACATCATGGTCACTAACTAATAACCAGCAAACTCCAGGAAAACCCACGCGCACACACACACTCACGCACACACACAGATAACTTTTACAGTCATGAAGTAGAGCGGAGACGCACATGATTACGATGTCAAGGACTGAGGGGAGAGAGTAAAGAAAACAAATTTTACAACTCTCGAGGAACGAAGAAAAGGCCAGATATTGCAGACAGGCAAGGCCGAAAGGTAGCAATCAGGTTGCAAACATGACAAACATGAAAACTGTCTGGTCTGAATGAGGTCAATTCGCCTGACGGACAAAGTACGTTATTGTGTGATGCCCGATTTATTCAGCCTTTCTTTTTTAGGCGAAGTCCTTTTCAGAACGTATAGTAGGCCTACACGTCCATGCACCTGTTATGGCATGGGCTTTTCCCTCTCGGGCCATCAGTGACGGTTTCCGTGTAGAGACTCCTTTTCATGTTCAAGAAGACTTCGTAAAGATGTCAAATATGCAAATATGCAAATTAGACAAGCTGTGATCTCCTCACGAATCATCCACTATAGTTTGGACCATCGGAAATATCACAAACACAACATTTTGCCCGTCAATACATTTAGCAACACCAGCAGTCCCTATTCAAAAACAGTGAAAAAGTCGAGATATAAGTGTACCGCAGCTCATAGGAAATGATAAATATTCGAGGCTGAGGATACAGTTTCTTCGTTTGGAACTCATTAAAAAAAAAGAAAAGAAAAGAAAAGATGTCTAGGAAAGATGTGCTGGTGAACGAAAGACTTGTAAGGGATTATCAGTTGATGTAAATAAATCTCTGTAGACTCCTATTATTGTTTGGAAGCCATATAATGGCATTTACAACTTCTGGATTAACAATATTATGATGTGCTACTATGATGAAACTTTCTCAAATAAACTGTTCTCCCTGGTTTGACTTTACTTTTTTGAAATAGAAAATGGAATGAAGTTTCCGTTTCTAATTTTGATGATGATAAAATGATTAGGCTATAACAAGAGAGGTCAGCGAGCCAATTTGACTGGTGTACTATCTCATTTCGAGGGCAATGGCAATGCCAGAGGTATGGTCGAAATGATATTGTCCAGATTCCTAAGGCAGGCGACGCGTCCATGAAGGGTCATGTGGGCTGCTTAGGTCTGATGATTTTTTTTTTTCCCGGGTCCATTACGTCCTTTTCTGTCAGACTTGATACTCAAGTGATTTTGTAGGGAACATATATTCCAGAATATCATAAACATGCGATATATCAGGGCCTACATAAGAAAGAAAATATCCCACTTTGATATTTACAGGTTATTTGGCTTAAAGAGGGAAGAGGGATGAAATTTCTCCGTTGTACGTATAGAATCTATCTCATCTGGAGTCTTATTATTCTCCTCCGGGTTCAGAGGACCATATTGTTTAAGAGGAGTGGTACTTGAATGAAACGTGTTTCCTTGTTCAAGTTTACTGAAAAAAAACCCCAGCAACAGCTAGGGAGAAACCACACAAACAAAATGTTTCACCGAAATTGACCACTATCATCATTTCCTAAAAGCAAGAGAAATTAAAGTAATCCAGTGCTTATTTCCTTATAAATGCTATGTTAATTAGACTTTGCTCACCTGTTTTTTTCTTTTGAAATCATTATTCTTTTTAGTTAAGACCACTGACGTAACCTTGAGCATAGCACCATTAGATCGACGGAATGAATTATTGTAATTTTCAATTCTGCACATTTTCCCTCAACTTGATCTACAGCGGTAACAAATCCATAACCATAGTTGCCAACGAGATTATGATGTTATCACAAATGTAACATGCAAACGCAATATATCAGCAAAAGCACGAGGAACGACACGTTTGTTGAGCAGCTACACTAGAAGTGGACAATGGCATTTTTTTTTGGTTTTGTTTTGTTTTGTTTTGTTTGCTTTTTTTTTTACGCAGAGTGTAGTATAGCTCCATGGTTTTACCCAGGGAGGTGGAAGAGTTTTACCAGGGAGGTGCATGATGGAACTCTTCCACTTCCCTGGTTTTACGAATCCGAAAAAGCCCACCTCAGCTTTCTCGCCGGGCAGTTTTATTATGAAGGTCACTTTCACACGACACTCCACCATGACTGAAAAATAGGCTCCGCCTTACGTTTATACTACTAGTACATGTACTACAGTATTGATGGATTACTAGCTAGGGACCACCGTAAAGTGGACTCCACGTAAGGCCTATTATAATACCTACACGTCTTCTCACTTCTTGATGCAGTTTGGCCATGAAGAGACAGGTCAAATAGTAGCTCTTTTAAGGGGCTGTATCCATGCTAAGTAGGTACTCAGAAAGTCATATTTGGCAGAACTTGGTACATCATTCTGTACAATGTCGGATAATTGCCATGTTTGTTGACCAGAGCCACGTTTTGCCCCTTGCCACGCCCGAAATCTGTCTCCAGCCAATCAAAGCACGCGACGCTGGCTTTCCCCCAGCACGCCCCCTTTCCCTTCCTGTACCGATGTAAATACACTACACGCAGCTGCCCGAACGAGCGTATACGTCAGATTACGATTGCGAAGTGGCGGCAATCGCAGGCGCGCCCGACAGACGTTGCTCTGTTCTTTCATAGTTTACACGTGTTCTCGTTTATCAATTGCCCGCTCTGACGTCGTCATATAAGCATATTTTCTGCAATTATTTTTCATATACATCGTTTGCGGCACCGATGTCTTTGAGCATAATAGACGTGGATCCTCAGTCACCAACACAAACGATTCAACCTCTGCTCTCACTTGTGCGAGTCGGTTCAGCCTATTGTGCGTAAAACACGGTTTCATTCATTGATCAGCTCAGCTTAGCAGGCACCAGGGAGGCAATATAATCTACCACACGGTGGCAGAAATAGTATTTTTCTCTCATTGTGTTCATGCCAAAAGGCGCACACAATCGACGCTTTGAATCTCTACTTTCTGTACCGGTGTGCGACATTGTCATAGAAAAGCATGGAGGATCCGCGGTTGAAGGCTGCCGATATAGCGGTGATCGTTATTCACTTCCTCGTAGTTCTTGCTCTGGGAATTTGGGTGAGTACCACACAGAGTGAATATATTCGTTAATTAGGCAAAAGCATATTGGCTTAGGTGTATTTTCCACACCCCATATTTTGTTCGAGACTGATAGCGAAGCAGGAGGGCAAGTGACTGGACGGTTTCGCCGCGCCGGCGACGCCTTGGCTCCCCGTTCGTGTTTGTAACAGACACGAGACGGACAGAAGACTATATGATTATATTATCATGCAGGCAAAATTTCACATTGATTCGGGATTAGAATCTGCTGGTTATAGAATATACAGTGCATATAGGGCCTAGTACTTATTTGTCGGTATACCTCCCTGGTATAACTTAGAGAGGTATAGGAGAGGGAACATACACATGGTAGGCCTTACAGTAGCCCTAAATTTGCCTTCACGTGGCAAATTGGCATGCCTGATTGAATCAAAAAACTAATATTGCATGACGTTCTGCGAATGCGGCAGCTTTATGTGATCCATGCATGAACAGAGACCACACGAGATCCAGGGTTCGAACCTTGGATAGGTAGTTGCCTGTGAGTGTATCCGTGACATACAGACAATAAAGATGATCCTCTTTGGCATGATGTTCCTCTTGATCCACGTGGTAGACTGATTGATGATTGTGGCAGAATCCTCTTCCAGCGTGCAAACCTTAAACAGGGCAGGGAGGTGGGTTTGCGACTGGTGTAATTCCCAGATTCCCATTGTTGTTATTGACATATATTGTTATTAGCGTAGTCATGATAATAACTATGACTAATTTCATCAATATCACTATTATCAATATCATCCTCATCATTATTAATGAATGATGGTGATGACGAAGATGATGACACCGTCATGCCAGTATTATAGCTCGATTCATGTAGACCCTACAAATCATGCTAATGGCGACACATGTTGTAAAATATCATTGTTGCATTCTCTCCGTTGATTGTAACGTGACATAATATGGCGAAGTATTCTCGCTCCAATTATCAAGAGAATAAAAGAAAACAACAACAAAACAACAAACCCCAAACAAAGAAGAACGTCTGAGAACTACACACAAATTAAAGACTGTGGATGGATTTTTTTTTTCATCCTGGTTGAGCCGCCAAAGTTTATTTCAGTGTTTTAGTGACATCACACTCTTGATAACTGTTATTGCACCTTGGCTTACGCAGGACGCATTGTTTTGATCGCCTGCATATTGATGCATATAACAATCATACATATGACTCTACATCTTATTGAGGAGTCGCCGTGCCGCAGGAATTGCCGCATTTTTAAGAGGAATTTTCTCCACGTATACCCGCTGCTGAATGAAGTGCCTATAGCCTGAAAGACAAGGAAGATGAGAAAGGTGACTGCGCTTGTAGAAACAGTATTTGTTTTTGCTGTCCGCTCTACCGTACGAGAACGTACGGAGGAGATCGCGGCAGGGTCAATTGGTAATATTATGGTAATTGAACGCGCTCAATTGCGTCACACAGGTGATGAAAATTGATGAGAACCGGCAAGTGTTGTCATGGTATCCGATTGGGATGCGCGCTGATGCTGAAGCGATTTGTATATGGAAAAGAAATACAGGACATTCACTTTTACTATTTTTCACAATTATCGACAACAGCTTCGAGCGGAACAGGTGGGACGTGGAGAGCGAATTAATCTCCTTATTCTTCTGTGTATACATTCTGTCGTTATCATGGCCAACATGCAATGATTACATACATACATACATACAAACAAACATACATGCACACCTGCATGCACACATGCACATACTAGTACGCACACCATTTCTCTCCTCTTTCTGTTAGAGCGCACCACTGTATCGCCTGTATTCGCACGTGATGGAGTCTATGTTTTGATTGGAGTAAACGGTCGCGGACTTATTAGACGGGATTGCTTAGATTGATTTGTAACAGCAATCAAAATGGTGATCATGTTGATAATCCCAAAAACTGCTACTGTTTACTATTACTACCGATGATGACGATGACAATGATGATGATATTGATGATAATAACTGTAATGATGATAACGATTATAACAAAAATGATAACGATGATACTGTAAACGATAGCAATCATCATCATCCACATCATTATCATTATCATCATCTTCATCACCATCATCATTATCAAGAAATGATACAAAACGAGGAAGAAGAGCTAGGAGAATATGCGTTCGTTAAAGACATTTGGGCATGATTCAAGTAATATGTGCCGTAAGCTTTTCCATTGTTACTGCAACTGCATCTTCGCTTGGCAACGACTAGTGTTTCCCTAACTGCTCTACCACAAAAAGAAAAGAAAGAAATGAAGAAAAAGGAAGACATACCATACGGCTAACTTTATCGTCTGTGCGACGTGAGACACGCCCTATACAAAATCCTGCTGTTGAGTGGCAATTCTTAGCTGTCGAGTACTGAGCTAATCCCAGTTTGTTGGTTCCGCAGGTCACTGTATGCTTTCCCCCTCCTTTATACAAAAGTGAAAGGACTATCATCACAATACCTTGCGTATTATAGTCCACTCGTCAAGCGGTATGGATGTGTGTAGTCCGAAGGCTCGCCGTGGGCGTTGCCCCGTGTCGCCAACCAAAAAAGCCGGATCAGCCAGTGTCGTGTGTACATAAAAGCGTGAGGCCGTAAACCTTCAATTTACCTTTCTAATACCACTGTGCTTTGATGGGGAAGTACACTGACCTATAAAACAGTATGCAAATTGGACTTCGAGATTGGCAAAAAGACCAAAAATCTCCAAAACTCCAGTTGTGTTTGATTGGTTTGAGACGATTTCTTGTATTTAATGTTTTCCCTCTACAGTGAGTGTTTTACTCTACTCGATTCGAGTAGAGAAAGGAAGTATAAGTGGCATCATTGAATTGCTCTTTAGCAAAGAACATGCCGTAAATCAGTTCAGGAAGTTGCATACATGGTGATACTGTATTATTATTATGATTGTGTATAGGGTGATGCTGACTGAAAAATAACGTGTATGTTTATTATTATGATAAATGACATTCAATTTTGAGCATTCATGTGAGAATTCATACCAACTATGACTGTATAGTGAGATTACTGGTAATGTACTGGTTGATAATAAGTTGAGCAATAAACTCCTTTCTTCCCCATTAAATTATAGGCTTATTTCATTTTCTGAGACATCGAGCGGGCACTAATTTGGCTCCTTGAGAAGAAATGTAGAGCAATGTATGCCTTAACATAATTATCTCAATAATAATTCGAAGGAATTTGTTTTTTTTTTTCACTTAAAGTATTATTTTTGTGAAGATATTATTACAAAATTTAGTAACGTAGGGTAGTACACTACCGTGACACAGAAACATTGCAACATTCCCATCTATGGTGGCACATGCATTAAACCTAAGCTATTAAAATCATAAACTGTTCAACGGACTGCCCATTTTTCCTACACCTTCACTGATGAGATATAGGGCCTAATGTAATGTCTATGTGTTAAACTGATCTTTCTACATTCGCTGAATCCCCGCGGTGTTCTTGGGGAAGCTTTCCATCGAACTTTCCAGTTTGAAAGGTGAAATGAACGTCGGAGGAAGATGTGAATTTACAAACACTGCAGACATTGCATGGATGCATATCTCGTGCACCTTTTAGATTTAGATCGAATCCATACATCAGATAATGTTATGTTGACGTCACTGAAAGAATTTGATCAACCTGCCGTAAGTCGCGCGGTAGTTCGTGACATGACTGTACGACGACTCGGCGATCGAAGAGAGTGCAGCCCTGTTTACCCAGCCGCTCTGACGGAGAATTCCTCTTCTTTTCTTTGACCAGGCTGAACTTGGCGTCCCCATTTTCCGGAACTGGCTAATAGAACACTACAGATCTGCTTCATTTTGACGTTAGAGGAGTGATACACGAGCGGAAACGTCGTGCGTTTGCCTTGGGAGAAATGAATAGACGTAAAAACAATATGTGGGCTGATTGTATATACAACATCCTGCGTGGAGTTGGGCATAATGACATGCAATAACGTCACAGCTTCGTTCGCCGGCTGTTCAAGAGGCAATCGCAAGCGTGCCTAATTTAATCAATTTTTCAATTATTCAACATGCAGCTGTGAGCCTTCTCTTTAACCGACAGAGATGACTTAGCCATCAGTGTTTGATGCAAACGTTGATTTTACCATGCCACTGGCGTCACCCACAACAGAGCAGAATGATAGCTAAAGGTGCAACATCACTATTTACCGTGTAAAGGTATTTGCGCGGCAGTGGAAACTTCACAATATGAATACCGATAGGTGACGTATAATCACAAACAGGCGATGTTTTGAAGGGAGAAGAGGGAAAAAGCGGGAAATCCATCCTTTCGAGCCGTTCATCGATAGCGAACTTGACTGTCAAAATTGCCAAAGGGATGGTATAGTTTTGGTTGAGATGGGGATTCAGGTTCTAACTTTTTGCAAGATTGATAATTAGAAACCACTTATATCAAAATATTAAAGAGCACACAACTCTTAGAGGAACTAAAGGTTTATTTGATGAAAATCGGTTGTAGAATAGCTGAGATATAAAAAAGCACAAAATAAAACGAAGTGGTCCTGTAATAAAAGGTGGGACCCACCTCTTTTTAGGACCACTTTGTTTTTGGATATCTCAGTCATTTCAAAACCAATTTCATCGAATAAACTTTTGATTCTTCTTATAGTTGTATACATGCTATTTAATATTTCATATAAGCGGTTTCTGATTATCTCGCAAAACGTTGCAATCCTCCTTTTAAGCCCTCTATAAGAACAAACTTGATTGTGTGGATTCTTAAAAAAGAGATGGATTATATTACATCCGATTAGGCGTTTGGGGGGTACATTATCATTGTGGATATTAGGCACTTCATATAAGCACGTAACTTGGTGGGGCTTGACACTAACTTTTCTGTATGGTGACCAGTGCGGCCACTAAAATTTTCATTTTTGTCTGAAATTTTGGTAGCGCCCCCAAAAGAAATTTGGGGTGGCCCGAAATGAAAGCAAAAGCAACAATCCATTTTGAATAATGACCAATTTTCAGTGGCCCCAAACCACCGGGTCACCGCTAACTATAGATATCGAGCCCTGGTATATATATATATATATATATATATATATATATATATATATATATATATATATTATATACGTATATACCATGGACCATGTTACAACACGTATACCAAGGTGGTGATACCATCTTGCTGAATATGGTTCCTATGCAGTAAGCCTACGGTGAGGATTGAGCGCCAATCTATACCCTAATACTGACACATCACAATGTATGAATGTATAACTGCATAAACAATCAGACAGACAAGAGAAATAAAAAAGGGGGAGAAGTAGAGAAAGAGAGGAAAGAGAGAGAGAGAGAGAGAGGAAGAAAGACGGAGGGAGAGGGAGAGAGAGAAAGAATCTGTGAAAGAATCTTTTCAATAATTCAGACAAAAGCCTGTCGCCTGGAAGACCATGGTGTTTACATGCATGTGTGTTGGGTATTGAGACCTTTAGTGGTATTGTAAAAAAAAAAACCCTGCATTTTTGTTTTCTGCTGCGGACGTGGAGAACTTGAGCGACGAATCGGTGTATGTGTCGGGGGCATGGTCTCACGATAGAGCTACAAAGAGTCTTATAGCGAGAAGTCATAAGTATTAGTGGTGAGGGAGAATTCCCCGAATACATTATGGTGCCCAAAGCACAGATTTGCTCTAGCTGGCATTTTGAAGCTATCTACACTCTTGCGCAACCAGACGCCGTGCGACACTAACTTGTGTACATCAGCGACAGGGTTGTGTATAGTTATCTGCATATATATATATATATATTGAAACCTCCAGGTACTGATCGCTTTTACCAAATAATTTACCGTGAAAGATAATCGAAACATAACGGTTGTGTGGCAGAAATTTGTCCCAGCAATGATAACCATAGGTTTTCAACCCATGTATAAAGACTCGCAAAGACAACACTATAACAACAAAAAGATATGAGGACAGACAGATACAAGTAAGGAAGAGAAATAAGTAGACACACACACACACGCACACACACACACACACACAAAACTAACAGCAGAAGCCTTTAAGAGCACGCAGTATTAGAACGTTCGCGGCTCTTACCCTGTAAAAACATCGGTGTTAGATTTAACACCACGGGTGTTAAATCTAACACCGATCAAACTTCAATAAAGGACCACACCCACAGGTGTTAAAAATGCACTGTGATGGTGTTGAAAAGTGTTCACCTGACACTTCGTGGTGTTAATTTGACACTGTACCTGGTGTTATTTTGACACTGTACTGGTGTTAATTCAAAAATGACACCACACGGTGTTGATTTGATATTTGCTGGTGTTAATATCAATGGTTTAACACCCGTCCAGCTTCAATAAGGGACCACACCAGCTGGTGTTACTTTGGTGTAAATTTATTTTCACATTTTTTCAAAAATCTAGTATTCTAATGTAAAATTCTTGATCGTCTTGTTTAAATTAAAAATCAACAAGAAGTGCAGTTACTAAGAAACTCTTCAAAAACAGTTTAGAATTTGGAAATGACACCCGTAGGTGTTAATCTAACACCATAAATGAGCACCGAAAATTTAACACCAGCTCGGTGTTCACTATTTAACACCGGACTTTTAGCAGTGTATGGTCTTTGATTAAAGTGCACCAGTGTTGTTTTGTGTTCGTTTTTTTTTCTTTACTTTCAGCGTATAGACGTAATATCTGTGCATTATACTCTACTGATTAATCCATATCTGTTTTATCTTCCTTATACCGTCCTCCAAATCTCCTCGAAGTCGGCATGGAAATCTAATCGGAGCACGACCACTGGCTATTTCCTGGCTGGAAAAAGCATGAGTTGGTGGTTGGTGAGTATAATGATTGCTGCATGCTTTTGTTTGAACGTGAATCAGCGATTGGCTGAACTATCCCACGTGATAGCGTGAAAATTACATGTATACCATTGTACCTCCAGGAAGATAATACATTGTAGTTCATCCGTGTAAAGGTCGAAGGGTCATACAGCATTCCTGAGGTGAACACTGCTATAGAAGAGTAGACAATATTGGGATTTTTTTTTTAAAGATGGAGAATAATGTGTACTAGTGGCAAAATTTTCACGGTACTGTAATCATCAGTATATTGGTTGAAACTACTGTACATCATGCTTACCAGGAAAAAGGGAATTGAAGTCTGTGATGAAATAATGAACAGATGAGGTCGTGGTGTTGAGAAAGGCTTCATGATAAATCAAGGCAGGAAAAACTGCAATAGAATTTCAGTTGGAAGTTTGGATAATATTTGAAGCCAAAGCGAAACTCCGATCCTTGTTCTGGTTGACATAGAGTGAAATCAAACGAACTAAACACGAGACGTTTTACCAAATTCGAAAATTAGATGTACAGTATTTGAAGTTAATTTGAGTGTCGAGGAGTAAGTACGATCAAACAGACAGAAGAGGTAAAAGTTTTACCAAATTCGAAAATGAGAAAGGAAAAGTGTGGAGTCACGATCATATTTACAACCATGAAGTGGCTTTTTACTTTACCCCGTTTTTACGGAAGTTTCATCGAAATCAAAAGTCAAGGAACATCCAACAGAGGGATGGGGGAGACTGTGTGGTTTTAACCAGAGCTTGTTATGAAACAGCTATGTGGTTTCGAATCATAAGGCTAGTAAGTTGAAGCAAATGAGACAGGGGGATAGGATAGGGAAAGATCTAATCGACAATTTTTTCCAGCGACGTCACACAATCAAGAGTGCGAGGGTTTCGACGCGACTGTCGAAATCTGATTAAGATGTGATACTATTTATCAAGGCTTAGTTTCTTTCAGTGGTATACGTTTAGTAGACGATCCACATATATACGTGTATGTAGATAGTATCGTGTGCGTGTATAATGTATTATTATATTATTGATAGCATGTTTGCATAGACGGGCAGGAATATGTTAATAGCTAGATTAATTGATATGATAAACATATAGACCTATAGAATTTTGTACCTAATCGAGAAAGTTTTGCATTAAACACTGAATGCACTGTTTGTGTGTGTTTTCTTTTTTGAGGGCAGAGGGCATAAAAGGCCTATTTATATACTGAAATGCCTGTGCTTCAGCGAAGCATCGCTGCGCAAAGCACCGAAGAAAAGATGATTAACACGAGAGAAAAGTCTCGATGACAAGCACTTAAGTCGCTAAACCTAATCGATATGGTGTCAACGTGCTACGAGAATATCTCAGCCCCGTTTCTCCAGTACGCCACATGCTATAGATGGCAACCATGTATGCTTCGGAGCAAGAGGATTATTTCGCCACCCGTCATCTGCGTCATCGGGGCTTGCAGGGCTTGTTTGGGTTGGGAACGACGTCGGTGACGTAGGCGAGCGCCTTTATACCGCCCAGGCGACGACTTCCAAATTGGAATTTAAAATTGCTCCCAGATGTGCGTGACAAATCCCGTATAGTGGTCATATACCGGACACTGCTAGGCGTTTGTCTGTGACTTCTCCAAAGCCTATTCCCTCTTCTCTTCTCTCTCCCTCTCTCCCCCTTCCCTCCCACCCCCTTTCTCTCTTTCTCTCCCTCCCTCTCTCTCCTTATATCCTATCTTTTCTTCCCCTTTCTCTCCCCTCCTCTGTCTCTATCTTTCTATCTATCTATCTATCTATCTATCTATCCTATATCCTTATCTATATCATGTATTTATCAATGAAAGATTAATATCTTGTTCACCTCTCTTTCTAATCTAATCACCAATCTACTTATATTTTATAGTATCATTTCATTCATCTATCTATCCAGCCATCTATTCATCTATATTTCTATCTAGCTGTATACGTCTATCTGTCTATTCATCCATCTATCTCTTTCGTTCCTCTCTATACTCAAAACAAAGCTTTCGTAAGTAAAAGTCAGTAGCCAGTCTTTCGAAAAGTGTACAGTGTACTACGATATAGCTTTACTGTAGCAACTTCTGAGCTTTCTATCTTTTTTTTTCAACATTGTGCAAAAGTAAACAATGGATCTAGTTCAGATGTTTCAAATCAGCCTATAGTTAAGCTAATCAACATTAGCAAATTCTTCGCTGCTGCTCAATAAGAAAGAAAGAAAACAAAGAGAAGGAAGAGCCTGTAACAGAACAAGGTTTAAAATCCGCGTTTCATTCTGTCCTATTTAATTCACAAGTTTTTGTGTGGTCAGTTTGTCCTAAAAGGCCTCACGATTTTTCTTTTTGTCAGAATTCTTCTCAATAATTTTGATTATGCTCCCACATGAGCGTCTAGAAGCTTAACTCACGGCTGTTTGACAGTTTTATGTGTAATGGTGAGTATCAGGTTGAGTACAATAACACGTAAAGTGTGAACGGTTTATACAATGTGTTAGAGGGCATGATAAGACGAAAGAATGTTCCTTGAATTATTTTGATAAGATACACTTTATCAAATTTCCTATGATCTTGCCAATATTTCTTAGGTCGGTCTTTCGTTGTACGTCAGCAACATTGGAAGCATTCATTTCATCGGGCTCAGTGGAACGGCTTCAAACAATGGAATCGCCGTGATCTCCTACGAGTTTCACGTAAGTCACTTTCGTATAGCGTTTCACATTGACGCTGGCTGAGAAAGACATTTCTTCAAACAGATATAGTGGAGTATACGTCAACGTTTCTCAACCAAGTTCACACTGATTTTGCACGCAATAGCCGTGACGAATCTAATGTTTCTACACCAAATGCATACATTTCGTTTAGGATTCTTAGGAAGAGTATGAATGGATGTGAACACAATTTAATGATGAATTTATTCATCAATGTGAACACAAAGTTACAGATGAATTTATTCGTCCTGTGATACCTTTCTGTTGCAGGGACTTTTCTGCTTATTGTTGCTGGGATTCATCTTCATGCCGATATACATTACTTCCGGGGTAAGTTTCGGTCCAGTAGCAATTAGAAATAAAGATACCACATTATATAAAGGTGATTATGTTTGAAATGACTCTGATTATAAATGTAATCGGTCTAATAAATGTTTTGTCTTGGTTATAGCCGATTACCACATTGCTTATTATGTACCTACGACATTGCTATTTCGTTAATTGACATAATGATATAATTTTGCTCTTACGTCGAAGGAGAAATGGCAGGTTGCCAACCTCAATATGGTTATTATAAAACTATTCGACAAAGAGAAGAAGAGATTAGATAAAGATACCAAAGACAGAATATATATGTATATTTATCTGTACTCATATCTATCGATTGGAAGGTGTTGTTTGATTTCAGGTCTGGAAAATTATTTAATTAAAAAGTAAAGCATTATAGTTTTAAGTTATTACATAGAATTTTACCTTTTAAAGAAAATTTAGTGCAATGGGAAATTACGTCAGACATGATTTGTAAGAAATGCAGCGAAGCTGAATCAATTTGGCATGTTTATATTACACAGATACGAAGTTATATTGGAAAAGAATAACAAAGTTTATATGCAATTATTTTCATATTGATATTACGGTGGATGGGCGAATTATATTAACAGGATTTAATGTAAGAGATAAATCTTTGGTGTTGTTGAATTTAATGTTAGTTTTTGCCCAATGTACGATTTTTCGTTTGTATATACAGAGCAATTATACAACAAAAGTAACAAATGTATATACGCATTATTGAAAGAATTTAGAAAAGAGCTCACTATAAATTTGATTTTTTTTTGTTAAAAAATGTTATTTGATTTCAAGAAAAGACAACTTTATGAATTAGAGCAGAAGATGAATCATAAGAATTTGTGAACTTTTTAGATATATGAAATGAAATAAAGTCCCTCGAAGGAGTATAAAGAAGAAAAAAAGAACACCTCAAGATGGTTATTAAAACTATTCGACAAAGACAAGTAGAGATTAGATAAAGATACCAAAGACAGAATATATCTGTATATTTATCTGTATTCATATCTATCTATCTATCTATCTATCTATCTATCTATCTGTGCTATAAGAATTTTTTTCTTCGTAAATGCTCATGTATGCATAATGTAAGGTGTATAGATTTATATAACCAAATGCTATTCATACAAACCTGTGATGTCCTCCTGGCCGTGGCAGGTTAGTACGGTCCCCGAGTACCTCCAGCATCGGTTTGGTGGATCTCGCCTTCGTGTCTCTCTCTCCGTGGTCTCCATCGTCTTCATCATCATCACCACCCTCGCCGTGAGTTCAGTCTTACCATCATTCCGTTTGCCCAACTTTGGCAAAAAGGGGAACCAGTGAACAAATCGATAAACCAAACTGAACGTGATTGATTTTTACCTTCGCCGAGTGGGTTGCGTTTTGCCGACGTTTGTTTAATATTTGTTCGCTTTTTTGTCTTTTACGAACTTAATGCAAAAAAAAAAAAAAAAAAAGATGAGAACGGATTTAGCCAGATTTTTCAGGAAAGGTCAGAAACTTCCCAGTAGCTGTCATCTTCTTAATGTGTAATCTATTAATGTGAATTTCGTCCATGACGCGCTATGCGTCTCCATGGTAACCCCTCTATGTTGCCCCTTTCATCTCATCCTGTAGTCGGAGATGTACGCTGGCATCGTGATCATACAACAGGTGCTTGGATGGAACCTCTACCTCTCCATCATTCTGCTCCTCGTGATGACCACTGTTTACACGATGGCTGGAGGACTGACCGCAGTCATCTACACGGACGCTCTCCAGTCCGTCATCATGATCATCGGCGGCTTCATCCTCTTCTTCATCTGTGAGTTCACCACTATTTAGACTATTAAACAGGTCAAAATAGAGCTTGACTATACATTATGATTGCTATGATGATGATGATAATGGCGACAATGATGATGACGTCGGCGACGATGATGATGATGATGACGGTGCTGGGGATAATGACGATGATGATGACTGATAAAGTTATGATAGTGATAATCATCATCATCATCATCATCATCATCATCATCATCATCATCATTGTCATCATCCAATGAGGGATAGATGAGAAATGAGAATGAAGGAATGCCAGGGCCTTCATTTAAGTGCGACGAACCTTTAAAGACTATTGATAGAGAGCGAGGCAGTGAGAGGCTTGGTGAAAGTGTACAATGTGGCAGGAAATTCGTACTGCTGAAGATGATGATAGCATATAGATACAACTTAATCAGCTCTCTCTTTCTCGGGAGTGGCTTTCCATTCTCTCGATGATCAAAACTGTTCTTGCAGTAACTGTTGCTACTATGTTATTGTAGGTGCATGAGTGGCACTTTATTAATGGCACTATGATATTACTTGTTTTTATTTACCGTGTTTCGTTCTGACGAGCAGCCATGGTCAGAATCGGCGGCTTCGATGAGCTCCGAAGCGCCTACCTTAACGCCATCCCCAACTCCACCATCCAAGAGATGCATCAGAATCCTGGCAATGCGACCCTCTGCGGGGTGCCGTCCACTAACGCCTTCCATATCTTCCGCCACGCAGGCGCCGGGGATTACCCCTGGCCTGGCGTCGTCTTCGGCATCTTCCTCCTCTCGGCTCAGTATTTCTGCACCAACCAGGTATGCCCCATAGAGGCCCTTTATAAATAGATCGAAGTACTCTGGCGTGAAAAAGGTGCAAAGATAGGCAACATCAATTTATACATTGGTGAAGAGAACTTGTGAACAAATACCTTATAAATGGATATCTCGCTAAATGATTCACCATCCTGTTGAGAGAAAAGAGGAACGTCGCTGAGCAGAGATATCCTGCTTGTAAAAAATCACTGACTTTAGATTGAAGACTGTATGCTGTAAACTTGCGTATTATTGAGCCGCTTTTATTACCTTGTTTTTGTCGTTGTTTTATACCCGGCAAACAAGACTTTGAAAACATGACAAAGGACAGACATAATACGAAGGTGATGTGTACAGTCTCATAGTTACAACAATTCAGTACGATCATGACGATTATAGAATCTGAATTTCCAGAGTGAAGGTGATTATAATTGAAATTATGGCTGAGATCAATGTTACTACCAACCTCTTTCATATAAACAATGATAAATAAATAATGTTTGGTAATCATATTGTCGAACTTTCATATAGGCGAAGCCCTAGATAGCGTGATAAGCATGACACTTAATTGTACACTGTATTGAAATGAAAAAGGGGGACGTAGCAGCATTTACCAACGGGAATGAGTCAACTACGGAACAACGATGCTAACAACACGATTGTATAATGGTTTGCCGTCTATTTGTGCTGTTTATTCTATCCGATCACTGTAGTTCCTGGTCCAGAGGTCCCTGTCGACCAAGAACTTCACTCAGACCAAAGCCGGGACCGTCCTAGCTAGCTACCTCAAAGTTCTCCCTCTGATTCTAATGATCTACCCAGGCATGATCAGCCGCGCCCTCTGGCCCGGTAAGCAACCATGCAAGGAGATTGATTGTCAGACTTTTACATTTGAACATAAGTTAGCTATACTGGATACAGATTTTCAGACGTTATAGTGATTGGGATTAGGAATAAGAATGTTTTCTAAGGTTATAACAAATTACAGTGGACAAGGATGATGGCATAACAGCTTCATCATGAGAATGCGTCAGTTGGGGCTCTCAAGGAAGCAGAACGAAAGAAGAAAGCATGCATAAATTGTCTACGGTAGAGATACTATGATATTGTACACTCGAAAAGGACAGCAATTTATGGAATGAAGATGTCATTGATGCCTCTCTACAGTACAATGACAGTTCGGTGGTCGCTGCAGTCATTTCATGATATGCAAATTATGTGAGGTGATAATGTGGAAGTCTTTAGTCTTTCATTTATAATATATATACATATACATATATATATATATTTTTTATTTTTTTTTGAGGGGGGGGGGGGGGAAGGGGCGCTCACTGGTGCTAATTTACGGACCAAAAAGAGGATTTTTATCATGTTTTGAACATACTGAAAATGGCGAAGTGATTATCTGGTAAAGATGTAATTATAAGGAGATTTAGCAGTGACGATTTTGTAAAGAGAGGGAAGTTTTGCTGCTGAAATATATAAATTACGAATGATTTGATAATTTTGTTAATGAAGGAAAACCATTTGGAGAAAGTAGTGAGGGTTTGATACCATCATCGTCTGCTGCAGTTTACATAGTGACCGATACCACGACTTTTTTAGTAGCTGTTAACTTAAAAAAATTATACAGCTCCCGTGAGCGGCCTGTGATAAGGATCATCCATTCATTTATTTTGTTCATAAAATATGATTCATTTATTTTTATTCATAAAATTTCAGATGAAGTAGCGTGTCAGGACCCCGAGCGTTGCATGGCTGTGTGCGGAAACCCGAATGGCTGCTCTGACATCGCATACCCACGACTTGTGCTGAAATTGATGCCAACTGGTAAGGCCAATATTTCTATCTGCCGCATTCAGCTACATTATTTCATTATGTCGCTTCGGTCGTCCAATTCAAATAGCGTTGCCTATTATGTTTGCATTCCTTTGTTAACAAATGAGTATATGAATATAAGAACGACCCAAGTCCATGGAAGACCATTTCGAGTAAACTAAAAAAAACTTCATATCTTTTTTGTTTGTCCAATAATATTCTATTTAACTGTGATGGGAAGGCAACATTGTATATACAAATTAGAACATATACCATTATGACAATTAACATTAACATTAATTGTGGAGACGCCATTTTGTGTGATGGACTTGGGTCGTTCTTTGATTCATATGGACTTGGGTCGTTCTTTGATTCATATACATGAAATTCTGCTATAGAGATAAGAGAAGGACGAGAGAGGGCGCTATAATATGAATGTAAGAATGACCCAAGTCCTTCATTCTGACATTCATATAAGATTTTAACTCATTTATTTCAGGCACTTCCGGGGGTAATTAGGATTTATCATTTATACACAAGATGAGTCCATGCATAAGCTACAATTTCCCATGTCAAACTGAATTTGGCCAAAAATTGGACTTGGGTCGTTCTTATATTCATATACTCAAATGTTTTCTTTGGGGTATAGAAGACAGGCGAGTCACCTTTTCTTGCCCCTGGAAGCCCTGTTTGTTATGTCATGATTGAGTCATTTTCATTTATGCTTTGTTGCCGTGTTATGATTTATTTTGTTATTTTATTTTTCATGCTGAATCAAACTTGATTTGTGACTGTCTATATAAAGACTTCTGAAATGCCGAAATCATGTATTGTAGCGACAACATAGTTAGATAAACACGTTGGACATTGGACACTTAGGTCAGATTTTGAAGAGAAACTGTACACCATAGATGAGATAGATTAGTCACAAAAGTTATGATTATATCTCGGTAATAGTTTGCCATGGTAACATCAATTTGAAAGAGGGATATTAGCGAATGAGAGATGTAATAGCATAGTGGGTGCTATTCACCATATTCGGGTTTTTTTGTGTGTGTGGGTTTTTTTTTTTTGGGTGTACTTCGAGTAATTTCGACTCTGTTATTAAAATTGCGACGGTTTGATGTATTAACCCTCACTAGGCCGGGCTATTTAGGTAGTTGATAGAGCCGGGGGGGGGGGCCTCCCAGGCCCCCCCCCCCCCCCCTCCAGATCTCGGCCGTCGACCGCGCGATCGCGACGAAAATTGGCACACACATTGTCTATGATGTAATCTAAAATACCATGAAGTTAATTTTTCAAAAAATCATCGTTTATGCTAAATTATGCTAATTTATGCATATGATGCACAAAATCAGACTAATTGGTATAAATCACAATATAATGCTCAAAACAGGCACATTTTTTGTGTAAATATTCTTTTTAGTGTCCTTAGCAAATGTAATAAAAAAATGTGATATCAGAAAAAAATTCTAAAGTATTTTATTGTTTTTTTGAATTTCTTATGTATTTCTTTGTTTTTTCGACTTTATGTTTTTCATTGTTTTTTCGATGAAATTTGTCCGCGACATCGCTTCGAACAAGAAAATATGTTATTCATTGATTTTAATCAATAAAACACCAAAATAATCATGCTTTTATGAAATTTGCCAGTAATCACAGTTTGCATTGAAATTGTACACGAATTAACGTTTTTGAGCTGACTTGATTTTTGGTCTGACATGCATGTACATATTTATGCGTAACTTCGGAACCGCGCGCCCTTGCGTCACAAATTTGGTGTCAAAAGATGCGGGAGACTCGAAAGAAAAAAGTCATGAAACGTCGCGGCGATAGCTTTTTGCGATTGCAATACATCGCGCGGAACGTCGAGGGGGGGGGGGGGGCCTCGGAGGCCCCCCCCCCCCCCCCCGGCCTAGTTAGGGTTAAATTAAAATAACAGTTATGTTGTATATTCTAATAAGAATAGAAAGATAAATCATGTATTGTTATGATCATAAACTTTTTATATTCCCCTCGAAGTATCGTATGATAATGCTATAAGATGCAAGGTAGAGAGACAAACATAAAACCTAATCTAACGAGATACGGAGCCACAATCCAGATTGATTAAAGACGAAATTTATGCTCTGCTGCTAAAAAACCTTTATTCCAGGTCTAAAAGGGTTAATGTTCGGTGCCATGCTGGCTGCGCTCATGAGCACGTTGACATCCGTTTTCAACAGCTTAAGCACCCTCTTCACCATGGACGTATGGACCAAATTTCGGCCCCTGGCCAGAGAGAGCGAGCTTCTAATTGTAGGAAGGTTTGTATCATATAATTGCGCTGTATGCATTATGTCTGTTTTGGTTGTTTATAATATATTTGTCTCTATGTTTGCCAGTTCGATGATGTTTTTGCAGGTGTGGTTGTTGTAGTTTTTTATGATGCCACTTGTGTTGTCTTAGAGAGAAAGATGGGTCGGGTTGCATGGGGAGCGTACTTTGATGGGGAATTTCAGACCAAATGAAAGTGTATGATCAATAAGTTTCCACTTATTGCCACGCAGTATAGGTAAATCTATGCAAAGAGATATTTGTCAATATTAGACGATGGCATTACCCTTTTGCAGATGTTGATATTAAACACATCTGCCCCCTCCCCATATTGCAAGATCCCGGACCTTATGGCTTTAGACTGTGTTATGGCTGTAGATGATTATAGAATTTAAACTCCTCTGTTCTTAATCAAGATATCAAAAAATGTTTATCATTATTTCTTTTTCGCAGTCATTTCAGAATGTTCGTTACCTTTTTTAGCACATCTTTAAGATATCAAAACCCCGCCAGAGTGAAAGATCAGATGCCTCCTTGTTTTGAAGAGCAGAATGCACACTAGAAATAATCAGGTACCACTCACTCCTCAGCAAATCTGGTGGCTGTCTGTAATAATTAATGTGATTCTATAATCCAAACGGTCCATATAAGTCCAATCAAATCAAGTCAGGCCCAGGTGCTAACTTTTCGCAATGACGGTACCAAGGCCTATATCTCGTGTAGTTGTTGCATTTACCACTATGAGCCTGTGCAATTTCCGTGATTCACTGCTACAGTTAGAGTACCGAAGTGACGATGTCTTTTGATATAGCTTGGGTTGTGAAACCATGTGCGAGCCCCATGGTTAGCAACAATTACATAGTGTTCACAGAATCGGTATTCTGGCCAGATGATGCTGTTTGAGAACAGTTTCCATGGCGATAAATGCCTGTGACATGACACTTCGGTACTCTGTTTGGGTCTAGGGCAATTACCCCCTGGGCAATTATCCTGTAATGGACACTCCCCTGATCCTAACCCTATGATGTACGTTCAACATGACTACCACCTGTTCGCCCGTAGGACCAGTACTGGTGTCATGGCCATCATCGCGGTGCTGTGGCTACCTCTCATCCAAGCTTCAGGAACGGGGCAGCTCTTCGTCTACATCCAGTCAATGACGTCATATTTGACTCCACCCATTTTCGCTGTCTATGTGGGAGGAATGTTTTGGGAGCGCATCACCGAAAAAGTAGGTATACCGGATTTAAAAGTAGTTTCAGATTGTTTAATGTCTTGTTTTATTCATTCATTTTCCTGTAGTTCTGTTTTCGGTTTTTTTTTCTTTTGATTTGCAGTAATATGTAATCGCGTATAGTCTTCTAGGTTTACTGATATGAAACATTGTTTATTAGTCGCTATCGATAATTTTGATACGAAATCATTGTTTGATGGACAGGGTACCTTTTCAGGTGAATGGGCTTGAGATATTTGGTTGGTAAGCAATATTTAGAAAGCCTCTTCCAAAGTTTTCAAAATTTCATTGGCAAATCATCTCTTTCGTAGGATTTTCCGTTTTACTCAATTGTTAAAGAAACAGCCTTTTATCCACCCCCATCGCTTTGTGGACAAAAGAAAAAGACAGAAATATGATCGTAAAATTTGCAGTAATTTCATGCAACCCCTAAACTTGAAAAACTTGAAGTACTTCAATATAGCATATTTTCAATGAGTGTTATACATCCTTTGGTTTTTTTGTGTGTCATCATGCAATTAAAAGAAAAATGTTGTGCACCCTGTTTATGTTTTTGTGTCCAAACAACTAAAACATTTACATCTTCCAAGCCAACTGTTGACCAAAGTTCTTTCTTTTGAAACTAAACGACATTGTTCGTGAGTGTCTTTCCTAAGAAGCAATAATGAAAATATTGATAGATAATCTAAACTGATTGGAATCGTTTTTGTTTATTCGTTACATAAAACATGCGCTCGATGGAGGTGCGCGTGCCATGACATTTTGTGACAAAATATTCACTTTCATTTCATTTCATTTGATTTCATTTATTGGTTTCGGCAACTTTTTTCATGAACATATACTTACAGAAAACAAAAAAACCACAATAAGATATAAAACTAAGGGCAGGTCCTCCATCTTGACTTCATGATATAATTATGGCGTACTACGCGCTTGAATCAAGGAGTAAATGTAGATTGTATTTTCTATTACGGAATGTTTGATTGGGTTGCCAGGGTTGACACAAGAAGCAAACCTTGAAATCTTGACAACATTATGGGATAAATCTATAATCTGCATTTACTTTCTTAATAAATTAAGAGATGCAGGTGCATGTGCATAACGGATAGTGTACTGTTATTGTTCTTTATGGAATCTACAACTAGTTTGCATCTTTCATAAACTAGTCTTACCTTGCTTTTCCATCAGGGTGCCTTCTACGGCCTGCTTTCGGGTGTGGTCGTGGGCGTTCTCCGCATGGTGCTCGACTTCGTGTACACGAGTCCCGGTTGTGGACAACCCGACCACCGGCCAGAGATCGTGAAAAACTTTCACTACCTGCACTTTGCCTGCGTGCTCTTCGCCGTGACACTCCTGATGATCGTCATTATTAGTCTCTTCACGGAACCCATCCCCAGCGAGAAGGTGATTGATTGGTCTTGTTCTTGCTTGTTTGTTGGTATCGTTCCGATCCGATATCCACACAAGGGGGCCTGGGTCTTGTTTCAAAGTCTACACACATTATCTAGAGTGGGTGTCATGAGGGCTGGCCAAAGGCACCTTGAAGGGGAAATGGTTTAGTGTATGTTATTCGCTGAGTGGAAGCGAAGGAAACCAAACATCGCACACACTATATAAATGGCAAGACATTAATTTTTGTTTGCTCATTCATTCATTCATTCATTAATTTATTCATTCGTTCGTTCATTTAATTAATTCTTTATTCCTTTACTTTTTTACATATTCATTCAGTAGTTTCAGCATTTGTTTACGATGATAAAAGTGGGTGATTAATCATATTCTCATGTATATAAAGTGTCAAGTCTACTGAAATAAAATGTATGTAAAGTCTCCTGGGCTCCTAAAATTATGTTGATAATGGAATGGACACACACAAATGCGCACACACATTCATTATACACACACAAGATCACGTGCACAAGAAAAAAAAAAGATCGGAATTGCGAAGAGCTTATAGTCACTCGTGAAGACATTTCAAAATCAATGATATTCTGTGTACACAATCAAATTCAAATGCAGATTAGAGTTTCGATTTAAATGTGAGGCCTTTACTTACAAACTTAAAGCACTTCCTCTTTCAACGGTCAGAATTATGTTCTGTTCTTGTCCTCGCAGCTCGTACGTCTCACGTGGTGGACGAGACACAGCAAAGCTCCCCGAGAAGCAATGCCTGAAACTTACAACCCCGTCAACTCAGAGAAAATAGCCAACCATCTGGACATCGAGGAAGGTATTTACACATTTTTACTTTGTCTATACCGGGTGTCCCAAAAAAAAAGCGGAACGGTGGATTTTCAATACCTTGCGTTCTAAAAGTTACATATTTTTTGACGTCATTAGAAAGAGCATGTTCCGCAGAAGACAATGATACCACAATCATTAAATTTGGTTCAGTACTTTTTATTCTACGCCAATTTCTGTAAATGCAGTTATTTTCAAATTTCGCCGGATTATGAGATAATAATTTGGGTGCGACGAGCGTACCATACGGTGAATATTGTGTAAGCTCGTTGATCCATGTGAACAAAAGATACACCTTTCGCATTGGGCGCGCACACACACACAGACAGACAGACAGACACACACACACACACACACACACACACACACACACACACACACACTGTTTTTTGCTGGCCCGCGCCCATTGTTTGTTGACATGGATCACCGAGCTCAGACAATATTCACCGTATGGATCGCGTGTCGCGCTCAAATTAGTATCTCATAAGTCGCCAAAATCCGGCGAAATTTGAAAATGACAGCATTTACAGAAATTGGCGTAGAATTAAAAGCGCTGAACCGAATTTAATGATTTTGGTATCATTGTCTTCTGCGGAAGATGCTTTTTTTAATGATGTCAAAAAATATATCACTTTTAAAACGCAAGGTACTGAAAATCCACCGTTCCGCTTTTTTTGGGACACCCGGTATACGGACCATATCGCAGTTTTCATCCCATTGAATCTGCAGTGGTAAAAAGTTTTATTTTTGTTCGTTGTTTATAGCTTCGCTTCCAGTTTCTGATCATGACTGTTGGGCATTCAACGTGAAAGTGTTGTTCTGATAGGCTGCAGTATATTGTTGACGAGTGTGTGTCGATCGTGTTTAAAAGGCTCAATTAGTTAGAGGCGCGTGTGGAGAGAAAGGTTCAATAGCACAATAAGTAGTCAGAGTATAGATCCTTCACAGATTGATATCGAGTTCACACTCTTGGTTTCGTTTTCCTCTACTTTTCATTCTATTTCCCTTCACTCCGTCTATCTCTGTCTCTCCTACGGCTCTCTAAAACCCTCCTCTTCTTCTCCGTTTTCTTCCTCGTCATCAACCTCGCCACCACCACGACTTCACCCTGTAGTGGAGATCAAGAAGCCGTCCATGTGCCGCCGCGTCTTCAACATCATTTGTGGTATCTCTTCGGCCACGCCCGAGGACCAGCCGACACCGGAGTCACTGGAAAAGATGCGATCCCTGGAAGAGACGCCATTTTGGCGGCGAGTGATGATCGCCAACCTTATCATCGCCATCGGGTTCGGTGTCTTCCTTTTCGCCTTCTTCGGCTGAATGCTTTCGATTTTATTCGCGGATGATCACGGAGCATCAGGCAGGAGTGATGATGTCAATATACTCCTATTTTTCTCACCACATTGAAGAATGTACATTTATAAGAGTATTTTGCAGGGTAATTTTATGGGAACGTTTAAAGGAATTATCTCCTTATCAATAACAAGATTTGGAAAGGAAGACAAACTTATATTTAAAGTGAAGACATGATCACTGTCTGAAAGACTGAAATATGTTCAATTGAGTATTACTGCTTGTGGATACACACATGCGAAAGAAAAAGAGCGTAACTGTGTCACATTTTGTATATATCAAAATATACCTCATTACTTGAAGACTAAGGTGTCTTTACATATCTTTTTGTTATAGCCATCACGGGTAGCCATCTTTCTAGAAGAATGCACGTACATTATTGTATAATACCCGAAAGAAGAAACACACAGAGGAACGAAAACTAAATTTAATTTGATTTAACATTTCGCGCACCTTCGGTACAATGAACAATATTCATTATGAGCTCGATTAATTTTCTTTCGCATTATAGCCATAGGATAGCATTTAGTATGCGGTGTATCAATCTTTCAGTGTCTTGATAAGGACAATTATGAAACTATTTTGTGGAGTCGACTAAGGACATGAAGCGTGTGGGAGACCTACATAGTATGCTCCACGAGCAGTATTTCGCGCCATCGCACAAATTTATTCTGGTGTTGCAAATTGCTGTCTGCTTAACATTAACTCCCGTCCTTTTCAGGTCGAGTGTATGCATCTCGTACTAATCAATACCAGAGTGCCATGGGTCGTAATATCATGACTTTCAGTTTTTGCTAAAGATCATGAGGTTGTGGAGTTATTGTCATGACTGCACATGTGCAGTAAAGACAGGAATAATTTCTATGAAGATTGGTATAGCATATTCCCGATTGAGAAAGAATTACTGTCCAACTGCCATCACATGAGGTGATACTTATGATATATCTTTCTTTATCATCGTTTTAATGAAGATATGAATGATACTTAAAAGTGGGTATCTCATCGGACTGGAGACTAGTTGGCGACCTGGTGGAGACTCGAGTCTCCTCGGTCGCGCAGTGGTCGCGGAGACGTCTCCGAGACGTCTCCTGGAATGCAGGTCGCAAGAGTCGCAAGAGAATAAAATTTGTTCGATTTTTTTTTTTAGACTCTTTCTCAGTCTCCTTGCAGCTAGCCACAATGACGTCTCCGCAACGTTTTCTAGTGGCGGAAAAGTCGCGGAAACCAAATTTATTGGCGAGGTCTACAAGACGTCTCCGCAACTTTACGGAGACCCAGCTTTGGCGACCTACCGGAGACGTCTGCGACTGAGAAGATGTCTCAGAGACGTCTCCGCGACTTCTGGGCAAATAAATCATTACCTAATTTGGAGACGTCTCTTAAGTCGCCGTGGAGCCGCCTTCTTGGTGAGCGCGCAAGGCATTTGGGGGTTCTTTCGAGTCGCACGAGTCGCGGCGAAGCCTCCTCCGATGAGATACGCCCTTTAATAGTGATGATGATGATGATGATGATGATGACGACGACGATGACATATTTCTTGTCACCTTGACCAATCGACATGACATTTATCAACTTTTATTCAAGGTATGTTTACCAGTCGTGACCTCCATACACCACACAATGAGAATACTCATGATTACTTTTTCGACTTTGTCTTATCCTCCCGAGCATCGTTATCACCATCACTGAAACCTAATCATTTCCCTACTTCTCTGCCGTTTTCTTTTTCGGTATTTCTTCCACATCTTTCTATTTTTTTTTCTTTTGGTCCTACTTTCAATTATTCTCTGTGCGGTTTCAACAGAATCAAGCAAAAGCGACTGAACACGTTGTATCTATAGTTGTACATTATTTGTACAGGATTGAAAGTGTCATAGTGTGGTGTTTTCTGTACTATCTGATCTGTAACCAGGGTATCGTGATGAAAGTCACAGTGTTGTACAGGGTATATCGTATTAGAGACAAATATGACAAAATGAAACGTCTTTTTCATTCCTGTAGAAGTGGCCAAGAATACGGTACAAACAAAATGTCAAGTCTTGTCTCTAAATAAATGATGGACCTCGTGAGTTGCACACCTATATGCACCACAAATTGACACAGTGTATAATTATGACTGAAGTATGCTGTGGGAAATATAGCAAGAAGTATACAATGTACTCGAGTATGTATTCAAGAAGAGGATGTATACTCGCTGATAAGCAAAGCGAATTGTTGGCGAATTTCTTGATGGTGATTGTGAAGATAGAAAAAAATGCAGCCATTTCTTAAAAGCTTGCAATGCCAAAAGGCAGCAAATTTAACAACTATGAATTATTGTCCTATGTGTCCTATCAAGAGGAAGTCCACCCCAAATACACTTCAAAAGAAAGGGAAACACATTCTCTACAGAATGTTACAAAAATGACAAAAATCGTGTAAGAAATAAGGAAAAGATGACACTTTGAAATTTCACATTTTTAGGAAAACATTTCTTGACCAGTCCATATGAATATTCTAATGAACAAGTTGATGATTGTCATGCCCTCACAATTTTATGCATGCATATGACATTCGGACATTCGGAAAAAAAGTATCATTTTTAGCTAATATATATACGGCAGTACGGGTAAAATCATATTCCCATACCGAAATCAGAGGTAACATTTGTTCTTTGTTATTTTGGATATAGTTTAACAGCAAGTTTTATATCTATACAGCTGAAATATGAGATTTTGTCATTTCTGTATATGAAATGAATAAGAAATTGTAAGAGCATGATATCATCAACTTGCTGATTTGAATATTCATAACGACTAGTCAAGAAGTGTCTTTGAAAAATTTTGAAATTTCAGTATAACGTCCTTATTTCTTACCCGATTTTAGTCATTTTGCACTGTCGAGCAGGGATTTTTTTTTTCTGTCTTGTAAAATTGATGAAATTTTGGAGTGGATTAATTTCTTCTTTAAAAACTCAAGAATTATTCAAGTATCCACTTTATGAGAGTAATTATTTTACTTTAACTTACCAGTAGCCGAATACTCAGGAAAAGCAAATGCTGTTTTGTGCTGGCTAAGTATTTGAATTAGGAAATTGTATATATATATATATATGTGTAAAATTAGGAAGTATATGTCTAAATGTCTATTTTGCTGAAGTATCAAATTGAATACCGGCCATACTATCGCCCGGTGAAAAGTGAATATGGACCATTAGCAGAAATATAGAAGACTGGTCGTTGGCGATATCGGCCAATCATTTGAATAGGACCCATATCACCATTATAAGAATCACTTTCGCTGCTGCACAGAACTATGATATGATTATCCGAGAGTTTGACATGGTTAAATGTACTTCGAGTTATAAATCAATCCTTCGTCTTCGTCTAGGAACATTGTGTATATTCTCTCCCTTGTAACTTATTAATTACGAAATGTTCACAATCTTAATTTCTATAAGTTATTAATTGCGAAATCTTAACAATTTCCGTGCCTGTAAACATGTGAGAAGCTTATATGTTCCACGTGTATGTACAATGTATTTTATCATCTCTGTAAGTGGGAAGTTGCGTATAAGCGGCACGGGCCGATTATTTGCTAAGGGGAGGCGGGGGGGGGGGGGGGGGGAATTAACCCAATGGAAATTCTCTCGCCAAATCGGCTGAAAAGCCAAAAACAAAAGAAATAAAACAAATTAAAACATTAATACATTTTCACGTTTTTGCCACCACTTCTATCCCAAGGCGACTGAAAAACCTCCCCCCCCCCCCCCAAAAAAAAAAAAAAAAAAAATGTCTGCGCGGACTTCACATTTCTTACTGTTGGGCTGAGCCCAAGACAGAGAGCTAGGAACATACTGTGTGGGTCTGGACACATGATGGCGTTGTTCTATGCACATCTGCACATCACATTCTTCTCACTAGGCAGCCCAAAGGGCGGGGGGCTAAACCTCCTACTCCCCCCCCCCCCCCCCCCCCCCTAGATCTGCCACTGCTCTATATATGTATAATTGGAAGTCAGCAGAACCGATTTGCAGATGAGACCTATACATGTATATTTTTATAAGGTTTCTGTTTTTGTGAGCAAGTTAAATAAAGAGTACCCAAGTCCTTGTATATTCTCAGGTTGTATAACATTCTGTGTCATTTCAGTTTCTTATTGTACAAACATTCTTCATGTAAAAGCATGTAGTCTGATTGGCTACAACATTTCACAGACAATAATTAAGGCTTGACAATAACTTTTATTTTTGGTGGCCCATTTTTGGAGGCCTGACAATGAAATTTGGCAACATGAAAAATGAAGAAAAACATAAAAAATGAATAATTTGATAAAGCATCAATACACATGTACCAGTAATGAAATAAACCATGACAAAAACATTGAAATAGTTATTCTAAACCATGAGAATATTCCTTATGAGAAAATTGGCAGGTATAATAAAGGGCTTCAAATACCATATGTATACAGTTTGTACTGCAACTATGGGTAACATACTTTTCAATATTGAGTTGAGGCACATATATGATTTTCAGTAACACAACATATTCATGAAATGATTATATATTATCTAGTGTATAGGAGTATATAATATACCTTGTTCTTTTAATGGATAAACCACAAGGAATTTGAGAGTAATTTGGTCATTTATGAGAAAAATAATTTGGCCGAATTTAGCTGTAAAATAGACTGAGCTCGGCCTCAAAGAATAGCGACGATCTAGCAACCTGTTCACATGACAAGCCTTGTGGAATGTGCAAACAATAATTATAATATGCCTTATATAAGACAACAATAAGAATGCTGGAACACAAGTGTAGGATGAACTACTAGAAAATTTATTCAAAAAAAAAAAACACTTAACGACTGCACATCAGTGAAGTTTTGAGACCTACTACAGTGTAGTATACAGTTATGAGATTTGAGTCCAATAGTCATGCACTTTGGTTGATGTTACATAGAATCACCTACTTACATCGTTAATACACTATACTCTAGAACTCTAGAAAGCAGAGATGGAAAATAACATGTCCATTGAATGGATTTGACTTGAGTTCAAGACAAAGAGTTCTGAGGTTTTTCTTTATTTTTTTTTTCTAGACAGAATAGGAAATGCACTTGAAAATGTTCTCGATGAAGCATTGATACAATGCACTTCAACTAATTTTCACACATCCCCCAACTCTGAAACAAGGCGAGACTTCAAAATGACACGTAAAAACAGATCAAAGAGTTGTTTTCTTCTTTTTCCTGCTCTTCTTTCAATTTTTTAAAAGCTGAAGGACAGCGTACCAGAAAATACAAAAGACACAACTGAATTGAGGTACATGTGTCTTTTCTCTTATGACAAAAAAAAAAAATGCTTGGTACCAGAAAATCATTCACTTGCACATGTTTGACATTCTATAGGCAATAAAACACAGAAAGTTCTTCTTTTTCATCTGTAAATACTGTATTCAACTTCAGCCGTGAGCTATGATGTAGGACCACCATCTTAACAAGTCCACCTTCATATACATGTGAATTGAGTGAATTCAACAATATTAGCAGCACACATCAGCGAAAGTTGGGGGGAAATTGGATAATCCGTTCAAAAGTAATGAATTTTTCAAGTATCTGCACAGTTAATGCTGGATGAGAAGACTACTACAGTGTATGATGTCACATGCATAGAATATAAGGAAAATATAAAGAGAAATTCACAAAATTTTACTTTTGGAAAAAAGTGCTCATTTCCTTCTGAAAGAGGGAAGTCAAGCATTCTCTTATTATGCAAGAAAAGTTAGAATATGTTGAATTGTCTTTATATTTTCTTTATATCATTGTACACATGTGACATCATCAGCTGTAATAATCTTCTCATCCAGCAGTGACTGAGCAGAAACTTCAAAAATTTTCAAAAACTTTCCACAGATTGTCCTATATTCCTCAAACGCTCACTGATGTGTTCTACTAATGTTGCTGCATTCACTCAATCCACATTTCTATGAAGGTGAACTTGTCCTTTAATTATGTCTCAAATCCTGTGAAAATGATTGGCTGGACATATCTAGCTCTGCTCTTTTGCAGTGATATCGCATGACCATAATGAAACGTAGTTCACTGACTGATGAAACGTTATTAGCTGAAATGTATGTTATGTCATTTCTAACAGCTATGGAATGTTTGTCTAAAAACCTACCATGCACAACACATTAAAAAACTAGAAATGTCGCTATGGCGACTGATGCCTCCGCCATAATGCATGATTCTCCCAATAGGCGTATAGTACAATGTCTTCACAATGTGTGATCCATGACAGTTTCACGTAACTGGCAAAATATTGAAATGACAGGTTTGTCAGAACTGTCTTGAACTGGGTTTGCTTTAATTTTCTAAGAGTGCAGGTACACATATTTGGGGAATTGAGAATTTTTACTTGAATTCTGACAGACCTTTTTATAAGTTTATGCATTGAGTGATTTCCAAGGTATGAAGAAAGAGTGTAATGACGGTACAAAATGTTTTTTTTTTTTTTTTTTTTTTTTTTGGGGGGGGGGGGGGGCATTGAAACCTGGCCTTTGACCCTTAACCTTTGACCTTTGACCTTCCAGCTGGAAATTTCCAAGAGAATCTCCATTAGGTAATGCATGTAATAAGTTTTGAAACTTATAATGCAAGCATTGCATATACTAGTATATGAGGGAAATAGTAAAATTGTGAGGAGTTGACCTTGACCTTTGACCCCTGACTATTGACCCATGACTCCTAAATTCCCTAGATAATCCCTGCCAGTCAGTACATGCGTATGTACCAAGTTCCATGAAGATACATTGAACCATTTGCGAGAAAAGTGATATTGCAACATTTTCACCTAACCTTTGACCTTTTGACCTTTGACCTTATGACGTGAAACTCTCTCTGGAGAATTTTTACGCAGTAGTACATGTCCACACCAAGTTTCATGAAAATACCTTTGGGCATTGCATAGATATGGGGGAAATTGCAACATTTATAGCATTTGACCTTGACCTTTTGACCTTTGACCTCTTGCCAATGTCACTAAAATCATATCAACTAATTGTCCCATCATACATCATCCTTGGACCAAGTTTGGTGAAAGCTGCTTCATCGAGTTTTGAGTTATCACGTAAAGAGATAAATTTAAGGATTTGACCTTGATCTTTGACCTTTGACCTCTGTCCGATTTCACTGAAAAACTAATGAAGTAATTGTCCCATCATACATCATCCTCCAACAAAGTTTGGTGAAATTCACTCCATCCAGTCTTGAGTTATCGCGTAAACGGATACAATTTCATGATTTGACCTTGACCTTTGACCTTTGACCTTTAGCCGATTTCACCCAAAATCTAATCAAATAATTGCCCCATCATACTTCATACTTGGACTAAGTTTGGTAAAATTCCAGTAAATATTACTCAAGTTATCACGTAAACGAAAGCGGACGGACGGACGTACGGACGTACGGACGTACGGACGTACGGACGTACGGACGTACAGACGTACGTACGGACGTACGGACGGACGGACAACCCGAAAACATAATGCCTCCGGCACCACTTCGTGGCGGAGGCATAAAAAAATAACACAATTTTTACAAGAGCATTCAAGAAGACTGTTTACCAACAGAGGAAATGTGGAAGAAACACAAACTCTTTCAGACTGAAAACATCAATGGGAACATAACCTTAATTATGACAGGAATAGTATAGATTATTACACAAACTGACAGTAATAATATAGATTTTCACACAAATACACAAATAATGTCTAAAAAGTGTCCAAGCACACAAATGTTCACCAAATGTCTGGCAAGGTATCCAAGCACACAAACATATACCAAATGTACAGAAGAGTGTCCAAAAATATGTTTTTGATAAATACAGCATGGCAAGAGACTACTTTTGACATCATCAGCAATATAAATTTGTGGAATTTGCATTCAAAGTATGGTGAAAAGAGTACATTTCTTGAAAAATTATGCAGACACAGAAGTCATTTTTTTTTTTTGAAAATCAGCAGTTGAAGGGAAATGAAACGAAGATATTCATGAGGATTGAGTGAATGCAGCAATATTAGTAAAAAGTTTGAGGAAAACAAGACAATCCATTCAAATGTTACGAACTGTCTATCAGTTAACACTGCGGGATTTGAGTATACTCACACCCGGTTCCCGGAAGGAACAGGTTAAATGGCTAATGCTCATGGCTGCAGCATAGTTTCTTACATTTCAGATGCCATATTAAAGTACTTTATACTGATGTAGGGCATCACATCAACACAAAATAATAAATCAAAAGATCATTAGCTCTTTGAGCATTGGATCTTGACTTACGCCACGAGGAAAAAGGAATCAGAAAATGTTAGTGTGGTCAATCTTAGGAATCACAATACACGGTACAGTAATTTAAATCACATCTGTGATTACATAGAAAAGACACAAGAAACAGAGAGCAACGTTTTCATTCACACTACCTCTGTAAAGTCTTCTATTCCGACAAGTTTTACAGCAGTTCTTGGAACCACATAAACACATATACACATTACACAAACACAGTTAATAAGGCTTGAGGTTTACAACTAAAAACAAAACACTGTTTGTACCTCCATATCCTTTTAGGGTAGGAGCAAGTAAGTTAAGAAAAAAAATTAAAGTTTACTTCAAGGGAAAGGACTGGTAATGGGCAGCGGAAGGCGTTTTTTATTATTTGGCACAATGTAGCAAGGTGATATCATTTGTTGATCGATACCGGTACCCCTCCACAGGTTTCCCTGGGCATGGGGTTCAACAGAGTTGTGCACCTGGGTAATCCTGAATGACTAGTACTGGTCCTGCAAGAGCCAGCAAGTGGTCTCAAGAGGGCACATTTTCCATTTAAAAAAAAAAAATGGTTCAAGCAACACAAGTATATCTTACTTTCAAAAGTATATTAGCATGAGGCATTTCAGTATACTACAGCACACAAGCAGGGTCACACACATACTCTTCAACATTCAGATCGTTGTACTGACATGATCACTTTGCTAAAAAGTGTTGGTTAAGTGGTAGTCTAGCCTGATTTTTTTTTTTTTTTTTTTGGGGGGGGGGGGGGGGGGGGAAGGAGGAGTATTCCACAAATCTACTGTGCAAATGCTCATCCCTGCATTATACAAGTTTAATTACTGAACATGATTTGACCAGTGCCCTAGATACTGACTCCAATTCCACAACAAAAGATGCTCAGAAGCTTACAATAAGGAATTTTTTCATGAAAGTCCCAGAGCATACAGTCATTAACTTATTCACCAATTGCCTGTGATGCCAATAACATGTCATATGAATCCAGTGTTTAATCCTATTTACCACGGCAACTATAAAGCCTGCATGCCTGTGAACTTGCTGGACCAAAGCTGCACTCAGTGAGAAAATTGCTGTAATGGTAATATGGGAGCATCAGAGGAAACAAGCATACAACTTGTATTTTGAATATTTTGGACCAGAGATATTCATGAACTCAATCTACTGTAAAACACAATATTTTTGCTGCACGAAATTTTGGTGTATCGGAGCCGACGGCCTTTTCATCAAATTTTCGCATACGTTTTAATACCATGAATTTTGTCTGTTGCAAAATTTCCATATCTTACACTGCACGTGAACATTCCTTGTTTTACAGTAAAATCAGTTCAGGAGACTGGTACAGTCTGTGTCAAGAATTGGCTTTCTCACCAGACAACTTAATGATGAGGCAAGGTGATTGGAAAATCAATCAGGAAAGTTCATCCAAATTCCATCAGTATTCTGAATACTGCAATCCCATAAATACCGTAATAGAATCAAAAGATATGTTCAGAGCAGTATATTACATTTAAAAAGAAGTGAAATAAAAATGACATGTACGTGCACTCCACATACATGTTATGATTACCTCAGGAAACAAATATCCTAGAATATTGTTGGCATGCAGACACACATGACAATGAGGTGAATTTACATAATGCCCAGGCATCAAAAATATTACGTAAGAACACTACACCTTTGGCAATTAAACTTGGATGCTGCAGTAGAATACAGCTTCTCTTGTTGAATGAATGCTTCAACAAATTGCATGTCGTCCACATATAGCAGCCTGTCCAATGAAAATGTTCCTCCAAGGAACCAGGTACATATATATTTACAAACAGTCAGGCGTGTAATGACACACAACCACAAGTACTGGATGGATAAGATATCAACAGGTCAAGGGACTACTGAGATGACAATCTGTCAAGCAAGTGAACCCCACTGTTATTACCTGAAGCATGGACCTACATGTACTAAATGCATGGACTACTAGTATTAATGGAGGTCTTTCTTTGATCCCATAATCACCGCCACCACCCGATTATATGTGCATCTTAACAAGTACATTCAGTTGTTTGGACAATGACGATTGTGCAATCGGCAATTGTGCATCGTCACTGACAAAAGAACCGTTTCCCTCATTTTGGTCATATTTGGCTGAAGTGCCTTTTCAGACTCAACTGCTTTTGAATAAGCACCAATGGTGTCAGAGCAAACATCAAAACATGACAAATTCTGTGTCACAAAATAAGTAATCAATGAAGTGGACACTTGTGGACATGCATGGAATGGTGTTTAATGCTAAGATATACATGCTGTCTACTGTTACTGTCCATGTTTACTCTGATAAACAATGTGCAAAAATGGGAAAAAATTAGATTACAAAACAGCAATCAACTCTCCAAAATGCTTGCTTTCTCTTGTAAAGCATGTGCACTTCACAAATTGAATTGCTTGAGCAATGATTTCCCAATATACACTGTAACTGCAAATGAATTTTTCTTCATTTCAGAGATTTATCATCTTTTGCGCATGTAGTTCTCAGATTTATCAAAGCACCACCTTGCTTTTATCCAGGCTGGCTGTTGGCGGTGATAAGATCAAAGCCGAAAGCATGTTTAAAAATTTTTTTGTGACCCTTTTCACAGAAACAGGTGCATGAATATCACAAAGCCATGAATGTCCACGTGCAGTAGGTCCATTTCTGTAACAATTGTAATTGTCATCAATCATCATAATCATCACGATCATCACAATCATCAAAATTATCATCGCAGAGTACCACAGCGATGATGTCACAGTCTTTTGATATAGCTTGGGGTTGAAACTCGGTGTGAGCATGGTTAGCAGTGATAGTGTTCAGGGACCAGGCGAGGTAACGTAAAAAAGCTAATTTTCATTCATCTTAAGAAAGAGTTTACATTTATATAAATTAATGACAAAAATCTTATAGCACACTTCATGTTAAATGCACACTCTAGTACACGTTAAGTACTCTATTTGGCATTTACACATAACTTACACCACATTATTAAAGTCTTTATGAAACACCCCCAACTCCCAGTACAAAAAGTCCCAATTTATACATATGGTCCATCACATGCCTTACAAAACAAACACAATATTCAAAGTGGCTATCATAGTACTGGACATGAAGAATGCTCTCTTGGCTTATAAATTAGATTATGGTCTCTGACAAGAGCTGCTCATTTGTATACACAGACACACAATACAGTCAATTTCTGCTCTGATGACATGCATTTCACAAATTCATCAGATCTTTGACCTCATGAAAGAACTTTATCACGAATGGAGCACAGAGCAGAACTCAACCCCTACCCCCCCCCCCTCCATCCCAACGAAAAGGAAAAAATAAAGAATGGAAATACAAAATTACAATATCCATGATTGATTGAAGTTTGTTCTGATCATTACCATTGATTATTACAGGGAAGATACAGGAAGAGCTAGGAGGCAAGACAGAGAGATGCAAATTGTTTACCGGCAAGATACGGGCCGACAAGTTGCTACAGAACAGGTAGGGGTAGACATACACATTCTTGTACAAACAGGTCCCTTCATTATCTTGTCACTCTATAAAACAAGATGAGGTTACTCGAGCGATTTCATCGACCAAGTCCTTCTAATTAACAGCACTTTGCAGTAGTCACAAATATAATTTGCCAGTGGCACCGCCCTGCGGTACAGTCAAAGTCTGTGTTATTACAAACTCTCCCTGAAAGGTCTTCTCAGAAATCTTAGAGAGATGTAATGATGGAGAGGCAGAGCTGCACTGAGGTTCACTTCCAGCGACGTGGCTACCTCCCCATTTGCTCACTCACACTTGCGTGGTCATCACCAGGGGCCTGAAGCCCAACAGCTGGTGCACCATGTGCCCACAAGGCATGCATTGCGAATGTAGGGACAGCAGGCATGTGGCAATGTCGATGAGGTACTGCGGCACATCGTCCGCGGGAAACAGACTCGCTCTGAGTGTCTCCAGGATGACAAACACCTTGAAGCTGTCTTCATCACCCAATCTGTGCCGGTCATCGACACTAAAAATCTCCTCGAGGAAGTTACTTCCCGCTGCATCATACAAGGACTGCACCCTGAGAGTTCTCGCTAGGGAAGAGAGCATTCTTTCATCTTCGATATGACCAAAGTTTGCTCGCAATGAGTAGACCCATCTGTCTGCTGGGTTGTGCTTCATCATTCCCTCCAGCTCTAGAAGAGTCAAGTCACAAAGGGTGTGGTCCACATTCCCTGTGGTGCTCGTAATCTTGGGGAAGTTTCCGTGGGAGGCTGTCTCCATGACAACCTTGTAGAAGGTGCCTGGCAGCAGGTCTTTGACGACCTTCCCATCCACACGTCCACACCCACATTCCACTGTGACGCGAGCAAGTGGGACTTTTGCAGTAACCTCTATGGACTGGTCATGTGGTGTTACATCCGGTGTTACATCTAGTGTGTCGGGAGTAGAGGGTGGGGTGGTAGAAAGCTCCACAGCATCACCATTTTCTAAGAAGCAGAAACAAATGAAAAGGAAGATGGCAGGAGTGTGAATGAAACACACATATAAAATATGTAACAATGACCTATCATCTCAACATCATTAAATTGCCATAGTTTCTCAACTCCACTGCATATTTTACACGAGAGAAAGATTAAATAGAACTGGTCGTTTTTTATCAATCAGCTCTTTTGAACTCTTTATGTACCACATTATTCTGAGACACCCATGTAGTCATGCCTTGTGAAAACAGTCTGTTTTTCAAATTGGTTAGTTTTACAGATTTTTGTTACCCTGGACATGCAGTGAGCAAAGGGTTAAAAAAAGTCAAGCTTATCTTTGATGTAAAGTGTATAACAAATCTATGTTTGTTTTTCTTTGATTGACCAGTAGCTACATTATTGTAAATGCAGTACAGAATACCACTTGATAGTCCATCACCATGTGAAATGCAAGCTACAAGTAACAGGAAAAGAATAAGAAATGCTCTCATTGAGGTGTAGCATTTGGCGATTAAAGATAATAAAAAGTTTTGGTACCTCAAAAGTTTCCTTGAATTTCCTTGTCTTAGTTTGTGTTTCAGGTTAAAGTACCTTTCATATAACTAACACTGTGAGACTTACTCGCCCCGAAGTGCTCTCATGTCTTAGTAATCATGCAATTAACTGCGACCAGCAGCCCCATACGCATAGCGACCAGCAGTCCCATACGCATAGCGTAATCGGGCTTCGCATTGTAGCATTCAGGATCATGACAGGTTTAGTATCGCAGGATAAATGTCAACTTAAAATCCCAAAAATTCTTCAATTTGAAGACTTACCAATTAAGGTGAAGTATTGAAAACAGGCTTCGGGCAACGTTTGGTTCTGCCCATAGTCCCTTTCTGTTCGAATTGATTACTGAATGTGACTCGGACGAGAGGACCTTGGGGGAGCTACATACACTGAATACTGCAGCCAGTGCATGCGAACACATCACATGTGCACAAATTTCAAATCCATCAACGGATAAGCTGTTTGTGTGCGCATGCGCTGGCCGTAGTAGTCAGTGTATGTAGCTCTCCCAAGGTCCTCTCGACCGAGTCACATTCAGTCATCAATTCGAAAAGAAAGGGACTATTGGCAGAACCAAACGTTGTTCGAAGCCTGTTTTCAGTACTTCAACTTAATTGGTAAGTCTTTAAATCGAAGAAATTTTTGGATTTTAAGTTGACATTTACCCGCGATACTAATTCTGTCATGATCCTGAATGCTACAATGTGAAGCCCCATTACGCTATGCGTATGGGGCTGCTGGTCGCAGTTAGCTATGCGTATAATGGGCTGCACGCTGCTGGTCGCAGTCAGTGGTTTCGTACAATATTTATCGACGCTGTACGGCGACGGCTCTGTTACAAAACCATTATTGCATGATTACTAAGACATGAGAGCACTTTGGGGCGAGTAATTCTCACAGACAACGTACTTTAACATGAAACACAAACCAAGACAAGGAAATTCAGGGAAACTTTTGAGGTACCAAAACTTTTTATTATCTTTAATCAAATGGTTTGGGCCAGTTTGCGCGTTTGAGCAGAATATGCGAACTTGGCATCATGTCGACCGAGTAGAGTGTTTGAATGTGGCACATAAAGAGTTGAATAGGGCACTAAAAGCTTACAATGCAAATTATGCCTTCTTATGGTGCTCCTAAAACACATGATTTCAATTATTATTACCTCCGCCAAGGGGGGAGGTTATGTTTTCGTTACCGTTGGTTTGTTTGTTCGTTTGTCCGTGTGCAAAATAACTCAAAAAGTAGTTAACGGATTGGGATGAAACTTGCAGGAAAGGTTGAGAATGACAGGAGTAACAAACGATTAACTTTTGGAAGTGATCCGAGAATTTTTGGGGAATTTATGAAGGATTTTGATATTTTGGCAGGTAGGGTCAATGAACTTGGGAGTTCAGGCTGCGCGTATTTGAGGTTTGCATGCGCGCACTAAAGTGCGTGCTCTAGTTTCTGCTGGGGAGAGGCACGCCGCGCATCTGAGGGTTTATGATGTAACAAAGGCTTCTATATTGAGAAATCGGGCGATTTTTCAGTGGGTGAAAATCACTTATTTCTATGGAAGAGAAAGGTCATTAGTGGAAAGTAACTGCTTGGCGGAGGTCTGCGCTCTCGGAGTGCTTTTCTAGAATAATAATGTAATACCATGCATATCTTTTTAGTTCCAGATGGTCAGTAATAAACTTGGGTACAAATTCTCCCTATCGAATAAAAAATTAAACAAATGAATGAGGTGATCTTACACAATGAATGCAACACATGGAGGTCAAGGGGGATCACACTTTCAGTGTCGACTTATGCATATCTGGTAATGCAAAGTTATTGTGCCGGAGGTGAGGGCAAAGCATATTATGCAGTAATTGCATACAATTTTCATCCTTTTATCATGACTCAAACATTCTCACTTTACAATAGAAATGCATTTTCATAGCTTACAACTTTATATTTCTTTTCCCAACATGTAACAATTGCTGAAAAAATCTACAAAAATACATATGTATGGTATATAGTTTGGAGATAAAGATAGTGTTCGATGTTTTTTTGTGTACAATCAAATAGAGCTCGCGCTGTACACTGGCACAGCATTGTTGTTATGGAAATTTAACAAGACCTGGATTGTACGAGTTTTTACAGTTACATGCAATAGGGAGAATTAGCCATTCCCACTCAAGGGAGCACAAAAATGTCTGGAGTCATGTTGGTTATGATAAACTTAGATCAACATAGTGACTAATAGTCAAGATAGTCTTGGCACCAAAGGTTGAAACCTCATCCTTTGGCTGTGTCACTCACCCATGAGATGACGCAATGACCTTTGACTTTCAGTGCTCAATCGATTGCGTGACGTACACCTCTTGTAAACCAAACATACCACAGAAGCAGCAACACAGCATAGCACAGCACAGCTTAAAATTCCCAGCAAAAGAAAGGCCCACCACATGGATTCTGAAAAGTCAAACAATCAGACATCCCAAACACTGTGTTAGTCAAGACGAAGGGAGGTTGTAAGTGGTGTACAATAAATGATGACCTCTTCAACGCTGCTCTGATACAATCATACTTCCTTGAATCTTTTTTTAGCAGCTATTTCGCATTTTCGTTGTTACTCAACTGAACTTGTGTTATGACAGCAAAGTGTTGTGCATTTGTTTAATTCTAGAGCAAAAATTTGTCAGTTTGAAGGCATGAGAACTACATTTTCACTTTAAATATGCTTAAGAGCCTTGCTTCCCAACCTCTCTCAACCCCAGTTCCACTTTGGCTCTTACAAATCTTTTCAAGACCCAGCCAGATCAAATAGGAATCTTTTTCATTCCGTTGTTGGCCAATACCGCTGACCATGCAGCTAGAGATTCACAGCCCATTAGTGGGCGGAATGCAACTTTTCCACCGCATGGGTGTATGCAAGGGGGGGTCGGGAGGGTCGTACGACCCCCCCAAATTTTCAAGAGGTCCACTTTTTGTAAAAGACATTTTTTGAGGGCTTTTTACTCTATATAGGCCTACAACAGGAAAAAAAAAAGTGACCAGGTGGTGTTCCAGCAAATTGTCAAAAACCTCGTAAATTTCGTAACTTAGTTTTAGTATGCCATAATTTACCTTATTTCTAAGCTGCACTGCCATGCCGAAAAAGTCACTTTTGTATGCACCAAATTGCCCCATTTTAAGATATAGAATTCAAAAACTCCCTACCGTGGAAGGGGGGGACACCCCCCTCCCACACCCTCCCCCCGCTCGGTCGCTCCGCTCCCTCGCAAAGGTAAAGGTCCAAAAATTTTGGTTACGACCCCCCCAGAAAAAATCCTGGATACACCCCTGCACCGTACTGACTCACATACATCTCATGGTCACAAGCAACCATGAAGAGGAGTCCATTTCTTTTTCTCTTCTTTTCTTTTAGTCACAAAGATGGAATATACAGAAGAATTTCTGATAATTGTTCGTCTAATATACCTATGGTTGTATTTTTAGTCCTTTTCATCTCTGTTCTTTCCATCATGGCTACCAGCTATCTTCCTTTCTTTTTTCTCACACCCGATCAAGATGGACATCAAGGATCAAACAACTAAACTAAGCAGGTACGTATAAGGTATGTCACAAGGCATGATTCAGGTTAATGGTCTCCCATTTACAAGTCCACAGCTCATTCCACTTTCACAAATTGGATGCTTCCCCTAGTTGAGCAACACTGGGAGACAATCAGATGTTCAGAAGCTGGACTGGAATATATATATTATGTCCTAAGAATAGCAAGGTTAACCAACGAACAACCAAAATCAATGACAACGTTGATACTTCAGACATTTGCACAGAGTGAGCACTTTCTAAATCTGTTTGCACTGGGTTGATCTTTAGTGCCAGCATCCGATTAACTGAATGACATACATGTAACTCCTGAAACCCATGACAATTTAAAACAGGAAATCAATATAACTGTACCATCTCCTCCGTTACGTGTGGATGCTGTTACAGGTGGAGAGGCCGTGCTCCCATTAGATCTTGTTGGGGTGGTTCCTCCTCCTTCGGACTTTGTTGTCGTTACCACGGTGGTGACTGCCAGGGTCGTCGAGCCTAGTAGTTTAACAAATCATGTCAAATAAATGTCAAAATATACACTTGTATAGGTAAACTGTAAATTCTCCTCCTTCCCTCCCAAAACTACCACTACCACTGCCACTACCATTACCATTACCACTAGTTACCACTACCAATTCCACTACCACTGCCACTATTACTAATACCACTACCACTACCAATCCAACTACCACTACCACTGCCACTACTATTACTACTATCACTACCATCACTACCAATCCCACTACTACCACCATTACCACTACCCATTCCACTACCACTACCACGATCACTGCCACTACCACAACCACTACTGATTCCACTCCCACTACCACTACCATTACCACAACTGCTTCCACTACCTCTATCACTACTACTACCATTACCACTACCACTATCATTGCCACTATTGCTACCACTTACACTACCACTAGTACTACAGGAAAACCTTAAAAGCCAAAGGGCCATATTCTACAGAGACCCATGAACTCTTGTTATCACATCTCCTGTTACTGAGTTTTCATTACGTTACACTTGATTCCGACATTCGATCTCAAATGCAATGGCCAAAGGGAGTTGATAATCCTAACAAACATGCCTAACTTATAGTTTCCCCTGAACACGTAGCATCTCCTGGTCACCTAAATAAACTCAAATAATTCTTGTTCTTCAGTTCTTTTCTTCCAGATAACATCCATGAGTGCAATGCGATGCGTAATAATGTGACAAAAATTACAACTAAGAACAACAAGCTACTCACACGGGGCAATTTTATACCCCCCCCCCCCCTGAAAAAAAGAAGATTAAGCTAACATTAGTTTCTTCTTTATCTGTTTTGTATTGTTGTTGTTGTTGTTGTTTTTGCATCCATCTGTGGGAGTGGTGAGGAGAGATATTGAGCATGTGCAGACTGCGCAAAATATAGTTACGGAAAAGCAAGAACTGATTAATTTGAGTACTGAGACTAGTGCAGTAATAAATCAAAATAAATGAATAAATGAAATGGAGAGCAGGAGGAGGCAATACCAGATTGATGTTGTTGGAATCAAAATGATGGTTCAAGTCACAGCCTCTTAAAGCGACAAATGAATTTGCACAATCAATGTTAACATCATGCATTTTTATGTACTATAAATTAGACTCTTCCTCTGAAGGTGTTGATCCTTACTCCTACAGAACTGAACTATGACAGCATTATGAAATTTACAAATACATTACCAGACGATCCAATCATTGACAGTTTATGTGGTGGTAAATACCACTTAGAAGCTGGTGCTAAAAAGTTTTAAAAATACTTGTTGCTGCTGCACACTATCCAAATTCAAAATTGACCAGCAAGCCTGGAATTCCATTGATTTGGGTCATGGTCTATTTGGCCTTGACTCTCCATTTTTAGAGGAGGTAGGAGGCCAAAATTAATTTACATAAAAATATTGCTTAGTTAAAACAACGTTGATTTGATTGCTGTTCCTTAGCCTAGCAATAAAAGTTACAGATTGTTGCTTTAGGATGAGATACTCTACATATATGTAAAATTTTGATATTTACTTTATATACAGCTATGATATCAAGCCAGCTATGTACATCTGCAGTCAAACTCTGGCTAGTTGCGCACTAGCTCTGTGAAAAGGCAAGGAAAATCATGTCTGTCTTTAAATTTAAGTGATTTTCCAGTTACTTTTACAGAAAAAGGCCACTGCTTGCAGTGGCCTGAAACTCTTTGAAGTTTGGAGGGGAATCGCAGCCGGTTGGTGAGGCATCACAGCCATTGGCCTCAGGCCTCTGTGAAATTCGAGCACTGTGACACGATCGAAGGGGAGCCCTTGCACATTGTGAAGCGACTCTCACCTGTTGTGGTCGGCTGCGCTGTTGTGTCCACCGGACAGCTGTTTGGCGGAGCTGGGTTCTCTTCGTTCAGACCTTCTGGGCAGCGATAGGGGCATGGCGCTTCAGCGCATTCCTCTGGATGGAGAATTATATCGCTCAGCAAATTCTCCATACTGCAAGGGCTGCACTTTTTGTAGCTTCCGCTACGGTATGCATCACAGTAGTACCATCTGATTAAGATTGAGGAAAAAGTAATTCAATGACAAGTACTGTAAAGTTTTCAGGTCATATATATTCTTCTTCTTCCTCTGCTGTTTGTTTTTGCTTGCTTGTTTGTTTGCTTGCTTGCTTGCTTGCAGAGACTCCAACCCCAAGCACCTTCTGATCAGGAGATTCTCCCGCCTGAACCCCTAACAAACGGGAAATTCCAACTTGATGTGCGCAAAATCCCTTGGGTCATTGGGGTTCTAGATGATCTCTCGTGCTATCTAAGGCTTATTTTTCAACGTAGGATGGCACTATATAAGTAATCATTCACTGATTCAAATCATATACTTTGGCTTGATAATTTGGCTTGATAATAAAACTTAATTTGATTGTATCACATGCAGATGCTATTCATGCATGCATATAAAATTGACTGGCATCTACATCACCATACAAGCATGAGATGCAGAGCCAGGGCGGGAGAAATTTTATCTCAAGCGGGAGAACGGGAGATTTTGCAAAAATGAGCTTTAGGCGGGAGATCACCTGTCGAAAGCTGGAGAGTTGGAGTCTCTGTACTTGCATCTATCCAAAGAGTGATGAAGGAAGACCTTGGGCAAGTGTAGCCTGTACAGTGTCGGATGAATGTTAATGATTTGATTTAACGATCGCCCCGACACTGTACAGGCATGCTAACCTGGAAACATTGAACAGCATATTACTTGAATATGAGACCATTCTGAAGCAAGTAATTTTCACACAACAATAGATATTGTACTCTTAAATGAATCCCACAAGGATTGGAACAATCATCCCCCAGCATTCCCACTGATTCCCACTGATCAGTTACAAGCCATCCCCTTTTAATAAGGAAGTCATTTGGAGAGATAGCCATGCAAAATACGTAAAAATGTGGTGAAAATCACAAAAGACTGGAGAGCCATTTGTGACCCTGCATCACAAAACCAACAAAAAGTTGCCAGATATGGATTTTTAGTTAAGGGCAGATTCTGAAAGAGCAGACTCAAAGCTATAAAATTATGTATTTCAAATGAACTCCGCTAACCTATTTAAATACTGGAAAGAAAGCACACACTCATATATAATTTTGAAGTACACAACTTTTTTTCCCCCAGAAGCCCTCTCCCCATTCAGTGGTAGGTAGGTACCGGTATGTAGAATATTACTTGATGATCAATCGTGCCCAAGGAATCATATTTTCCAACGAGCTGCATGCGATGCACTGTAGCATGGAAGATTGTTGGACACTGCTCTGGTTGTGTTTGTCAATTATCAATTATCAAAAAGCAATTATGAAAAATTATGCAGCAACTGTGATCAGGTAAGCTCTGAGACAGAGTACTTTTGGCAAACCTTTTTGGCTAATATTTTGTATTTTTGTTGTTACCCGACTGAAATTGTGTTATGACAGCGTTATTTCACACATTTCTTATGCATAGGTGCACAGTTTAAAGGAAAAAATTGCCAGTTCTGCATGCATATGAGAACTAAGTTTTCATATATAAAAAATCACCGGTAATCAATGGTAACTGAGCAGCAGTGTTGCGGCCAAGAGGGAAAGTGTGTTGTTGGAGACAGATCCTATCATGGTTATTACACAGTGGCACCAGCATGAAGTCAAGTCATGTTTGAACATGAAAGTGTACTAACTACCAATACCCTGGAAATCAAATTTGTGTACACCTAGAATACACTAAAAACAGCTATAATTCACCTGTGATAGCCCCTGAAAGTATTTTGATAAATCAGGCCATATCTCTGATAACAATTTGACACTTGTGCTCCGTGTGTTTAAGTTTTGCTCTGTAAAGTGCCAGTTCTGCTGTGTGCGCATTCTAGAAGAGATAGCTAATGATGTGAAACGATACTCACGTATCCCACTCCTCCGGGGGTTCTCCCTCGCAGGAAAGTCGAAAACTCATCCCCATACTGACCTGCAATGATAAAAGATTAATTTATCAGTTATGCTTGACCTAAGCAAGGAGAGTATCACACACACACCTCCTTGACCAAACAAAAGCAGGCTTTTGTCCTCTAGTACCATGGGTTTTGTGTGATGAATCCCTGCATTGCTTAACAGCATTATCATTGGGATATCTTTCATGACCGCTGACTTTTTTTTTCTGCACACAGCAGGTTCCTCATAATAAAAATATTCATAAAGATCAAATACAAGTAGATAAATGCATTTTGTATACAGCAGTATCATTAATTGCCTAACATCAACATTTGCTAATTGGCAAACTCAAACCACGCAGAGATATTGATATTGAATTGTTGAAGGACAATAACACTATCTTGCTACAAAAACCATCAAATGATAAATTCTATACAATGAATTGAAGAAAAAAACAACAACTATTCCCCAACCCGTGATGTTAGTTGCTTTGGGTTTTATTGGGGATAAACCTGTGAAAAGAATGTTGAAATTTAGCTTACCAAAAAAAAAAGAAAAGAAAAAAAAAATGGTCAGTAAAAAAAACACACACATTATTTTCTACCACTTAACTTCATTGCCCAAAAATGAAACTTCAGTATATGACTTGCTGTGGTATGTCCATACTCTGTTCCAAATATCTTTTTTGTAATTCTTATCACACAGTTTTGTCAGGTAAAAATCAAGATCACTGTCATTCATGTATAATCCATAGCGTAAGTGTTACGCAGTCTGATGTATCAGTTTCTGTACTGCATGCAACACTTGAAGCACATCGTACAAGTGTACGTTGTCTAACCTCCTAAGCTGAACCCCATCACCGAACCTGACACTGCTGATTGGCTATGTGTGCGCTGACCAACAGAGAACACATGCGCAGAAGGAAGATGTAGTTGTGCATGTCAAGTATTTTCTCACAAACTTGGTTGTCTATTTGTTCTGATTTTGACCTAACTACTAATTATGCAAACACAAAACTTTGCAGAATGAGTCTTGGGTATACAGCCTAGCAATATGTTTATCATTTGCATATTCATGCTAGAGCAGACTTGTGTCAGGAAATCATAACCTTTTTTCATTATTGACTCAAACATATATTTATGTTTATATATTAAATATCTTAAAGGATACATCAGCATTTTTGCACCAAATTCATATATGGACGATGACACATCCACATGAAATTTCAAGGGATTTGGTGATTGAAAATAAGGGAGATATGCGTAGGTGAACATTTGAGATTTTTGTCCTTTGCTTCGCACAATGCTTCAATGACTGTAATGAATTCAAAAGCTTTTGTGTCTTACTGTGGAGTTAATCGCACCGTATTGCCAAGCCTGCATTAGATCTACAATATCAAGACAATGCCAGGAGTGTGATTTTCATACCTTGTCATTGAGAGGTCAATGTTACAAAGTAAAATCTTACTAGCATACTCTTTACAGACAGGGGTCATATTAGTCAAAACTCAGGTGACCATGAGGCCTTTGTTACATGTTGCACATTTTTACATCATAGCTAAGAATTATCAAGCTCATTGGTCGATTTGCAGATCATAATAATCAACAAGTCTGGGACTGCTGAATATTGTGGTTACCTGATACCCAAGATTAACAACATCACAATATTTATTGATGAATCATGTCTTTGTATAAAGGTGTTGCATTTTTCTTTTCTTGCAGATTACCGTAAAGTTCCGTGTATAAGACGCACCCGTGTATAAGACGCACCCCTAATTTCGGACCTAAAATTATAAAAAAAAAAAAAAACACGAAAATGTCCACGCAAATATTGTGTGTGTCCTACATATTATTTCAGCTCAATATTTCCCTAGAATGCAGCATGTATTTGCTCTATTTTTCGTTTCCTTTTATATTTTCTTTTAACGGTATTCATCGGATATCAACAAAATATGGAAGACGCAAAATGCGAGACTTGTCTCGGTACTCACTAGCTATTTGTTTCGCCTTTCAATCGTGGTATATGTGTCATGCATATCATACTCATGAGTAACAGTACGATCTTTGCTGTTATACATAGCAGAGGGTGTCTCGCATATTGACGCATGTCAGAGAGGAAGGTTCATTACGAAAAATAAGAAAAACATCAACAAGTGTAGCAGAGGGATCATACGGCAAGACGTACGGTGCGTACGGTAATTACACTCATGCACTGTTACCAGTAACATGTGTGTCTCTTGTACCATGCTTGTATGCACAGTGCTAGCCTTTTGCAAAAGGCAGCTCGCTATAATTTCAGCACAAGCACACAGAGAGCAATGGACTTGCACACACAGCGCGCAACGGGCAAGCGCGCTTCGATCCGATCGCTGTGTGCACGCGAGTCCATTGCAAAAGCCTCTCTGCATAACATGCAGCTGCTGCCTTTGCCAAAGGCTTGCTAGCTAGCTAGCCAGTACAGTGTAGCTATGCTATCCTAGCTGGTCTTGCACTCGTGAAATGAAGAGCAAACTAACGACATGGATATGCATGCATGCTTCACACATCGTTCATATTTACGGTGACATAGTGTCGATCCTACTCCGTATTTTACAGCTTTTGTCTATGGTCATATTGATACTAGTACATTGATAAGTTTTACAGTATCGGTAATTTAGTAATGATACCTGTACATCGCGTATTCCAGCTACTAGGTTGGCTGTTGGTAGCTTGGTAGACTGACATCGGTAGCATACAGCAGTGCTGTTACAGCTGTTGTCTATGGCCAGATTGATACATCGTTACTGCACAAGGCCGATGTAAGTGTATCTCGTATTTGCAGCTTTTGTGGGTGTCCAGATTGAAAGATCGCTCTTTTATCCGTAAGTTCTAGTGATTGCTTACCTTCCAAACGTCGATGGGCATACATGGCCCCAAGTTGGCCTTATAAAATTGGGTGTACATGACGGATTTTTTTCCTCGATTCGACTGTACCCGTGTATACGACGCACCCCCGATTTTCAACGTTTTCCGACGAAAAAATAGTGCGTCTTATACACGGAACTTTACGGTATCTTACAAAATTTAAAATGAATGAATTTCTGAGCTTCCCTGTTTAACAAACTGTGTAGCATGAGGCTATAAAGGTTGGGATGGAATCTAAAACAATAGGAAGTTTGACAAACTAAATTATCCTGGTGAAGTGAAGTGCTAAAATTCTTTACAAAAAACAAAAAAACAAAACAAAACCATAACATTTAGGTCTAACAGATCCTATGGGGCTGACAGATGGAAACACCGATATGATGGCTACAAGGAAACAGATTTCTTTGAAAATTGTAAACAGCACTGATATACCAGGATGCATAGCTGCCAACATTTGAAATTCAAAATTAGTAATGATCAGATAAAAAACACAGAAATGTGCGCGAAGCGCACATCACGAGCGCGAAGCGCGAAGTCCTTGCGGCCGGGGTCCAGGGCCCGCTTAAGGGCCCTGGAAGCTCTGGGGTTCTAGACACTCTCTGGTGCAATCTGAGCCTTTTTTGGGAGCATTTTAACCTTTCTCCCCATTCCTGGATTACATCAATGCAAAGCTATTTCTTCACATACATAACAATTAACATATAAATCACACAGAGTTGAGATCAGCCATTTGTTAAAAGATGTGATCTCCAGTCTATTATCTACAGGGGTTTTCAGTTGTTTTTAGGGTGAATCTTAGGTTTGAGAAAATTATTGCCCAAAATATTCATAAATCTGAAGATAAATGAATAACACAATAAAATATGATTAAATGGACCATTCAAAATATCATTAATTAAAGTATGCATTTGGATTTTTACTGCCCTTAAGAAAAAAGAAAAAACTTACCACAGGCACAGGTGTTAAGAGCTCTATGTAGCTGCTGCTTTAAGTTCTTAATTTGTTGAGGTATAATGGTCCTGTCTGCTCTCACTGGAGGAAAAGTGAAGTTGAGTTTATTTCAGTAGCATTGTTCAAACATTTGTTGACTGTCTGAAATCAGTTTCTTTCCTCATGACACATAGATTGTTATTCATTGAGAGCTCTACATGTAGCTGACTTAGCTCTCCTGAGAAATTTGTCATCAAAGTCTCTCAAGTAGCAAGGTCCTGTCTGCTGAGCCTTGGTGATTAGTAAACTTGACAGAGTTTCATCACTCATTGATCCTCTGAAATCAGTTTTGTTCTTGCGTACTTGGCTGAACACCCGTTCACACTCCGCGTTTGTATGTGGTATTGTCAGGATCCCTAGCATTACTCTTCCAAGTCTATCATAGCTCAGTTCACCTGATGCACCCTTCTGTGTCATCATAACTGCCCATTGCTTGTCAGCTCCTTCTTCTCTTAGCACTGAGTCTGGAATCTGAGCAATTTGATAGCTCACAAACTGGTTTTCCACTGCATCCATCGCACTATGTCTGTCTTCTCCTTCTTTGACGAGTAACATGCACGGAAACTTGTCAATGAAAAACTTCACAGAGGTGAATTTGACATCCATTCTACATGAAATATCTGCAACCTGTGCATGGATGATGACATTGGATTTCAGTGGAAATTTTGCAACAATGTAGTCACATGCCTTTGAGTAATAAGAGTATACTGCTGCATAAAACTGTTGGCGATCAGCCTTGTCCAATGTGCTCACAGTCTCTCTTGCTTCACTTCCTATGACAATCTCACTTTCTTCTCTAAGATTCTCCTTCTTTTTGTAATCAAGAAGGGTCAGATCAGTGACTGCCATAATGGCTTGTGGAGTGACAAATTTGCTGTACAGATCACGCAGTAGGTTTTCAAGTTCTCTTTTAAGTCTGTGGATAAGAGGACTTCTGGTCTGGAGGATGACACTTTTCCTGTCAAATGAAGTAATACTTTGGCTCAGAAATTGTGCAATGGCCAACTTCAGCTTTGATTTCAGTGTCTTCAGAATTCTCACAGGTCTTGTTTCTTCCTTTTCAGTTACATTGCTGGTACCTTGACTAAGTTTAGTTGAAGTCTCAGGTGTGAGTATGTGTGAGCTTGTTTTCTTTGCAGTAGATTTTCTGGTCACTCCTGTAGTACATTTGCTAGGATGACTTGAAGTTCCAGGCTTCAGCTTCAATGTGCATACTGCCTTAGCAGAAGGTCCTTCTGTACAAGTCTTTTGTTTCTTCTGGTGAGGTACATGTACGTTTACATTATCACCATGCCGTTTCTGTCCAACTGAATCACTTGCTGCAGACACATTTACTCGTTGAGGCTGTGATGATGATGCACTCACCTCCGGCTGAAGCAGTTGAGGTTTGCTTACAGTTACATCTGGTTTTGCATGAATTGCAGATACCTTCTTTGGAATACGAAACTTCTGGAGGCTTGATGTGATCTTGGCCTTGCTGGTTTGTGGAGCAAGCTTCTTCTGCTGGGAGACACACGCAGGTTCCTGAGCAGGTTTGCTTTTCAAAGTTGGATTTGCTTTCTTCGGTACAAGGTTGGTCTTGATACTGGGTGTTGTCTTGGTCTCTTTAACAGGCTTCTGCTGCTGAGCCACTTCCTCCTCAAAAAAGAGAATGAGAGCTTCCCACTGCTGGAGAAATCGTGGTAAACACTGTCCCAAGCTCAGCCAGCGAGTACAAGCATGTTTCAAGATTGCTTGCACTTCAGTACCAAGGAGCTTTTGGAACTTTCTGAGATTAAGTTTCCTGTTTACGCTGGCTTCAAGATAATAGAACACATCAATGAGAAGCGAGTCTATTGAGCATGGTAACGCTGATGATCCAGCTTTGGCGGCAAGATCAATGAGATGATTTGGGCAACCAAGCACAATGAGCTCTGGCTGACATTTTTTGAGGCATGCTCCCACTCCTTTCTTCACACCTGTCATGACCGCTGCATTGTCTGACCCCAATGCTGTACAGTTTTGCCATGGGATACTATGCTTTTGCATTTCTGCTATAAGCAGCTGCGCAATGTTTTCGCCAGTTCCCGCTTCTTCCAAGTTTTGAAGGGAGAAAATAGAACAAGAAATTTGCTTACCGTCAAAGTAGTTGATAACTATTGGGTACAATTTACTGGTGCTTGTATTACTCCCATCAGTTGAAATTGCAAAGGGTCCTGCTTTCATTGCTAAAGCAATCCGTTCTTGTTCATCTTTGGCCATTTCTTTAACTAGACAGGAAGTTTTGGTCCTTGCACTTGAAAATTTCTTCACCTCCTCCGAATTTGGAAAAGCTTTCCGTAACAATGGCCCCATATGACTAGCAGCAGAAAGAGGAATGTTGTGCTCCAAGTAGAATGATGTAAACAAGCACTCAGCTCGCGTAACATTTAAATCCTGCGAAGTTGACATCCATGATGTTATCTTGGGTGTGGATGAAGATTCAGACTCAAAATTACCGATGTGAAGTTTTGATTTCCTATGCAAAATGATGTCACTGCGGCCACCATGAGCGATTGAAATATCCCGGCGACATATCTTACAAAATGCATGCTGTTTGCTCTTTCCAGATTTTGTGATGAAGTCGAACTCTGTTTCGTATTTGCTATTGTAACACTGTCCCTTTTTACAATCCATTCTCTGTCATTTATTGTCCAAAAGTCAAAACTAGAAAAGAAGAAGTGAGAAGATAGCGTCGAACGTTCGCTAGCAACATCGCAACTGTACTGCATCACACACAATACACATCGGTGCAGCGCACTTGCAATCATCATAAAGCTATACATAGGCAGTGTGTATGCACTAACATCAACATGCATGTACTATGAATGGCCTCTTACCTTCACACGAATGCGCTGTTTTCGTCTACACGTACGAGCGTGGTATACTGTAAACGTCAATATTTTCGCGCGATTAATTTTTCGCGCTGAGCGGCTAAAACCACCGCGAAAGAAACCACGTAAACAGTATTCGCGGGTTCTTAAATTCGCGGTCCGCAGCAGGTTACTTTACTGTAGTACACATTCACTGCTTTCATCCAAAGCCTCTGCTACATAGCTTGCTATGCCAGCGTACGACAAGCGACGTAGCGAGCGACTCGACTGCGAGTACAAGCACTCAAATACGTAGTACAGCTGTGACTGTACCGTAGTCACGGGGGAATGTAGCATCGGTGCGCGCGGTGCACACTGCATGCTACATACAGTACACAGCAATCTATCGTCTCTTCGCACAGTTACAGTAATGGTCCACGCCATGCATGTGCACGTACGTACGTGGATAGAATTGCGCTGACATGTTGTATAACACATGCGTGAATGGGCATAGTATAATACATGTATAATGGCGCTCATATTCGTAAAATTTAAAGGTGCATTCGTATTTTCGTAAAATAGGTAAAAATTCGTAATATTTACGAATTTTTCGTAATACTTGGCAGCTATGAGGATGTACTAGATGAAGAGGAAATCAATTTCCAATAATTTTTAATGCCAGGAAATCTCCTTTGTCTCGTGTTCTCTTGAGGTCACTTCCTCTGAACAGAGACCTGCAGGTCGAGCGCTCGAAGTTGAGCAGTGACCTTTGCCTTCATGGCACACCACCTGAGGCTATTATTTCAAAAAATTTCAAATTGGGGATTGACTTTGAAAGAGACAAGTCAAGTGCTCTTTTACCAAGCGAGAAAAGTGAAAAAACATTGTATGTTGAGTTTTCTTTATAAATTATATTCTTCATATCGTTCTACGCATGTGACATCACAAGCTATCGTAGTCTTCTCATCCAGTAATGGCGGCACCACTGAAACTTTAAAAATTCACAACTTTTGAGTGGACTGAATTTCCTTAAACTATCAATGATTTTTTCTTCTAAATGTTGCTGCTTTCTCTCAATCTTTACGGCTTATGTATATTAAGGTGAAATTGGCCTTCAAGAAATTATATGTAAAAAAAGTTTGCACAGAAAAAAAGGAAAATCAGACCTTTTACACAAGCTGATGACTAAAACAAAATACTGCCACTCTTACTTAGTATGGATGAATAAGATAGTAACAAAGTCCACATAACACTGTTAAAAAAAAAGAAGCTGAGATAAATCTGAGCTTTCAAAGACTTCGAAATATTTTCTGAGTACAGTTGTACCACATACAATGTACATACTTGTGATGTATGGCACTGTTCAGAACACACTAATTAGTCACCATATACCAAATATTTTAATGTCAATGTAGTTTTTAATGTGAAGGTACTTCCACTACCTGGTATTCACAAAGAACATTCTACAAACAATTTTTGGGTAAAATCTATCGAAAAATAATACATTTCAACAAACTGATGGAGAAAGAGGACACTTTCTATGGAGTCTGGGATATCCTTTAAAAGTTTTGCAAAGAATGTAGCGTATTGATTTCTCGAATAGGGCTCACATGACTGATACATGAGCCTGCTTTGTTTGGGTGGAGGTGAACAGCTGCACAGAGCTACATGGGTGTGGGAATAATGTCAGTAAAATACCCCTGCAGTGTTTACTATTATGTGGCCCAGTTTTCATTGCAATAGCCAGATGTTCACTTGTCTTCTTGAGACAGTTTCATCCCATATCTCGCAGGGTCTCCAACATGGTTTTCTGCTGACTACTGGGAAATTTCTATCATACACCCTATGCTGCCTCACTTACAACTTTTTGTAGGTCATCTCTCGCATTTACTGTAAATGCCATATACAGCTGTCTGCGAGTCACCTAAGTGCTACAAAAATATATTTGCGAATTTCACAACACATGAAATTATCAACTCTGATCTCTACACGAATGGAATGTGCATGCACACCCCCTTCATTACTGTACTCCACAATCGCAAATTTATCCACTCTTGAAATTGTTGGGAAATCCTAATTCAGAAAGGATTAGTCTCAATATATATTTGGCACATGCAGTATCCCTTCATAAAGTTGATTTCTATCCGTTGGGATTCTATCAGATTTATACACTGTAATGAAAAATAAAAATTAATCCTATCCCTAACCCAAACTCTAACCCTAAACCTAAACTTAACCCTAACCCTAATCTTTACTCTTACAGTACCTTATCACTAACCAGTATTTAGTTGGGGGGGGGGGGGGGGGGGGGTAGGGGGGTGATTGCCCTTATACGCTATCTGCCATGTCCTGTATAATGTCATTCTACCATTTATCACATTATATACAGACAAATTCATTTAAATGATAAAAAACTTTATGATACAGCACAAATTACAAATGGGCTGCTATGCTCGGTTCAGTTCTCCAAACAGATTTGTTGTCATCTGCCCAAATCTCCAGTTACTATTAATCTATTCCCTAGCTTCATTTTCCAAAATTGAATAAGATAAATCTCAGCATTCTGAAATCTGACACTTGAACCCAAAAGGCCAAAAGATCAGTTGGAGTTCTCCTCTAACATTATGGACAGTACAAATTGAATAGTTTTACAAGCATATCAGCAATCCACTTTGTATTCTGGCTATTAATGAATATAGTTTCCAAGGAATATCAGCTGGGAATGTTCCATGTAAATTCAAGTTGGAAGGAAAGATTCATATAGAAGTACATCCTGTAAATAAATGGAAACATATTTCTATCTCCCTACTGAGGTTGAAGGTCAATTCTCAAAGTCAAAGGTCAAGATCAATGAACTTTATCTACGTGTGATTTAGAGGCCATAGTTACTGAGTGAAAATATGAAGCCATCCCAGTTGACTGGCCACAGCAGTCAAATTGCTCAAGTTACATTAATTGTACCTACTACTAGTGCTCAGTTACTGTATCATAGAAGGCATAGTTCTACCACATACACTACACAATCTATAGGCGGCTTGGAATTGTTTCTCCAACCAGACTTTATGTCTACAGAACACTGTACTGAAGAATAAACAGGATATTACACCATAGACAAACGACACTGTGTATGAAAGCACATCAGTACGCTCGTGCTATTTGTTTCCTGGTTGGGTTTTGTGTCTGGCCTGTTTTTACCTCCAACAAGGGGGGAGGTTATGTTTTCGTTACCATTGGTGTGTTCGTTCGTTCGTTCGTTCGTTCACTCGTTTGTCTGTGTGCAAAATAAAACTCAAAAAGTAGTTAACGGATTGGGATGAAAACTTGCAGGAAAGGTTGAGAATGACACAAGTAACAATCGATTAACTTTAGGTAGTGATCCGAGAATTTTGGGGGAATTTAAGTAGGATTTTTTATATTTTGCCAGGTAAGGTCAATGAACTTGAGAGCTCAGGCTGTGCGTATTTGAGGTTTGCATGCGCGCACTAAAGTGCGTGCTCTAGTTTCTGCTAGGGCGAGGCGCGCCGTGCAGCTGAGGCTTTATGACGTAACAAAGGCTTCTATATTGGGAAATTGGGCGACTTTCAGCACACAATGCTATAAAAGTACGTATGGGTAGAAATCACTGATATCTCTATGGGAGAAGAAGATCAGTAGTGGAAATGAGCTGCATGCTTGGCGGAGGTCTGCGCTCTCAGAGCGCTTTTCTAGCTTGTTTTGTTTTGTTTTTTGCCTTCTTCTTCTTCTTCTCCTTCTTTGCTCTCAGAAAGAAAGAAAAAAAACACATGACACTGGAACACATCGTTATTGCACCCCTCCTAATCCCCAACCACCCTAAAAAAATAATCAAGAAAAAAAACACACGCACAAACAACAAAGATGAATTCTTGTCAATAAACAATACAAATAACATCTACTCTGTCACAGAAGAGGGCAGTGTTTGACAAATATCCAGAAGCACTCCTCGCTGTCTTAGTGCATTCCTCTTAGCGCTTGTTACATATTAATGAAAATATACAAGGAATCTATTTGCCTATCTCTTGAAATCTAATTTTGCATTTTTACCTTACATTCTATCCCTTGTTCTCAAATGTGTTCCTATTTTTGTAATGCATTCACTTTTTCCTCAAACATGGAAAAGAAAAAAAAATTTATGGGTGACAGCATGTATAAACTAAAAGCAAGATGTACAATTTTCAGACTTACTAGTACTAATTGAGTATCAGACTTCTCTTATTGTTTGTTTGTTTGCTTTATTTTTTAAACCAACAGATGCACAATGCATGCAATTTGTGGTAAACAGTAGTGTCATTTGGGTATATAGTCCCCCCCCCCCCCCCTCTCTCTCCACATAGGTGGTCACTGAGATACGGACAGTAATGTGTGAAGCATATTTCCTGGCAACTGGTTGAAGAAGAGCCATGAGTTAGGTGATTTCATTCTAGTACACAACTGTATCATAGAAGAAATGTCAAATATCCTCTGTAAAATCTTCGGTAAATCCTACTCATCGGTGAATACGTGAAAGACATTTAATATTCAAGCGATCTTTGCTTGTGAGGAACAGCCATCATGACAAATTTAAATCAATCACATATTCACACAGACATGCATCCACAAATTACCAAAGGCAGAATCATATCACATTGACGGCTGACTTTTTCTACGTGTTCCAAATTCAAGAATCAAACATAAATTTAGGAATTAAAAGGTTTTCAAAAAATTTTCAACTGAAAAAGAGAAACACATACAATGGGATGCAATGAGACTCACAATGACAGAAATACACTTGTAGAACCAATTGGTTAACCACAGAATTGTGGTTTCTGGGAGTTATTGGGATAAAAGAGAAATACTTACAGCATTAATGACTAAGGCGATTTGCATCAGGCGAGCCATTGCTAGGTACCTGTGATGACTCAACGAAACCTGATACACCACTGGAGTTTGAACGCCTTCCTAAAGTGCCATTATCCTGTAAGATTGAAGAAAAAACAAATCATACAGTGGAGTTAGTTTCAACCAGGTATAATTACAAACTGTAACAAGGCCAGCAACAAGAAGTGTCGAAGCACTTTTGATATTCTAAAGGGGCAAAAAATTTCTAGGTCCTTGTGCACTAGTCAGTAGTAATTATATGATAGAATGTATTTCATGTGCAGTCACTACTGTTTGATCCGGACTTTTAACCATCACTGTAGCAGCAATTAAGAGGCAATCAATTTTACCACTTGAATTAGACGAAACATCATTTTCAATAATAAAGGCATTAATTACCATTTGCACATGAAACAAAAACCCAGCTCTAGTGCTTCAAAATTCTAAAATGTGATTTAGGAATAGAAACAACCAATGTAAAATTGTTAATCAGTATAATCAATGTTAAAGGGGATGGCTAGTAACTGATCAGTGGGAATGCTGAGGGATGATTGTTCCAAATCCTTGTGGGATTCATTTAAGAGTACATTATATATCTACTGTTGTGTGAAAATTATTTGCTTCAGAACGGTCTCATATTCAAATAATGTGCAGATTAATGACCCGTCACTGACCAGGGACGCTTACCTGGAAACATTAAACTGCACATTACTCGAATATGGGACCCTTCTGAAGCAAATAATTTTCACACAAGAATAGATATACTCTTAAATGAATCCCACAAGTATTGGAACAATCATCCCTCAGCATTGCCACTGATTCCCACTGATCAGTTACTAGTCATCCCCTTTAAGCATTGTTAAATATATACAAAATGTGAACAATAGTTAGGATAGAATTGCTTCTAGAATAAACCACCTACAGTTATGGTTTATAAATAGTGATATCTCCTTACATTTCAGGTTTTATTGCATTTTTTTTTATATGGTACAATGTTTTGTGATACAATTGACTTATATGTATGCACAAAATACATGATAACTTGACCTTTTTAAAATCACTGCTTTCAGTGGTAAACAGTACCCTGAAGTAGGACATTTTTTAAAGATAGCATACAACTCATCTGGGAAAGAAAATTCAATAAACTTACATGAAAATAGTATCATGCTCTAGCTTCATTAGTCGTGGAAACTGCACATGTGTGTGGGAAATTTCACACCTCTGACAACCCAGTACATGTATATTATACAATCAATATTGCCTCATAACAGCCTGTGCACTCTAAAACCAGAACAGTGGCTGTATTGTGGAACAACTGGCGGAATGATAGTGCATTCCAGATTCAGTGTGTCTATATTTTAACACCGGTGACTGGCAGAAGAAGGGACTATAACCCAGAAGCTTTGAGCCTATTGACCGATTCGGGTTCGTTGAGGGCAGCAGACAATTTGTGGCACTGGGCGCAGCCATGAGGTGTCTTAGCCGACCCCCTCTCCTCTCCCCCACCCCCCGGGCAACATGTTTATCGCACACTTGTAACAAAGGTTCGCGCACTAAGCAAGCATTCGCGCACTCAGTACGACACACCCATTGGCTATAACAACCATGCATCAGTTTTTCATTCCGTACGCGGAAGGGGGTGGGGGAGAGAAGAGGGGGGTCGGCTAAGACACCGCGTAATGGTGCTGCCCATGCCAAAAATAATACACATAGCGCATCACAGAATCGGTCAATAGAGTTCAAAATTCTTTAATGTTGTGACTGTGTACATTAATTCTCTTGTGGCAAGATGTATCATGGGATTTATTTTTTTTAAAATAGAGTTTTATTGCATGCTGGTCACACACACTGCATGAGCCAATTCATCTAGGGAGTTTTAAAAAACAAAAGTCAGGATGAACAGAATTTTTACATTGCAATGTGAATTGTGAGAGTTAACATCTTTTTTGGTTTGTGTGTCTGCACGTGATATGGTTTGCAGAGCTTGATAAAATGAAGAGATAAATGGATTATCCTGTGTGTTAACCGGACCAATGTCTAGCAGCCTAACTACTGTATACGCTATATATTTCGCGGGGGTTTTATTTTCGCGAATTTCGCGAGTCGGGAGCTATTCGCGAAATTAACAACACGCGAAAATATTACCTTCCAAAATGAATCCCTTGCCTTGATGATACGAACATTCCAGTACTAGTATACCATATGTCACGGCTTACCGAACAGACCATACTGGCTAAGCTTGTTTACGCACGTCCACGTCTACTTACGAATACTGTAGAGAGCCAATCCATTATCGCAAGGGGACCACTCGTCAGAAATCTAGCGCGATGGACTTAACCACTTCGAAAATGTTGAATTCTAACTTACTAGTTCGCAGAGTTTGGTAAGTTTTTCTCATGCAGTGTATAACTAGTATCATTCTTATTTGCTAGTAAGTTGAAAATTCACACTTTCTTTGCCACTTCATATTTTCTCTGGTCCCCAAATCGCGAATTTAACCACTCGCAAAAATGTGTGAAAGCGGCAATTCGCGAAAATTTATGTACGCGAAAATTATAGTGTATACAGTATGAGCTTGCTGGGGAATGGGATGTTCGTAACGGAGCAGGAAATTTGCTCTGTACTCTATATACGATGGCTTCCCTCAGAGATACTGTAAAACATGATATGTTCGCTGCATAGAATTTTTGCGAATATTGGAGCTGATGGCCTTTTTCTTAGCATGAAATTTTCGCAAATTGCCACTGGCGTTCGATGCATGTAGTGTCGACAAGAAATTTCGCAAATCTTGGTGCTCGCGAAATTCGCGAAATTAAAATGCATGCTAACATTCCTCGTTTTACAGTACCGGTATCACAATTAATTGACCAATTCACAAGAAGTACAAGAAATAAGAATATTCCATCTAAACTCAACAACAAGCTCTTGTTATGAGTGACTACACAAAAGAGAGAAAATTTCATGCTGTGGAAACAGTTGTTTCAAGTGACATGGCCTGTTTTTATCAGCTGAAGAGGATTTTTGTTGTAAATTTGATTCCATTCACAATTCCCAGCAACAAGCTACAGAGGTAGAACTCTTCTCTGTGTGAACAAAGAAAGGTCATCAATGTAAATTAATAATGTGAGAGCTACAGCAGTTGTTGTGAAATCCACTCCTTCAGGAATAGAATTACTATTCAGGTCCATGACTTGCTAAGCGGAAAGCTGTGTGGTTTGAACATCCCTGCTACTTAGAATACATTGTGGCCAGTCCTCTTGTAGACTTGATCACATGGCCACACACAGATCACATTCAAAAGCATAGTGCACACACCATTATGCTGGCATTCACTGCACCATAGATTGATCTACAAATGTATCTATACACAGAAAAATAAGAAGGGTACATCCGGCTTATGTAGCTCAACCACAACTTTTCATCCTGATTTGACAAAGTGGGGCCAAAGTCTTCCTCCTTTCATGAACAAATCTGCAACTCATGATCCACAATGGAAATTTCTTCTATTAGCAAGTGCGTCCATAATTTGTCAATCCACGAATTCAGTTATAATTAATCAAATCATTAGAGAGATCATTTGAACAATACAGAACGGTCATGATAAAATTAGCTCAAAAAGCTTTTTAATAATCTACAAGTACAAGTATATGGTGTAATTAACATCGTCCATTGTGATTAAGTAGTGATAAACTGTCTGAGTGTGTCTTATTACCTCTGCCAAGGAGGAGATTATAATGGATGTTTTCATCAGTTTTGGTTTGTTTGTTAATAGTTTGTTTGTTTGTCTGTGTGCAAAAGGAATCCAGAAGTTATGAACGGATTTGGATGAAACTCGAAGCAAAAGTTGATAATGATACAAGGAACAGATATGATCAAATTTTGGTAGTGATTCGTGAATTTTTATGGATTTTTGAAGAATTTTAAAAATCTTTTCGTAGATGGGTCAATAAACTTAAGAGGTCAAGCTGCATGTATTGAGGTTTTATCTTTATGTGGAATTTATGTGGAAAATTATGGGAAATGGCACGATTTTCAGTATGTGTGTATGAGTGGTAGGATTCTTTATAACACTGGGCCTGTGGGAAAAGGGACAGTTAAAATCATTTATGTTGAAATGGCTGCTTGGTGGATGTTTGCACTCTCTATAGTGGTTTTCTATTTTTGTTTTTTATGTGAATGAGATACCTACAGAGCTAGAACATCTCTGTCTCATTTCTATCTATTTCTGCAATAGTCTAATGTTTTAAATTCCATCTTCTCCTTTCCCCTTTGGCATGTCCCACCAATTCATTCTGGGAGTTTGAACTTCTTTTAATAGTTAAAGTCTAATTCTCAAAATGCATTCAATGAGAAACCTCTTATTAATTAATATTAAATATGAAAGAGCATGTAATTCTATGCGGAATTCAATGTTTATTTGATAAAAATTGGTTTTGAAATGGCTGAGATATCCAAAAAAGAGCAATTCTAATAAAGTGTGGGACCCACACTTTATTACGATCGCTTCATTTTACTTTGTTTTTGGATGTTTCAGTTATTCCAAACCCGATTTTCATCAAATAAAGTTTGAATTCCTCTTAAAATGGTATGCTCTCTACTATATCATAAGTGTTTTCTTGGTATCTTGCAAAATGTTAAAAGCCCAATTCTCATCTCCACCAATACTGTACCATCCCTTTAAATCCCAAACAATAGTGAAACACACCAGAGATACATGTAAGTTTGCACTTTGCCCTATTTTTTCAATACTTCCTCATTCATTTTAACACACTTCATGCCCTACAGATTAATTTTCAGAGTTTTCCTTTACAAAGTGTCTTTAAAGGGATGGTACAGTGTTGGTGGAGATGAGAATTGGGCTTTTAACTTTTTTTGCGAGATACCAAGAAAACACTGTATGAAATACTACACAGCATACCAATTTACGAGGAATTCAAAGTTTATTTGATGAAAATTGGGTGTGGGATAGCTGAAACATCCAAATACAAAGTAAAACAAAGTGATTGTAATGAAAGGTGGGTCCAACATTTTATTAGGATCTGCTCTGTTTTGAATATATCTCAGCCATTTCAAAATCAATTTTCATCAAATAAATGTTGAATTCCTCATGGAATTACATGCTCTTTCCAAATTCATTAGAGGTTTCTCATTATCTCACAAAAAAAGTTACAAAAATGAAGTTAGGTCTCAACCAAAACTATACATTCCCTTTAAGTCCATCGACAGTGCACAAAGACTAATGCACACTCACAAACCTGCACTTGTGAATGGATGAATAGGAAGAAATTATACAGGTTGCCTTTTCAAATATAAAGATACACTGTACATTTGTAGACAAAAAGAGTGTAACAGATTATCGGCAATCAAGACACCAGTAAAGCCATACAAGTCCAAAGATTGTAACAACCGCTTAATAGTGTAACATCATATGATTTGGACTTTCATCAGACCATTTTCCTTCTCTCTCTCTCTTTCTCTCTCTCCCTCTCTTACCCTCCCTCTCCACATTTCCACAGAACTTCTTGTTCACTTTTCACACAAACAATACTCAGATTTCATGATTTTTTTGATTTTTTTTTAACGAAATGTGACTTGATACATGTATTCTCACAAGATACCAGCAAAAAAAAAAAAAAAAAAAATGTGTTTCCTCTTTATGCAGAGACATCAACAAGAGATCATACCATTATCAGGGGTCGCACTTAACTTTTTTTTTAACTAGCCAGGCGGACTACTTAGAATCAATTTTAACACTGAAGCAATATTTCGGCAAGCCAGACGGACCAGTAACTTCAGAATTTTATGATCTTTAGCTAGTCCGACGTGATTTTGGGTGGCCAATGGCCAGCGGACCATCGCCAATTTCGAACCCTGATTATTTACCCCCCCCCCCCCCCCCCCGGAAAAAAAAAGTGCTTTACAAGCAATATACCACATAATGGCAAGGACAATGAAGGAGAAATATTATAGTATAATATCATTTTCACAAGGGGTCAATTTTCACAAGTTTCACAAATTACTGCTGGACGGCATAAACAACACGTGAGAATGTAGCTATATACTAGGCTAATAATGCACCTATGATACAAATGTAGCTTCAGTGTCAAATAGTGAAAAAAATCTAGAGAAAATGATTACGACCTCCTCATTTGCAAAGATATCTGTAGGTGAAAATGACAGCTTAAACAGTAAATGGTTCATTACCATTCATATTGAACTTTTTTCAAACATTTGCCCGAGTACAGAGATAATTTGCTAAAGCTTTCCTCATCAACCCCTTTGAAAATTTCAAACTCTTTTCTTTTAACATTTCCATATGTGGCACAGACATTTTACTTTTCCTAGCATATAATGTAACCACCAACTCTCAGGTAGTGATATGAAGGCTACACTTGAAAGAAGCCAAACACAAAACAACAACAACAAGAAAGCCCAATGTATACATCATGTGGTGGGTTGAGTGCAGGCAACACCATTATTGCCAGTGAAAGTTTGAGGAAATTGGACGATCAATTCAAAAGTTACACATTTTAAGTGTGGTGCTGTCATTACTGGCTGAGAAGACTACTACACTTCATGACATCATTATGGACAGTATAAAGAAATAAAGAAAATTAAACATACTTTCACCTTTCTAGTATAATTAAAGAGCACTTGATTTACCTCTTTCAGAAAGCAGGGGAAACGACATTAAGTATTACCCATAAGGACTGCCCCAGTTAAAGTGAAGTCCATGTCATTATCTTCAAACTTTTCATACCATAACTTTGACGCCGTTTACAGTGCGAGGCTCGGCCGCGGCTCGGCCGCGGCTCGGCCGCGGTCGAGCCCACCTTCATTTCAGTGTAAACGCGCAAAAGGCCAAATGCGAGGCCAAAATTGGCCTCGCATTTGGCCTCGCTCTGGAGGTGGTCCGGCCTTTTCTTGGTGTTTACTAAACGCAAACTGGGCCAAATGCGCGGCCAATTGCGCGGCCAATTTTAGTCTGGCTTCCAAACCCTCTGCCTGTATCTTTCTCTATTCAGGATATTAACCCCCTCAACGTTGAAAACTAGTATAGATTAAGGTGGTTTTGTCCTGCAAAGGATTTTTTCCTTCGGCAAAGGCCTTTGCCCGAACGGCGACTTCGTCCCCACGGAATTCATTTGGCAAGGGGTCTGAAAACCAGACAATACCAAATTGCGTTTGTTTACAAGCAGAGCGCCACTACGACAAAATATTGAAAGGTTTGAATCAAAAGCGCGGCCGAGCCCGGCAGTGTAAACGGACAAAATTGCGGGGCCCGGCCTCGCAATTGAGGCTGGGCTCGGCCCAGCCCCGCACTGTAAACGGGGTCTTTGACCCTTCTAAAGCCCAAATACGTAAATAAAACCATAGGTTTATGTGCTTGTTTTTCTTCTACGGGACTTTGAAGAATAGGACTAATCTGCCAACCTGTACGAAAATGATAGCGTTACAGGATCAAGACCATGATTCGCAACAAAATCTGCAATGACAAACTTAAATACCCAAAATTCTTTCAAAATCCATGTTATTTTCTCCAAATTTGCAAGAATTGCAAAAAAAAAGGTACCCAAAACGAGGAAAAGGTTTTAAAGTTAGGGTTTACACTCTCATTTTGGAGCAAACAGTGCCCTCCCGTGGCAGAAAACACAAAAATCTCTCAAATCCTTCCCATCAACATTTTCTGTATAGGGGTGAGCTAAAGGACAAGGTTCATAAAACTTATGCTGTAAATTCAAAACCCATGTCATTTTCACGAAACTTGACCAAATTGTAGAAGAAGGCTAACTAATTCCAGAAAAAAATAATAACAAGAGACCCGGGGGTCACGCGCTCACCAGAGTATCGCAATTTCACCTTCTATGCATTCTTGCACACTCTGGATACCTTAGAACATTGGAAACTTGGGTCTGCATATGGATCCCCCCCCCCCCCCCCAACTCCAGGGGGGGGGGGGGCAGGCAGCCCTGGATCTGTAACGAACAAACTTGCAACTGAAGTCATCAATGTACAAACTCATGGTATTAACTTTGCTTTATCATTTCTGGTTCTAGAGCAGAAGATTTTAAATATTCCTTAATGTTGGGGTGGGGTTGGGCCCCCTAGGGGCCCCCAAGAGGGACATGGTGCCCATTTGAAGGAATTGAGATTCTATCCCCCTAGGGATGCTACCTGCTAAGTTTGGTCAAAATTCATCCTGAGGTTTTCAAGAAGAAGATGAACATGTACAATTCAGGCTCCATTACAACTGTAGGACTTCTCCCCCATCCCCTCTCCTGGGTCCCAAGAGAGAGAGGGGGGGGGGGGGCACCCCTGAATCTGCCAACCCCATGAACAAACTTGAAACTACAGTCATCAATGTACTAACTCACAGTATCATCTAAGCCCTATCACTTCTGGTTCTAGAGAAGATTTTTAAAGGTTCCTTAATTTTAGGGGGTTTGGGCCCCCTGGGGACCCCCCAGGTGGGCCATGGTGCCCATTTGAACAAAATGAGATCCTATCCCCCTAGGGATGCTACTTACCAAGTTTGGTGAAAATCAGACATGGCGATCTCAAAGTGAAGATGAAAATGTACAATTTAGGCCCCATTAGGACCCCTCACCATCCCCCTCGCCTGGGTCCCAAGGGGGGCACCCCTGATTCCCCCATGAACAAACTTGAAACTACAGTCATCATTGTATATGTACTTACTCATAGTATCAACTAAGCCCTATCACTTCTGATTCTAGAGAAGAAGATTTTTAAAGATTCCTTAACTTTAGGGCGTTTGGGCCCCCTGGTGGGCCATGGTGCCCATTTGAACAAATTGAGATCCTATCTCCCCCCCCCCCCCCCCCCCCCCCCCCAGGGATGCTACCTGCCAAGTTTGGTGAAAATCGGTCATGGGGTTCTCAAGAAGAAGATGAAAATAAAAAAAGTTTACGCACGACGGACGACGGACGACGGACGATGGACGAAGGGCGATCGCAATAGCTCACTTGAGCCTTCGGCTCAGGTGAGCTAATAAGTGGGGGTTCATGTGCTCGTTTTTGCGCTAGCAGTGCCCCCATGCGACATATATCATCATAAGTCAGAAACCTATGCAGGGATGTCCTGACAGGGAGGATTCATAAAACTTATGCTGTACATTCAAAACCCATGTCATTTTCACGAAACTTGACCAAATTGTAGACGAAGGCTTACTAATTCCAGAAAAAGAATAAAGAGTGGGGGTTCATGTGCTAGTTTTTGTGCTGACAGCACCCCCATATGATAGAAATCATTCTAGGACCCAAAAATCTGGTTATAAACCGATCGTGGGTGCCCTGCTTAGGTGGGGTTCATGAATGTCATGCACTGTACATTCAAAACCCATGTCATTTTTACAAAACTTTATCAAATTGTAGAACAAGGGTTACTAATAATGAAGACCAATTGTAACAAGAGACCCGGGGGTCACGCGCTCACCTGAGTATCGCAAGTTCACCATCCATGCATTCTTGCAGACTCTTACCTGAGAACATTGGAAACTTATGGTTGGTAGCTTTGAGAGTGGCGGCATGGTGTCCATAAATTTACATATTCCATCACACTGGTAAAAAAATACCTACAAAGTACACTGTATTTTATAGAATGTTGGATTATGCAGCTTGGGGAAAAAAAGACTAAAAGCCCTATCAATTTTTGATAAGAACTAGAGAAAAATATTATTGAAATTTCATTAATTTAGGAGGTTTGGACCCCCTAGGGCCCCCAAAGAGCATGGTGCCCGTTCAAACATTTTGAAATCTTATCCACATGGGAATGCTACAATTTTTACTTGCCAAGTTTGGTGAAAATCCATTATGTTGTTTTCAGCAAGAAGATGAAAATTAAGGCCCGCATTTGGACCCCCCATCCCATCCCGCTTCCTTGGGTCCCAAGGGGGTGGGGTTAGGGCACCCCTGATTTTTCCATGAACAAACTTGAAACAACAGTCATCAATACATCATACTGACTCACTGTATCAACTTAGCTTAATCACTTCTGGTTCCAGAGAAAATCTGTAAAGATTCCTTACAGGAGGGGGGGGGGGGAAACCTGGGGTCCCCAGGTGGGGCATGGTGCCCATTTGATGGAATTGAGATTCTATCCCCCTAGGGATACTACCTGCCGAGTTTGGTGAAAATCTGTGATAGGGTTTTCAAGAAAAGGATGAATATTTACAATTTAGGTCTAAATTTAGGCCCCCTGGGGCCCCCCAGGTGGGGTGTGGTGCCCATTTGATGGGAATGGGATTCTTTCCCCCTAGGATGCTACCTGCCAAGTTTGGTGAAAATTTGTGATAGGGTTTTCAAGAAAAATATGAAAATGTACAATTTGGGCCCCATTAGGACCCTTCCTCACTCCCCTCCCCTGGGTGCCAAGGGAGCACCCCTGATTCCGCCATGAACAAACTTGACACTACAGTCATCAATGTACTAATTCATAGTAATAACGTAGCTCTATCACTTCTGGTTCTAGAGAAGAAGATTTGAAAAGATTCCTGAATTTTTATTTTTATTTATTTATTTATTTATTTTATTTATTTTTTTTTTTTTTTGGGGGGGGGGGTTGAGTCCCTCTGGGGGCCCCCAGGTGAAGTATGGTGCCCACTTGAACAAACTGAGATCCTAACCCCCTAGGGATACTACCTGCCAAGTTTGGTGAAAATCGGTCAAGGGGTTCTCAAGAAGAAGATGAAAATGTAAAAAGTTTACGCACGACGGACGACAGACGACGGACGCCTGACGAAGAGCGATCGCAATAGCTCACTTAGGCTCAGGTGAGCTAAAAATGGGGGGGGGGGGTGTTCATGTGCTTGTTTTAGTGTTAGCAGAGCCTCCTTACGACAGAAATCATCGCAAGACCCCCAAATCTGGCCAGGAACCAATGCAGGGATATACCCTGCTAGAAGGCATTAATCTAATGCGGTTCACTCAAAACCCCATTTTCTTTAAAAAAAAAAACCACACAAACAAACAAAGAAAACAAAAACAAAAAACATGTCACAATTACAGTGACATGGTGAAAAAATATTCAGAAAGGAAGGTCCATATGCGTTTTTGTTATTATTTCCCTTACACAGCCATAATGATATTATGTGGACGCAAATGTGGACAACTCCACATTGACATGCTTGTTTGTTTGTTTGTTTTACCCATTTGCTGTAACAATGAGATTGCATGTGTTGGTTGTTGCAGTGGTTGGTAAAGTATGTGTTGCAAACATGGAGATGTACTGTACCTTGAGTACCCCCCCCCCCCCCCCGAAAAAACAATTTTTTGATTTTCTTTTTGTTACACCAGATTTGGTAATCAAAAATTAATATCTGAATGGTGAAACTGATAAATACTTGTTTGATAATACTTTTGTGACCTTGTATTTTGTAACCAAAAATGTAAAAAAAAACAATATTTTGTACTGATAAAGACAAATGTAGATCTAATTTAGATTCTAACAGAGATACAGTACTCTCCGCATAATCAGGTAGGCTCGAGCAGAGCATTTCTTACCCGATTAAGCGGAGTACCCGATTAACAGAAGAACACGTCTCATTCACATTTGACACACACAATGTGTATACATGCATTGTACATGTATATTGCACCAAACACCTACACTGTATGCTCAACACGTGTGCTTGCACGGCACATTATACATACCTTACACTTGCTCAGTCAAGAGCAATAATTCACACTCTTTTTTATGGACTTTATTGTCTTCAGAAAACTTTGTCGTTTGACTAAAGACTCGTCGCGAACACGCAGGCGTTTTTCGAAATGAACATGTCTCTTTGCATGTACTAGTCACGTAGAACGTCGGGTTACTTTTTGAGAAGTGACTAGGGAAAAGCAAAATTATGGAGCTGGTGCACGGCCTGATTTTCGTTGCAAATTTCTCATATTGTGAATGTTGTTGCGTGTGGCAAGTCGGTACTGGTACAAAATGTGTTTTAATGTTAAATCACTCCCCAAATGATTGGTCTTCTTTGCAAATTAAGCAGAGAATGCGATTAGCCGTGGAAAATTTGATGCTCTTGATGTTTCAGATATTCAAGTGTTTATACATTGTATCTGCGATCAAGTGGATAGAAATTATATTAGAAGAAAATTATTTAGAGGCAACCCGATTATCAGGTAATTTTAATGTGCATTAGAACTGATTTTGACATTACTACCCAATTAAACAGAGTACCTGTTTAAGCGATACCCGATTACGCGGAGAGTACTGTACTCATATTGTTTTTTTTTTTTTGTTCTTAGACCTAACGATGAATTGTGTGTCATATGCTTGTTTTGTTGTTGTTGTTGTTGTTTTTAACACCTAGTCTTGTAGACTAGTATACAAATGATGCACAGGTCTGAGTGCCTCAGTCAGAATTGTGAGCATAAGGTAACTATGGAATGCTTAAGCCTCCTGGGTTTAGGCTAAATTCCATAGTTACCGAATGCACACTATATTCCAACTGACGCAAGAAGAGATGTGTGCGTCATCTGTTTTATAGAATGTGTAATTTCCTTGCCAAAAACCCATTTTTCTATCATGTTACCCGATTACAAATTTACTGGATGCATTTCCTTTTGGCTTGCCGTAGACGAGAGCCCGAAAACCATGCATCAGTTTTTACTGGACGCACGGCTAACCGTGCATCATACTGATGCATGGTTGTTTTAGCCAATAGGCGTCTCGTGCTGAGTGCGCGAACGCTTGCTTAATGTGCAAACCTTTGTTACAAGTGCACGTACTCTTGCTACATAAGTGCTCGATAAACATGTTTACCACCGTGACTCAGCGTGCGGCCAGTATAAATAAACACATGGCTCTCGACCAATGAGATCAAGGATTCTCGCTACCCATTCTATAATGGTCCCCGACTAGGGCCTATACATAGGCCCTTGGTACCTTAGCACTCCACTTGACCATGTTGATGAACAGATAATGAACTGCATGTCACAAAACAGATAGATGGATTGAAAATGGAAACAGCTCAGTTCCTTCTTCTTCTTCTTCTTCTGACTAAGTCTGCCTCCTTCACTACAAGGCATTTCCAAGTTTCCCGATTCCGTTGATCAGTGTTGTGCTAGCATGACCATGTGCAGCTCAGACCACTGAACCACTGTACGTACCACGTACAGATTGTAACGCGTACAGTCGGCACACAAGCCGAGGGAGGCTGTGGCCGGGAGCTGTTTGGTATCCGTACGTACCACACTCTAGCTCGATCTTCTAGCAGCTGCAGTCATCAGCTCAGCTGCTAGCTCAGCTCATCACTCATGTGTGCGCTTCTAGGCTCTTTGTTACGTCACTGCCAACCTGTGCAGCTAGGATACGCAAAAACTCAACTGAGGAACGTCCTTAAAGGAGCATTCCAGACGATTTACATAATTTCACATCATGTAGCACATAAATCAACAGCTCCATGTATATAGATTTGTGGGATTTATTGTGGTTCCTGAGCAGAGAAACAATACTTTGAAAAACCTTAAACAAATTACGCTGAATAAGATGATTATATCGTCTGTTGAGAATGAGAAGGGCGTAAAGTCATCGTGAACACTATGGGTTTTGTGACAACTTAACGCCCTTATCATTCTCAACCGACGATATAGGAGGTTCACATATTTCAGAAATGTACAATGTAGCAGTGCAATTCCATTGCAATACTGTTTGCTTGCAAGTTCACCTACAGGTGTATAATCTACACTTGTATGTACATGCCTTCTCCTTTTGTTCTGCTTCCTTGAGCCTCAACTGAAACATTCTTATGGTGACCCTGTCATGTTATCATCCTAGATGGGAATTTGTTATAAATTTCGAAAATATTCTTATATCTTATCCCGATTATCATAAATTATGAAACTCTAGTTGCTCAAATGTAAAAATCTGAAAATCTTCCGAAGGTCTCCTTTAACATATATTCAGCGACAAGTTGTTGGAATTTACTAATTAGTCGGTATTTTGGTAAAATCCTACAACGTAATTAGAAGCTGTCTTTGCCTTTAATCTAGTCCAGTTAGAGGTGAGGCGGCTTTTCACAGTGAAGATTGCACTGCATTAATTTTGTCAATCATGTCTGTGTGATTGTGACTGAGCTAGGACTCAGTAGAATTCAACTAATGAATGTAAAAGCCAACATATTCATGGCTGATTTAACTTTTGAGCTAATCTTTTGTGGATGCTTAGGCTATAAGCAGGTAGATATTCACCACGGGATACAAAATGAGTGGCCGCTGACTGCTAGGGTCTAAATTATGACAGCAATTTTGTGCAGGGAATTTTTCAGTGGCCGCTATAAGCAGGTGTCGCTATAGACAGATGGCCGCTAAAGACAGGTTTGACTGTACAGCTCGAACTAGCCTGTTTGGGGAAATTAGCCCAAAATTTGATGTGTACATGCATACTTTGCATCACTCTTTAGTTCGAAAGTGGATCTACCTATGAAAATCATCCGTATCACCGTGGTACATCAGACTGGTAGAGACACTTGTTTAGGTACAGTATGTGTTAGAAGTGACAAGCTCAATCGACTCACGTTCGTTGCGTTGATCTCGATCGTGTACATAATAATGTAATGATAATAATGTAATAATAATTACCCTGGCCCTGATACCCTGACGATGCACTCCTTTACCGATCCATTAACACTATCGCTGACACAGAAACTCTACACTCCACCAAGACCTTTGTAACGTCCAGAATTGGGAGCAAAAAGTGGTTCATGTCTTTCAGTGCTGACAAAATGTGAGGTGCTGAGAATCACCAACAAGCAAAACAACATCAATGCTACAACTCCATATTCCAATCATGGAAAATCACTTCACATTGTGGATGAGGCTATATATTTGGGCATCACTATTCATTGCAATCTGACCTGGAAACCCCACATTAATAACATGTGCAAGAAAAGCAACAGCACTCTAGGTTTCCTCAGACGCAACCTAAGGAAATGCCCGCCACACATAGAGACGTTGGCTTATAAGACGTATTACAACAACTACTCTTGAATACTCCAAGTAACTACTACTACTAGGGGTATTCAAGTATCTAGTAACATCAGGTACTTTGATGACCTTTAGGAGTGCAGCCCTCCCTGTCATTAGACAGATGGCGCCGCCCCCTGCCCTCAAGATGCTGTAGTGAGAGGCACACCTGCACCGAGCACCTGCACCTGTATGTATGAAAGCACCTGAGCTCAGTCACAACAGGCACATGCTACAGCACACTGCACAGCACAGCCCTCTCCAGGACAGCGTCTTCCCTTTTGGGAGAGTACTCATTCAAGGTCATCCACAGTATGGGAGTGGACCCTCACACCAAGGAACTCATCAACCAAATTGAGATGGTACAATGACGCGCAACTCATTTTGATACCTAAAACTACACACAACAAAGCAGTGTTGTCCTCATGCTTCAACAACTGCAGTGGAGATCCCTCTTTGAGTGACGAGCTCAAAACAAAGTTCTGATTCTCTACAAGATCATGAACGGTTAATTATAGCCATTCCAGCGGTACCTCCTGAACCTGTTACATTATGATGTATCTAGCATCGGGTCCCGTTACCAGAGATCATGATCTCCAACTGAGACAGCACCACTGCTGTATCCAAACATACCACTGTACCAACATACAAATTGTAGCTTCTTCCTATGGAACAGCCTACCACTTATCAGCTGCAGTAGTATACGGCGTTGACCGACAAGTATGTCTAATTCCACGAAAACTACTCATTTATAAATAATAATGACATTTGCTGGCAATAGACAGACACCATTGATACACACCCTATCGTGATTGCGACGGTTGAATGCAACTTCGACCCAGTTCCCCCCCCCCCCCCCCCCCGCATAAAAATGGTCATTATTCTTTTTTCCAGCTTGGTTTTCAAACCAATCTGGAACTAGAAATGTCGCTATGGCAACTGGTATGCCTCCGCCATAATGCATGGTTCTCCTAATAGGTCTATAGTACATGTGGACAATGTGTGATTACATTTTCACAAAATTGGCAAAATATTAAAATGACATGTTTGTCACAAATGTATTGAATGTTTACCTTCCTTGACCTATGTTTAATTGGATGAATAAGAGAGCATGTATTTGGGGATTTAAGAACTTTAACTTGACTTTGACCATTTCATAAGTTTATGCACTGAGTAATTTTCAAGGTATGGAGAAAAAGCACAATTTCTGTATTGAACAGTAAATTGTTATCATTTTCATCTGGCCTTTGATTCATAAGAGAATCACTGTCAGGCAGAACATACATAAATTCAGCATGTACTAAGTTTCAAGATAACTTGAGCCACTTCCGAGATATGGAGAAAGAAGTAAGTTCAGCACTTTCACTTGATCTTTGACCTTTTGACCTTTGACCTTCTTGGCAAAAAAAAAAAATCCCAGAGAATCTCTATTGGGTTATACATGCATACATCAAGTTTTAAAACACAAAATCCTGCTGGCATTGCATAAATATAAGGAAAATAATAAAATTTGGAAGTATTACCCTTGACCTTTGACCCCTGACCTTTGACCCCATGAACCCTAATTTCCCTAGATAACCACTGCCAGTCATGTTCCATGAAGATACCTTGAACAATTTCCAAGATACAGAGAAAGAAGTGAAATTTTAACATTTTACTTGACCTTTTGACCTTTGACCTTTTGACCTCATGACCCCAAACTTTCACCAGAGAATCTTAATTGGGTAGTACATGTATACACTAAGTTTCAAGAAAATATCTTCAGGCATTGCATAGATATGGGGGAAATAGTAAAATTTTAAGCATTTGACCTTGACCTTTTGACCTTTGACCTTGAGCATGTGCACCCAAAAGTTGATAGGCACAACTTCACCCCCTAATACACATACATGCCAAGTTTCATTAGGATACCTCAAAAGGATTTGGTAGTTACCCTGTCCACAAAATTCATTACGGACGGACGGAAGGACGGACGGAAGGACGGACGGACGGACGGACAACCCGAAAACATAATGCCTCCGGCACCACTTCGTGGCGGAGGCATAAAAACTTTACATCACCAGTCTGTCTGGTAAGTGGTTAGACAGAAAGATCCATCTGTCCGGAGGACTCTTTTATATTTTGCCATTGACGCTGTCCTCCGTAGACAGACGGAAGGTATCAGTACCCATTGCTGTGTGGATGTTCTTAACCACTGTCTCTATGGAAAATTGGGTGAGGTACCTCACCCTTCTCGATTGCGTCTAATTCACGGCCCTAGGTCGGCAAATTTAAGCTTGTATAATTAAATTAGCTTTTTAAGAATACACTACACTCACCAGATTAATGAATAATCCAACATTTTAGTAGAATTTTCAACGTAAAACACAGCCTGTCGCGTCGTCATGTTCAAACTGCAGAAACATACACCTTGGGTGGTATTCTGAAAATCTTCCTAAGTTTCTTCCTAAGTTTCTTCCTAAGTCAGAAACTTAGGAAGTGCCTAGGAAAGACAAAATTGGTATTCTGAAATGTCTTCCTAGGCACTTCTTAATGCAAATCAAGCCATCCTTATCCCCACCCACGTCCTTTCCTAAGCCAATACGAAATGCCGTATCATAAGGAACTAACCAATGTCTGCCAATGACAATCGCATATTACTGTGACGTAGGGTCAAATACACGAGTGCGCGGCATGTCCCCTTTCTCACGCTCATTTCGCGCATCAAAGTACATGTGCGCGCAATGACTGACAAGCGCGCCTATCACGATGCTTGCAGTTTGCTATTCTTAACAACGTACTTACGACAGGGGTGGAGCTTTCCTAAATATTTTCCTAAAATTCTTTCCTAAGTGCATTCTAGAATACCAACTTCTTCCTAAGTCAGAAATTTGCATATTCCCGCCCCCTTCCTAAGTTTCTTCCTCAGTCTACTTAGGAAGAAACTTAGGAAGATTTTCAGAATACCACTTAGGAAAAAATCCTGACTTAGGAAGAAATTTCTTCCTAGGAAGGATTTCAGAATACCACCCCATGAATATATTAGCCAATCACATGCGAGGTAGTTTCTACGTGTTTGTTTTACTAAAACACGTATGTGATTGGCTTACAGATTCAAAATGGCGACTTACTGCTTGCGAACGGCGATGTTGCGATATCGATAAAATTTCTGCGTTATAACCGAGTTTATGTGAGTATTTCGATTGCACAATGTGAGAAATTTATCCCAAATATTGCTGCATAATGTGTCATGTCACGTCAAACTTGTTTGAATGTAAAAAAGCTGTCTGAAGTTTGGTTTCTCGTAACGTTGGATCTGTGCGCGACTGCTCCACACAGGAGCCGCAATCATTGACTTCGGTCTGTATACGGAGGGGATCCCTGAAGCCAGACGTAGTCTCCGCGGAACATTCCCCGACAGACAGATACAGACCGATCTTTCGGTCAAGTAAGTGGTATACTCCGGTCTGCGGCTTGGCCAAGGATAATCACTGATTGTACCATTAACCTTTTTGTGTGCTTTGAGTGCTGATTGGCATAGAAAATCCCATAGCATTCATTGTATGTACATACACAATGTCCAAACTAAGTGCCTGGCACAGAAGGGTTAAGTGATACTGCAGCTAGGCTGCCAACATTGGAAACTAACGTTAAAACGTTAGCTGATCCCTCAGTGAGAGTGAGACTCCCATATAGACTAGGCCAATGCTGTAATTTCACTGATTTAGGAGTCAAAATGAGTGAGATCAATAGAAATCAGTTCGGGAAACCCACTCACAAGGGGGGCCCCTCCTTAACAGTACTGTATACGCTATAATTTTCGCGTACATAAATTTTCGCAAATTGCCGCTGTCACACATTTTCGCGAGTGGTTAAATTCGCGATTGGGGGACCAGAGAAAATATGAAGTGGCAAAGAAAGTGTGAATTTTCAACTTACTAGCATATAAGAATGATACTAGTTATACACTGCATGAAAAAGACTTGCCAAACTCTGCGAACTAGTAAGTTAGAATTCAACATTTTTGAAGTGGTTAAGTACTGACGTGAGTGTCGCCAGGCGCGGCGGCGCGGCAATGCTTGAGTGCAGACGTGGCGACTGAGTACGGAGACTTTCGTTCATTCAGGTGGCTTTAAATGAAGGAAAAATAACAATTTCAAGTAACGAAATAGTCAACCACCTACCTTTGCAATTGGTATGCATATACAATACAAAAGGATACGTTCCCATAGGGTTGTCCAGTTGAAGTCGTCCCTAAACAAAAATTTTAAGTTGAAACTTGCAAGTTTCGCCGATGAAGCTTGAAATTTCCAACAGCTCCCGCATTCAGCAAGTTGTTCAGCGCAGGTCATGAGCTGCGCTGAACAACTTGCTGAATGCGGGAGCTGTTGGAAATTTCAAGCTTCATCGGCGAAACTTGCAAGTTTCAACTTAAAATTTTTGTTAGGGACGACCTCAACTGGACAACCCTATGGGAACATATCCTTTTGCATATATATATGCATAGCAATTGCAAAGGTAGGTGGTTGACTATTTCGATCGTTACTTTTGTTATTTTTCCTTCATTTAAAGCCACCTGAATGAACGAAAGTCTCCGTACTCAGTCGCCACGTCTGCACTCAAGCATTGCCGCGCCGCCGCGCCTGGCGACACTCACACCAGTAATTGCTCGCATTTCAGCATTCACATGGGTCGTTTGACATCGCATTTAAATCCATGATTTTAGATATGATGCCTCGAACCGATTTTGCTCAAATTTCGTGAGTAACTAGGAAACTTGTGAAGCTTTATGGACATAATCAAGCGAATTGCCGCAGTCCTTTCATTTTCGCGTTGCATTGCAAAAAAGCGTGGAGACTCCTTATAAGGGGTGCCCCCGGGGTTACTTATAAGGGGGACGGGGTTACCTACAAACTTGTATAAGGGGGACGGGTTACTTATAAGGAGGGGCCCCCCTTGTGAGTGGGTTTCCCGAACTGAAATGCATGCAAATGAAAGAAAGTTTTAGAGTGAGAAAGGACCAAAATGAGTGGTTGGCAGCCCTGATAGTGTCAGTGATACTGATACGATAGTATTGTACTCGTACTCACCACTCATGTCACTTGATCATGAACATAGCCATCCCCACACATGGCATTTCACTCAGCTCTCTCACATCCAGGCTCGGCAAGTTTTACGTTCGACGACTTGATTGCGCACTTTCGATTGCTGGGCATGGGGCGGCACTCAAATCAGAATGCCTAGAGCTCCGTACTCGAAGACACTCCGTTTCCACTGTATATACGCAGTAAAATAGACGACATAAAAGTACTATCTTTCATTCTTTGGTGCTAGTTTGTAGTTAATTTATGTGCACATTATTGCATTGTGAGTAGCATGCATGCAGCATCAGACATCACAGTGTAAACGCAGCAAGCAGCGACCCCAATACGTACCGTGAGTTGATACCCGTACCGTACTAGCCGTATACCGTGCATATGCCGTTCGTTCCTCACGCAATCCCCCGGAATCCGAGCGAGTCTGCTAGCTAGCGCGGAGCAAGGCGTCGGAGCGGCGAGTGAAAGCAGCAGGTCCGTCCCATGCCCACTGTGCACTGAACTCAGTGGTCCGTCCATGGGGAAAGTGTGTGTGTGCGTGCTGTCCTCACACTGGTGGCTCACACACTTTGTTGTTGTTGTTGTTGTTGTTATTTGAATTTATTTGGCGTTTATCATTCCTCAAGGAATATTTACACAAAATCAATATTCATAAAATCACTTTTAATTTGTCAAATTCTACCCTATATTATTTTCATTTTATTGATAAATAATTCAAAATAATACATTATATCAAAATGAAATCTCCCTCACTGGCCTCGGTTCGAGCTGCCCAATCGACGATCGTATTTTCTGGCCAGCCCGGCTCGGCTCCACCGAACTAAAACATGGAAAAAAACAAAAACAAAAACAAAAACAAAAAACAAACAAAAACAAACAAACAAACAAACAAACAACAGGTGCTCGGCTCGGTACCTTGAGGAGACTTCTCAGCAAGGAGGGGCCGTGATTGGCTGTCCGCCTGCCTAGGCCACTCCAATACACGAGAGGGGCTCGAGCGATGCTCGTGATTAATCGGGAGTATTCAACGCGAATTTTATCACAAATTTACATTAATTAAAAAACAAAACAACGCTAAGATATATTAAAGCAAACATCTAGGCTGTGTGCAATGTGCAGAATGATTAAATCAAACATATACTAGTACTTAATATCTAACAAAATTTATTGTGTTAGAGTGAATCTTCTTGTCCTCTGGACATACTGAACGAAAGCACGCATATGCTTTAAGTTAGTACTTCCTATACAAACTGCAAAATATGGCGCACATCAGTGATATCTATTTCTGCTAATAACATACTTCTTTCTATTATATATATATTATATGCAGTCGATCGAGCCTAGCCTTTGTCTGAGGCTGCGTTCACATAAAAGTATTCGGTATTCGGTATTCGGTATTCGGTATTCGGTATTCGGTATTCGCAATTCGCTATTCGCTATTCGCTATTCGCTATTCGCTATTCGCTATTCGCTATTCGCTATTCGCTATATTCGCTATTCGGGCACCGAGTACACCATCAGTGATCACCCGCACCGTCAACTCACCATCCCATGCAGTGCATGAGGATTTCTTCCTCCTACATCCCAGTAAATCTTATTAACAATTTCTAAACAGCATCAGAATGTCAGTCTACATGCTTATTTTTGCTAAAGGGCAAATCCAGACCAAAATTGTCATTATTTCATAAACGAGGGACGGTATACGCTGCAAGAAAATCGAACAAGTTCGATTCCCACTTTGCTATACTTTTCGCAGCTATTCGGTACTTTCGAATAGTGCCCTCTTATGTGAACCGGTGTGAGGAAATCCTATCCATGTATCGTTCGATTCAAGCTATTCGCGTGCCCTCGAAAACGAGCCCCGAATACCCGAATAGTATACTTCTATGTGAACGCAGCCTAAAACACGAGAAGAAAAAATGGGAGTCGTCACGCAAGAATAAACTTTGTGTATAGCAGGCCTACTTTGTAGAAACATCCTCCAATAGTACTCCTTGTTTATATGTATAGGGGTTTATGCTGGAGGTCTGCCGAGAATGATTAATAGTCTTTTTTTTTTTCCTTTTACCATGTTTCAAATTAAGGGATCGTATAGTTTTGGTTGAGACCTGGTTTCAGGTTTCTAACAGTTTTTTTTTCGGTGAGATAATGAGAAACCTCTTATGAAATATGAAAGAGCATGTGCCATGAGGAATTCAACGTTTATTTGATGAAAATTGTTGAAATGGCTGAGATATCCAAAACAGAGCGATTGTAATAAATATGGGACGCACACTTTATTATAAACGATCGCTTTTTTTAACTTTGTTTTGGGATGTTTCAGTCCTTCCAAACCCAATTTTCATCAAATATATAAGTTTTGAATTCCTCTTAGAATGGTTAGCACTGTACTATTTCATAAGTGTTTTCTTGGTATCTCGCAAAAAGTTAAAAGCCCAATTCTCATCTCCACCAACCCTTATTGTGCAGCTAAAGATAACGTAACTGCCATCGGGGTCGGTTTCCAATCTTTGATTGTCCTTGAAAAATAAGACATGATGGAGTCCTGACACAATCTTGTATTCCAATGTCGATTTCGATCTGATTTGGATGATGTGTAATATACTGATTTTTTTTTTAATCAATAGGACCCTATCTACCCACTTTGCCCTTCATCATTTTGTATGCAGATGGCTCTTGCTTTGCACCTTTCTTCTGCATTTGGGGACAATGATTTCTTGAGCTGTAAGTGTATACAGCTTGTAAGTTATAGGCTTTACTAGTATTCCTCCCATCTTATAAGTGATTTTAATGACTCATCTTGCAGCAGCATTTTGAACACTGTCAAGGCAAGATAGGGATCCCATGCCGTGCAGATTGCACAATTATTTAGATATAGCTTCACAAGCATGGTGTGTTATAATTTTTCCTTGGTTTTGGGCGGAGGTTTACTTCTCTTTATAAGAGTGTTTTGAACTGCTTTGCTTTTTCACAAAGTGGAATTACTAATATTGTTCCAGATCTCATATCGTTCTGGAGAATGACTCATGTATCTGATATGGGTATAATGATCTATACGTAATGTCCATGTTTGATGTCTTCAAGATTTATCATATTTTGATTTATAGGCCTATATGTCAGTATTGTCTGGGGCAGACTATAAAAAATTTTGTTTGATGGGGCCCCATTTTCTCTTTCTTATTGTCTTTAAAACACAATAACAACAACATGGATAGCTTCTTCCAGATTAGTTCCCGGCATCATTGTATTTTGATATGTTCTTTTTTACTTAGTTCATTTTCCTTGATACCCTCATGGATGAGGTCAAATTTAATACAATGACGCTTTTGCCCAATCAGTCATCATCAAAATTGAAATTGAAATGTTCCTCAACTGGATCCACAGATCCCCGTATAATCCGAATTAGGGAATTCCAAAATTTAGCATCATCACTAAATTATTCACCGCTATATACTATAACATCAAAAGGTACTACCATCCGGCTGAGGGGCTTCAAGTCCAGAAAGTTCAACGAAAGGCCAGGGGATGTTTCATCAAGCTCATGGTCAGCGCTGACAATCAATAAAATAGTCAGCGCTGACAATTTCAGCAAAATCCTTGGTTTTGATTGGCTGATATGCTCTGGTCACTGACTGTGATGTACTGATGTATACTATTATTGTCAGAGACTGACAACTTGTCAGCGCTGACTAGGTTGATGAAACGGGTGCTGTTCGTTATTCCGAAGGTTCGCTATTCCGAAGGTTCGTTATTCCGAAGGGTCGTTAATCCGAAACACGCAAATTCCCTATACCTACAGGTTCGTTAATCCGAAAATGAAAAAGGGTTCGTTACTCCGAAGATTGGTTAATCCGAAAATGAAATTCGGAACAATGAACTTTCGGAACGAATCTTCATAGGAATAATTAAGAGCCTTCGGAATAACGAACCTTAGGAATAACGAGCTGTAACCGATGAAACACCCCAAGAGCACCTCAGCCAATCAAAATCATGGATTTTGCTGAAATTATCAGCGCTGACTAAATTGATGAAACACTCCCCAGGATGATGGCGTACATCAATATTATTCCGCAGGAGCACAACATCGGCATCGCGTGGTCAGCGAAGAAACTTGACCACGCGGGTGCGAAGCTATAGGATGCAAGTGCGAAGGGTCCTGAGCGAAATGAGCCTGAAGTTGAAGCAGAATATGATCACAGACAACTAGATGCACGACGTATTCGAGGCAATCAGCAGAGTCAAAAGATGATGTCGACACACTGTGACAGTCATTACAAGAATAGAACGCCTAATTTTCCAACGCCGAGTTTTAATTTCAATATCAATTTCGTATACAGCCAAGGAGCTCATCAGGGCAATAACCCCAAGAGCTATACTCCCCTTCACCACCCCCCCCCCCCCCCACCCCCGGCGGTGAGAGTAAAGATTATAGTTCGGGTTAGGATTGTTGTTGTTGTTGTTGTTGTTGTTGTTGTTGTTGTTGTTGTTGTTGTTGTTGTTGTTGTTGTTTTGTGTTTAGTGGCGTTTTCCATTCTCTTTAGAATATTTACGCCAAACACTTAATAAATTTCTTTTCCTTTTATCATTTTTTTTTTAAATAAACAATATTGTAATGAGTATCCTTGGTCAGCTGTCGGTATATACGTCTATTTTGCCTGCTTAAAATATCATATCTTCTGGCCAATCCGGCTCATTGTCTCGAGCAGACTTCTCAGCCGTTATTAACGGCTTAGGCCCCTCCGATATGCAGGCAGTAGAGTCCGATGCTTACCAGCACAGGAACGGTTCGATTGAGAGCCAAACAAAACAAACAAGCAATATTAATAAAATACAATATAGTAATCACATATATACATTTTTTAATAAAGTAAGTAATCTCTGGGCTGTGGTGCGCATGGGGGTATTGCCTCTTCAGAATATACCTCGAGGCAGAGTTAGTGCAAACTATGTACACTCATAACATGCATGAAAGTTTATCTACAAAATCGTTGTGATCTTTTAACATATAACACAATTGAAAGAGCTCTTTGGTATACTGGGTTAGTTGAAATTAGTAAGCTTTGAATGCTGTTCTCATGAATTTTTGTTTCAACTAACATCTGGTCATAGCTCTGGGTATGATATATCTGGGGCAGAACATAAGAAAATGATCAACCGTTTCTGGGACTTTACAATATTCACACATACCCGACACATGTTGGTTTATTTTGAAACAAATTGTCATTTAAACCTAAGTTCCCCATCCTGAGGCGATGTAGAATTGTCTCAGCTCTTCTGTCATTCAAAGTGCATATCTAGGTCTGAGAAACCTTTCGTTGAACATATTATTTCAGGGGGGAGTTTGTCTCCTCCCATCTAGCATTTAATTTGCCATTTTGTCATAATATAACACCTTTTCAGTTTTTTTATTAAATTCATATTTATTCAACTTGTTATTCACTTGTATGGAAACATTTTGTAAAGCCTTACTAATATTCCCTTAAAATATAGATTAGTGCAGAAACTTAATATTTCTGTAACGAACCTTTCTTCTCTCTCAGTTGAGATCGAATGGCTTGAAGGGCACTGAGTGAGTCACTAAAGATAAATACTCCTGTTCGAAGTGCTGGTAATTGATTAGGTTCAGGTTTAGCAGTGGCGGATCCAGGCGGGGCTTGCCACCGGGCACACGCTATCCTTATTTTTTGTTAAACAATAGAATAAAAAGAATGGGGGTGCGTGCGTCCCCTTTATAGCAGCGCCCCTGGCCGCCCCTGATTGGGTTAAGGTCAACGGAAAGAAGGTTCTTGGGTAATTGCCCTAGACCCCCAGGGAGATATGGGAAGAACCTCCCTCATGTACAGTATAATTATGTACAGCTATGTTTCGCATTCCACTACGAAAGTCAGCAGTGCTATACTGTAATAGCCGCGTATCGAAGGGCGCATTTTGAGGAAGGAGGACAGTTGGCAAAGGTCTGGAAACCAGACTACTTCGCCGAGGCTTTGGTGGACGGATGAGGCGCAGGCGCGAGCGAGGAGAGGAAGATGAGATCTGATACGACAGATGATGAATGTACCGTATACTGTAAACAATAGGCTTGTGCTTGTGCCTGCTGCCATGCCTGAATGAATGAAATGCACTACCTGCTGAATACAATCTACCCGTCGCGTCTACGAGGGCTAGGAAGGCTATCATACCTGCGAGTGTCTGTGTGCCTTTAGAGTTGCCAAGATCAAGAATGGCTAAGTGTCATTATTATCACAACTGTGTCGAATTCTTCGGGAAGTGTTCGGCGTTATTGTTTATGTTGGTGCAGTGCATGGGAGAGCGCACATCACCACCAACAGTTGGTATGTATGCATGGTTACAATGACAATGCAGTGTGAACAAGGTCAAGGATAAAATACACAGCCCTGTCGCTGTACACAAGTGTACAGCGACAGGGCTTGTGTACAGCGACAGGGCTGTGTCCAAAATGTGTAGTAGAACGTGGTCTACTAGGTCAAGGAGTACTAGTACCAATGCTGGTTAATTTACTGTCTGTGTGCACTATCTACATTCCATGTATGTCCCCATGTCAATTAATGGGCACCATGCATTATTATTCTTCATCATCACCATCATCATCATCATATCATCATCATCTTCCTCTTGTCTAGCTCATTGTCTGCTCTACCCCCTCCTCGATCATCAAAGGACCTTTGTTCTTCTTAACTTCTTTCTCTTCTTGTTCTGTTCTTCTTCTTCATGTACTTCTTATTCACCATCTTCTTCTTCTCTTTTCCTCTTCTTCTAATGTTAGCTACGTAGCTTCTTTAATTCTTTGGTTTGTTTCCCAGAACAGATCTACTCTCTAGATCTGATCCCAATTCCTACCACCACCCCTCCCCCCTCCCTTTTCCCTCTTACCTCTTACCCATACAGCAGCCCCAGAAACTACTGATGGTTGTTGATGCAGTGTATCTTGTTGCTGTAATTGTTTAGCTCTACAAATCATCAAGTTTACTATGGTAGATCCTAGTAGTACTACTAATAATAGTATGATTATGTATAAAAATTTTTGTTTTTCCCTCAAATTGGCATAGCCCCTATTTTTGTATTCATTGTACATTGTTTTTTGAATTGAAGAAGTGCATAGTGTTACAAGTTTTATGAACATATCGCAGGAATATTTCAGCCTGTTGCTGTGACTAGCTAGTAGTAGTATGCACAACTGGACCAGATACTGTCCTGTGCACAGTGGACTGCATTGTCACTTCATGACAGTGCTGTGCACATTGTACCGTAAGGGTACCGGTTTTCGACACTTTCTCTTGTTTATACCATCAATACTGCACCGTTTTACCTAGGAATTTTGATATGAAGTTGAGCTACAAAGGCCAATAATAATATGCCTTGAACAAATTCCAATTTGAATGCACTCGTGTTCAATTTTTAAGCGATTTCCGTCACGCCGTCGCTGGCATCAGATTTCGACACCCAGCATAATTTTTCAACACAATCACAGTGCGCATCACACATAAATCACATGGCGCGGCGTACAGTAACAGTACGCGTACACTGCATTGTGGATGCAAACCAGCAATCATACTAGCGCAAGAATTTGTTGTTTCCTCTATAACGTGTCTTAATATGGGAATGCCGAAATCTGGTGCCACATTCTCAAAGCCAACTCTTTCTACAAGTTTGCTTATTTATCACAAATTCAGCCATGAAAGACATTTATGAAATCAAACATCAGGATTTGGCAAACAAACTGATACTCAAGTAAGGTAACCGGCATGGGTTTCATTTTACAGCGATGTATACAAAATGCATCGTATTGTTTTGAACCCCTAAAAATGGCTGACATCATCATTTCTGCTGACACTGTGTTGCTTTTCTCCTAAATATTCTACCGTCGGAATATGATGACAAGTGACAAACGGTGTTTAGGACTAGAAATGTGATTGATAACTTGGTTGATTGTTGAAGTCAGACGTTTGTATTGAGTTTAAGATTTGATAAGAATTATCTGCTGGGTGTCGAAATCTGGGTCCTGTCGAAAACTGGTGCACTAACGGTATAAATAGTTACTGTTAGCTTGACCAGCAGAAGCCGTACGAAACATGGCTGTCGAACATCTGTGCAGTGCGATACATGCTAAAACCATCCTTAGGGTCTGTTATGATCGTGAGAAAAATAGTCTATAGACTAGTGGTAAAACTACCCCCCCCCCCCCCCCAACTTTATGTGCACCACACAAAGGAATACATTTAGGTGTCATCACTTACAGCGTAGGCCCCCCTCCACTTTTTTAACCCGAAAGTATATGTAAGTGGCAGTAAAAGAAAAAGATGGAGATCATGAGGTATGAGCGTGGTAATGTTATGTTTTTGCGCTGAAGACCCCATTTTTTTTTTTGGGGGGGGGGGGGGGGGGGGGTTGTCAGCTGAAGAAACCCGGAATTAAAGGAGAAGGGGGTAGACGAGCTGAAGACCAGCAACTATAAACCTTTTTTTGCATTGTACATAAAATTTTAGCTTGTTGGCAATTGGACAGAAGGACTGAAAAAAGACTAAGAACTGTGACTTGTGATCTTACTGGACATATCTGTTATGGTATATTATGTTTTAAAGACCTTTAATGTAGTCTAGAAACATGTATAAACCAAGATTTTTCAATACAATACAGACACTGTGTACAAAGTATTTGCAAAGCATACCTAGTGCTGATGCTCCGGTTTCCTTTTTTTATCAAGTATACGTGTATTCAAAACTTTTTCAAACCTAGCAGACAAATAGTCGGGAAGTAGGCAAGCTCACTGAGGTGTGGCAGTTTGCCTGCATGTAGTCCAACAAAATGACTCTAGACGGTCTACATTGTACCAAGTAGTCTACATGATAAAGATTAATGGGATTAAGAAATAATTCTGTGCCAGCAGTTAATTAGATTCTACTTTTTTTTTTTACTAATAATTCAGTCATAAAGCACTCTGGCGGCAGATGGACCACACTAATTGGCAAGTGTAGCATCTTGTAGTAAGGGCTAATGTGCAGTCATGCTTCTGTAAACATCTACACTGACAGACAGGCCGAACATACTCTTTATTGTCGTGGATGATCTCCGGCCCTCACTCAGTTGTTATGGTGGACCAATCATCTCCCCAAACATCGATCAACTCGCCAGCCAATCGGCAAGATTTACACACGCTGTGACACAGGTAAGAGTGAAACACATAAAGTAAGGCCTATGTAATATCACTTGGTATACATTGTATCTCCTACTCTTGACATCAAAATAAGCTTGAAATTTGCAGAGGGTTGATTGATTAATTTGCTTATCTTATCACTCAGTCTGTACCTGCATTTGGAGGAGCAAATGATTTCATTGCAATTATTGTATTCTTTGTAATGAATATAGAATGCTTTGAATATGATTGACTGGAAATTGACTGAGAAATTTGAAGGAAGAAAGAATAGATTTACTACACAGTATATTTTCCACGTGACATAGTTCCCAAGTGGATAAATATTATTCACTGACAAAGCAGAAGAGCACTGTGATGATAATAACATTGTCCTCTACAATTTCTGAAGATCTCACTGTGAATCACTGATTTGCTCACTGATAACTAGTTTCCAAACCACTCAGTACTTTCAGATTATTACAACAAGCAAGAACAACAGCAGCAGCAGCAAAAACAAACATAATGTCAAAATGTTGTTGAACATGGAGAAACCAAGAAAAGTGATGCCCCCGGCACCCTTTGGGCAGCCGGGCATAAAAAGTGTCAAAATTGATTAAAAGAAACACATATCTTTGAAAGAAAAAACTGCGCTATTATGTTCTTAATGGTAGTTTGTGCATGGTACATTTATTATTTGAAATTTCTATCTCACACATTTTCTCCATCATTTCTTTTAAATTTAATATTTAAGACTTTATTGTATTTTGTACTTTTTTCTGTAGCATTTTGTCTCAATCTTTTAATCTACAATATCTTATACACAGTAAACTTTAAAATTGGCTTCCACTTTTTGACACTCCTTTGTATTCCAATAATTTGGCTTTTCTGTGCATTTTGTCTCACCCTTTTACCCCTTTTAACTGCCATCATTATTGTGTTGTTCTTAAATCTATTGCCTCTGGCTCCCCATTTATATTCTATCCTTGGCAGGTTGTACACAATGAGCTGGGTGATTGTTACAAGCCCCACTTTATTCCTTTGTGTTTGCACACCCCAGTACTTTATTCCCCTTCCATAGATGATTGGCTCTCTTCCTTTTAAAACCAGTAGCCCATATAATACTGCATCTCAACAGACTTTGTAAACTTATCTCTGGGTGTTTTCCAGAGATCATTGTCATCAGTAGACAGAAGAATGGTCCTGTCGAGACTTCTGACTGTTCCTTCGAGTTGTAAGTGATTGTACGTATTAAAACCTATGATGTCCATGTGAGGTGGGTGGAAGGACAAGTACATTCTTTAGGGAAGAGATTGGTGTAGGAAGATCCCGTGCTTCTCCAACCCAGACTTGAAAGTATTCCTATAGCAAAGGAGCCAAGATTACTGATGAAGGGAGACTGTTACAAGAGTTCCAAGAGTCTACCGTTCTCTGAGTAAAAGTTCTTGTTCTCAGGATAGTGTTGGATCTTTGTTTGAATTTATATAACTTTTGATGATGTCCTCTTGTGCTTTAATTCATGTATATATAGCCTTTGGGCTTTTTTTTGATCTTCTTGGCTTCAATTTAAGCCTTGGATCCCAAATCACATTACCATACTCAAGAAGAGGACGTATGTATGAGAGCCTGGATCTGGAGATTCTTATAAATATTGGCTTGATAAGCCCAAACATGTGATTGGCTCTGTTTGGAATGGCTCTGTTAACAGTTTTGGCAACATGTTCTTGGAAGGCTAGTTCATTGTCAACGATGACTCCAAGGTCCCTCATCTCCAGAGCAGTATCATGCAAAACCTGGTTGTGCATGTAATAGGTTGTCATCTCTCTTCCAATGTGCATGACTTTACATTTAGCTGGGTTGAAGGCAAGTTGTCAAGGTTTAGCCCAAGCGGTTACTTTATCTAAGTCTCATCTGATGAGGCTTCATCTTCTGTGACTGCATGTGGACCCTTTACTGGCGATGTGATATCTGAGATGAGATTAAGAACTCCTCAATTTTAAAGTATCAATCTCTGGGTCACCATGGTCCTCTGAAACATGGAGTTGGGAATATGGGTCCCACATCTCTGATCTTCCCTATCTCTTAGGACTAGCTCCTCTGGTTCCTCAATTGCCCTGTGCTCATTAAAACTTAAACCCCAGAATGGATTAAAAAATTATAATGCACTTTGCAACAAATTTGTACTACCTGACTTACTATTCATCTTAAAGGACAAGTTCACCTTCATAAACATAAGGATTGAGAGAATGCAACAAAATTAGTAGAACACATCAGTGAAAGTTTGAGGAAAATTGGACAATCGATGCAAAAGTTATGAATTTTTAAAATTTTTGTGTTGGAACCGCTGGCTGAGGAGACTACTACAGCTTGTGAGTCATATGCGTACAACAGTATAAAGAAAATATAAAGAAAATTCAACGTATTTTCACTTTTTTCGCATAATAAAAGAGCACTTGACTTGCCTCTTTCTAAAGGCAGGGGGAATAATATTACCCATAACATTTGTCGGTAACGAGTCGGGGGAATGTGTACTTTTTTCTTAAGATGAAATTTTGTGAAATTCTCTTTATATTTTCCTTATATTGTTGTACGCATGTGACATCTAAGTTTTTCGCACACTGCAGTAGTCTTCTCATCCAGCGGTTACTGCACAAAAACTTCAAAAATTCATAACTTTTGAACAGATTGTCCGATTTTCCTCAAACTTTCAATGATGTGTTCTACTAATATTGCTACATTCTCTCAATCCTTATGTTTATGAAGGTGAACTTGTCCTTTAATGTGCCGTCATGTGGGCCACAGGTAGGCAACCGCAGTATATAACCACACACCTGATGATCTTGATAAAGGACTCTGGTTCCCCGATCAAAGTTTGCACAACATTTGACAATTTTTGCATTCTCCACAAAATACACCTCACTTGTCAAACCTCATCTTGCTTGCAAACTCTATTGTGCATGTGTGTATGTAATTAATGCACACAAGCCTAACTATACTAGCCCCCACCTGTTAGCATACATGTATTTACAATTGAATTGTTATTGAATCAAAGAGTTCTCGTTTGAACTGTTATATCACCAAAATCAGTTAATACCACTGGGGTCGGATACTAGCTTGTCAAGGTCTTGGTTGTGAAGAAAGATGTATGATATTCAAATTATTTTTTTTCCCCCCGAACGACATAGCAAGCTGTCTGTGGACCAAGCCGCACATCCTTTCTGACGAGTCGGCGTCCAGACACCACCAGGCTGTATGACTTTGGGTCCTACTGGCGCACACATGCTGGGAATTACACAACTCTGCCTCAGCATTTTAAGGAGAATGGTTATTTTACAGCATCCATTGGCAAGGTTTTCCATAACGGTGAGTTTTAGAAGTCCTTGTCGTACCTTTTGCCTTTTAGCTTTTTTTCTTCCCCCAGATATTCCATTAATGTAGAATGTACCAACATACTAATGTAACATAAATGTAACTCGTGATTGGGAGCAGAGGAATAAACAAACAAACCAATGAACAGAACACAAACAAGCCCAGAAATAAAGAAAACACGCCCCTTTTGGAAACTGGCACCCGGAGGACTGATAAACAGCTGAAAGTAGTTCGACATATTTTTCTGGGACCATTGGACCGTCGCCCCAAAATACTTTGTGCGTTTTATCATGAAACTTGTACCCATGGCCAGCGAGGTTCGTAAGGTAAGTCCTGATGCAGCAATAGAAAAGAAACTAATTTTCTAATCATTTTGTAAGCAATAAGAATCCATTCTTGAATTCTAATCTCATGATGTGTAGAAAATTGATGAATTTAAAGGACAAGTTCACCTTCATAGACATGTGGGTTGAGTGAATGCAGCAATATTAGTGAGAACACATCAGTGAGAGTTTGAGGAAAATCGGTCAATCCATTCAAAAGTTATGAATTTTTTAAATTTCTGCTCAGTCACGACTGGATGAAAAGACTACTATAGCTTGTGATGTCACATGCGTACAACTCTATAAAGAAAGACTACAGAAAATTCAACATACTTCCATTTTTCTTGCACAACAAAAGAACACTCAACTTCTCTCTTCCGGGAGGCAGGGGGGAATATTACCCTTAACATATGTCAGTAACAAGTCGAAGAAATGTGCACTTTATTCAAAAAGTAAAGTTTTGTGAAATTCTCTTTTTATTTTCCTTATATCGTTGTACGCATGTGACATCATACACCGTAGTAGTCTTCTCGTCGAGCAGTGATTGCGCAGACACTTTAAAAATTAATAACTTTTGAACGGATTGTCTAATTTCCCTCAAACTTCAACCAATGTGTTCTACTAATATTGCTACATTCTCTCAATCCTTATGAAGGTGGACTTGTCCTTTAAAGATATTAATGGGTAGAACAGACCATCAGAGAAAAAAAAAATGCTGGCCTCTAGTCCTGATAGATAAATATGTGGAATAATGTTGATAAATGTACCATTGTCTTTTGCCATCTTTGGAGGGTATTAAAAGTGTGCTTGTTTATCAGCAAGGATGTCCCATGATGCTTGATAACCTGAGTCCTTGACATTTGTCTTCCTGAGTTTATTGGTCCATAGATGCAAACAGTATATACACAAAGGAATAAACATAGAAGGAGATGTATGGGATAGAAATACGAAACAAAGTGGACAAATGTACAAGTTTCTCAAACTGTAAGACCAGAAAGATTTGTGGCATGAAAGTTTTGCATATTAGAGCCAATGGCCTTTTTCGCAGTGCTCATGAAACTGTTTCAAATTGCCAGTTGGCAAAATTACAGGTGTTCTACATATACTGGCATTTGATGCATTATGTAGACTAAAACTTTCACAAATCTTGGCTCCTTGTAAAATTCATAAAAGTTTGCATGCTTGCAAAAATGTCTGGTGTTACAGTAGCTGGCATCCTGCGACATCCTTTTTGAACATGTGTGTATTGTACTGTCAGTAGAGCACTGGGCTAGCGTCCGGAGGTCTCGGGTTCGAATCCCAATGGAATCCCACTTTCTTTGCTCATTTTTCCACTGATACAGATGATACTAACATCATGGAGCATGCTGTTTTCATGAGGCTGTTATTCTATGTATAATTGTTGTTGCTGCTGTTTCGGTCATACAATGTGATCTATACATTTCCTATCTTCAGGAGTGGTCTCCAATTTTACGGATGATTTTCCATACAGCTGGTCAGTTGAAGCATGGCATCCTCCTACTCAGAAATACAAGAATGCAAAGGTGTGTACCGGTATGTCAGTTGTTCTTTTTTTAACAACTGTACATTGCTAGAATTTACTTAAGCCTTGTTTCAGAGATGTACGTTCTCAGTCAAGATAGATTGTGCTTCGGCCATGTTACCTTGCCCAAGTGGCAATTTTGCTTTTTAATAGGGATCGAGTATTCCAAGGGCCCTACAAGTTAATTTGTCAATATGCATAGTATGGCGTGCTTTGTAGTTGAGATGACACACCCTTTAATTCATTTTACATAGCGTGAAGGAATCACGCAGAAGCTTCACAGGATAAGTGTAAACATGTTAATTTTCACTGACCATTAATTTTCGCATTTTTCACGCTACTGTGAACTAGTGCAAATTCTTGAACCCATGAAAATATCTTCACCCTTTTCTCTGCTCATGTTGAATGAGTTGACAAGTGCGTAGTGCAAATTCAAGAACCCACAGTGTTTTTGAGCCGCTCAGTGCGAAAAATTAATTTTGCGAAAATATCAATGTTTACAGTAGTTGTCCAGAAACCAAAGAAAGTTATCACTGTTTACCCAGTGTCATTTACTGCAGATTCAGGTCTGTCATATTTTGTCAAAACAGTTCAAAAAATGGAAACTACAGTAACGCACGTAGAGTAGCTTAGAATTCAGTCTTTGAAAGGCTCCCTTCAAAACTGTTAACTAAAATATTCTTCCAGTCTTCCTCTTTAATAGAGAGTCATGTACCCTAAACACTCAGCCTTGTTTACATAGAGTAGGGGTAGGAACAATATCAATTTTCATCCAGCACAAATACCAGTAGTGAAGTGGCCCACCTGCCTACCCAAGCAAATCATCTTCGTGATATGCTGCATAGCCCTTTGAAGATTAAGAAAAGTTGAAGAAGAAGTTATAATTCCGTGATTGACTTTCAAGCTTTGTGTTGAATAATGAGGCTATATACTCTCCGATTAATGACAATGCTTGTAAATTCAGCTGCTCTGACAAGGAGTAGATAGTGGAGTTCTACTTATTGACTTTATCCCTTTCTGTTCCTGGCTCTTATCCCCTGTTCGTAGCATTTAGTAATCCCCTGTTAATCTGTTAACTGTAAAGTTTGCCAGCCTATTCAGTTGTAGCAATGTGCCTGAGTCAAGCCGAACAATGCGTTGGTGACACGAAAGGGAATTATAGGGATGAGTTGGGTTTAACCATAGTCCTTCTGTGTCGATCAGCAAACAAAGCACTCAAAGTAGCACACTAGTTTGCGAACAAAACACTATAAGTGTCGCACATGAGTAACTTTACCCCCACCCACACATAGTGTGTATTGGGGTATATAGGACTCACTCTGAGGTCGGGTGGCTGTCGGGTGGCTGTCGGGCTGTCTGTTTGTCAATTGCAAAATCATGTGGCTCGTACTATTCCCTCATTTTTTGAGCAATTTACCTAAAATTTGACGTCTGTGACTGCTGTCATAGGTAGATGTGCAAGAAACCTTATTCGTCAGTTTGGATTAATGCGCTACCATGGTAACAGCAAAGTTTCATAAAACTCCTACAAAATGTGGATCAAACTATACCTTCTCAGTTTATTATATTAAAAAGCAGTTCAGTAGAAATTTGGCATTTGTGATTAATGTACTCCACCTTTTTTGTTAGTGTTCAGAAATCTGTTGCCATGGCAGCAACAGTTTTTAAACAAATCGTACAAAATTATGTGGATCTCGCTGCTGTGTTCGTAAGCATTGAGTTCGGACATATGATCACTATAATATGTCATCATGCAAGATTTTTTTTTGTGAGTGTCAATATATCTTTTGCCTTGGCAATAGCATTATACAAATTTATCCAGAAATTATGTATGTGGATTGAGCTAACTCCCTCAGTTCGTGAGCATTTGAATTCAAACATGGCATATGTGGCCACTATAGTATGTAGATGTCCAAACTTCATTTTTAAAAATAAAAATCATTTTCAAACTGTTGCCATAGTAACAACATTTTTTAAAGAAAATCATATAGATTAGAAGTGGATTTACAGTAGCCAACTCCTTTAGTTTTGAGCATATTACTTGAGATTTGATACATGTGACCAATATAAATGTTAGATGTGCAAAACACATTTTTCATCAATTTTTAACAATGTGTTACCATGGTAACATTTATTTAATAAAAGCATGCAAAAATATAGTGGATTGAGATAAGTCCCTATGTTAATGAGCATGACTTGAAGTTTGGTGCATGTGACTGCTATAGTATGTTGATATGCAAATGTGATCTTTCCATAGTGTTGAATGTGTTGCCATGGTGACAGCATAAAAAAACCCTTTTAAACCAAAAGAAGCACTCTGAGAGTGTAGCCCTCCGCCAAGCAGCTCATTTTCACCACTGATTTCCACTGTATGTATGCGTGCTGAAAATCACCTGATTTCCAATACATAGAAGCCTTTTGTTACATCATCAACTTCCAGCTGCAAATTCAATGTGTTGTTTTTTTCTCGCATAATAAAAGAATACTTGACTTGCCACTTTCAGAAGGCAGGGGAAATAATATTACCTTTAACATACATCAGTGACGATCAAGGAAATGTGCACTTTTAAAAAAAAAGCATAATTTTGTGAAATTCTCTTTGAATTTTTTATCATTCTGTGCATGGTGACATCATAGACTGTAGTAGGCTTCTCATCCAGCAGTGACTGCACAGGTACTGTAAAAATTCATAACTTCTGCATGGATTGTGTGATTTTCCCAGAACTTCCACTGATCAATGTGTTCTCCTGATATTGCTGCATTCACTCAATCCACATGTATATAAGGTTGACTTGTCCTTTAACAAGGGAAAAACTCTTTGATGGCCATGATGTTTGTCACGAAAGATTTATCCTAAGGTTGGATCTACAGCTTTATCAATAGTGCTGGTTTCAGTTTCATGCAATTGCTGATTTAGCTCATGAACCCTGTACAGTGCATCAGGAAAGCAGCTTGTTTTTTAAAGGGGCAGCTTACCCACATTTACCCACATGTATAATGTGGATTTAGTGAATGCAGAAATATGAGTCGAACACGTCGGTGAAGGTTGGGGAAAATTGGTCCTAGAAAGTAACTGGTATGAATCTTTCGAGTTTCAGTGCTGCCATTGCTGGATGAGAAGAGTACAACAATTTGTGGCGTCACTGCTGGACTATGATATTAGGAAAATGTATGGGAATTCCACAGAATTTTTTTTTTTTAAATGAAAAGCACACATTCCCATGATTGCATTACTGACATGTTTTAAGGGTAATACTATTTTTCCTGCCTTCTGAAAGAGGTGCATAATTGCATTCATGCACATCACATTTTGTGTGAAAGATTTTATGATTTTACTGAACATGAGCTGTGAGCTACGTCTTTGCAAGGCGTAATGTGTAGATCTAAATAGTTAATACACATTTTACTGATGGTAACAGATGTTTGAATCATTTGAAGTGACAGAGGACCATTATCAGTATGGGCCCTATGGGGGAGTGATTTTGTTGCTAAATATCCATCTGTTAGGTGTATTCGATGTGCAAGCAAAATCTTCAGCCCTACTCAGTATTCTCACTATATTTGCTTGAATCATTTCAGTTACAATATATCATTTCAGATCTCAATTTCTTCTTAAATAGGTATGCAAGAACATGGATGGGACCTTGCACCAGAACCTTATTTGCCCAGTGAAGGTTGAGGAGATGCCTCTGGAAAGCCTTCCCGATATTCAGAGTACAGACTATGCCTTGAAACTCCTGGAAGAGTTTGCATCATCGAAATCATCACCACCACCACCATCATCATCATCCTCATCATCATCATCTCCAGAGCTTACCAAGACAAGTGGTTCTCCTAGTGATAAAGAGCCAGCATCAACGCAACCATTTTTCCTGGCGGTAGGCTACCACAAGCCGCACGTCCCATTCAAATATCCTGAGGAATTCCGATCGCTCTACCCTCTCACATCGGTGCAGATCGCCTCCAACCCGGACCTACCCGCAAAACTGCCTCCAGTGGCGTTTGAGCCGTACTCGAGTTTCAGCAGAAGAGAGGACATTGCTGCGCTGAATCTCAGCTTTCCATATGGACCCATGCCAAGACAATATCACGTGAGTTCACCTGTGGTACTTGAAACCTGATGCTAGAATACCAGTAATTTGCTTAGTTTAGATGATTATCATATTAATGGTTTCATCCTAATACTCCTACAGCATCTCTCTTCTTCTAGTCTCTTACTCCTGTATGGTGTAAAATTGTCCTTTCTGTTTGTTTGAGGGGGTCTTTATTTTGTTGGTGGTGGGTTGTTGTTTTTGTTACAAATAACTGTCTTTCACTTCCCGGTAGACTTCTCTTAATGCACTGCACATTTAGTTTTGTGTCTGTCGAAGTATACACACTGGGCTGTATTGATGTCTGGGATTGTATTTCTTTTATTAAATGTGTGCTTCACTGCTCACTGGGAGGTCTGTTTGGGCATTTTTGTGATATAGATACTGGTTTGCTTGTTTCTTTTAGCAGTCGAAGGTTTTTCCAAAACATGGTCAAGACATGTCTGAATTATGTATGTATGTATGTATGTATGTATGTATTCATGTATGTATGTATGTAAATAAATAATTAGATAAGTATATATGTTTTATAGATTTTAAATGCAAATTAAATAAAAATATATTCATTTTTATCAAGTTAAGATATATGAGAATTAATCTGCTGAAAATGAAGAAATGAAAACTATATGAAATGACTTTGATAACATCTCCAAAAAAACACTTCTTTTTATGTGACAAGTGAAAACATGAAAACATTTTATTCTTTTTATTTGATGATGACCTTTAAAAGAATTGAAAATGGCATTTATCTGTTTTTGTATGCAAACTCTTTATACTCACAAACATACATACATGCATGCAACCTATATAAAATGTATGATTGCATTCATGTACTATATGTATACATACACACACACATACACACACACACACACACACACACACACACATATATATATATATATATATATATATATATATACATATATGCCTAATTTTCTTTTTGCAGTTTCTTCTTCGACAGAGTTACTATGCTGCTGCAACATACACAGACTATCAAATAGGGCGTTTGTTGCAAGGGTTGGAGGAGAATGGCTTTGCTAATAACACAATCATTGTGTTTCTTGGTGACCATGGTGAGAATGATGTGAATAGTTTATATTTCATGTAATACTCTTTTAGATATCGAGAGGAACATGAGTATAAATGATTATGAGATATATTTCGACTGAAAAAAAAATTCTCATGGTTAATGGGGCATTTAATTTGAGTATCCTTCTTGGCATCAATTTTGCACTGAGAGTAGAGTCTAGCAAGTTTGGGCACCAATAGTTTGATAAGACAGTGAGATACAAGGAGAGTAAGGTAAAATGGGCTCCTTTACAGAGTGATAAAATTTCTATTGAGTAGATTATTTTGGGCCAGTCAAATAATTTTTGGAAAGTTGAAAAACATTTTGAGAAGAAGTTATAGCTCTTAGTCGATTTTGAGACTATTCTACAGGGCATACCTTTGTGGACTGTGAGACCTTCGTGAACTGTGAGTAGAGGCAATGCCTCGTTACTATGGTCCGTCATGAGACACTTTTCCATTTGTGTAGTGTGTCTTTGTGAACAAGCCGAATATTGCGACCCACAATTTCATGCTTTTATTTTGTTTTGCTTTATTGCAAGATAGTCAGGTTGACACTGATAATGGTGCAAGTTTCTTTCACTTCTTGGGCGAGAAAGACAGATAGACAGAGGAATTGCTAATCTCGCCTGTAATGCTGAAGTTATATTGCAGTTTAACAGTTTGAATAAATCCTTTTCAATGATGTTTTATCTGTTTCTAATCTGTTCCAGGATGGCAGCTTGGCGAGCACTCAGAGTGGGCCAAATATTCAAACTTTGCCCTTGCCACTAGAGTTCCACTCTTGGTCCATGTACCAGGGGTGACCAACAGGAAACAGTCCCAGGGAACCGGAAAAGTTTTCCCACTCCGGGATCCCTTCGAGGAACAAAGACGTTCAACACATTATTACAATCAAGGAAATGCCTGGAAGGAAGGCCATGAAGTGACCGAGTTTGTAGAACTTGTGGATCTCTTTCCGACTCTTTCCGACTTGGCTGGATTGAAAATTCCGGATGTCTGTCCCCCAAAACCATTTAAGATTGATTTTTGCTCTGAGGGGGTTAGTTTTGCTCCCCTCATCTCACCAAGTTCCAGAAGGAATGCAAGAATGTTGTCCAGATGGAAGAATGCCACTTTCAGCCAGTATCCTCGCCCGAGTGAAAGGCCTACTGAACAGACCGACCTGCCCTCACTGGTCAACATTACCATAATGGGATATTCCATGCACACGCACGACTACCATTTCACGGAATGGATCGGGTTCAACCACTCCACCTTTGAGGGCAATTGGTCCGATGTGCGTGCCAGGGAGCTGTATGTTATGGCTACTGACCAAGAAGAAAATAACAATGTTGCAGAGGATCCTTCGTATGTGGATGTTGTAAGGGATTTGCATGTAAGACTGATGAATGGATGGAGAGACTGTCTTCCTGAATTTGCTAGGTCTTGAAGAATAGGGGTTATTACTGTATGTGTATTGACTTTCCTTATACCTTGTTCCCAAGAGTACATCTTGTGATATGCTTCCATATGACAAACAACACAAATCATATACTGTAAAAGTGGAAATTTTAGCGGTGTTGAAATTTTCGCTCTTTTCACGCGACCAGAAGCTAGCGCGAAAATAAAAGCACGCAAATATTTTTTGCGTGCCCTTTGTTCCAGTAGTTCATGTCTTGATTCCGCGGAATTAAAAACACGCGAAACGCTTCTTAACCGGCCAAGCGCGAAAAATTAGTCGCGCGAAAATATCCACTTTTACAGTATAATCAAAGTTGCTGAATGATGAGGGGAGGAGCAAAGAGAATGATAGAACAGCAAAAGTTTTGTAGGTATCAAATTATGTAGTGAAATTATGGAATTTTGAAATGTTTCATGCTCTATAATATGCAACATTAATATGAGGAGCCATGATCCATGTAAATTAATCAAGTTGATAATGTTATCACCTCATAACTTTCTCAGTCATTTGTACATAGAAGTCACAATGGTATCTTCTCTTTATCAATGATTTAACAAATGTATTAGAAAAAAAAAGGGAAAATCACATTGACGAGACATTTGCAAGGTGCTAACATCATCTTCTTTTCCAATTTTCCTCATTGGCCAGTGAATATGACCGAAAGCCCTTCATAAGTTATATGAAGTGTCTAGATTTCCTAGTATGTGCAACTTTAAATTTGGTCTCATCTTAACCCGTTGGGGCCAAGTCCCGAGTATACTCGGGCAGGGGTTTATGGGAAATGCGTGTTGCAGTGCTCAATATCAGTCCGTCCTCGATGAGCATTATGCTCAAGTCATTGTTACTTATGTATCACTATGGCACCATGTGGTATTGTCAAATTGCTAGGCACGTAAATTGCTATCAAGTAACTTTTATGATACCAAAGGAAAACTTAATGAATGCCTTTAAAGGATCCTGTGGAATTTTTGGTTTAGTGCTTAATAGCAAAGTAGGGGTGAATGCAGTACACTGTAATGCCATTACCCCCCCCCCCCCCCCCCCCTTTGTACTTAGGGTTAGGCAGTTAGGGGAGGTATGTGCATGCTGTTTTTCATATTTTAAGACCTTCTGTATTGTTTCTTACACCGTGCCTAATTCTTAAATTTTCCCATTGTGTTTGTATGTTTATTTGTTTGTGTTTTCACATTGTCTGGAGCACATTTTTATATCAACGTGTAATACATGTAGGTTTTTAATGAGAGGTTCACATTTGACCAATTACTGACTTATCCTGCCATTCTTGCCACATTGTGACAGCAGACTTTCATCAGCTTTTTTATGAGTTGACACAGGTCAGTTTAGGTCATTTGTTGTGACTTGCAGTCTTCCATATGTGCAACTCTTTTTTTAAAAACCCATATTTATCTAAAAAAATACCGTATCTTATACTTTCACTTTGATATTGTAGTATCATTGACTTCAGAAGTCTGAAAACAACAGAAGCAGTATTTGCAGTACTAAAAGCTGTGGTGAGGTTATCTTAATAGTGTATACGCCAAATATTTCGCAAGGATTTTATTTTCACAAATTTCATGAGTCAGGAGCTATTCGAAAAATTTAAGACACGCACAAATATTGACTCTGATCCCGATGTGAATGCGACGTACGTTTGTACCTTTCTCCATTCAGTACAGGACTCCCTGATCGCGAATTTAACCACTCGCAAAATCGTCGGGAGTTCCTGATTCGCGAAAATTTAGACTCGCGAAATATATGGCGTATACAGTAGAAATCATATGACCAAAGGAAGAACATAACTGTGGTTATTTCTCTTTTAATTCCATTGTTATTATCAATGTCATCTATGCTATCATTGTATATTAGTGTAGAAATATATAATAATGCTTTTTTTAGCATCAAATTGCCATAAGTACTATTTCTCTATTGAAAACAGTTGGCAATAAATGATATCAATGAAGTTATATTGAAATACCATGTCATCAGATTTTGCTGTATGGAAATATGCTGAAGTGTATTGTTTATTTGTTTGATGTGCGTGGGCTGTTTCTCTGAATAAGGGAAGCACAGTGAGATATATTGGGTGGGTTAGTCAAGGATAACTGTTTGAGCAATACACATAGTACAAGCATGATTATGTGCAAGTGGAGCACTTCGTAGGTTGGAGCACTGTGCCATTATCTACTGTTTTTTAGTGCAGGAGAATATATCAGGGCACACACCGATAACAAGCAAGACCAAATGATAGAAAGATAACAATTGTTTCCTTTGTTGTTGTTATGTCATTTTTTTGTGTTTTTTTTTTTTGGGTGGGTGACAATAATAAATATATGTACATATATATCGTCGCTGAGGCGACAAGACCTCGTATCTACAAAATGTCAAATGTTCAGGAGAGCCAAAAAACATGGCGGCCAAAGCACTGTAGCAAATGGGATAGCCTTTCCTTGGACATGCCGTGGTGGCTTCATTTTTTGGGTAAGACACTTAGGATTTGGACAGGACATCACTTAAGCGATTATTTGACCATTAATCAAAAAAAGTCATTTTCACCAAAATTGCAACAAGGTCTTGTCACCCCAGCGACGATATCTATCTATCTATATGTATGTATATAGATTATATATATATATATATATATATATATATATATATATATATATATATATATATATATATATATATATGTTTATTTATTTTGTAAAACCTGAAAAGTTCCCAAGTCCAGTTAGCACCTTATGAACCAAGTCTTAGAGATGCAAGAAGACAATCTCTGCACTTCAGTCTCAGTTAAGTTTTTGTTGTACAATAATGGTTGAGGTGAGAATTCAGCTTGTAACATTTTGAGAGATATCTAGTAACCACTCTATGAAATGTAAAAGAGCATACAATTCTAAGAGGAATCAAAAGTTTATTTGATGAAAATTTTTTTTAAATGACTGAGATATTAAAAACAAGGAAAAACAAAACGATCCTAATAAAAGTCATGGCCAGTCAATCTTATTAGGATTGCTTTTTTTTTTAATATCTCAGCCATTTCAAGGCCAATTTCCATCAAATAAACATTGAATCTTTCTTGAAATTACATGCTCTTTCATATTGTAAAAGAGGTTTCTCATTATCTCACTAAAAATGTTATAAACCTGAATCCTCACCTGAACCAGTACTATATAGCCCCTATAAGCTCCGTCATTTGACTAACCCATTTAATGATAGATACCACCAGGAGGTATGGTGATGTGTGTTGTCACTGGTCAGGGGAATTCATTCAGAGAATGTTCTGACCTCAAGATTTGGGCTGATACCTTCGAGAGGTGGAAATTGTTATAATTCCCAGCATCACACATTTTCAAACCTTTCAGCTGGAAAGCTCTGTACTGTATGTTCCCTTCCATTAAGTCAACATCTGTAGGATAGTGCCAGGAGTGGCAGAGGAGAATGATACCCAAATATTAATTGTATTTGAATTGAGGAAGTGCAGCAATATTAGTAGAGCACATCTAGTACTAAAAGGAAATAAGTTCTGAATATCTTAATTATTGATGCTGCCATTGTTGAATGAGAATTCTACAACACTGTGACATAATGTATGGAAAACAGTATAAAGAAAATTCAACATATTTTCACTCATCTAGCATAATAAAAGAGCACTCGCCTCTTTCAGAAAGCAACAGGAGTCTTGTTACCTTTAAAATATGTCAGTAACAACTCAAAGTAATGTGTGCTTTTCTTTAAAAACAATGACATTTTGTGGAACTCTCTGAATATTTTCTTTACATCATTTTCCATACGCGACATGCAGCGATGGCTGCACCACTTTTTAACAGATAGATCTAGTCCAGTTTTCCTCAAACTTTCACTGAAGTGCTCAACTAATATTGCTGCATTCACTAAATTCATGTATCACACATATTTGGATTTCATTCCACTTTTAGTATATATATTTGTACATGTAGTAAGCTTCACCCAAAGACAAATTTTTGGATTGCCCTGCTGGAAAGACCTAACATACATATACATGCAAACTAGATGAGAATATTCTGTACACTGTACATTGTAATTCTCTTGTGCTTGTACAACTTGTACTGTTAGGCCTACGTGATGTACACCTTTTTTTTTTTTTTTTTTTTTTGGGGGGGGGGGGGGGGTAGAACATCAAAGTAGCTCATAAGTCATCCAGTGTGTAGAAACTACTTTGACACAATCCACAATGAACAAAACCAAATTTCCATAGGCAGTAAAGGGCTCTCACCCTCATTTTCCTTTTTTTTTCACATTTCACATTCATTTTGATGTCTTGTATACACCACACACACTAATATGCCAGTTTGGAACAAAAACAGACAATTGATAAACAGCAATGGAATTACAAACATGAGAAGCAAATTATGTGTAGATAGTAACAGACATGAAGAAAGCAAAAAAAGAAAAGGAAAAAAGAAACACAACAACAACAACAAACAAACAAAACATAACAAGACCCAAAACCCCAAACCCAATATGATGGATGTAGTTAGGAAAGTGCCAGTGTACGGCATTAACAATTTGGGGGAAGGGGGAATATATGAAAATGTCTGTGCAATGGGTATCTTGTACATTTTATCTTCATATAACTGTATGGGAGGATGCCCTATACTGAAAAAACTGCCAGTTTGTGTTATGTGCTAGGCTGGGACTCATTGGGAAACAAATTAGAAATGGGGAAACATAGAATGTGGAGCATATAGGCCCTAATATGGCTATGTATACAGATGGACATAAATGCACATGGGCGTCACCAGGGGGGGTGCGTTGGGTGCGAACGCACCCCCCTTCAGATCCTTTAAAAAAAGCGACCTCAACGCCGGACGCTAAATAATTACTCTTTTCTAATTTGTTTTTATATTTTGCACCAGGGACACACACACACACACACACACACACACACACACACACACACACACACACACACACACACACACACACACACACACACACACACACACACACACACACACACACACACACAAATAATAACAATAATAATTCGCACCCCTGGTTCTGGCAGCACTGATTTTGTACATATCTATTAGTATTCTACGGTGTTTACTATTTATCGACCGTACTGTACATCCGTACGATACGGAGCACTTATACACGTTTGCCCCATCCCACATAATCATAATGCCCGCGATGAAAAGATTTTCTTGCTTTTTTGTTAGAATTCAAGAAATCTGTCCAATTAGTTCACCCAAAAGCAGTGGCGTAACTACGGAGGGGGGGGGGGGTGCGCCCCCCTCCCAATCCGCTGGCAAAAAAAAAAAGACTTACCGAAATAGTAATTCAAGTGTTAGTAAACTGCTTTTGAATGAAAGGGTGATCAAGAAATAAGATATTTTTCTATGATTTCTTTTAACCATAATTAGATAGGTATATAGTGTGAAACATTGTTCAAAAGCCCGGACCCGACAAAAGATTGTGATTCAGCGTGATTTCTGGTTGGCATTCTGCATATAAGCACTGGATATGCGCAGTGTACTCAGTACATCCGAACGGAGAGTCGCTACAATGTTGCGCAATGTGATGTAGAATGTATACCTTTATACCTTACTCTTCGTTATATCAAAGCTAGATCATTGATTTTGCAGTGTTGCTTTACATACTATGTAAAAATGTCTAGCATTGCCAATAAAAAGACTTGACCTGGGATAATTCCTAACTTTTCCTTGTACATAATACACACACACACACAAACAAACACGCACAATTAGTTTAGGGGATGCTCTAAAGTGCAGATTTTGGACATCCTTTCCCCGCTTGGTCACTTCGACGCCACCTCGCTGGTCATACCTCCGCCAGTCATGAACATAAACCCACACCCTTGACTACCAGTGGCGGATCCAGGGAGAGGGGCGCACCGGGTGCACCGGGCGTCCCCCACCCCCTTTAATTTCCAAAGCGAAAAAAAAAAAATAATATAGCTTCAAACGGCAGTTTTTGGACAGTCAAATGTCAAAATTTTCAAGCTCGCTCATTCCTCTCGCTCGCATTGTAGTCGTAATGCCATTCTCCTGAACTTGCTGCCAGTAATTGCCGGCAGTTGGGCCTGGTGCGCCCCCACCCCTTAACTTCCAAAGCGAAAAAATATGGCTAAGAACGGCAGTTTTGGGACTTTAAAATGTAAAATTTTCAAGCTCGCTCTCTTCGCTCGCTCGCATTTAATCGTTATGCAAGTCACCTGATGTTGCTGCCAGTAATTGCCAGCAGTTCCGCCCGGTGCCCCCCCCCCCCCCCCCTTAATTTCCAAAGCGAAAAATATGGCTAAGAAAAGAACGGCAGTTTTTGGACTGTAAAATGTAATATTTTCAAGCTCGCTCGTTCCGCTCGCTCGAATGTAATCATTATGCTCTCCTGATATTGCTGCCAGTATTTGCCAGCAGTTGCGCCCGATGCGCCCCTTAAATTCTAAAGCGAAGAAATAAAGCTACAAACGGCAGTTCTTTTTTTTTTTTTACTGTAAAATTTCAAAATTTTCAAGCTCTCTCGCTCGCTCGCTCGCATTTTATTGTTATACGCAATTCTCCTGATGTTGCTGCCAGTAATTGCCGGCAGTTGCGCCCGGTGCGCCCCCCCCCCCCCACCTCCTTTATTTCCAAAGAGAAAAAATATGGCTCCAAATGGCAGTTTTGGGACTGTGGTCTGAATGTCAAAATTTTCAAGCTCGCTCTCTTCGCTCGCTCGCATTTAATTGTTATGCCATTCACCTGATGTTGCTGCCAGTAATTGCCAGCAGTATAGATGCGCCCGGTGCGCCCCCCCCTTAATTTCCAAAGCAAAAAAAAAAAAAAAAAAAAAAAAAAAAAGATACGGCTACAAAAGGCAGTTTTGGGACTGTAAAATGTCAAAAATTTTCAAGCTCGCTCGCTCACTCGCTAGCATTTAATTGTTATGCAATTCTCCCGATGTTGCTGCCACTAATTACCGGCAGTTGCGCACGTTGCGCCCCCACCCCTCCTTTATCTCCAAAGTGAAAAAATATGGCTCCAAATGGCATTTTTTGGACTGTAAAATGTCAAAATTTCAAAGCTCGCTCTCTTCGCTCGCTTGCATTTAATTGTTATGCCATTCCCCTGATGTTGCTGCCAGTAATTGCCAGCAGTTGCGCCCGGTGCGACCCCCACCCCCCTTAATTTCCAAAAGCAAAAAAAAAAAATATGGCTACAAACGGCAGTTTTGGGACTGTAAAATGTCAAAATTTTCAAGCTCGCTCGCTCGCTCGCTCGCTCGCATTTAATTGTTATGCAATTCTCCTGATGTTGCTGCCAGTAATTACCGGCAGTTGCGCCCGTTGCGCCCCTACCCCTCCTTTATTTCCAAAGCAAAAAAAAAGATGGCTCCAAATGGCAGTTTTTGGACTGTAAAATGTCAAAATTTCCAAGCTTACTCTCTTTGCTCGCTCGCATTTAATTATTATGCCATTCACCTGATGTTGCTGCCAGTAATTGTCAGCAGTTGCACCCGGTGCGCCCCCCTTAATTTACAAAGCAAAAAATATGGCTACAAACGGCAGTTTTGGGACTGTAAAATGTTAAAATTTTCAAGCTCGCTCGCTCCGCTCGCTCGCATGTAGTCGTGATGCCATTCCCTGGATCGCTGCCAGTAATTTGTCGTTTCACACCGTCATTCCATAATCCATTTATAAGGAGTACAAACCTCTCCGGCACTTCCACACCCTCCCCACGCCCTTGCTCGCTCCCTCGCATACTAACCCCCCCCCCCCCCCCCAAGATGAAATGCCCTTTCCCCGCTTGGTTTCCCTCAAAAAACAGTAAAAGCCTAGGGATTGAGAGCTTCCTATATTCCAAATGTCTGTCCAAAATATCTCGTAAACATTTAGTGTCAAAACGCACCCCCTTGAAAAAAAGCTGGTGACGCCCCTGATGCACACACAGAAGTTGACACATGATGTAATGTGCACATAGAGGTCAGACACTTATTGCAGGGAGGTATAAATCATATACATTGTTCAGCTACCGTACGTTTTGATTGATGCAAAGAAGCTCATAAACATACGTGTAATGCAATTTCACACCGGAGTAAACTCAGTAGGCAGACTACATTTCTGCTGAGAAGACTGCTTGTCCATCAAAGGTATCAAAGGCCATCAAATTTTTACTTATTTTTTTTTTTTAGGGAAGTGGTGATGATGAAACATCAATTAAAAAAAAAAAGAGTAATTAAAAGATAATAAAAAAAGGAGCCTGGCTTAAATACTCAATCACAAATACTCAACAACAACAACAACAACAACAACAACAATATGTAAGCAAAAATAACAACAACAACAAAAAGAAGAAAGTGTAAGATAAGAGGCTTGGAGTAAGACTAACTGATATACAAGCACAATAACAACAACAAGATCGTCTAAGCGAAAATGACAACATCCGGATCCTTGGCCTTGCTTCTAGCCTCTGTCTACAACATTCTAGCTACTCATCATCATCATCAGTGCAGTACGCGTAGCGCAGCTCGAGCGATCGACGATTGGAGAAGAAAAAAGTGCGGGTGTGTCGGTCTGGTTCATTTGTATCATCATGATCGAGATGAAGAAAATGTTCTATTAATTGAGGACATTTGCGGTGTAATGTGAGTTTTCACAATTTTTTTCTTCGAAATACCAGCTTTGTGAAATAAAAGAGATCGCGGAATTATATTCCAATATGTCATCGGACATGGATTGAGCATCCCGAAGTCGAAGAGTAGATTTTGGTGGGGCCGTGTTAGTCATAGTCCTACATATTGGAATATGCGTGTGGTTTCAGCCCTGGATAGAAAAAAACTCCGAAACTCGTAATTGCGTAAAATTTAACGCAGATGTTTGAATTACACAGCTTGAATGGGTGGTTTTGTATGATGATAGAATATTCAGTTGCCTTATTTGTATCACTATTAACTCCTGTAACCTGTGGTATGTGGCCTTTGACTTCGTGCCGACAACAGCTCGCCACACAGCACAGTGATAATTTTACACCAAGCCTATAACCCCGGCGCGGGGCGCTGTAAATTTACACAGTACGTGTTGGGGTCGCTGCTGCGGTTACACCAAGCCCAATCAACATCACAGTCACACAGCACAGCTGCGCACTGGCACTATACTACTACCTACTGGGCCCCGTCTTATAAAGAATTATGATTCATACTGATTGATTCAAATTCATCGCAACTTTACGATTGAATTCAAATCCATCTTACAACTTATAAAAAAGTTATGATTGAAATTAAGAGTAATAAGACGGAGAACTGCAATCAATCAATCACAGGTTGCGTATTGTAGCTTTCATGAGATTTGTGATTGACTATCTCAAGTTTTATAAGACAGGGCCCTGCTGCCCCTGGTCAGCTGCACAGCCTTGAATTGTGTGTTTGAATGAAGCCAAAGAGCATGGATAGATAAAGATAGATCCTAGACCCTATAAATGCTAATATGGAGTTCACTAACTTGCATTTAAACAAGGAAAGAGCAAACAGAGCCTTTGATAAAAACCAGCACTTTTCAGTTGAGTACTGTGCATGAATTATGCCTTGTGACTTAGATCTACATGTATTTGTGTTTTTGGATCTTACCACTCAGAAAAACAGTCATTAAATCTAGAAAGTCTGTACAGAGATGAGCTGCTCACCTTGTGCTGATAACAGGTACCATGACACATCATGTGTTGGTCAGATGATCAAGTCCTTTGGCTGGCAGTCCCTGGAGCACCGCAGAGAGAGAGAGACTCCTGAAAAAATTAACCTTGTATGGTATCCAGGGGAACCTTCTCTGTTGGATCAGAGCTTTCCTTCAAGATCGTATACAACAGGTTGTGCTTGAAGGAACCAACTCACACTCAGCTACTGTCACCTCAGGTGTGCCCCAGGGGACAGTACTTGGCCCACTCCTCTTCTTGACCTACATCAACGATCTGCCAAGTTTTTTCCAGTCTGAATTTCAAATGTTTGCAGATGATTGTCTCCTTTACTGACACATTGGCTCACAAACGGATGCAGACAGACTCCAAGAAGACCTTACCAACATACAAGGGTGGGAAACCAAGTGGCAGATGTCCCTCAACCCATCCAAGTGTAAAGTCCTGAGAGTGACCAACAAGGTGAAAAATGTCATCCATTCTTCTTTTAATATTCTCTTCATGGAGTCAAGCTTCCAGTTGTGGACAACGCTAAGTACCTTGGAGTACATATCAACTCAAAGCTAAGCTGAAAGACACATATAGACAACACATGTAAAAAGGCCAACAGCACACAGGGATTCCTCCAGAGAAACCTACTATGGCTGCCCCAAGAAAATCAAAGAACAAGCCTATGTGACATACGTCCACCCTATCCTTGAATATGCCTCAACAACCTGGGATCCTCACTGCCAAGACCAAATCTGGAAGCTTGAAATGGTTCAAAGGCGTGCCGCTCAGTTCTCTCTGGGAGACTTTCACCCTTGACACGGTGTCAACGAAATGCTTCACTCCTTAAAATGGCAATCTCTCGCAGAAAGAAGGGCCCAGCTGAAAGTCATCATGCTGTACTGCATCTTGCATGGATTGATTGCTATTCCACCTGAACCACCATGCATTTACTGGTAACACGATCATCTGGACTTGTAAAGAAATACTCGGTATCGACGGCAACTCTGCAGGACCTCTGGGCTTCAAAACTCATTCTTCCCAAGTGTCATATGCTACTGGAACCAGCTCCCCACGTTGTGTAAGCACCATTTCTTCCCCCGACGACCCGACCATGTGTTCAGTTTGAGCCACCATGAGTAAATATTTCAAACAACCTGACGGCACTTTTCCGCCACGCGTACTTCATTTTCTGGCGAGGACGCTGTCCCCATTAGTGTGACACTGCATCAAATCTAGTTGGAAGAGGAGCTAATTTTACTTGCACAAGGAGCACTTTTTACTTTTTATACAGTGTACATACATTAATTGCGACAAAACAGCACCAAACAATGCAGCATTAGTTTCGGCACTGCACAAAGTATGAAAATACTCTTCCCAGAGGTCAGTACTTCACCTGGAAGAAGAAGAAGAAGAAGAGAGTTCTGACCTCCCTCTGTGCCCTTTAGGATCGGCAATGACCTTGTCCCATTACCTGATAGCATCTGGAAAGAAGGATCTCTGATAGATGAGAGTCTGTGCAAAATGTATCTGGAATTGCTGGGAGTGTCCACGAAAGAATGATGTTGCTCTCTGGTTGATAATATGGTGCATCGTCAGCATCTTGCACTGAGCCCTGCATTCATGTACTGTAGAAGTGGCCATTGGGAGTTTGGTGTTACATAACTATACACAGCCCAGTCGCTGTAAAAATGCGACAGGGCTGTACCAGGGCAGTGCCTAACAACAAAGTGAACACACAGTGAACATGGCGATTGCGTTGAGTTTTGATACTTTACATCGTTTTTGTTACCTCAAACTCATTAAAGACCATCTTCATTAATTAGACTTCATTTCTATGTTATCGATATTGACGGACACAAATCACAACTTACCGAAAATGAAGATTATATGCAGCGTGTGCGAACGGTACATCGTCTTTCACTGACGGCCATTTGGAATAATCGGGAGTTCACGCGATCGGAGCTACTCTTGCTCACTTGCTTCTTTTCTCCCTTTCATTTTTTTAGGTTTCCAAACCTTGTCTGCAAGGCCGGATCCGTGTCAACACCTTTGCCACGATTCATCTACAGTGGTAAAGTGAACAACTGTCCTAAAGGGCAGTCCTTAGGAGCAGGCCACATCCTTGTCTCATCATGGAGGACTATAAGTACCTGTTCAAAGTGGTTCTCATTGGCAATGCCGGGGTTGGGAAGACCTGCCTCGTACGACGCTTCACCCAGGTAGGCCGTAAGACTAGCATGGAATTATACAAATGACATCGTGTCTGTGAATCTTATGGTAGTGAATGCACTTAATAAAGCTCAATACAGACCATAATTGTCAAGATTTCAAACGAAACACGTTCAGTTCCTGAGCAGTAATACCTCAGAGTTGGGCAAGAGTTTTACATTACATTCAGTCTAGTATTAAAGAGTGAGCTTAATGTAAAGTTAGCATATTATGACCCTTTCAGAACTGATGTCAAGCTAGTTGCATGCACTGTCAGTGACACTCTGGTGTACATGGTGGCGGTCCTGAGAAGCTTTAAAGAAGGATGTTTCACATCTGAAAGTTCAGCCCCTTTTGGCATTAGTAAAGGTACAAGGATGCAGGATTCGATGGGGTGCTGTTGCATGGTTCCATGTTTACACATCTGCCATGTTCCAAACATCTGAATAAAACTGATTTGTATGATGATTGTGTCAAAAATGGTTGATGTAATGTCAATCTCACATCATCTTTTGATTCAATGTTTGTTCCTTGCTGGTTCCACCTTCTCCATATGTATCCACCAAAGAAAAATACATCTGTAGTTTGCTTGCTAGCTAGTCGCAGAAACTTGCATGTTAGTACATAATCTACTTCAATTTATTGTTAAAATTGTTAATCTTTGTAACAAAGATGGCAGCAATCATGCTATCCGACAAGACCCCCTTGAATCCCGGGTGCATGTACCTGTAAAGAGTGTTGTGAGCATGCCATATGACTATGGCATTATTTCTCTACATGATACGGTATATCTCCTCATTCAATTTTCTGTGCATGATCTCTCGCACCTACACTGTATTTCAAAATGCAGTGAGGTTAACAATTCTCTATGACTCTACCCAAATTAATTCTACTTTGGTGCTCTTTCAACTATCAACATGAGGAAATTTCATGTCCTTTGGTCTAAATATGTTCTTAACAGTCAATTACTATGCGTTGTGTCAAGAGATGCCACAGCTGTATGGCAAGTACAGCTACACATTAATAGGCGAAAATGCCAAGACCCATGATGACATATATTTTCTCTCATATTCATACAATTACAACTGAACTGTCTTACTTGTTGTACAATGTTGCTCAAATTTTAACTATTTGTTTTCATGTGCCACATATTTTCACTGGAATCCTCTTGTAATAGTCGCAGTAAAGTATCATACTCAAACCCAGTCAAAATAGTTAACAAGGTGCTGCATGGCGAGCTAATTATTTACTAATATAATCTTCATTTGTATTTTTCTCCTTTTTCTGTAAGTTTAAAGCACAAAATCATCCGTAACCTGTTGAGGACGAGTCCCGAGTATACTCGGGCAAGCGTCTATTGGAAATGCGTGTTGTAGCAAAATCAAACGTCCTCAACGGGTTAACACAATATTTATAGTACATTGAACTGATTTTATCTTTCTTTTCAGGGATTATTTCCCCCTGGCCAAGGAGCAACTATAGGAGTAGACTTCATGATTAAGACAATAGAGATTGGAGGAGAAAAAGTTAAGGTGAGTCCAGTCCAGGCAGTCTATGTGTTGTAAACACAGACCTTTGCTGAACAGAAAGATGTGCCATGGAAACAGTCGCAACTCGGCTTTTTTGAAACTTCTTCATCTTCTGTATTTTCTAATTTCTCAACATTTAGCTTTACACTCTTGATGCATGCGAGATATCTATCCAATTCCCCCTCTCTCTTCTCTCCCTCCCTACCTCCCTTTTTTCTTTTTCGTCTTCTTCTTTTTATTCTTCTTCTTCTCCCCCTCCTCCTCCTCCTTCTTCTTCTTCTTCTTCTTCTTCTTCTTCTTCTTCTTCTTCTTCTTCTTCTTCTTCTTCTTCTTCTTCTTCTTCTTCTCCTCCTCCTCCTCCTCCTTCTTCTTCTTCTCCTTTGTTTTCTTCTTCCTCTTCTTCCTTTTGTTGATAAGGTTTTAAATGACCATGATATAGAGCCTTCTCCAACTACACAGGTAGTATGAAAGGTTGCAGAATTCCAAATATTTTCACATTTTTGTCAAATTTTGTACCCACCTTTTACTGTCATTGCAAGTTCTTTCAAAGTTTCTGGTGTCATTCATTTATTCACACTGACAAAAACATGTACGCATGCTCGCAAAACAATAACCCCACAAACTCATGCTGGTTTTGTCCCATTAAATTACGGATATTCCAGTTAAATCTGCTCCATAATGCCTTCAAGATGCTTCAAGTTCACATCCAGTTATCTTTATTACCTGATGTTTAACATCGTATGTCAACCTCAGAGAATCAGAAAATACATGTATGCATTATTTCTTAGACCCTTCAATGTACATGTAAATGTTGATGTTAAATATCACTTCTTGTGTGTTTTGTGCATCAAGTTATACAATGGAAAGTTCTTGGAAATACCATTTTTCATTTTGTTTTTTGTAATGCTGCTCAAGTTGAATCATGGAAATTGTTTTCTTTGACATGCTCAAAAGAGATTATTGTGGAAAATTCTTGTTTAAGGTTGTACAAACAGTGGTGTAGTTCTTGCTGTGTTACAGTTACATGATCTATGCAGCTTTTCTGAGTTGACAAATACGCTGCATGTTTGAGATGATTCACAAGATAAAATTTTCTTGTCTCAGGTTCTAATCACATGTGTATTTCAGAGCAGTCAGTCACATTCATCAGTCACTTTGGGGTAGATATTCCGTCAGTCTCGGCATAAATTTTGTGATCAAATAATCTGATTGTACTGTTCTGTCATGAAAATGGTTTACAGTTGCAAATATGGGACACAGCTGGACAGGAGAGGTTCCGTTCCATCACACAAAGTTATTACCACAGTGCAGATGCCCTGGTGCTGGTCTTTGACGTAACATCAAAAGAAAGCTTCAATGCGCTGCCCAGCTGGTTACGAGAAGTGGAACAGTATGCTAGCCCCAAGGTTATATCTGTTCTCGTAGGTAAGTACCGGCAGAATCTCTTCTTTGTGTTTGCCACAAAACTGTTGAGGTAAAAGTCACTGCAGTGAACTACAAGAAGTATTGATGTCTAGGGCTCCCAGGCCCCCCCTCCAGATCTCGGCCGTCGACCGCATGATCGCGATGAAAATTGGCACACACATTGTCTGTAAAGTAATCTAAAATACGGTCAGGTTGATATTTCCAAAACTTATCATTTATGCTCAATTATGCATAATGATGCATGAAATCAGACTATTTGGTATAAATCACTAAATAAAGCTCAAAACAGGCATTTTTTTTTTGTGAATATTCTTTTTAGTGTCCTTAGCAAATGTAAGAGAAAAAAATTGTGCGATCAGAAAAATTTCTTAAGTATTTTATTGTTTTTTGAATTTCTTATCTATTTCTTTGGTTTTTTGACTTTTTGTTTTCAATCTTTTTTAGATGAAATTTGTCCGCGACATTGTTCCAAACATGAAAATATGTTATTAATTGATTTTAATCACTAAAACCCCAAAATAATCATGCTTTTATGAAATTTGCCTGTTAGCACAGTTTGCATTGAAATTGTACACAAATTCACGTTTTTGAGCAATTCTTGGTGTGACATGCGTGTACTTATACTTACACGTAACTTCGGAACCACGCGCCCGGACATCGCAAAGAAAGAAATAAATCATAAAACATTGCGGCGATAGCTTTTTGCGATGGCGATACATCGCGCGGAACGTCGAGGGGAGGGCCTCGGAGGCCCCCCCCCAGCCTAGTTAGGGTTAATGCAACCAGAATTTGGCATATAAGTATAGATTACCGGTGTGCATCACAAGTCTGATATTTTTTCCTGAATTTTGTCTGTTACGATTAATGCAAATTGAAAGTGTTCTGAACTATTTCACTTTACAAAATTAGAAAAATATCAGTTGGAAATATTTTGTGCGCGACAGTCGAGAACTGCATAGCATTGAACGGTACATCCAGGCTCTTTTGCAGACATGTGCCCCTTTCAGTAATGGTAGATCTTTCTCTACAAGCTCACAGAGCAGTTGTGCAGGGCTTATTGCGAGTCACCACTCTAGTTCTGTTATATGTAACCTCTTTGGTTACTGTAATGTTAGAAAGTGGCTGCGGCAACATAGTTTTGTCTTTCACCATTCTATGTTAGTGTTAAGTGTGTGTGTTTGTTCTTATGCATGCAATAAGAATGCAATTTGATCACCTCACTCTTTGTTGCAATATTCCGGCTACCTCTGCAGGCAATAAGATAGACCTAGCCAAGGACCGGGAGGTGAACGAGGAGGACGGCCAGAGCTTCGCCGAGTCGCACACGATGAGATTTCTAGAGACATCTGCCAAAGAATCGGACAACGTCGACAGACTCTTCCTGGATATTGCCGTTGAACTGACAAATAATGTGCGGAACGGCGAGATCAAGCACGACGGGCACGAAGACGTCATCAAAGACACCAGTTCCGTCTCAACATGCTGTAAAGGTTGACCCTGCTACACGCTACTCGCTGTTTGTCTTCTTCTTCTTTTTTTTCCCCTTTTTTCAAGATATCCAGCTGGCTTGTGAAAAAGCCTGTGTGATTATATCATTGATCATGATGCCTAATCCTTTTTGTTTTTTCTCACTTCTTCTCGTGTTCCCTTGTTGGGGGTGTGAAATGGACTACTGACAAATGTGCTTCTATATTATGCGTTATGCATACACTAGCCCCACCATCAGTTTATTCTACAGCTTTCTTTGTATTCTCCAACATTGCATTAAATAGTGCTGATGTACCTATCTGCTTCTATGCATTTTGATAGTATGAAGATTTATGAATGCAAAAGAAATGCTCATTGCACACAAGCCTTCCTATAAACAAAGGTAGGGATAGTGCACATCATTTACTTATCAATGTCCCACAGGAAGGAGCAATCAAAACACTATGTTGCACTGAATAAAGCATGCTGTTTTCCTTTTCAAGGCAGTCTCAAGCAATTTGAAAAAGAAGGTAAATTATGCAGCTTTCATTAGGGTGAAGCTTTTGACCTGAAAAAAATATCCATGGTTTGACGTAAGTGTGTGAAGTTGTGTCATTTTTCAATGTCTTTACAGTGTGAAAGGGCCATCTTTTGTATGTCCTCTATGCGCCTTCAGAAAAATCCTCTATACACTTTCAGAAAAAGAGTGAGAAATATGTTTGCCTTTAAAGTAAAGAGTACATTTTTCTGCACCATGTGGGATGGAATGGAATGGCAGTGCAATCCTTTTTAGTGTTGTGGAAATTTACCAGGTATCAGTAAAGTCATACAATGATATTGCCTCCACTAGATTTATATCTTTTACAAGGCCATTCCGTAATATCCATG